>NC_063241.1:2149343-2768250 GCF_020740725.1 Corvus hawaiiensis
GCTGCCGTGAGGGCACCCCGAACCTGGCTGGACAGGGCTGTGACTGCCCCCAGCGAGCCCCGGGGGGGGCCCAGCACCGTGACCCCCTCCCCAGTTCCTGCCTCCAGACCCCAGCGGTCGCTGTTCTCCCGGGGAAAACCCTGGGAAAAGCGGGGCAGGGGGCTCCAGGCCGGGCGCTGCCGGCCCTATGGGACCCTCCAGACTGTTGCTGTCAAGGGCTCTGACTGCCCCCAGCGAGCCCGGGGGGGCCCCGCCGCCACGACCCCCCCCCAATTCCCACTCCGGGACTGCCCCTCGGCCCCACCAGTCACTGTTCTCCCGGGAAAATCCTGGGAAAAGTGGGGAGGGGGTTCCAGCTGCAGCTGTCAAGGGCTCCTCCTGCTCCATCCGACTCCAGCGAGGCTGGGGGGGGTCCTCAGCACCACGACCCCCCCCAACCCCCCAAGTTCCCACCCCCCAGCCCCCACCGATCCCTGTTCTCCCCAAAAAACCCCGGGGCCGCCCTCAGAGCCAGGAAAATTGGGGAGGGGGAGACAATCCGGGCACCCTATGCCCCCCCCCCCCCCCCCCAACACCAAGCTGGGGGGTTCCACCAGAGGCCCCCTCCCCTAATTCCACCCCCAGACCCGACCAGGCACTGTTCTCCTGGGAAAACCCTGGGAAAATTGGGGAGGGGGGGGCAATCCAAGCACCCCCAGCCCCCAAACCCCGGGTGAGGGGGTCCCGGCCCCCCCGGGGTGGTTGTACATAACCCCGTAGGTAGAGACCCCCGGGGGGGGGGCGGGGGAGGGGGGGGGCTGCTTCTGCCTTTACTTTATCATTTTTCCGGCTAATCATCATGTTTAAGGAGAAATCCCGCTCCCCCCCCCCCCCCCCAAATATGTACCCCCAGCCCCCCCCCGCCCACCCCCCCAAATTACCCAGCTGCCGGGGACGTGTAGAAAGCACTTGTAACTTTGCCCCCCCCCTCCCCCAAATTGCCCTCCCCCCGCCCCGGGGGAACACGGGGGGGGGAGGGGGGGGGCCCCCGTCCGCGGGTGGGGGGCCCTGGGCCCCCCCCGGAGGGAGCCAGAGTGATTTATTATTATTATTATTTTTTAAAATATATTCTATGTTAATTAAATGCCCCCGCCGGCGCGTGGTTGATTTTGGGGGGGGTTACAAGGTAGGGGGGGGGGTTCAGCTGCTCCAGCTCCCGCCCCCAGCCCTGTTAGGCTGTTGGGGCTGGGGTCACGTAGTGGGGACGGAATAAGGGGGTCCCTAATGGGACCATTTTGGGGGGGAGGGGGGGGGAATGGGGTTTCTTACTGGGGAGGCAATGGGTTCTTGCTGGGGGGGGGTAATGGGGTCCCCCATGTTCCTTGGGAGGGGGCTCCTTAGTTTTCCTGGGTAAGGTCAGAGGGGGTCTCTGGGTGACCCTGGCAGCTCCTATGGATCTGGGGCGGGGGGGGGGGGGGGGGGATTCTGAGGATCTGGAGGGTCCTCGGGGGGGATTTTGGGGGTCGGGGGGGGGGGGGGGGGTTGGGGGTGATGTACCCTGGAGGGTACCGCGAGTCCTCCGCGCCGGCAGGGGGCGCTGTCGCGGGCGGCGGGGCCGGGCGGGCGCGCGCGGTCGCGGCCCAGCGGAGCCCAAAGACGCGGCCCCGGCCCGGCCCGGCCCGGCCCGCAGGTACCGGGGGGGAGGCCCCGGGAGGGCCGGGCCGGGGGTCCCGCGGGGCTGCGGGGGCTGCGGGGCCGGGAATGGGGCCTGCGAGGCCGGCGCCAGGACCCGGGCCGCCTGTGCGGCCTGTGGGGCCGGTGTGGGGGAGTCACCGGAGAAGACACGGAGATGGGGACCCCGCCCGGGGGGGGGCGGACATGGGGATGGGGGAGCCTCCGGAGGCGTCACCCGGAGGGACACGGGGACAGAGGATCCTCTGGAGGGGTCATCGGGGGGGAGCACACGGGGATCGGGGACCCTCCCAGGCTCTCCGCAGGATGTGACCCCCCCAGCCAAGGGCTGTCACTGTCCCCCCCCAGGGGGGTCTGGCCGCCCCGTCTGAGGGGGTGTCACTGTTCCCAGGGGGTTGTGAGCCCCGATCCAGAGGCTGTGACCTCCATAGCCGGGGGTGCCCTCCTGGGGTCACGGTGCCACCCCCGTGGCCCTGCCAGGGGTGTCCGCGTTGGGGTCGGAGCTGTTTGGCCCCCCCGGTGTGGGGGGGCCGGGCTGACGTGGGCGTTCAGGGCCTGGCGCCCGCTTCCTTCCCCTTTCCTGCTCCCCCCCCCGTTCTCCGGCTCCGGAGGCTCCAGGGACCCCCCCCGTGGGCAAGCCAGGGGTGCTGGGGACGGGGAGGGGGTCTGGGGACACTGGAGGGGGGGGCTCTGGGAACGGGGGGCTTTGGGGACGGGATGTTCTTCTGAGGACCGGGGGCGCTGGGGACAGGGAGGAGGCACAGGAAGGGAGCGGGTCCCCAAAGCAGGGGCGCAGCTCCCAAACCGGGGGTGCCTCAGGGTGGGGGTCCTTGCTCCGGGCACTGCCGAGGGGACCTCCCCGTGCTGGCGGGGGGTGGCTGGAAGGTTCGAGGGGTCCCCGTGTCCCGCGGCGTGACCGGAAACCTCCTCCCTTCCCGTCTCCCGGGGCAGCGGCGGGGCCGGGGCCGGGGGCAGCGGCGGGGGTGGTGGCATCGCCCGTGTCCCCGCAGATGCTGTGACAGCCATGTCGGACGAGAAGCCCCCCCAGCTCGTGGATTACTTCGTGGTGGCCGGGCTGGCGGAGGCGTCGCGGGCGCTGGAGGAGGAGCAGCAGCCGCGGCCGGCGCGGCCCGGGGAGCCCATCACGGACGTGGCCGTGATCATCCGCTCGCAGGGCGAGGAGGTGCCGCAGGGCTTCACCTGCATCGAGACCACCACGTCGGGCCACCCCGTGGACCTCAACGCGGGGCTGCTCAACAACCCCCAGATGTTCCTGTGCTACAAACGCGGGCGGGACAAACCCCCCCTGATCGAGCTGGGGTAAGTGGGGGGGGGACCCGAGTCCTTCTCTGGGTCACAACAGCTCCGTGGGATGCTCCAGGGGAAGTTTGGGAAGCTGGGAAAGGACCTGAAGGTGCTGGTGGCAGCGGCTGGACACGAGCCCACGTGTGCCCAGGCAGGCAAGAGGCCAGGGCACTGGGATTGTACCAGTGTGGGCACAGGAGCAGGGCAGGGATTGTCCCTGTGCTGGGCACTGGACTCGAGTCCACAGCCTCAGGTTGTGCCAGGGGGAGTTCAGGCTGGATGTGAGGAGGAATTTCCTCCTGGAAAGGGCGGCCAGGCCTTGGAAGGGACTGCCCAGAGAGGTTTGGAGTCCCCATCCCTGGAACTGTCCAAGGAAGGGCTGGACGTTGGTCTGGGTGACCGGGTGGAGATCGGTCACAGCTCAGATTTGGTGATCCCGGAGCTCTTTCCCAGCCTGGGTCATTCCGGGATCCTGCTGTGGGACCGCAGCAGCTCCTGGGGTTCCCCTCACCCTTCTCCCCCCTCAGGGTGCACTATGAGGGCAAGGACCGCCCGAAGCCGGGCTACCAGATCCTGGACACGACCCCCTACAGCCGCTCGGCCAACCTGGCCTCGGGGTCCCCGGGCCACCAGCGCACGTTCCTGACGTTCCGGCGCGCGGCCGAGCCCCCCGGCCACCACACGCTGGGGGTCACCGACATCTGCCTGGTGATGCCCAGCAAGGGCGAGAGCACCCCCCACACCTTCTGCCGCGGTGGACAAGAACCTCAACACCAGCATGGTGGGTTTGGGGGGTCCCTCTCGCCCCCCCTGGTGCTGCCCAGCCCCCGCTGACCCCCAAAACCCCGGTTCCTCCTTGCAGTGGGGCCCCGCGTTGTTCCTGTGCTACAAGATCGCCGTGGCCAAGGGCAACACGCTGGTCTACGAGGCAGGTGGGGACCTCGGGCTGGGGGTTCTGGGCCCCCCTGAGAGGAGCTGGAGTTGTTTATTGTCATTATTAATTTTTTAAAGTATTTTCCATGTTAATTAGTCTCCCCCAGCCGGCGTGGGGCTGATTTGGGGGAGGTGCAGGAGCCCCTGGGTATCCTCAAGGGGGTTTGGGGAGCACAGGGTGGGGGCTGCCTCATCACCCCTGGGGAGACCTTGACAGGCCAGGAGTCTTTGCTAAGAGTCACTTACTGGGGAGGGGGGGGACAATGGGGTCCCTTTACTGGGAGGATTGGGGGGGGTGACAATGGGGTCTTCTACTGGGGAGAGGGGACAATCTGGTTTCCTGTTGGGGGGAAGTTTTGGGGGATGGTTTTGTGGAGCTGTGGGCACTCACCTGGCTGCCTCTTCTTCACTGGGGTGGGGGAGATGACCTGGCGGGCGTCCGTGTGTCCCATGTATCCGCGTGTCCACGTGTCCGGGCGTCCGTGTGTCCGTGCAGGGCTGCTGAGCCGCTACCCTGAGCAGGACAGCGAGTCCTTCCCTCTGCCCGAGTCGGTGCCCGTGTTCTGCCTGCCCATGGGGGCCACCATCGAGAGCTGGCCCGCGGGCACCAAGTACCCCCTGCCCGTCTTCTCCACCTTCGTCCTCACCGGCGCCTCGGGGGACAAGGCACGGCAGCACAGGGGGCTCGGGGGGGGGACGCGGGGTGGGGATCCCCACTGTCACGGGAGGGTTTGGGTCCCCGTGTCTCAGCACCCACATCCCCGGTGCTGTGGGACCGGGGGATCCCCGTGCCCGGGGTGCCCTGACGGCCGCTCCCCGCAGGTCTACGGCGCCGCCATCCAGTTCCACGAGGCGTTCCCGCGGGAGCGGCTGTCGGAGGCGCAGGCGCTGCGCCTGGGGCTGCTCAGCGTGGTGGACCGGCGGCCGGTGCCCGGGCGATCCCTGCACACCCGCAAGAGCATCTGCGTCCTGTCCCACTGGCCCTTCTTCGACGTCTTCCGCAAGTTCCTCATGTTCATCTACCGCTACTCCATCTCGGGCCCCCACGTGCTGCCCCTGGAGACGTGAGCGCGGACAAGGGGGGTCCCGGGGGGGGCGGGGGCCGCGGTGACCCCTCCGCTGACCGGGCCGCTCCGCCCGCAGGCACATCTCCCACTTCATGCACAACGTGCCCTTCCCGTCCCCGCAGCGCCCGCGGATCCTGGTGCAGGTCAGTCGCCTGGGGAGGGACTCGTGGTGACCCCAGTGCGTCCCCGTGTCCCCCAGCACGTGTCCGTGTCTCTGCAGATGTCCCCGTACGACAGCCTGCTGCTGTGCCGGCCCGTGTCCTCCCCGCTGCCGCTCAGGTAGGGCTGGAGGGTGCCGGGGGGTGCGGGGGGACAGGTGGGGAGGGGTTGTGGGTGACCAGACCATGTCCCTGCCCGCAGCGGGGCCAGTTTCCTGACGCTGCTGCAGAACCTGGGCCCTGACAACGCGGTGGCGCTGCTGGTGGCCGTCCTGACCGAGCAGAAGCTGCTCATCCACTCCCTGCGCCCCGATGTGCTGACCAGCGTGGGAGAAGCCCTGGTGGCGGTGAGTGACCGCAGGGGACGCCGCGGGGCTGGGCACCTGCCGTGCTGGGGATCCTGGTCCCACAGTGACGCTGGGGACCTGTGGCACCCACAGCACTCGGGATCACTGTCCTGCGGTGTTGGGAACACTGATCCCACCGTGCTGGGGACCCACCGTGCTGGGGATCCTGGTCCCACAGCGGTGCTGGGGACCTGTGGCACCCACAGCACTTGGGATCACTGTCCTGCGGTGTTGGGAGCACTGATCCCAGCGTGCTGGGGACCTGCCCTGCTGCAGATCTCCATTCCACGGTCCCGTTTTGTGGTGCTGGGGACCTGTTGTGCTGAGGACCCCGATCCCACAGGACTGGGAATCCTGGTCCCGTGGCATCAGTGATCCTGGTCCCACAGCTCCAGAGACCCCATCCCGCGGCGCCGGGCCCCCCCATCCCACCTGGCGGGGGCCCCGCGGCGCTGACCACCCTCATCCTGTCCCCAGATGATCTTCCCCCTGCGCTGGCAGTGCCCCTACATCCCGCTGTGCCCGCTGGCGCTGGCTGACGTGCTGTGTGCCCCCGTGCCCTTCATTGTAGGCATCCACTCCAGCTACTTCGACCTCTACGAGCCCCCCCGCGACGTCATCTTCGTCGACCTGGACACCAACACCATTTTCCAGTGAGTGTCCCAGGGCTGGGGGCAGGTGGGCCGTGCTGGGGTCCTGGGGGGTGCCAGGGGGTCCCGCCCTGCCCTCGTGCCTGTGTCCCCAGGAGTGAGGAGCGGAAGCTGCTGTCGCCCCGCGCGCTGCCCCGCCGGCCCTGCAAGGTGCTGCTGGCCTCGCTGCACAGCCTGTCCCAGCAGCTGGACGAGCGTGAGTGGGGGTCCTGGGGGTGTCCTGAAGGAGTCTGGAGGGTCTGGGGGTCACCACATCCCCCACCTCTGCCGTTACAGAGTCACAAAATAGCCCAAATCGGGAGGGACCCACCAGGGTCAAAGGACACCCTGAAATCCCCCTCGTCCCTGGGAACCTTTCCCAGACAGAATCAGAGCCGTGCCCTCACTCCCTCATTCCCTGGGCATCGCTTCCCAACCATTCCCCAGCCAACTGGACCCACCTCGGGGCTCTCCGGCCGCGGGACTCATCCCGTCCGCGTGTCCCCGGTGCCGACGCCGTCCCCCCCCTCCCTGCGTTGTGTCCCCGCAGTGCTGAGCGCGCCGGGCGAGGAGGAGCCGCCGGAGCTGGTGCTGAGCGACGCGGAGGCCGCGGGCGCGCGCCGGGCGCAGCTGGAGCTGGAGGCGCGGGCGGCCTTCCTGCGCTTCATGGCCTGCGCCCTGCGCGGGTACCGCTCCTTCCTGCGCCCCATCGCGCCCGCGCCCGCCCCGGCCGGCCGCGACGCCGGGAGCCTCTTCGCGCTGCAGGGTGCGCGGGGAAGGGGTGGGATGAGGGAGGGAACTTGCCTGGGGTGTCCCAGTGAGTCTTGACCCATCCCAGCCGTCCAGTTCCGTCTCTTCTTGTCCCCATCCCATCCCATCCCTTCCTGTCCCACTCTGTCCCATCCCACCTCACCACGTCCCACCCCATCCCACTGACCCCATCCCCGTGTCCGGCAGGGTTCCTGCGCTCCCGGGAGCGGGCGTACCAGCGCTTCTACGGGCAGCTGCTGCGCACGCAGCTCTTCACGCAGTTCATCGAGGACTGCTCCTTCGCCAGCGACCGCGAGCCCTGCCTCGAGTTCTTCGACACCTGCGTGGACAAGGTGCGTCCCTGCGTCCCCTCCGCGTGTCCCTTGTGTGTCCCTCACTTCCCGCCTCGAGTTCTTCGACACCTGCGTGGACAAGGTGCGTCCCTGCGTCCCCTCCGCGTGTCCCCGCCGTGCTCCCGGTGACCCCATCACCCCTCTGCAGGTGCAGGTGGACCTGGAGAAGCCTGAGGACACGCCCCTGATGGAGCTGGATGACCCCCGGGGTGGGGAGCACACGGTGTTCATCACCCCCCCGGAGCAGCCGGCGGGGCCGGACGGGGCTGAACCCCCTGCCCGGTACAGGTGAGACCCCCCCGTGCCCCACCCCTGCATCTTCCCCTCCCTGAACGCCCCTCACCCGTGCTCCCTCCCCCAGGTATGATGGGTTCCCCACGCTGTGCCCAGAGCTGCTGGAGCCTCCCCGGGACCCGCTGGTGGCACAGCTGTGCCAGGCCCGGAGCAGCGCCCCGAGCAGCCCCGCCCCACGGCGCACCAAGCAGGTGAGGGACAGCACCTGAGCTGGGACACCTGTGCCCATGTGGGAGGAGGACACTTGGACAGGGTATCCCTGTGAGCTGTGACACCTGGCCAGGTGCCCAGATGGCACAACACCTGGACAGGTGTCCCCTTAGATCTGACACCTGTCCAGGTGCCCTCCTGGACGTGGCACTGAGGGGCTCAGCTGCTCTTCCCTGACTCTCCCTCGTCCCCCGGTGTTCCCAGGAGATGAAGGTGGCCCAGCGGGTGGCCCAGAAGTCGTCGGCGGTGCCCGAGCTGTGGGCACGGTGCCTGCTGGGGCACTGCTACGGGCTCTGGTTCCTGTACCTGCCCACCCACGTGCGCGCCGCCCCCGCCAAGCTCCGCGCCCTGCAGCTCGCCTACGACGTCCTGCGCAAGATGGAGCAGCACAAGGTGGTGCTGCCTGACGAGGTGGGTCAGCTCCTGCTCCAGATCCTCCTGGAAAAGGGGATCTGGTGCTGGAATGGGGAGTGCTGGAGTCACCGAGCCCGGAGGTGTCCATGGGGCGGCTGCTGAGGGGAATGTCCAGTGCTGTGTCCAGTTCTCAGGGCAGGAGGGACTTGGAGGGGCTGGAGCGTGTCCGGAGAAGGGGAAGGGGCTGGAGTAGCAGGAGAAGGGTCTGGAGAACTCCTGAGGGAGCTGGAGGGGCTCAGTCTGGAGAAAAGGAGGCTCAGGGGGGACCTTCTGGCTTTTCCTGAGTGCAGCTGGGGGGATTTGGGATCTGATCCTGGGGAACGGGGCCAGGACAAGAGGGAACGGCCTCGAGCTGTGCCAGGGGAGGCTCAGGGTGGATATTTGGGAAAATCCCTCCTGGAAAGGGCGGCCAGGCCTTGGGAGGGGCTGCCCAGGGAGGGTTGGAGTCCCCATCCCAGGAGGTGTCCGAGGAAGGACTGGACATTGGTCTGGGTGACCAGGTGGGGATCAGACCCAAGTTGGACTCGGTGATGCTGGAGCTCTTTCCCACCTGGATAACTGGGGGATTCTGAGGGTGGGGGTCGTGGCCGGGGGTGCCCCAGGCTGACGTGGCGCTGCCCCCCAGGTGTGTTACCGCATCCTGATGCAGCTCTGCGGGCAGTACGGGGAGCCCGTGCTGTCCGTGCGCGTCCTGCTCGAGATGAAACGCGCCGGCATCGTCCCCAACACCGTCACCTACGGCTACTACAACAAGGTGACCCCGAGGGGACGCGCTGGCCAGCGGTCCTGGCGGTTCCCCTGGCCACCCCTGACCACCCCGTGTCCCTCTGGCAGGCCGTGCTGGAGAGCAAGTGGCCGGCAGGGACTCAGGGAGGGCGGCTGCGCTGGGCCAAGCTCCGGAATGTGGTGCTGGGGGCGGCGCAGTTCCGGCAGCCCCTGCGGCAGCGGGAACGCCGGAGCGCCGCCGGAGACCCCCCGGGTGAGGGGCACGGGGGGAATTGGGGAGGGGGGGGAACGTTGTCACCCCACTCACACCCCCCTTGTCCCCTCTCGAGCCCCTCTGAGTCAGGGGGCTGGGGGGGGGGACACCCCATTGACTCTCCCCCGTCCCCTCTTGCCAGGGGCTGAACCCCCCTGGGTTGGGGGGGTGTTTATGGGGGTCAGTGGGGGGAGGGGGGGCCTTGTCAGCCCCATTGACACCCCCTTGTCCCCCCCGTGTCTGAGCCCCACCACGGATGGAAGCGATGAGGGGCTGCTGGCACCGACCCCCCCCTTGTCCCTCCCCACTTGTGGGCATTGGGGGGGCTGCTGGCACTGACCCCTCTGTCCCCCCCACAGGTGACCAGCCTCCCCCGGCCCCCCGCCCCCCCCTGCAGCGCCAGACCACCTGGGCGGGCCGGAGCCTGCGGGACCCGGCCCCGGCCCCGCGGCTGGTCAAGAGCGGCAGCCTCAGTTTCCCCCGGGGCGAGGGGGGGACGCGGATGGGGCCGGGGGAGCCCCCCCTGCTCCCCGTGACGCCCCCCCTGCCACCCCCCCGCCCGCGGGGCCCCCCCGGCTCGGCCGACGGGAGCCTCTCGGACATCGCCACGGACGAGAGCGGCGGCGATGAGGGGCCGGCCGGGGGTCCCGGGGGGGGTCCCGGTGGGGTGACCCCACGCCGGGGGCTGGCGGCCAAGCTGCAGCAGCTGCTGTCCCCCGGGAAGCGGCCACCCCCGCGCCCCACAGAGCCCCCCCGGGAGCCCGGGGCGCGCCGGGGGTCGGAGCAGCGGGATGGGGACCCCCCCTCACGCCGCAGCCCCCGCCGAGACCCTGCTGCGGCCCCGGGAGCGCCCCGAGTCCACGGCGTCGGAGGTACCGGGGGTCCGTGTGCCAACGCGTGTCCCCGTGGGTCACTGCGTGTCCCTCTGTCCCCCCAGCCGTCCTCCCTGACCCCGTGTCCCCCCTCCCCTCCACCAGAGCTCCGTGTCCCTGGGCAGTGAACTGGACCTGTCCGATGCCTCGGGGGGCAGCACCGGCGCCCCCAAATCCACGGAGCCCTCCTCGGATGGGACAGCGGGGACAGAGCCCCCCGCCCTGGAGGTGAGAGAGGGGGGGACAGAGCTCGGGTTTGGGGGGCAGAGCTCGGGTTTTGGGGGGGGCAGAGCTCGGGTTTGGGGGGTAGAGCTTGGGTTTGGGGGGTAGAACTCGGGTTTTGGGGGGGTAGAGCTTGGGTTTGGGGGCCAGAGCCCATTTTGGGGGGCAGAGCCCAGTTTGGGGGGCAGAGCTCGGGTTTGGGGGGTAGAGCTTGGGTTTGGGGGCCAGAGCCCATTTTGGGGGGCAGAGCCCAGTTTGGGGGGCAGAGCTCGGGTTTGGGGGGTAGAGCTCAGGTTTTGGGGGGTAGAGCTCGGGTTTTGGGGGGCCAGAGCTCATTTTGGGGGGCAGAGCCCAGTTTGGGGGGCAGAGCTCAGGTTTGGGGGGCAGAGCTCGGGTTTGTGGGGTAGAGCTCGGGTTTGGGGGGCAGAGCCCATTTTGGGGGGCAGAGCTCAGGTTTGGGGGGTAGAGCTTGGGTTTGGGGGCCAGAGCCCATTTTGGGGGGCAGAGCCCAGTTTGGGGGGCAGAGCTCGGGTTTGGGGGGTAGAGCTCAGGTTTTGGGGGGTAGAGCTTGGGTTTTGGGGGGTAGAGCCCATTTTGGGGGGCAGAGCCCAGTTTGGGGGGCAGAGCTCAGGTTTGGGAGGCAGAGCTCGGGTTTGTGGGGTAGAGCTCGGGTTTGGGGGGCAGAGCCCATTTTGGGGGGCAGAGCTCAGGTTTGGGGGGTAGAGCTTGGGTTTGGGGGCCAGAGCCCATTTTGGGGGGCAGAGCCCAGTTTGGGGGGCAGAGCTCGGGTTTGGGGGGTAGAGCTCAGGTTTTGGGGGGTAGAGCTTGGGTTTTGGGGGGTAGAGCCCATTTTGGGGGGCAGAGCCCATTTTGGGGGGCAGAGCTTGGGTTTGGGGGGTAGAGCTCGGGTTTTGGGGGGCAGAGCCCATTTTGGGGGGCAGAGCCCAGTTTGGGGGGCAGAGCTCAGGTTTGGGGGGCAGAGCTCGGGTTTGTGGGGCAGAGCTCGGGTTTGGGGGGTAGAGCCCATTTTGGGGGGCAGGGCCCATTTTGGGGGGCAGAGCTCGGGTTTGGGGGTAGAGCTTGGGTTTGGGGGGCAGAGCTCGGTTTTTGGGGGGCAGAGCCCATTTTGGGGGGTAGAGCTTGGGTTTGGGGGGCAGAGCTCGGGTTTGGGGGGCAGAGCTTGGGTTTTGGGGGGCAGAGCCCAGTTTGGGGGGCAGAGCTCGGGTTTTGGGGGGTAGAGCTCGAGTTTTGGGGGGCAGAGCTCGGGTTTGGGGGGTAGAGCTCGAGTTTTGGGGGGCAGAGCTTGGGTTTGGGGGGCAGAGCTCGGGTTTTGGGGGGCAGAGCCCATTTTGGGGGGTAGAGCTCGAGTTTTGGGGGGCAGAGCTTGGGTTTGGGGGGCAGAGCTCGGGTTTTGGGGGGCAGAGCCCATTTTGGGGGGCAGAGCCCAGCTCAGGCCGCAGTGACCGGTGCCCCCCAGGTGCTGCTGTCCAGCTGCTCGCGCTGCCCGGGCTGTGCCGGGCTCGTGTTCGACGAGGAGCTCATGGCCGGCTGGACCTCGGACGATTCCAACCTCAACACCTCCTGCCCCTTCTGCTGCCGCTCCTTCGTGCCCTTCCTGAGCATCGAGATCCGCGACTTCCGACGGCCCCCCAGGTGAGACCCCCCCCCCACCCAGACAGCCGCAGGGACCCCCATCCTCTGCAGGGACACCCCGATGTCCTCCTGACCCCCCGATGTCCCCGAGGTGTCCCCGACACCCCTCTTTGCTCCCCACCATCCCCCTCTCCTTCCATCCATCCTCTGGGGAACCCCAAACCTCCCCCAGTGCCCCCCATTCCCATGACCCCCCCCATTCTGTCCCACAGCCCCCCCGGGGCCGGCCCGGTGCCCCCCTCCCCAGAGGGGCCGGTGCTCAGTGACCGCCGGCGCTGCCTCGAGCTGGACGAGACCCCCGAGCTGTGCAACGGCTGTGCCGACACCCCGGTACCGGGGGGACACCGGGACTGGGGGGAAACTGGGAATGGGGAGTGGGGATCCCCCCCCCATCCTGGTAATTTGGGGTTGGGGGAGTCCCACCTGGGATTTGGGGTTACTGGGGGTCCCTGAAGGTGCTGTGGTGGGTCTGGGTTGGGCAGGGGTTCCTCATGGGCACAATTTGGGGGTGCCACGTGTGTGTCCCCCATTCCCACGTCCTGGGGCATTACAGAGCTGGGCAGGGGGTGTCCCACCCCATCCCCAGGATTTGGGGTTACTGGGTCATTACAGGGCTGGGCAGGGGGTGTCCCACCCCTGTAATTCGGGGGTCCCATGTGTGTCCCTCCCCCGCCATCCCCAGGATTTGGGGTTACCAGGCCATTACGGGGCTGGGCAGGGGGTCCATCACCGCCACAATTTGGGGGTCCCACGTGTGTGTCCCGTATTCCCAGGTCCCAGGGCATTACGGGGCTGGGCAGGGGGTCCCCCATCCCCAGGATTTGGGGTTACTGGGTCATTATAGGGCTGGGCAGGGGGTGTCCCACCCCTGTAATTTGGGGGTCCCACGCGTATCGCCCCCATCCCCAGGATTTGGGGTTACCAGGCCATTATGGGGCTGGGCAGGGGGTGTCCTATCCCCAGGATTTGGGGTTACTGGGTCATTATGGGGCTGGGCAGGGGGTGTCCCACCCCTGTAATTCAGGGGTCCCAAGCGTATCCCCCTATTCCCATCCCCAGGATTTGGGGTTACTGGGTCATTACGGGGCTGGGCAGGGGGTGTCCCCCACCATCCCCAGGATTTGGGGTTACTGGGTCATTACAGAGCTGGGCAGGGGGTGTCCCACCCCATCCCCAGGATTTGGGGTTACTGGGTCATTATGGGGCTGGGCAGGGGGTGTCCCACCCCTGTAATTCAGGGGTCCCATGTGTGTCCCCCCCCATCCCCAGGATTTGGGGTTACTGGGTCATTATAGGGCTGGGCAGGGGGTGTCCCACCCCATCCCCAGGATTTGGGGTTACTGGGTCATTATGGGGCTGGGCAGGGGGTGTCCCACCCCATCCCCAGGATTTGGGGTTACTGGGTCATTATGGGGCTGGGCAGGGGGTGTCCCACCCCATCCCCAGGATTTGGGGTTACTGGGTCATTATGGGGCTGGGCAGGGGGTGTCCCACCCCTGTAATTCAGGGGTCCCATGTGTGTCCCCCCCCATCCCCAGGATTTGGGGTTACTGGGTCATTACAGAGCTGGGCAGGGGGTGTCCCACCCCATCCCCAGGATTTGGGGTTACTGGGTCATTATGGGGCTGGGCAGGGGGTGTCCCACCCCATCCCCAGGATTTGGGGTTACTGGGTCATTACGGGGCTGGGCAGGGGGTGTCCCACCCCATCCCCAGGATTTGGGGTTACTGGGTCATTATGGGGCTGGGCAGGGGGTGTCCCACCCCTGTAATTCAGGGGTCCCATGTGTGTCCCCCCCCATCCCCAGGATTTGGGGTTACTGGGTCATTACAGAGCTGGGCAGGGGGTGTCCCACCCCATCCCCAGGATTTGGGGTTACTGGGTCATTATGGGGCTGGGCAGGGGGTGTCCCACCCCATCCCCAGGATTTGGGGTTACTGGGTCATTACGGGGCTGGGCAGGGGGTGTCCCACCCCATCCCCAGGATTTGGGGTTACTAGGTCATTACAGGGCTGGGCAGGGGGTGTCCCACCCCTGTAATTCAGGGGTCCCACGCCTGTCCCCCCCCCCTTGGCAGCCCCCGGGGCGCTGGGAGCGCGTGGCCTTCGCCTACCTGAGCCCGCTGGTGCTGCGCAAGGAGCTGGAGAGCCTGGTGGAGAACGAGGGCGGGGAGCTGCTGGCGCGCCCCGAGCTCGTGGACAGCCACCCCATCATCTTCTGGAACCTCGTGTGGTACTTCCAGCGCCTGGCCCTGCCCAGCAACCTCCCCCTGCTGCTGCTGGGCTCCCAGCACGCGCCCCGCGACCCCCAGGTGGGCTGGGGGGGGGGCCACGAGGGGCTCGGGGGGGGTCTGTGAGGGGTTTTGGGGTTTTGGGGTTTTGGGGGGGGGTCCTGCCCGGTGCTGAGCAGCCCCTCCCCCCCATGCTGCAGCCCCCCGAGCCCTCCCGTGTCCGTGTGCGGCTCCTGTGGGATGTGCTGAGCCCCGACCCCGAGAGCTGCCCCCCCCTCTACGTCCTCTGGAGGCTCCACAGTGAGTGGGGAATGGGGGTATGGGAATGGGGATTTGGGATTGGGGATATGGGAATGGGGATTGGGATATGGGGATAGGGGATTGGGATATGGGGATGGGGATAGGGGAATGGGGATTGGGATAGGGGAATAGGGATTTGGGATGGGGGATATGGGGATAGGGGATTGGGATATGGGAATGGGGATAGGGGAATGGGGATTGGGATATGGGAATGGGGATTGGGATATGGGGATATGGGAATGGGATATGGGAATGGGGATAGGGGAATGGGGATTGGGATATGGGGATTGGGGATTTGGGATTGGGATATGGGAATGGGGATTGGGATATGGGGATAGAGGATTGGGATATGGGAATGGGGATTTGGGAATGGGGATAGGGATATGGGAATGGGGAATGGGGATGTGGGATTGGGATATGGGAATGGGATATGGGATTGGGATATGGGAATGGGATATGGGATTGGGATATGGGATTCGGGATGTGGGATGGGGATAGGGGATGGGGATGTGGGAATGTGGATTTGGGATTTGGGATTGGGATATGCGAATGGGATATGGGGATAGGGGATTGGGATATGGGAATGGGGATTGGGATATGGGAATGGGGATTTGGGATTGGGATATGGGAATGGGGATAGGGGATTGGGATAG
The DNA here is from genome assembly GCF_020740725.1 of Corvus hawaiiensis. Classification (NCBI taxonomy): domain Eukaryota; kingdom Metazoa; phylum Chordata; class Aves; order Passeriformes; family Corvidae; genus Corvus; species Corvus hawaiiensis. The sequence goes on from NC_063241.1 coordinate 2,164,384, forward strand.
GGGAATGGGGATGTGGGATTGGGATATGGAAAAGGGATATGGGATTCGGGATGTGGGATGGGGATAGGGGATGAGGATGTGGGAATGGGGATGTGGGAATGGGGATTGGGATATGGGGATGTGGGATTGGGATATGGGAATGGGGATAGGGGAATGGGGATTGGGATAGGGGAATAGGGATTGGGATATGGGAAAGGGGATTTGGGATTGGGATATGGGAATGGGAGATGGGATTGGGATATGGGATTCGGGATGTGGGATGGGGATAGGGGATGAGGATATGGGAATGGGGATGTGGGATTGGGGATTTGGGAATGGGATATGGGAATGGGGATGTGGGATTGGAATATGGGAACGGGGATTTGGGAATGGGGATGTGGAATTGGGATATGGGGAATGGGGATTGGGATATGGAGAATGGGGACTGGGATATAGGAATGGGGATTTGGGATTGGGATATGGGAATGGGGATAGGGGAATGGGGATAGGGGAATGGGGATTGGGATATGGGGATTGGGAATATGGGATATGGGAATGGGGATGTGGGATTGGGATATGGAAATGGGATATGGGATTCAGGATGTGGGATGGGGATAGGGGATGAGGATGTGGGATTGGAATATGGGAACGGGGATTTGGGAATGGGGATGTGGGATTGGGATATGGGAATGGGGATTTGGGAACGGGGGTTTGGGATTGGGATATGGCAATGGGTATTTGGGATTGGGGATATGGGAATGGGGATGTGGGAATGGGGATATGGGATTGGGATATGGGATTCGGGATGTGGGATGGGGATAGGGGATGGGGATGTGGGAATGGGAATGTGGGATTGGGATATGGCAATGGGGATTTGGGATTGAGGATATGGGAATGGGGATGTGGGAATGGGGATATGGGATTGGGATATGGGAATGGGGATATGGGAATGGGGATATGGGATTGGGATATGGGATTCGGGATGTGGGATGGGGATATGGGATTGGGATTTGGGAATGGGGGTTTGGGATTGGGATATGGCAATGGGGATATGGGATTGGGATATGGGAATGGGGATATGGGAATGGGGATATGGGATTGGGATATGGGATTGGGATATGGGAATGGGGATATGGGAATGGGGATGTGGGATTGGGATATGGGAATGGGGATATGGGAATGGGGATTTGGGATTGGGATATGGGGATGGGGATATGGGATTGGGATATGGGAATGGGGATTTGGGAATGGGGATTTGGGATTGGGACATGGGAATGGGGATAGGGGATGGAAGGAGTGGGGCTCAAGAGCAAAGAGCGGGGTCGGGGACCCCTCGGGGTCACTCTGGCTCAGCCTTTGGGGTCCCCCAGGTAACCTCCCCCCGCGGCTGCACCCCTGGGGCCCCCCGCCCGCCCCGTTCTCGCTGACCTTCCTCGAGGCCCTGCTGAGCCACGTGGGGCTCAACGAGGTGCACAAAGCCATTGGGCTCTTCCTGGAGACCCTCGCGGCGCCCGGAGCCCCCCGGACCCTGCACAGGTACGCACAGACCCCCCAAAAATCCCCCCCAAAAATCCCCCCAAAATCCCCCCAAAATCCTCTGACGGCTCCTCCTCCAGGAGCATCTACCGGGAGCTGCTGTTCCTGACGCTGGCGGCGCTGGGCCGGGAGCACACGGACATCGGTGAGGGGGGACACGGGGGGCTCGGGGGGGCACCTGGGGGGCTTGGGGGGGCACTTGGGGGGCTCGGGGGGGCACCTGGGGGGCTTGGGGGGACATGGGGGGCTCGGGGGGCTCAGGGGGCTCGGGGGGGGCATGGGGGGCTCTGGGGGGACACGGGGGGGGTTCGGGGGGACATGGGGGGCTCGGGGGGCACCTGGGAGGCTCGGGGGGGACACGGGGGGTCTCGGGGGGGACATAGGGGGCTCGGGGGGACACGGGGGGCTCGAGGGGACATGGGGGGCTCGGGGGGGCACCTGGGGGGCTTGGGGGGACACCTGGGGGGCTCAGGGGGACATGGGGGGCTTGGGGGGCACGGGGGGCTCAGGGGGCACCTGGGGGGCTCGGGAGGGACACAGGGGGCTTGGGGGGGGCACCTGGGGGGCTCGGGGGGACACGGGGGGCTCGGGAGGGACACGAGGGGCTCGGGAGGGACACGAGGGGCTCGAGGGGGACACCTGGGGGGCTCGGGGGCACCTGGGGGGCTCGGAGTGGACACGGGGGGCTCGGGGGGACACCTGGGTGGTGTTGGGGGGTGTTCAGGGGGGGACACCGGGGGTCTGGGGGGAAGCGTGGGGGGTTCAGGGGAGCTTTCAAAGGGGGGCACACTGGGGGTCTCAGGGGGTTCAGGGCTGAGCCCTCTCTGTCCCCCTCCTCAGCCGCCTTCGACCGCCGGTACCGCTCGGCGCTGGGGAAGCTCGGGGGGGCCCTGGGCCGGGACGAGCTGCGGAGGCGCCGGGCGCAGCCCCCCAGCGCCAAAGCCTCCGACTGCCGCCGCACCTTCGGGGCCCCCCCAGAGTGCTGAGCGGGGATGGGACCCCCCCCCCCCCCCCCGGGCTGGAAACCGGGAGAAAGGGACCCCCAGGACCCCTCCCCAAATGGTCCAGGGTGGGAGAAGGGACCCTCCCCACCCCAACGGGGGAATGACTCTGCCAGGGTCCCCTCAAAGTGTGACAGGGACCCCCTGAGTGTTGGGGTGTTGGGGGAAGGGACCCCCCCGGGACCCCCCTCAAATGCTCCAGGGTGGGAGAAGGACCCCCCGGTATTAGAGATGGGACAGAGCCCCCCGAGTGTTCCAGAGGGAAAGAAAGGACCACCAGCCCCCTCCCCACCCCCCGCCCAAAAAATGTTCCAGGGTGGGGAGAAGGGACCCCCGGCAACCCCCCCAGGCTCACATCGGGTTTTATATGTCAGTGTTAATATATTTTTATTTATTTATTCACCTCCCCCCAAAGTGAGAGCACGGGTGGGACGGGCAGGGGCGGCTCTGGGTGTTTCCCCCTCCTCATTTCTGCCCCGGTTCTCCCCCCAGGGGGGGTTGGGGATGTTTTTTCCCCCCCCCTCAGGTGGTGACAGGGCAGCTGGGGGGGCTCTGGGTGTGTCCCCCCCTCCATCTCCACCCCTTCCGCGCCCACCGGGTGGGGGGGGGGGGTTTGGTGGCCATTGGGAGGGGGTTCGGGGCCGCCCCCTCCCCTTGCACTGTGCAATAGCAGCCCCCGCCCCAGGGGCCTGTAAATAAAAGCTGCTGCGGTATTTTCCTCGCTGTCTCCGGGGTGATTTTTTTCTTTTTTGGCGGGGGTCTGGCGATGCGGAACCCCCCCGAGGGCGGCAATGGGGGGGGAAGCTGAGGCCGTGTCCGCCATCTTGGATCCTGGCACGGCCCGGGTGCTGCCCTCAGGCCGCCATCTTGGAACCGGGCACGGGCCATGAGGCCTCGCAAGCGCCGGGCCCTGGGCGCTGCCGCCCCGCCGGGCCGGGGGCCGTGAGGGGATTGTGCCCGGTGCCCTCGGTGCCGGGACCACCCCCAGAGCCACGCGCGGCCTCTCATCGGCGCCACGTGGGGCGGAACCGGACCGGTACTGGGCCCGGAGCTGCTACGGCGGCTGCGAGGAGCCAAAACTCCCTCACGGGCCGGGGGAGAAGTCGCGCGCCGCCACCGCGCGCCGCCCGCGATACCCGGATGTTCAGACTCGGGGACCCATTAAAGGCGCCCCGCGGGGAAGCTCGGCGCGTTTCTATTGGTACAACGAGACGTCAGTCATTGCGAAAACAGCCAGTAAAAGTTAGAAGGCGGGCTAAGAGGGGAGCGCAGCGATTCGATTGGTGAAGCCGTGTGCCTGTCTGGACGCCGCACCAATGGACGTCGCGGCTGGGGTCGGGAGGCGGGGCGGGCGCGGCGGCGGCGGCGGCCAATCAGCGGCATTGTTTGTGGTGGTGCCGGTTGCGCTCGGCGGCGGCCGCGTCTGCTCCGCCCGCCCGGCCCGGGACCCCCGGGACCCCCCGGGACCCGCCGGGATCCGCTGGGATCCGCCGGGAATCCACCGCGAAACGCCAGGAACCCACCGCGACCCCCCGCGACCCCCGAGCCAGGTGAGGCCCGCGGGGGCGGCGGGGCCGGGCCGGGCGGGGGCGGGGCAGGGCCTGGTTGAGGCGAGGGGGGGGGGCGAGACCCGGGGGATGGGGGGGATTTTGGGGCGGATTTTGAGGGGGTCGAGGGGCGATTTGGGGGGGGGGGGGGGGCTGCGGTCAGGAGGCAGAGCTCGCGGGGTTGCGGGCGATCCGGGCTGTGCCTTGGGGCGGCAGAGCTCGGATTTGGGGGGGGCAGAGCCCGAGGGGTTGGGCGGGGGCTGAGCTCGGATTTGGGGGAGCAGAGCTCAGGGATTTGTGGGGGCGCCGGGCTCAGGGGTTTGGGGAGCAGAGGCAGAAGGATTGGGGGCACAAAGCAGACGGATCTTGGGGGGGAGGGGGAAGAGCTCGGATTTTGGGGAGCGGATCTCAGAGATTGGGGATTTCAGAGCTCAGGGATTGGGGGGGCAGAGCTCAAATTTGGGGCACAACCTGACGGGTTGGTGGGGGGCAGAGCTCCGGGATTTTTTGAGGGCGGAGGGGGAGGGAAGAGCTCGGATTTTTGGGAGCAGAGCCCGAGAGGTTTTGGGGCACAAAGCAGATGGATTTGGGGGGGCGGGGCAGGGGATTGGAGGTAAAGCCGGAGGGATTTTGGGGAGCAGCGCTCAGTGATTTTAGGGAGCCACGCTCAGGGATTTGGGGCAGAGCTCAGGAATTTTGGGGAGCAGAGCTCAGATTTGGGGGGGGTTGAAGGTAGAGCTCGGATTTGGGGGAGCAAAGCACAGGGATTTTGGGGAGCAGAGCACAGGGATTTTGAGGATCAGCCCCGGGGAGGTTGGGGCAGCGCCGGGGGATCCCCCGGGAAAACGGGGGAGGAGCGGGGGCGGCCCGGGGGTTCCCGGAAGGATTTTGGGGAGCGGATGCCGGGAACCCCCTGGATCGGCCCCCCGCGAGCCCCGCTTTGTTCCCTCCCGTCCGTGCCGGGATTCGGGAGCGGTTCCCGATCCTTTCCTCGGCGTTTCCCCGTTCCCTGCTGGAAGCGGGTCCCGGCCTCATCCAGCATTTCCGCCCCGCGGATTCTCCCTTTTTTCCTGCTGCCCCCCGTCCCCCCCCCCCCCCCCCGTCACTTCCCCGTGTTGCTTCCCCACCTCAAACCCAGCAGGAAAACTTTCCCATCCCTGGAATAACGCGGAGCCGGAGCCTCAGGCGATGCCGGCGCCTTCCCGTGGGCATTGCCCGCGCCCCTTCCCGGTTTTTGGGTGGGATCGGGATAAAAACGCCGCATTGGGGGGGGGGGGGGGGAAGGGGTGGGGGCACGGACCCTTCCTCACCCGCCTTTGGGAAGCTGGATTCTCTCCCAGGAGGAGATCCGAGAGCATTTCTCCTCCCAAGGATGAGGATTTCTCTTCCCGAGGAGAATCCTTTCCCAAATTCCCAAAATTGAGGCGTTTGGGCGCTTTCCCCTCCCTTTGGAGCCTGGAAAAGGGATCTGTGATGGCGGGGGGAGGGGGGTGGTTTGCCGGGAAGAGAGGAGGAGGAGGAGGAGGAGGAGATTTGGGAATCTGGGAGCAGGGAGGAAGAGCGACGGCGTACGGATGCGCCGGGATCGATTGGCTTTTCCAGAGCTTTTTTGATCCTTTATTCTTTTTTCTTTCATATCCATTTGATTTTCTGGAGCCTCCTCGGCCGCTGCCGGGCGGGAGGAGGAGGAGGAGGGAGGAGGAAGGGGGAGCACGGGAATGGGAACAGCCTCCTCCTGGCAGGAGTGTGGGAGGATTTGACTCCTGTTCCTCGGTGCTCCCGGGTGGGGGTTGGGGCGGGATCGCACAGGCAACCGCGGTTTTTCGGGAATTTCAGGCGTTTTAAGGATTGGGGGTGCAGGGAGACCCCCCCCCCCCCTTTTCCCCCTCCCCTCCTCCCACTCTGGGAGACGCTGGCACATCCCAGGATTTGGGACATCCACGATGCTCCAGTTGCTGTTGGGGTGAAATGGATCCGGTGTATCCATAGGGATCCCCCATCCCTAAGGATTCCCCATCCCTGGCGGTCCCGTGCCTCGCCGCAATCCAGGATTGTGCTGGAATCCATCGGAGCCGCTGGGATCCATCCAAGGGATCCATCGCGGTGCCGCTGCCATGGCTCTGATCCTTTGGGATCTCGGTGCCACCTTCTCCTGGCACCTTTCCCGGTCACGAGGCCGGCGCTGCCGGGAGCATCCATCCATCTTCCAGCGTCCTCTTCCGACTGCTCCGCTCGGAGCATCCCGCACGGAGCGGGGCGGGTCCCGGCCTCCCCTCAGGTGTTCCTGGGATGGGGGAAGGTGGGAATTCCTGCTTGGCGGGGTTTATCCCACTTGGGATGTTCTTGGAAGCATCTTCCCTGCCGATGTCGTATTCCAAGGGAGTCAGGATCCACCGCTCGGGAGTTTCCCGGATCCCTTCATTCGCCACTCCGGGATTGGAGGAAAATCAATCACTGAAGCTTTCTGCCTGATTATTTCCCGGTTAATTGACAGTTTTCCACGCTCGGCTCTTCCATATCCGATGGCAAGACTCTCCTTGGTCCATCCGTGTTTCCTGGTGGAAATCTGTGGGTTTGGGTTTCACGTGGAATCTTGGATTTGTGCTCCGTAGCCTTGGGGAGCGCAGCCATGGATGGCTGGCATTGTGTTTGCCGTGGGTTTTCTCGGTGCTTTAGGCTCTTTTCCAGGTTTTTATATGGGATATTCCATATTTTGCAGCATCTCGGGATGCTCCTGGTGCCGGGGCTGGGATGGGACGTGTTGGGATGCGCCCGCATTTCCCTGCAGGAATTTCTTCCCAATTTCCCACCTAAATCTCCCCTTTTCCACCTTAAAGCCATTCCCCCTTTTCCTGCCATTCCATGGCTTTGTCCCAAGCCTCTCCCAGCCCTCAGAGCCCCTTTGGGCACTGGAAGATGCTCCAAGGATCTTCCTGGATCTTCGCTTTTCCAGGCTGGGCAATCCCAGCTCTCCCAGCCCGGCTCCGTAGCGAGGCTCTTCTCCGATGGCTCTGACAGCTCCCGATGCTCCTTCCAACAAAACACAGGGAATGTTCAAGGATATGCCCATCCCATTCCCGATAAGGAGCCACGGGAGCTTCCCTGTTGCGTCTGGGGGTTCTCCCATCACCGGTTCCCGCGGAATCCGAGCAGGTTCCGATCCCCATCCCGGTGTTTTTGGGTTTCTGGGCACCTCGCACGGAGCTCGGGGAGCTCATCCCGATCCGTGGGAAGTGGGTCAGGAAGAGGCTGCGGCGCCGGGCTCGGTTCTTTTTATATTCCCGGGATTTTCCGATGAACGCGGCGATTCCCGGCGCTGGCGGATTCGGGATGAGCAGGACGGGCTGGGGGAAGGGAGATAACGCTCCCCTTCAGATCCCAGTGTCGCGACTCAGCCCCTTGGACCTGGAATCTTATCCGGGCATTTGGGATTGTGGTATCCGGAATATGCCTGAAATCCCTCTGAAGAGCAGCACCAGCCTTTGGAATCCGGAGGGTGTTGGGAGCGGCGCTTCCAAGCCTAAAATTAGCCCCGAGCCCGGCGCTGAGGAGGCCGGGTTTTATTTCCATGGATCCGCATCACATCCATGTTGTTCCGTCCCTGCTCCGTAGGTTCCACTTGATGAGGTTTCAGTGTGGATTTTGGGGCCGAATCCTGAAATTGTCCCGTTTCGGAATTCCCGGTGGAATCTGCGCCGGTTCCTTGCGGGCAGAGGAGCCGGATGATGGGAAGAGTTGGATTTGTGCGTGTTTTCCATGCCTGGTGTGTTTTTCCCGATAAAATTTGGTCTTCATGGAGTCTCAGGAGATGGATGCGTGAATCCTGGGATTTTTTGGGATGAGGCTGAGCCAAAGCCGTGTATCCCTTGGGAAGGGGAGGCTGCTCCTTGTCACCTATCCCGGGATCTGTCCCTGGGAGCAGAGCCTGGTGCTTCCATAGGGAGGACGTCCATCATTCCGGGATGATCCATCAGCCCGGTCGGTGCTCCGGTGTCGGGGCTGGAAATGGGATCCAAACCCATTGCAGGGAATACAAACCCTTCTCCCAGTGCTGCCGTTCCCTGCCAGGACTCGATGGCCGGGCTTCTCCTGAGGAGTCTCCTTCCTCTTCCCAAGGCAGGAGCAAAGTCTGGGAAGGAGATTTTGGAGGAAAGAGGCCGGATTTCCACAGAACTCTTACGTTGGGATCCTTTCCATCCCTCTCCTGCCCATCCCAAACTCCTCTTGCTCGCATCCCTACTGCACAGAAACATGGAAGTGCATTCCTTGAGGCTCCCAGCCACGGAGGAGGATGTGTCCTGCTGGAATGCTGTTCCTGGACACCAAATCCAGCTGTTTTCCCCCCAAAATCCCTGGTGGAGGCAGCTCCAGCTTCCCGGTTTCCTCTGATCCATGTGAGAAGCTCCATCCCGATCCCGCTCTGCTGAGCAGTGAGTCCTGGAAGGAGATGGAGAACTGGGATTCTCCCTTCTGCCCTGACAGGTGGAACGGTTTCCTTGTTTCTTTTCCGACCGTTTGTGGGAGATGATCCATGGGATTGGGATAAATCCTCATTCCCGATGGTTCTGCCCTTTTTCCATGCCGGAGCCGCTGTTTGAGTGGAATCAGATTAAGTTTAGGCCCTGGGAAGACAAAAGATCTGGAATTCTGGGCGCTGTGTGGAGGGAGAGGGTCCCACAGAGGCTCCATGTGCTTCCCCAATCCTGTTTTGGGGTTATTTCTTGGAATTCAAGCACTTTTTCATGGAAAACAGTGGTTTTCCAGTGAAATTTTTGGTTTCCCAGTTGGTTGCGAGCGAGAAGTTCCCCAAAATCCACCTAAAATTCCCCAAAATCCAGGGCGTTTTTCGGGACACCTCCAGGTGCAGCCGCTCCGTCTGCACTCCCCAAATCCCGGTTTTTAGGGAGGGACTGCTGGAAAACCTGCTCGGGCTGTTTCCCATGGGATCCCCCAGGGAATTTTAAGGTCGATGCTCCAGGGATTCGTCCCAAGTTGGATCCTTGGATGAGGGAAGGGTTGGGAATCTCAGCTCCTCCCAGTTTGCTCCCAGTTCAAGCTCAGCTCAAGGATGATGGGCGCAGGTGGACGAGCTGCTCCCGTGTCCATAAGGAATTTTCCCGCTCCTCAAACACATCCCAACATCCACCCCATGCTGCCTCCAAAAGTGGGGAGTTCTGAGGGAAAAGCCGCCGGTCGGAGCGATGCAGAATTCCAGGGAATTCCAAAATGATCCCGTGGTCCTTCTTGAGTAGCTCCAAACCTGGTGGATTTTCCCTTTCTCCTTATTAAATCCTGGGTTCCAATTAAATCTTGGAGCCCTGACAAATTCCAACACCTACTCTTGCGAGGGGGGCATTCCCACGGCTGGTTGTTCATTCCTTGCGAGAATTCCTGCAAACCACCAGCAGTGCCTCGGGATCCGTGGCCGGAGTCACCGGTGTGTTCGGAACGACGCTCCCGTGGCCTTGGAAGAGTGGGAAGATGCCCAGGTCTTGTTTTCCAAGGGATGGGCCTCAAGGTTGGATCTGGAAATGCAGGAAGTCAACGTTCCGCTCGCTGGTTTTACCTGGAAGTGCTGGAAGCAGCTGGATTGGGAAGTGGGAGCTGCTGGATGTGGTTAAGGAGGGTGGGAATGGCGCCTCTGTCCGTCGGGATAGCGCTGGGATTGGGAATCCCATGTTCACGTGACGTCGCCAGGAAGAGCGAGCGAGGGGAGCAGATCCCAAATTCCCAGAGGATCAGGCAAAGCCAGGGTTTGGAGGGGTCAATCCCAGCTGGGACTGGGATGAATCCGTAGGAAATGGGATCACGCCGCGTTGAGTTTGTTGGTGGGACCTCCTTGAGCGGCGCCTTCTCTGGAGGTCGACCGGCTTTGGATTCCCATGGGATGGCAAATTTGGGGAAAAATCATCCCTTTCCCTGCTTAATCGTCCTCCAGTTTTCCCAAAATCTCTTCCTGAGTACGCGGTGTCAACCTGAAGCTGGATCGGGATGGTGCTGGCTGCTGGCGGATCAGGAGGAGGGAGTTGGATCCAGGAATCCTCTGTTTTGGGGGAGACGTGTCATGGAGGGATTACACCAGTGGGGCAGAAGATCCAAGGATCCTTTGGATTTGGGATAAAAGGAACTCTGGGCAGACACTTCCTCAAAGATCTTTTCAGCCTGGAAGCAGAAGCTCCCAGGGAATGGATCCATAGGAAAAAAAAAACCCCCAAAATTCAGTTCAATGATGTTTTAGTTCTTCCTTTGCCCATCCTGGCCGGGAAGATCCATCGGAAAGGTCGGAGCAGTGGGATGGAGGCCGGGGCATGAGGAAGGATGGGAGGGATCGACCTCCCCGAGTGTGCTGGGAAGGTTTTCATCCCGTTCCGAATCTTCACCTGGCATAAAACAGGGATGGAAGGGCTGGAGGAACACGGGGAGGATGGAAACAGCCTGGAATGGTCCTAAAAAAAACCAGGGAATGGAGAAATCAAGGAATTTTGCCTCTCCCCTGCGACCTCTGCGTTTTCCATGGGCACGGCCTGGAATAAATCATCCCAGGGCCCATCCCACCCCCTCATTAGCTGATAAATCCATGGAAACGAGCGTGCAATTAAAGCTAATTAATCCTTTCCCCCTTTGGAAACCAGATTGTTCCATTTTATCCAATAAAGGCAAACTGGGGCTGCTGGAATGCTGCGGAATTCCCAGACTCCTACACCTCAGGGGTGGAATAAAGCCGTGGATGTTGGGAATGACGGGATTATCGGTGTGTTTCGGGGGAATCCAACAGCTTCCATCTGCTCCAAGCCCTGTCCAGCCTGGCCTTGAGCACTTCCAGGGATGGGGCAGCCTCAGATTCCTGGGATAACCTGTGCCAGGGCCTCGCCACCCTCACAGGGAATTCCAGATATCCAATCTGAATCTCCCATCTTTTAGTTTAAAGCGGGTTCTCCATCCCTGGCATTCTCCATCCCGGGTTCTCCGTGTGCTGGATGCTCCAAGCGCTCGTTAATTCCTTAACGAGGCCCTGAAGGCGTCACCATCCTCTTCCCGCTGCTCCCTCCTCGGGACACCCTCAGCCGTGGGGACCCGGAGCGGGAATTGGGCGCCTCTGGAATTGGGCTGGTTCGGGAGAGCCAAAATCTCTCCTGCTCCAGGGTCGGCCCCGCAGGTGGCATCTCCCAACCCATTCCGACCCTCTCCAGCATCCCTCGGCATCTTCCCTGGGACCTCTTGGCATCTTCCCTGGGAATCCTCGGCGTCTTCTCCGGCGTCTTCACCTGCTGCCTCGGATCTTTGCTGGGATCCTTTGGCGCCTTCCTCACATCCCTCAGCATCTCCTCCAGCGCCTTCCTTGGCATCCTTTGGCGTCTTTGCCGGGATTTGGGCGTCTTCCTTGACATCCCTCGGCACCTTCCTGGCGTGTCCGTCGGCATCTTCATCCACCTCCCTCAGGATCTTCATCCACCTCCCTCGGCACCTTCATCCACCTCCCTCAGCATCTTCATCCACCTCCCTCGGCATCTTCATCCACCTCCCTCAGGATCTTCATCCACCTCCCTCAGGATCTTCATCCACCTCCCTTGGCACCTTCATCCACCTCCCTCGGCATCTTCATCCACCTCCCTCAGCATCTTCATCCACCTCCCTCAGCATCTTCATCCACCTCCCTCAGCATCTTCATCCACCTCCTTCGGCACCTTCATCCACCTCCCTTGGCACCTTCATCCACCTCCCTCAGCATCTTCATCCACCTCCCTCGGCACCTTCATCCACCTCCCTCGGCACCTTCATCCACCTCCCTCAGCATCTTCATCCACCTCCCTTGGCACCTTCATCCACCTCCCTCAGCATCTTCATCCACCTCCCTCAGCATCTTCATCCACCTCCCTCAGCATCTTCATCCACCTCCCTCAGCATCTTCATCCACCTCCCTCAGGATCTTCATCCACCTCCCTTGGCACCTTCATCCACCTCCCTCAGCATCTTCATCCACCTCCCTCGGCATCTTCATCCACCTCCCTCAGGATCTTCATCCACCTCCCTTGGCACCTTCATCCACCTCCCTCGGCATCTTCATCCACCTCCCTCGGCATCTTCATCCACCTCCCTCAGCATCTTCATCCACCTCCCTCGGCACCTTCATCCACCTCCCTCAGCATCTTCATCCACCTCCCTCGGCACCTTCATCCACCTCCCTCAGCATCTTCATCCACCTCCCTTGGCACCTTCATCCACCTCCCTCAGGATCTTCATCCACCTCCCTTGGCACCTTCATCCACCTCCCCCGGCATCTTCATCCACCTCCCTCAGGATCTTCATCCACCTCCCTTGGCACCTTCATCCACCTCCCTCAGCATCTTCATCCACCTCCCCCGGCATCTTCATCCACTCCCCTCAGGATCTTCATCCACCTCCCCCGGCATCTTCATCCACATCCCTCAGGATCTTCATCCACCTCCCTCGGCACCTTCATCCACCTCCCTCAGCATCTTCATCCACCTCCCTCGGCACCTTCATCCACCTCCCTCGGCATCTTCATCCACCTCCCTCAGGATCTTCATCCACCTCCCTCGGCACCTTCATCCACCTCCCTCGGCATCTTCATCCACCTCCCTCGGCACCTTCATCCACCTCCCTCGGCACCTTCATCCACCTCCCTCAGCATCTTCATCCACCTCCCTTGGCACCTTCATCCACCTCCCTCAGCATCTTCATCCACCTCCCTCAGCATCTTCATCCACCTCCCTCAGGATCTTCATCCACCTCCCTTGGCACCTTCATCCACCTCCCTCAGCATCTTCATCCACCTCCCTCGGCATCTTCATCCACCTCCCTCAGGATCTTCATCCACCTCCCTTGGCACCTTCATCCACCTCCCTCGGCATCTTCATCCACCTCCCTCGGCATCTTCATCCACCTCCCTCAGCATCTTCATCCACCTCCCTCGGCACCTTCATCCACCTCCCTCAGCATCTTCATCCACCTCCCTCGGCACCTTCATCCACCTCCCTCAGCATCTTCATCCACCTCCCTTGGCACCTTCATCCACCTCCCTCAGGATCTTCATCCACCTCCCTTGGCACCTTCATCCACCTCCCCCGGCATCTTCATCCACCTCCCTCAGGATCTTCATCCACCTCCCTTGGCACCTTCATCCACCTCCCTCAGCATCTTCATCCACCTCCCCCGGCATCTTCATCCACTCCCCTCAGGATCTTCATCCACCTCCCCCGGCATCTTCATCCACATCCCTCAGGATCTTCATCCACCTCCCTCGGCACCTTCATCCACCTCCCTCAGCATCTTCATCCACCTCCCTCGGCACCTTCATCCACCTCCCTCGGCATCTTCATCCACCTCCCTCAGGATCTTCATCCACCTCCCTCGGCACCTTCATCCACCTCCCTCGGCACCTTCATCCACCTCCCTCGGCACCTTCATCCACCTCCCTCGGCACCTTCATCCACATCCCTCAGCATCTTCAGCCACCTCCCTTGGCACCTTCATCCACCTCCCTTGGCACCTTCATCCACCTCCCTCGGCATCTTCATCCACATCCCTCAGCATCTTCATCCACCTCCCTCAGCATCTTCATCCACCTCCCTTGGCACATTCCCGGGATCCCTCTGCACATTCCTGGGATCCCTCCGCACATTCCCGGGATCCCTCGCCATCCTCTCCAGCACGGCCATGGACTGAGTGATCCCGAGGCTGCTCTGCCACCACTGTCGGACCCAACCTCGGGCCGCGTTTTTTCGGGAATGGGAGGGGCGGATCCCGGCACCAGCGTCGAGGCCCCGACCCTCCTTTTTGGGAGGGAAACAGTTAAAATTCCAGGGGAGGGAAGGAGCTTCCATGAATGAAGACAAAGTTTGGCGGGGGGCCAGGAGCGGGGGGAGGGGGAGCGGGGAGGGGGCGGCCGCGCCAACGCCGAAATCCCAGGAAAAATTAACCCCCCCCTCCCAAAATCCAGAGCCAATTCCATGTCAGGATGTGCCAAACCGGCCGTTACCGCATTTATCTATTTTCATTTATTTTTTTTTAAATTTTCTTTTGGTTTCTTTTTTTTTTTTTTTTGTCATTCCAATTTTTTTTTTTTTTTTATTCCCGTTTTTTTTTTTTTTTCCCCTTCTCTTTTTCCCTGCCCCGCGAGGCATCATGGGAAAAAGTCAGCATCCCCCTTTTCTTTTGTTTAATAAAACAGAACGCGCATGATTGGCAGGGAAGTGCCCGCTCGGAGCGCGGCTCCGGCTGCGGCTGCGGCTCCGCGGGGCGATGGAGCGCGGGGCCCTTCCCAGCCCGGAGCTCCTCCGGCTCCTTCCCGAGCCCTTCCCGAGCCCACCCGCTCTGCTCCTTAATTTTCTTGACAACTCGAAGCAGCGGGAATATTGTACCTGTAAGTATCCGTGAGACCGGGAATTCGGACCGGACAAAAGGGTTTCCTTATGGATGAGCGAAGCGATTTTTCCGCTTTTTTTTTTTTTTTTTTTTTTTTTTTTTTTTTTTTTTTTTTTTTTTGGTTGGTTTTGTTTGAATTTTTTATTTTTTTTGCCAACGGAACAGGGAATGTCTCGAGGGAATATTTTAAGGAGAAAACGAGCGCCGGTGCTGGGATTTGCTGTTGGAGTCGATCCGTGATTCCCTTCTCCCCTTCCCCCCCACCTCCTTCCCCACCTCATCCACGCTCCCACCGTCGCTATTCCGCCGGAATGATCCCATCCCACCCTCCCTGTCGCCAGCTCGAGGGGTGACAAAAATGCCGGGAATAACGACGCCTTAGATCGGTGTCACCCCCACCCCCCCCCCCCCCACTCCTGCTTCCTGGTGATATTGATTGAGTTATTGATCGGGTTATTGATCGGTGATCGATGGCCCGGCCGGAGCCGGAGCCGGAGCGGCCGCACAAAGGCAGCGCCCGCAGTCGAGGAAATCGGGAAGCGTTATATAAGGAAGCCTGGGAAGTCTGCGTCATCCCGGATGGGGAGGGGGCCGGAGCCGGGCGCTCCCTCCCCCCCCCCACCTTCGATCCCATCATTTTTTATTGGATTTGATTTTCCCGGAGCGTTTTCCAGCTGGTTTTCCCCGAAACGGGCCGTCCCAGCTGCATCTCCTGGAATTTTTTCTCTCTCTTTCAGACTTTGTGGAGTTTTTTGGGTCTTTCCCCCCCATTTCAGGGCATAAAGTGGCTTCTGGAATTCCCGCTCTCCTCTGGCATCCCAGAAAATCCTGGGATGGGACGAGGTGCGAGGCCAGACATGGCCCCGGCATTCCCTGCTCCCGGGAAATGGAGTTGGATAAGAACGCAAACTTAGGAGGGAAGGGAAGCACTTTTTGGGGGTGGGAGGAGGAGAGGATTTTCCTCCTTTCCCACTTTTCCTGCTTCCCATCGGTCGTTCTGTACTTGACCCGGAGCTGCAGAATCCGGGGACATCCTGAGCCGGTGGCAGGGATCTGGAATCTGGGGGATCCAGGCTCTGGGGGATCCAGAATCTGGGGGATCTGGAATCCAGGGAATCCAGGCTCTGGGGGATCAAGGCTCTGGAAGATCCAGAACCCGGGGGATCCAGGCTCTGCGAGTTCCGGAATCTGGGGGATCCAGGCTCTGGGGGATCTGGAATCCGCAGGATCCAGGCTCTGGGGGATCTGGATTCTGGGGGATCCGGAACCCTGGGGATCTAGGCTCTGGGGGATCTGGAATCCGCAGGATCCAGGCTTTGGGGGATCCAGGCTCCGGGGGATCCAGAATCCACAGGATCCAGGCTCTGGGAGATTTGGAATCCGGGGGATCCAGGCTCCGGGAGATTTGGAATCTGGGGGATCCAGGCTCTGGGGCATCCAGACTCTGGGAGATCCAGGCTCTGGGGGATCCGGACTCTGGGGGATCCAGGCTCTGGGGGATCCGGAATCCGCAGGATCCAGGCTCTGGGGAATCTAGGCTCCGGGGGATCCGGAATCTGGGGCATCCAGACTCTGGGCCCAGTGTGTCGGAGCCGGGACAGGCGTCCCCACGCTGGGATCTGGGAACAGCAGTACTCCTGGAGCACTTTGCTCCATAGGAATTCCCACTCTGCCACATCCCAGTGCCCGCTCCCATCCCATTTGTCTTCCCAAATCTTTCTTCTTTTTCCCGCTCCCTTTCCCTCCCGGGAGCTGCCCTGTCCCTGCAGATTCCGGGATGGCTCCGGGGCCGTTTTTAGGGCTTTTCAGGGATTTTCCCTTTGTTTGGCGTTGCTTTAAATCCCGGTGCTCATCCCGCTCCGGAGAAAATCTCCGCGAGCCACCCTGAGCCTCCCTTACCTGCCTCAGAATTCCTGCACGGAACCGGGCGTTCCTCAGGATTCCCGGACACCTCCCTGGAGCAGCGGGATTGGGAGCAACCCGGTTTTTGTTCAACCGTGGAGTTGGTTTTTTTTTCCCCCCTTCCCTTTCCAGCGGCGTTCCCGGATCCCGCTCCGGCTCCCGCTCCCGGCCGCCGAGCCGTTAAATCCTAATTACCTTTTTAGGTTATTATCCTTTTCCTGGCATTCCTTGGGAATGCTCGCCCTGGGAGCCAGCCATTTTGTGTTCCGTGCTGGAACGCGTTTCACGACGCCGACGTCGGGATGTGCCGAGCCCAGATGGAATCGGAGCCGCCTCGTGCCGGCCTCCGGGAAGCCCCTGGAGCGGGATTTCAGCCGGACGGCTCCGGATGAGGAGCCAACCCTGCGGATTTCCCGTGGGATCAGCGGGGCTTGACGGGGGATCCTGGGATTTTGGAGCGGGGGGGAAGGGGTTTGGGCAGCGGGAGCACGCCCAGGTGAGTTGGAGGAGTTGGATCTCGCTGGTTCCTGATCCCGGGAAAACAGGATTTTAAGTGGCTTTTATTCCATCAGTTTCACGGGGTTGGATATCCAGAGGATGTCCTGGAGCAGCTCCTGGATTTGGAGCAATTGGGATGGGGCTGGAACCTCTCGGAGCACCCTGGCTCTGGGGATGGATGCTCCCGTGGGGCTTTATGGATCAGGTTGGGTTTGGATTAATTCTGCAATTCCAGCCCCAAATGGAATTTGGGGATCCTGTGTTGCCTCCAGGGCTTATTCCTGCTGGGAAGTCTGGGCTGGAGCTGGGAGCAGCCCCGCAGCTGCTTGGGTGGAGGATGAGAGCCTCCCGGGATCTGCTGGGATCAACCGGGATCCACTGGTGTTCCTGGGGGTGCGGGGTGAATCCTTGGAGTGGAATTCCCGGTGCTCCGCCCTTCCAGACCGTGCTTGGACTATTCCGGGGTGTCCCTCCTTCCCGTGCGGATCAGATCCCTTGTGGTGGATCCCAGATCCAGGAGCAGAAGCCAGAGCGTCATTGGGCTGCAGTCGGGAAAGGCCGGAGTTCTCAGGAATCTCCCTCCTCCGAGGGTTTGGGATGCTCCGGGTCCCCTGAGGCTGCCGCAGGTGCCTCTTCCTGGGAATATCAGAGGCTTCCCAAGGAGCAGAGCAGGCACTGAGCTGGTTTGTCCCTGATTTCCCATCCTCGCTCCTTCGGATCCCAGGGATCCACCTCGGCTCCTCCGGGACTGCCGGCAGCTCCGCTTGGTGGAATTCCCAGCGCTGCTGGAGCGGGATCGGGAGACTGGAGGGTGCTGGGGAGACCTCGTGGCACTGGGAACACTTGGATCCCTCGTGGCGGATCAGGGATCCCTCGAGGCAGATCAGGGATCATTCCTGGTGGTGGATCAGGAATTACAAGCCCTCCATGAGCTCCAGAGGGCCCGAGGCTGGGAATTGGGGCTGGAAGACCAACGTGGGGATTGACCCCACAGCAAACAGCTCCAAGGAGGCTGGGAAGGGGCTGGAACCCCCTGGGACTTCCCTGGATAAACTGCGGCCGGAATGAACTCCTGGTGCTGCCAAGCCTCGGTTCTGGATTCCATCGGGTAAATCCCGGGATATTTTCCATCCTGGCTGCATCTCTCCCTGGATATTCCCACTTCTCCTTGGAATATTCCTTTCTTTGCCCCAACTCGCTCGTTCCAGCTTTTCAAATCCTCCCGCTGAGGGGTTTTTTTTTGTTGTTGTTGTTGTTGGATTTTTTTTTTTTCCCCTGTGGGCGCCGCATCCACTATCCATGGAAAACGGGGTGCTGCTTTGTTTGTCTGGGAACGCCAAACCCGTCCTGCCGGGCCCTTCGGAGCAGGAAAACCGCCCGGAGCCAGCAGAACGTGCCGAGGAGCGCGTGGTGCCATGGATGGGAGCAGCGTCCCCGCGGAGAATCGGGAATCGCCGTCGGGACGGAGCGAGGCGGCGTCTGGCAGACCGGGATTCTTGGAAAACATTCCAAGGTCAGCCGGGCCAGTCCAGCCGACCCCGCTCATCCCACCCTGGAAGCCTCTGGAATCTTGGCTCTACCCCAGCTCCAGGTTCCCGTTTCTGGGCACTCAGGGAAGGGATAATCCCGGTCGGAGGCAGCCCCATGGATTTAACTCCAGTTTTCCATGAGTTTTGCCACCATTTGGGAATTTGGTTCCAACGAGGAGGAGTTTTTTAGATGAGGCTGAAGGGAGAGGCCGAGGCTGTTCCCTGGGATGTGCTGGATCCCCGGGAGCGCGGTGCCGGAGGGCGGCAGAGCCGGATGATCCGGTTTGGGATGTGCCGAGACCGGAGCAGGGCCAGCACTGAACCTCCCGCCTGTCCGGCCTCCAGACCCGCTGGATACCCCGGGATCGGGATAATTCCTGCTCTTTGCTGCGGATTTCTGGATGGAATCAGGAGCTCTCCCTTGGCTTTCCCAGTGCTCTGGAAATTCCCAGTTGGATCCTCCCCTTCCCCCTCCAGCCAAAGGGCCCCATTCAATACCGAATCCGAAGCCTAATTTAAATTTTATTGGATCTGGCTGAGCCTGGAAAACCTCTGGAGCGGATTAAATAGTGGTGGGCCCCATTCCTGCTAACGACGCTTCGGATTTGTTTGGAATACCGGAGGGGAGGGCGCTGGGAACCCTTGGGAGACCCTGGAGCCGTGTCCCTGCGAGCGGGGCCACATCCCTGGGCTCCTCCTGAAATCCCACTGCTGGTTCCCGTCGGGATGTGAGCACTGTTCCCATCGGGATGTGTGCAGTGTTCCCACTGGGATGTGAGCGCTGTTCCTGTTGGGATGTGAGCGCTGTTCCCATTGGGATGTGTGCAGTGTTCCCATTGGGATGTGTGCAGTGTTCCCGTTGGGATGTGAGCGCTGTTCCCACTGGGATGTGAGCGCTGTTCCCGTTGGGATGTGTGCAGTGTTCCCATCGGGATGTGAGCGCTGTTCCCACTGGGATGTGTGCAGTGTTCCCATCGGCATGTGAGCGCTGTTCCCATTGGGATGTGTGCAGTGTTCCCGTCGGGATGTGAGCGCTGTTCCCGTCGGGATGTGTGCAGTGTTCCCACTGGGATGTGTGCAGTGTTCCCATTGGGATGTGAGCGCTGTTCCCACTGGGATGTGAGCACTGTTCCCACTGGGATGTGAGCGCTGTTCCCATTGGGATGTGAGTGCTGTTCCTGTTGGGATGTGTGCAGTGTTCCCACTGGGATGTGAGCGCTGTTCCCATTGGGATGTGAGTGCTGTTCCTGTTGGGATGTGTGCAGTGTTCCCACTGGGATGTGAGCGCTGTTCCCATTGGGATGTGAGCGCTGTTCCCATCGGGATGTGAGCGCTGTTCCCACTGGGATGTGTGCAGTGTTCCCATCGGGATGTGAGCGCTGTTCTCATTGGGATGTGTGCAGTGTTCCCACTGGGATGTGAGCGCTGTTCCTGTCCGGATGTGTGCAGTGTTCCCACTGGGATGCGAGCGCTGTTCCCACTGGGATGTGAGCGCTGTTCCCGTCGGGATGTGAGCGCTGTTCCCATTGGGATGTGAGCACTGTTCCCATCGGGATGTGAGCAGTGTTCCCATTGGGATGTGAGCGCTGTTCCCATTGGGATGTGAGCGCTGTTCCCATCGGGATGTGAGCAGTGTTCCCATTGGGATGTGAGCGCTGTTCCCACTGGGATGTGTGCAGTGTTCCCATTGGGATGTGTGCAGTGTTCCCATTGGGATGTGAGTGCTCTTCCTGTCTGGATGTGAGCGCTGTTCCCATTGGGATGTGTGCAGTGTTCCCACTGGAATGTGAGCGCTGTTCCCACTGGGATGTGAGCGCTGTTCCCATTGGAATGTGAGCGCTGTTCCTGTTGGGATGTGAGCGCTGTTCCCATTGGGATGTGTGCAGTGTTCCCATTGGGATATGTGCAGTGTTCCCATTGGGATGTGTGCAGTGTTCCCGTCGGGATGTGAGCGCTGTTCCCATTGGAATGTGAGCGCTGTTCCCATTGGGATGTGAGCGCTGTTCCCATTGGGATGTGTGCAGTGTTCCCATTGGGATATGTGCAGTGTTCCCACTGGGATGTGAGCAGTGTTCCCATTGGGATGTGAGCGCTGTTCCTGTTGGGATGTGAGCGCTGTTCCCACTGGGATGTGTGCAGTGTTCCCATTGGGATGTGTGCAGTGTTCCCACTGGGATGTGAGCGCTGTTCCCATTGGGATGTGTGCAGTGTTCCCACTGGGATGTGAGCGCTGTTCCCATTGGGATGTGTGCAGTGTTCCCACTGGAATGTGAGCGCTGTTCCCATTGGGATGTGTGCACTGTTCCCATTGGGATGTGAGCGCTGTTCCCACTGGGATGTGAGCACTGTTCCCGTCGGGATGTGAGCACTGTTCCCGTGGTTTTCTTGGACAAGGCCTTGTTTTCCCGCCTTGTTTTCCCACCTGGTTTTCCCTCTCCATCCCGGTGTTTCCGTCACTTCCCAAATGATTGCCTCCTCATCCAGCTCTGCGTGGAGCTGGAATGTCCCAGGGATCCCGGGATGCTGGGGGGGGTTTGGGGGTGCTGCCGGGATGCTCGGGAATGCTGGGGGCTGTGGGAATGCTGGGGGGATCGGGATCGTGGCACCGCCTTGATGATGGAGCAGGAAGTGTCCGTGTGAGTGAGGGACCGGGGATCTCTGGAATTCCTGCGGGATCCTTCCATCCCATGGCGAGGACGAACAGTAGGTTAGTGGCCCAGGAGATCCTGGATGTCCCTGCTGGGTCCCGGCTCCGTGCTCAGTCCAGCTGTCCATGGGGAGCTCGTTATTCCCAGCAGGGATTATCCTGTGGGATGCTGGTCCTGTGGACCTGTCCCACCTCCTCCTCCTGCTCTCTCATTCCCGTTCCTGGCTGCGCTCCCGGGATCCTGGCGCGTTCCCAGCGGCTCCAGCCGCAGCGCTGGGCGCGGCTCCGAGCGCTCCCGGGGTGTCTGGAACATCCCCGATTCCCTCGGGGTCACTCCTGCGGGACGGGGGCGGGAGCGGCTCCCGCAGCCTGTCCCGGCTTGCCGGGCTAAATTTGGGAGACGTGCGGAGAGACGGGATGGGCAGGTAGGAAAGAGCCCCAGGTGCTCCCTTGGAGGCTCCGTCCGGCTTTTTTGGGGATCATAGTTGGGATTTCCATCGGTTTTCCTGCTGCCCTGCCCTGCTCTGGTGTCTCCAGCGGGAGCTGAACTCGTGTGCCGGCTGGATGGATGTGTCATTCCAGGGATTTACACCCGAGCCGGAGCCTTCTCCTGGCAGGAGTTGGGCTCAGGGAAGCTTTATCCCGGGAATGACTCGGAGCCAGCTCTGGGCAGGTGTGGAGCAGCTCCAGGTGCCCAGGATCCGGCTGCTGTGGCCACTCGGAGCACGGACACTTTGTGTTCCCTGCGGAGCAAATAATTCCTGGTGTTCCCGAGCCAGCCACATGGAATCCCCAGCTATTCCCCAGGTGTTTGTCCCGGTCCCAGCCCCGCTCTGCAGGGAAAGGCCTTGCCCGGCTGGTTTGCAGGTGGAGCTTCCGTGGCTCTTTGTTGTCGGAGCTGGTTCCTTATCAGCCTGGGAGCAGGATTGGGATGGGGTTGGGATGGGCTCCAGGCTTGGGATGGGGTTGGGATGGGCTCCGCGGCTCCCGCCTGTTTTCCGGAGGGCATTCCTGCACCTGGAGCCGAGGCGGGGGGAGCCGGAGAGGTGGGAGGGCAGGGATGGACCTGCCTGCGCCTCCATCCTCGGAGCTGCCGAGCATTCCTGCCTGGAAAACCGCGCGGTGGGGGATTTCCTGGCGTTCTAAGGCTCCCGAGGGGGTTCATCCCAGCTCGCCGTCCTTGCTGAGCCGCATCCATGGGGTTTAATCCCGAAGGAGGGATTGTGCCACCATTCTCGGGAATTTCAGGGCCTTTCGGAGGGGAAAGCTCCAGACCTGGGTAGGAACTGGGGAGGTTGGAGCTCTGTGAGGGGATCAGAGCTTTCCAAGGGGCCGGAGCTCCATGAGGAGATCAAAGCTTTCCAAGGGGATCAGAGCTCTCCAAGGGGTCAGAGCTCCATGAAGAGATCGGAGCTCTCTGAGGAGGTTGGAGCTCTCCAAGGGGTCGGAGCTCCATGAGGGGATTGAAGCTCTCCAAGGGGTCGGAGCGCTGTGAGATCGGAGCTCTCCAAGGGGTCGGAGCTCCATGAGGAGATCGAAGCTCTCCAAGGGGTCGGAGCGCTGTGAGATCGGAGCTCTCTGAGGAGGTTGGAGCTCTCCGAGGGGTCAGAGCTCCATGAGGAGATCGAAGCTCTCCAAGGGGTCGGAGCGCTGTGAGATCGGAGCTCTCTGAGGAGGTTGGAGCTCTCTGAGGGGTTGGAAGCTCTGTGAGATCGGAGCTTTCCAAGGGGTCGGAGCTCCATGAGATTGGAGCTTTCCAAGGAGTCAGAGCTCCATGAGGGGATCGGAGCTCTCCAAGGGGTCGGAGCTCCGTGAGGGGATTGGAGCTCTCCAGGGGATTGGAGCTCTGTGAGATTGGAGCTTTCCAAGGGGTCAGAGCTCCATGAGGGGATCGGAGCTCTCCAAGGGGTCGGAGCGCTGTGAGATCGGAGCTCTCCGAGGGGTCAGAGCTCCGTGCAGGGATCGGAGCTCTCCGAGGAGGTTGGAGCTCTCCGAGGGGTCAGAGCTCCATGAGGGGATCGGAGCTCTCCAAGGGGTCGGAGCGCTGTGAGATCGGAGCTCTCCGAGGGGTCAGAGCTCCGTGCAGGGATCGGAGCTCTCCGAGGAGGTTGGAGCTCTCCGAGGGGTCAGAGCTCCGTGAGGGGATCGGAGCTCTCCAAGGGGTCGGAGCGCTGTGAGATTGGAGCTCTCCGAGGAGGTTGGAGCTCTCTGAGGGGTCAGAGCTCCATGAGGGGATCGGAGCTCTCCAAGGGGTTGGAGCGCTGTGAGATCGGAGCGCTCCAAGGGGTCAGAGCTCCATGAGGGGATTGGAGCTCTCCGAGGGATTGGAGCTCTGTGAGATTGGAGCTTTCCAAGGGGTCAGAGCTCCATGAGGGGATCGGAACTCTCTGAGGGGTCAGAGCTCCGTGAGGGGATCAGAGCTCTCCGAGGGGTCAGAGCGCTGTGAGATCGGAGCTCTCCGAGGAGGTTGGAGCTCTCCGAGGGGTCAGAGCTCCATGAGGGGATCGGAACTCTCCGAGGGGTCGGAGCGCTGTGAGATTGGAGCGCTCCAAGGGGTCGGAGCTCCATGAGGAGATGGAGGCTTTCCAAGGGGATCAGAGCTCTCCAAGGGGTCGGAGCTCCATGAGGGGATCGGAGCTCTCCGAGGGGTCGGAGCGCTGTGAGATTGGAGCTCTCCGAGGGGTTGGAGCTCCTTGCAGATTCCAGAGCTCCCTGAGGAAGCCGAGCTGAGCTCGGATGGGGTCTGGGGGAGGTTCCCTGGGATCCCTGGCACTGACGCTGTCCCTGCCCTTCCCCTCAGGATGGACCGGATGACGGAGGACGCGCTGCGCCTGAACCTGCTCAAGCGCAGCCTGGAGCCGGCGGAGGAGCGCGAGGACGTCCTGGCCAAGCGGCTGAAGATGGAGGGACACGAGGCCATGGAGAGGCTGAAGATGCTGGCGCTGCTCAAGCGCAAGGACCTGGCGGGGCTCGAGGTGCCCCACGAGCTCCCGGTGAAGCCGGATGGGATCAAGGGATACGAGGAGAAGCTCAACGGGAGCCTGCGGCCCCACGGGGACGGGCGGAGCGCGGCCCGGCCGGGCAAGGAGAACATCAACGATGAGCCCGTGGATATGAGCGCCAGGAGGAGGTGGGTGCCGGGAATTCCGGGAGCTGGCGGGGTGGGAGGAGCCGGGTTGGGAATTAAATGGGATTTGGGATGGGTCCCGGAGAGTCCCTTGCGGTGGTGCTGAGAGTTGGGAGGGACTTCGGAATGGCAGGATGAGGGAGATAATTGGGAAGGAATGAGGAAGGAATTGTTCCCTGTGAGGGGTGGCAGAGGTTATCCAGGGATTTGTGGATTTCTCATCCCTGGAAGTGTCCAAGGCCAGGCTGGATGAGGCCTGGAGCAGCCTGGGATGGTGGGAAGTGTCCTTGGAGCCGTGGGCTGCGTCCATCCTCAGCGGAATTCCTCGGATATTGTACAATGTGAGGTTATCCAGCATTGGACACGGACACTTGGATCGGGAAATCTGCCCTGGGAAGAGGTGGGAATGTTCCGCTCTGAGCTCTGAAATCGTTGAGAAGTGAGCCTGAGAATGTCTCATTTTCCTGGATTTTCCTTGGGAATGTGCTCCACGTCTCCTCAGCTCTGCCCGCCTCCCTCGCTGTGGCTCCTCTTCCAGGGATTCTGTTGGAATGCTGCTCTTCCCTGGACGAAGGGAATCCGAGGATCCAGCCACACTCGGTGATTCCGCGTGGACGGGTCCGTTTTCCCTCTTGGATTTGGACTCTGGCCCTGCCTTATTCCCCTGATGGAATGTCAATAATCCAGCCGGGATGCATCCGGATGCTCCTGCAGAACTATCCCCAGGAGCCGTAGGACAGCCCTGATCCAGGAAAACCCAGGATCCCAGTGCTGGATGGCTCCGGATGTGCCAGCCCAGTTTGGAGCTCCTGGGATGCAGGTTGGGATTGCTTGGATGGGCTCCCGCTGGCTCCATCTCCTTGGGATGCTCTGGAATTCTTCCGCTGGGGCAGGGGCAGCTCCGTGCTGTGGTACTTTGGAATATCCACAAAAAGCGCTGGAATGTTCGGGAGATGAGGCAATCCCAGCTCCGAGCATCTTCCCGCCGTTGGAGCAGCCAAATCCGGGAGCTGGCATCGGCTCCGTGCTCCCTCCCGGGCGTTCCGAGCTCAAAGTTTGGGATGAGATATTCCATGGTCTCCCCTCACTCCAAGGACCTTCCAGGGAGCTGGAATTACCTCCCAGCCCAGCATTCCCGCTGCTCCACGCTGGATTATCCCACAGTTTTCCAAGGCTCTCCAGCAGCAGGAATGAAATCCAGGATAACAAAGGGCTTTTCTTGGCTTCTCCTTCCCTGGGATGATCCCGCCTGGATCCCGCTGGATTCCACCACTGATTCTTGGTTTCTTTCTTTTCCCTGCTGCTCCTTTTGTTTCCCGATCCTGGTCACGGATCAGTTGGATATTCGTGCCAAGTTTTCCTTTATGGAATGAGCTTTTCCAATGGATTGGGGTTGGGATAGGCTTGGAGCAGTGGCATTAACGGGGGTGGGGCTCAGCCCCTTCTCCATTGCAGTGAGGATGAGAATTCCAGGCTGGGATATCCCTGCCGTTCCCTCCCATCCCAGCATCGGGATGCGCTCCTGATTCCCACTTGATTCCCAGGTGGAATTTGCACCCCTGGAGAGAGACCTGGATGGGGGATTAGGGGAGTCCTTCCCTCCCGGTGTCCGTGGGAGCCGCGCTCTGCTCCGGATCCGTGCTGGAACGAGTGGGATCCTGCTCCCAAAATCCCCAAATCCCACATTCCCGGCTCAGCGGGGCTCCCGAAATTCCACATTCCCGGCTCAGTGGGATTCGTTTTCCTCCCTGCAGTGACCAGGACCGGGGCCGCCTGACCCCGTCCCCGGACATCATCGTCCTGTCGGACAACGAGGCCTCCAGCCCCCGCTCCAGCTCCCGCATGGAGGAGCGGCTCAAGGCAGCCAACCTGGAGATGTTCAAGGTGAGGGAACGGGAATTCCATCCCGGGAAAGCCACGGAGAGCGGGGAAGGGGGAGGCAGTGAAGGATTTGAGGCGTTTCTGAGCAAATCCCAGCTGCGGCCAGCCCGGTTCTTGCAGCCGTGGTTGAAATTCCCTCTCGGATTCAGCTTCCTCCCGCTCCCTTCCTCACGTTCTTCCCGGTAATCCGGTGTTTTCCAGGGAAAAAGCCTGGAGGAGCGGCAGCAGCTGATCAAGCAGCTCCGGGATGAGCTGCGGCTGGAGGAAGCCCGGCTGGTGCTCCTGAAAAAGCTGCGCCAGAGCCAACTCCAGAAGGAGAACGTGGTGCAGAAGGTGAAGGGCGGCGACGGGCGGGATAACGGGAAGGGCTGCACGGCTCTGTCCGTGGATTCCCGCTCCGGTCGCTCATCCCGCCTCTCCTTCCCAGACTCCCGTTGTCCAGAACGCCGCGTCCATTGTCCAGCCCTCTCCCGCCCATGTGGGACAGCAGGGCCTGTCCAAGATTCCCTCCCGGCCTGGAGCTCAGGGGGTGGAGCCGCAGAATTTAAGGACATTACAGGTGAGCCTTCCCGTTTTTCCTGGAAAAACTGTTGGATGAGCCACTCAACCGAGGGGCTTTTTCCAAGAGGTTGAGGAATTCCCGCCAATTCCTGGTGCTTGGGGTTGGATTTTGGGTTTGTCAGGAATTAGGCTCGGTGATCCTTGTGGATCTGGGTATTCCGTGATTCTGTGGATGTCCGGTGGCCCAGCTGGAGTGGGAATTCTCCAACGCCTGCAGCCTTCCTGCTTTTCCCACGGGAAAAGCCTCTGGAAGCGTTTGCTCCGTGGATTCCTGCCCTTTTCCTTGACCATGGAGCAATCCCGTGGGAAATAGGGGTGCGTCAGCTTGAGCTGGGCAAAGGACCACAATCCTTCAAAATCCAACCCAGTTTGGGGAAAAAGCGAGGGATTTGGGGCTTAGAAATTAACCGGGATTCCAGATAAGCAGGAATTCCAGGGATCAGTGGAATCAGAGCTCCCAGTTTGCCTCGATTCCCTCCTTTTGCTGTTATTTTGTTCCGGAGCTCACGCAGCGCTGCGGGGCTGTTCCGTGCCGCTTCCGGAGCCGCTCCGGTGGTTCCTGGGATGTGATTCCCTGATTCCCTGGTTCCATGATTCTGTGATTCCGTGATTCCCTGATTCCGTGATTCCATGGTTCCATGATCCTGTGATCCCGTGATTCTGTGATCCATGATCCCATGGTTCTGTGATTCCATGATTCCCTGATTCCTTGATCCCATGATTCCTTGATCCCATGATTCCGTGATTCCCTGATTCCGTGATTCCATGGTTCCATGATTCTATGGTTCCGTGATTCCATGATTCCATGGTTCCATGATTCCGTGATTCCATATTTCCATGATTCTGTGATTCCCTGCTTCCATGGTTCCATGATTCTGTGATTCCATAATTGCATGATTCCCTGATTCCATGATTCCGTGATTCCATGGTTCCATGATTCCATGGTTCCGTGATTCCATGATCCCATAATTCCATGATTCCGTGATTCCATAATTCCATGATTCCCTGATTCCGTGATTCCATAATTCCATGATCCCATGATTCCATGGTTCCATGATTCCATGATTCCATGATCCCATGATTCCATGATTCCTTGATCCCATGATTCCGTGATTCCGTGATTCCCTGATTCCATGATCCCGTGATTCTGTGATTCCATGATCCCATGATTCCATGATTCCGTGATTCCCTGATTCCGTGATTCCATGGTTCCATGATCCCATGATCCCATGATTCCATGATTCTGTGATTCTGTGATTCCGTGATCCCATGATTCCATGATTCCCTGATTCCGTGATTCCATGGTTCCATGATTCTGTGATTCCCTGATTCCATGATCCCATGATTCCATGATTCCTTAATCCCATGATTCCATGATTCCCTGATTCCGTGATTCCATGGTTCCATGATTCTGTGATTCCCTGATTCCATGATCCCATGATTCCATGATTCCTTAATCCCATGATTCCATGATTCCGTGATTCCATGGTTCCATGATTCCGTGATTCCATAATTCCCTGATTCCATGATCCCATGATTCCATGATTCCTTGATCCCATGATCCCATGATCCCGTGATTATTCCCTGATCCCACGATCCCGTGATTATTCCCTGATGCCGTGATTCCGCGATTATCCCGTGGTTCCGTGTGGATTCCCGGCAGGGACACAGCGTCATCCGCTCGGCCGCCAGCTCGGCGCTGCCGCACATGTTGATGTCCCAGCGCGTCATCGCCCCCAGCCCCGCCCAGCTCCAGGGCCAGCGCGGGCCCCAGAAGCCCGGCCTGGTCCGCAGCTCCACGCCCGGGATGAGCCCCGCCATCAACTACCAACCGGTGCGCACTGCTTTGGACTGGTTTGGACTGGTTTGGGCTGGTTTGGGCTGGTTTGGGCACTGGTTTGGGTTGGTTTGGATGGTTTGGGCTGGTTTGGGCACTGGTTTGGACTGGTTTGGGCTGGTTTGGGCACTGGTTTGGGTTAGTTTGGACTGGTTTGGGCTGGTTTGGGCATTGGTTTGGACTGGTTTGGACTGGTTTGGGCACTGGTTTGGGTTAGTTTGGACTGGTTTGGGCTGGTTTGGGCATTGGTTGGGGCTGGTTTGGGCTGGTTTGGGCACTGGTTTGGACGCTGGTTTGGATTGGCTGGCCACTGGTTCGTACCAGTTTGTACCTGCTTGAACTGGTTTGGGCTGGTTGGGCACTGTTTGTACCGGTTTGTACCGGTTTGTACTGAACCGCCACCCCAAGGCCGAACCCTCTCACAGCTCCTCTCCCTCTGCAATTCCCGGGATTCCCCAACCCCTGTGGCCCCTCGGATGGATCCCAGCATTCCCGGGGCTCCTCAGCCCCCATTATCCCAAATCCCCACCTCATTCCCACCTCATTCCCATCAATCCCTCCCCTCAGCCCCCCATTATCCCGAATTCCCGCCTCATTCCCACCTCATTCCCACCTCATTCCCATCAATCCCTCCCCTCAGCCCTCCATTATCCCAAATTCCCACCTCATTCCCACCTCATTCCCATCAATCCCTCCCCTCAGCCCCCTGTTATCCCGAATTCCCACCTCATTCCCATCAATCCCTCTCCTCAGCTCCCCATTATCCCGAATTCCCACCTCATTCCCACCTCATTCCCACCTCATTCCCATCAATCCCTCTCCTCACCCCCCTTTATCCCGAATTCCCGCCTCATTCCCGTCTCCCCGCAGCAATCCGGCTCCCCATTATCCCGAATTCCCACCTCATTCCCATCAATCCCTCCCCTCAGCCCTCCATTATCCCAAATTCCCACCTCATTCCCGTCTCCCCGCAGCAACCCAGCTCCCCTTTATCCTGAATTCCCGCCTCATTCCCGCCTCATTCCCGCCTCATTCCCACCTCATTCCCATCAATCCCTCCCCTCAGGCCCCCATTATCCCGAATTCCCGCCTCATTCCCGTCTCACCGCAGCAATCCAGCTCCCCTTTTTCCCAAATTCCCACCTCATTCCCATCAATCCCTCCCCTCAGCCCTCCATTATCCCAAATTCCCACCTCGTTCCCACCTCATTCCCACCTCATTCCCATCAGTCCTTCCCCTCAGCCCCCCATTATCCTGAATTCTCAACTCATTCCCAGCTCATTCCCACCTCATTCCCACCTCATTCCCATCAATCCCTCCCCTCAGCCCCCCATTATCCCAAATCCCCACCTCATTCCCGCCTCATTCCCACCTCATTCCCATCAATCCCTCCCCTCAGCCCCCTGTTATCCCGAATTCCCACCTCATTTCCATCAATCCCTCCCCTCAGCCCCCCATTATCCTGAGATCCCAACTCATTCCCGCCTCATTCCCACCTCATTCCCATCAATCCCTCTCCTCACCCCCCTTTATCCCGAATTCCCGCCTCATTCCCGTCTCCCCGCAGCAATCCGGCTCCCCATTATCCCGAATTCCCACCTCATTCCCATCAATCCCTCCCCTCAGCCCTCCATTATCCCAAATTCCCACCTCATTCCCGTCTCCCCGCAGCAACCCAGCTCCCCTTTATCCCGAATTCCCGCCTCATTCCCGCCTCATTCCCGCCTCATTCCCACCTCATTCCCATCAATCCCTCCCCTCAGCCCCCCATTATCCCGAATTCCCGCCTCATTCCCGTCTCACCGCAGCAATCCAGCTCCCCTTTTTCCCAAATTCCCACCTCATTCCCATCAATCCCTCCCCTCAGCCCTCCATTATCCCAAATTCCCACCTCATTCCCACCTCATTCCCACCTCATTCCCACCTCATTCCCATCAGTCCTTCCCCTCAGCCCCCCATTATCCTGAATTCTCAACTCATTCCCAGCTCATTCCCACCTCATTCCCACCTCATTCCCATCAATCCCTCCCCTCAGCCCCCCATTATCCCAAATCCCCACCTCATTCCCGCCTCATTCCCACCTCATTCCCATCAATCCCTCCCCTCAGCCCCCTGTTATCCCGAATTCCCACCTCATTTCCATCAATCCCTCTCCTCAGCCCCCCATTATCCTGAGATCCCAACTCATTCCCGCCTCATTCCCACCTCATTCCCATCAATCCCTCTCCTCACCCCCCTTTATCCCGAATTCCCGCCTCATTCCCGTCTCCCCGCAGCAATCCGGCTCCCCATTATCCCGAATTCCCACCTCATTCCCATCAATCCCTCAGCCCCCCTTTATCCCGAATTCCCGCCTCATTCCCATCTCCCCGCAGCAACCCAGCTCCCCTTCATCCCGAATTCCCGCCTCATTCCCATCTCCCCGCAGCAATCCAGCTCCCCTTTATCCCAAATTCCCGCCTCATTCCCACCTCATTCCCATCAATCCCTCTCCTCAGCCCCCCGAATCCCGAATTCCCACCTCATTCCCATCTCCTCCCAGCAGTCCAGCTCCTCGAACCCCCAAATTCCCACCTCATTCCCATCTCCCCGCAGCAATCCGGCTCCCCATTATCCCGAATTCCCACCTCATTCCCATCAATCCCTCAGCCCCCCTTTATCCTGAATTCCCGCCTCATTCCCATCTCCCCGCAGCAATCCAGCTCCCCTTTATCCCAAATTCCCGCCTCATTCCCGCCTCATTCCCGCCTCATTCCCATCAATCCCTCTCCTCACCCCCCTTTATCCCGAATTCCCAACTCATTCCCATCTCCCCGCAGCAATCCAGCTCCCCTTTATCCCGAATTCCCACCTCATTCCCACCTCATTCCCATCAATCCCTCTCCTCAGACCCCCATTATCCTGAATTCCCGCCTCATTCCCACCTCATTCCCATCAATCCCTCTCCTCAGACCCCCATTATCCTGAATTCCCACCTCATTCCCACCTCATTCCCATCAATCCCTCTCCTCAGACCCCCATTATCCTGAATTCCCGCCTCATTCCCACCTCATTCCCATCAATCCCTGTCCTCAGCCCCCTGTTATCCTGAATTCCCACCTCATTCCCACCTCATTCCCACCTCATTCCCATCAATCCCTCTCCTCACCCCCCTTTATCCCGAATTCCCAACTCATTCCCATCTCCCCGCAGCAATCCGGCTCCCCTTTATCCCGAATTCCCACCTCATTCCCATCAATCCCTCTCCTCACCCCCCTTTATCCCGAATTCCCGCCTCACTCCCGTCTCCCCGCAGCAATCCGGCTCCTCGGTGCCGTGCCAGCGCTCGTCGTCCTCCGCCATCTACATGAACCTCGCCTCTCACATGCAGCCGGGCTCGGTGGCCCGCGTGTCCTCCCCGCTTCCCAGCCCCAGCGCTCTTTCCGACGCCGCCAATTCCCAAGCGGCCGCCAAGCTGGCGCTCCGGAAGCAGCTGGAAAAGACTCTCCTGGAAATCCCACCCCCGAAGCCTCCGGCTCCTCTCCTGCACTTCCTGCCCAGCGCTGCCAACAGCGAGTTCATCTACATGGTGGGGCTGGAGGAGGTGGTGCAGAGCGTCATCGACAGCCAAGGTCGGCATTCCCGGGGTTATTCCCGATGGGAAAACGCAGCCGCGTGGGAATTCCGGGAGGCTTCAGCACCGATTCGGGGCGTTTCGGGTTGAAATCGTGGGGTTTAGGGTGAAGCTCTGGGGGGGTTTTGATGGGGAGATTGGGAGGGTTTTAGAAGGAGTTGGTGGAGTACGGAGGGGGGATGGTGGAATTTTGGGGGTGGTTTGGAGGGGTTTGAAGGATTTCAGATGGGGTTTGTGGGATTTCACGTGGCATTTTCGGGATTTTGGCTGAAAATTCCAGGGTTTCAGTGCAAATTTTCAGGATTTCAGGCCAAAAATCTTGGATTTCGGCAGATTTCCATGATTTCAGCCCCATTCTTGGCGTTTAACTCCTGATTTTCATGATTTCAACCCAATTCTCAGGATTTCCACATATCCGCAGGACTTCAGCCCCAAATTCCAGCCTTTCATCCCCAATTCCTGGTCTCCCAGCCCCGATCTCCGCCCCATCCCGCTGCTCCCAGCACTTCATCCATTCCCAGTGCTTTTCTCCCAACCCACCGACCTCTTCCTTTGGGAATTCCTGTTCCTGTGGGTCAGATCCTGACCCTGGCTGTGTTTTCCAGGGAAGAGCTCCCTGGCTGTGTTTTCCAGGGAAGAGCTCCCTGGCAGTGCCGGATCCGTGTCAGATCCTGACCCTGGCTGTGTTTTCCAGGGAAGAGCTCCCTGGCAGTGCCGGATCCGTGTCAGATCCTGACCCTGGTTGTGTTTTCCAGGGAAGAGCTCCCTGGCTGTGTTTTCCAGGGAAGAGCTCCCTGGCAGTGCCAGATCCATGTCAGATCCTGACCCCTGGCTGTGTTTTCCAGGGAAGAGCTCCCTGGCTGTGTTTTCCATGTTTTCCAGGGAAGAGCTCCCTGGCAGTGCAGGATCTGACCCCTGGCTGTGTTTTCCAGGGAAGAGCTCCCTGGCAGTGCCGGATCCGTGTCAGATCCTGACCCTGGCTGTGTTTTCCAGGGAAGAGCTCCCTGGCAGTGCCGGATCCGTGTCAGATCCTGACCCTGGTTGTGTTTTCCAGGGAAGAGCTCCCTGGCTGTGTTTTCCAGGGAAGAGCTCCCTGGCAGTGCCAGATCCATGTCAGATCCTGACCCCTGGCTGTGTTTTCCAGGGAAGAGCTCCTTGGCTGTGTTTTCCAGGGAAGAGCTCCCTGGCAGTGCCAGATCCATGTCAGATCCTGACCCCTGGCTGTGTTTTCCAGGGAAGAGCTCCCTGGCAGTGCCAGATCCGTGCCAGATCCTGACCCTTGGCTGTGTTCTCCGTGTTTTCCAGGGAAGATCGCTCCGGCGGTGCCGCGCGTGGAGCCGTTCGTGTGCGCGCAATGCCGCACGGATTTCACGCCGCACTGGAAGCAGGAGAAGGGCGGGCGGATCCTGTGCGAGCAGTGCCAGACCTCCAACCAGAAGAAGGCGCTCAAGGCCGAGCACACGAATCGCCTCAAGAACGCTTTCGTCAAGGCCCTGCAGCAGGAGCAGGTCGGGATCGCCGGGAACGGCCGGAATGGCACGGCACGGCCGGGAGCTGCAGCGCGTCCCGGTCGTTCCAAACGCCCGGCACGGCTCATCCCAAAGCACCCGGCACGGCCCCTTCCAGTTGGTTCATCCCATCTTGAACCATCCTAAACTACTCATCCCATCCCAAACTACTCATCCCATCCCATCCCATCCCATCCCATCCCATCCCATCCCATCCCGCTCATCCCATCCCATCCTGCTCATCCCATCCTGCTCATCCCAATCCACCCCATCCCATCCCATCCTGCTCATCCCATCCCATCCCAAACCATCCT
The DNA here is from genome assembly GCF_020740725.1 of Corvus hawaiiensis. Lineage (NCBI taxonomy): Eukaryota > Metazoa > Chordata > Aves > Passeriformes > Corvidae > Corvus > Corvus hawaiiensis. The sequence goes on from NC_063241.1 coordinate 2,198,251, forward strand.
AAACTATTCATCCCATCCCATCCTGCTCATCCCATCCCATCCTGCTCATCCCATCCTGCTCATCCCAATCCACCCCATCCCATCCCATCCTGCTCATCCCATCCCATCCCAAACCATCCTAAACTATTCATCCCATCCCATCCTGCTCATCCCATCCCATCCCATCCTAAACTATTCATCCCATCCCATCCTGCTCATCCCATCCCATCCAATCTCATCCCATCCTGCTCATCCCAATCCATCCCATCCCATCCCATCCCATTCATCCCATCCCATCCCATTCATCCCATCCCATCCCATCCCATCCTGCTCATCCCATCCCATCCCACCCCATCCCACCCCATCCCACATCTCCACCCACATTTTCCATGATCCTGGAATTTGGCTGCTCCGTGGGGATGCCCAGCTTGCCACGTGGCTTTTCCAATGTCCGGAGATTCTGGAGCATCCCATTCCCTTCATGCAGTTCCCCCTGGATTTCCCCCAGGGCAGTCCGGGCGCAGCTTTTCCCCCTTTCCCCCGCTTTTCCCTTCCCTCTGGAAGCCGCTCATCCCTGTTTTTCCCTCAGGAAGCTGCTTTTCCATGTGCTGGGCTGTTTGTGGGAGGAGGATTTGCTGCATTCCCGGAATAAATGAGGGCTGGAGGGGAAAACAACCCAGAATCACCGGGTTTGGGGCATAAAACCCCTGAATCCGAGCTGGAATCGGGGCAGTGGGAATGGGATGTGTGCTGGGAAGGGAGAGGAGCCTGCGGGGCTGTCCTGGCTCCGAGGGGAGCGCGTTCCTATGGGATTGAGCGGCTCAGCGTTCCCGTGGGATTGAGCGGCTCGGCAATCCCATGGGATTGAGCAGGTTGGCATTCCATGGGATTGAGTGGCTTGGTGTTCCCATGGGATTGAGCACCTCTGCATTCCATGGGATTGAGCGGCTCGGCGTTCCCATGGGATTGAGCGGGTTGGCATTCCATGGGATTGAGTGGCTTGGTGTTCCCATGGGATTGAGGAACTCGGCAATCCCATGGGATTGAGCGGCTCAGCGTTCCCATGGGATTCAGTGGGTTGGCAATCCTATGGGATTGAGTGGCTCAGCATTCCATGGGATTGAGCGTTTTGGCAATCCCATGGGATTGAGTGGCTCGACATTCCCATGGGATTGAGTGGCTCGACGTTCCCATGGGATTGAGCGGGTTGGCATTCCATGGGATTGAGCGTTTTGGCAATCGCATGGGATTGAGCGGCTCAGCATTCCATGGGATTGAGCGGCTCGCCGTTCCCATGGGATTGAGTGGGTTGGCATTCCATGGGATTGAGCGGCTCAGCATTCCATGGGATTGAGCGGCTCGGCGTTCCCGGCGCAGGAGATCGAGCAGCGGCTGCAGCAGCAGGCGGCCCTGTCCCCCACGGCCGCGCCCGCCGTGCCCAGCGTCGGCAAACAGGACGGGATCCTGCGGCACCACACGCTCCGGCAGGTGGGATCCATGGGATGGGATGGGATCCATGGGATGGGATCCATGGGATTGGATGGGACTGTTGGGATGGGATGGGATGGGATGGGACTGTTGGGATGGGATGGGATGGGACTGTTGGGATGGGACTGTTGGGATGGGATGGGATGGGATGGGATGGGATGGGATGGGATGGGATGGGATGGGACTGTTGGGATGGGATGAGATCCATGGGATGGGATCTATGGGATGGGATCCATGGGATGGGATGGGATCCATGGGATGTGACTGTTGGGATGGGATGGGACCCATGGGATGGGATGGGATGGGACTGTTGGGATGGGATGGGATCCATGGGATGAGGAGGATGGGATGGGACTGTTGGGATGGGATGGGATCCATGGGATGGGATCTATGGGATGTGACTGTTGGGATGGGATCGAATCCATGGGATGGGATGGGATGGGACTGTTGGGATGGGATGAGATCCATGGGATGGGATCTATGGGATGGGACCCATGGGATGGGATCCATGGGATGGGATGGGACCCATGGGATGGCATCCATGGGATGTGACTGTTGGGATGGGATCCATGGGATGGGATCCATAGGATGTGACTGTTGGGATGGGATGGGATCCATGGGATGGGATCATGGGGGTGGAGCAGGATGGCCGCCCTTTCTCCCCCTTCCTGCCAATCCCAACGCCTCTCGTGTCCGTGTCCGTGTCCGTGTCCGGCCCCGCAGGCCCCGCAGCCCCAGAGCAGCCTCCAGCGCGGAATTCCCACCTCCGCCCGCTCCATGCTGTCCAACTTTGCCCAGGCCCCGCAGCTCTCCGTGGCAGGAGGGCTCCTGGGAATGCCAGGTACGGGCTGGGATCCATGGGATGGGATGGGATCCATGGGGTGGGATCCATGGGATGGGATGGGATCCATGGGGTGGGGTCCATGGGATGGGATGGGATGGGATCCATGGGGTGGGATCCATGGGATGGGATGGGATCCATGGGATGGGGTCCATGGGATGGGATGGGATGGGATGGGATCCATGGGGTGGGATCCATGGGATGGGATGGGATGGGATGGGATCCATGGGATGGGATGGGATCCATGGGGTGGGGTCCATGGGATGGGATGGGATGGGATGGGATCCATGGGGTGGGATCCATGGGATGGGATGGGATGGGATGGGATCCATGGGGTGGGGTCCATGGGATGGGATGGGATGGGATGGGATCCATGGGGTGGGATCCATGGGATGGGATGGGATCCATGGGATGGGGTCCATGGGATGGGATGGGATGGGATGGGATCCATGGGGTGGGATCCATGGGATGGGATGGGATGGGATGGGATCCATGGGGTGGGGTCCATGGGATGGGATGGGATGGGATGGGATCCATGGGGTGGGATCCATGGGATGGGATGGGATCCATGGGATGGGGTCCATGGGATGGGATGGGATGGGATGGGATGGGATGGGATGGGATGAGCAGCATGGGACAGATCAGGCCACGCCCACTGGATTTCCAGGCCGAATTTGGGAATTCCCACCCTGTGGGATCCATGTGGGATCTGAGGGATCTGTGTGGGATCCATGGATCCACGGAGTGCTTAGGGTCCATGGAGGATCTGTGGGATCCGTGTGGGATCTGTGGGATCCGTGGGGGATCCGTGTGGGCTCTCTGGGATCCGTGGGGGATCTGTGGGATCTGTGTGGGCTCTGTGGGATCCGTGGGGGATCTGTGTGGGTTCTGTGGGATCCGTGTGGGGTCTGTGGGATCTGTGGGATCCGTGTGAGATCTGTGGGATCCGTGTGGGGTCTGTGGGATCTGTGTGGGATCTGAGGGATCCGTGTGGGATCTGTGGGATCCGTGTGAGATCTGTGGGATCCGTGTGGGGTCTGTGGGATCTGTGTGGGATCTGAGGGATCCGTGTGGGCTTTGTGGGATCCGTGTGGGCTCTGAGGGATCAGTGTGGGATCTGTGGGATCCGTGGGGGATCCATGTGGGCTCTGTGGGATCCGTGTAGGCTCCGTGGGATCCTGTGGGCTCTGAGGGATCCGTGGGGCCTCTGAGGGATCCGTGTGGGCTCTGTGGGATCCGTGTGGGCTCTGTGGGATCTGTATGGGCTCTGTGGGATCCGTGTGGGCTCTGAGGGATCCGTGTGGGCTCTGTGGGATCCTGTGGGCTCTGAGGGATCCGCGGGGGATCCATGTGGGATCCGCGGGGTGCCGAGGCTCCGTGCTTTCCAGGAGTGAACATCGCGTACCTGAACGCCGGCATCGGGGGCCACAAAGCGTCCAGCCTGGCGGACCGGCAGCGGGAATACCTGCTGGATATGATCCCGCCCCGCTCCATATCCCAGTCCATCAGCGGACAGAAATAGCCCCGGCTGCCCCCCCCCCGCCCCTTCACCCCTTCCCACCGGGCCATACTGGGCCGTACTGGGCCCTACTGGGCCCTACTGGTGCCTCCGCTCCCGGGGAGAAACAGACCGCGAGAAACCAAGAGAAACAAACGGCAAACATGGAGAAAAAAACAACGACGACAACAACGACAAAACCACCAAACAGACAAAAGAAACATTTCAAACGGCCGCCTGTCCCCTTCCCAGCCCGAAATTCCTTGGGTTTTCCAGGCCGGGATCGCTCCCCGCGGCCGGAGCAGCCCCGGCCCCGCTGGTTTTGTAACGCCGCCGCTTCCTCCTTGTGTTGTGGGTTGGTTTTTTTGCCCCTTTTTTCCTTCTTTTCCAGCCCCCCTCTTCTCTCTCTCCCTTCGCTCCATGGATGGTTAAAGCTTTTGTATCCCTTTTCCAGAGACTTTGGCAAGGGCACCTTCCCGAATTCCCGAAGAATTCCCCTGGGGAGGGGCGGGTGAGGGGGTGGGGAGAGATTTTGGGGGCGGCCTGTGCTGATTCTGGGGGGAATTGGGGGGTGCCTGAGAGGGGATGAGGGGGGGAGCTCCGATCCCAGGGGGTCAATCCCATTGGGATCTGATCCTGGGGGGAAAATCCCATTGGGATCCGTTCCCGGGCTTGGTAAATCCCATTGGGATCTGATCCTGGGGGGTCAATCCCGCTGGGATCTGATTCCTGGGGGGTCAATCCCGCTGGGATCCCATCCCGGGGGGGTAAATCCCGCTGGGATCCGATCCTGGGGGGTAAATCCTGCTGGGATCTGATCCTGAGGGATAAATCCCATTGGGATCTGATCCTGGGGGGTAAATCCTGCTGGGATCCAATCCCGGGGGATAAATCCTGCTGGGATCTGATCCTTAGGGGTAAATCCCACTGGGATCTGATCCTGGGGGGTAAATCCGGCTGGGATCCGATCCCGGGGGATAAATCCTGCTGGGATCTGATCCTGGGGGGTAAATCCCACTGGGATCCGATCCTGGCGTTGGTAAATCCCATTGGGATCCGATCCTGGGGTTGGTAAATCCCGCTGGGATCCGATCCTGGCGTTGGTAAATCCCATTGGGATCCGATCCTGGGGTTGGTAAATCCCGCTGGGATCCGATCCTGGCGTTGGTAAATCCCACTGGGATCCGATCCTGGGGTTGGTAAATCCCGCTGGGATCCCATCCCGGCGTGTCACCTCAGCCCCGCAGGAGGATCCCGGAGCCGATCCCGATCCCCCGATCCCAATCCCGATGTCCCTGCGGGTGACAGACCCGGCCCAGGAGCCTCTCAGAGGGGTGGCCTGGGGGGGGCGGGGGGGGTCCCCTCAATGTCCCCAGGGGTCCCTCGAGGTGGCCAGACCCCCTCCCCCACCCAGGGGTGTCCCCGTGAGAGGGGGGAGGGGAACGCGGCGGCTCCGGAGCGGTCAGAGGAGCGAAGGCGCGGCCAGGGCGGGTGAGTGACCCCAGAGCTGCCCCCGAATGTCCCCGGGGGGTGGCACCGGGGGGGTCCCGGTGTCCCCTGTGTTCCCTGGGGGGTCTTGGTGTCCCCTCTGTTCCCAGGGGGGTCCCGGTGTCCCCTGTGTCCCTCAGGGGGTGGCACCGGGGGGGTCTCAGTGTCCCCTGTGTTCCCTGGGGGGTCTTGGTGTCCCCTCTGTTCCCAGGGGGGTCCCGGTGTCCCCTCTGTCCCCTGGGGGGTCTTGGTGTCCCCTCTGCCCCCAGGGATGGCACCAGGGGAGTCCCGGTGTCCCCTTTGTCCCCGGGGGGGGTCCCGGTGTCCCTTCTGCCCCCAGGGGTGGCACCAGGGGGGTCCTGGTGTCCCCTTTGTCCCCCAGGGGGGTCCCGGTGTCCCCTCTGTTCCCTGGGGGGGGTCCCGGTGTCCCCTCTGCCCCCAGGGGTGGCACCGGGGGGGGGGGGGGGGTCCCGGTGTCCCCCGGGGGTGTCGAGGACAACCCAAAGCAAGAAAATGAGCCGCGAGAAAACGCTCGATTTGCACTTCAGCCTTCCCGAAATTCCCGGAATTCCCGAAATTTCCCCTTTTCCCCCCATTTTTTTTTTAATGGTTTCAGTGAATTTTTTGGTCATTCCCCTTTCCCCCCCTTTTTTTTGAGCCTTTCCCCAATTCCCGCTCCTCTCGTGCAATTCCCAAAAGGGGGGGGGGGGAGGGGCTTGGAATTCCCAAATCCCCCCTAAAATGGAGGGGGGAGCCCCCAACCCCGGAATTCAAAGGGGGGGGGGGATGGGACCCCCACCCATCAATTTTAGGGGAGAGGGATCCCCCCCTCCCCTCCCCCTCCCCAAATTCAATGAGCACTTACCCCGAGGGGGGGGAGGGGAGGGGAGGGACCCCCCAAAAATCCCCCCCCCCAGAGGCAAAAATCCCGTGGGGTTTATGGGGTTTTTGTGGGATTTTTGGGATTTATTCGGATTTTGGGGGTGGGGGGGGGTGGGGGGGAGGATTTAATGGGGTTTTTTTAGCCAGAAATGGGCAATTTTGGGGTGTTTTCATTGGCTTTGATCTTTTCCAGCTGTTCCACTCCCTTCCCCCCCTCCTTTCAATTCCCTCTTTCCCTCCCCAAAATCCCCCCCCAAATCCCATTTTCTCAACCCCCCCCCACCCCCCCGGGAGCACTTTGACAAATGGGGATTTTTTGGGGCTAAAACCTGCATTTTTGGGTTATTTTGGGGGTTTCTTTTCCTTTGAGGTGGGGGGGGGTCATCCCCACCCCCCAAAATGCCGCCGTCCCTCCCCCCCCCACCCCCTCCCCCAGGGCCGAGTTTCACCGAGAAAACCAATTCAGAAAAAAAACCCTAAAAAATGGGATTTTCACCCCAAAAATGGTGGGGGGGAAAAAAAAAAATCCCAAATCCAAGTGCAATAAGGGGGCTGGGGGGGGGGGGAGGGGCCGAATTTTTGGTGCTATAAATGAAATTTGGGGGGTGGGGGGACACCCCTGGGAGGGGGGAGGGGGGGGGTCTCAGCCCCGGGGGCTGCGGGCAGTTCCCCCCCAAAAAATGACCCCAGACCCCCCCCCCCACCCCAAAAACGACTCCAAACCCATTCCCAGGATGGGGGGAGGGGACATTCCCAGCCCCCAAAATGATCCTGGACAGTTCCCCCCGCCCCCCCAAAAAAAAAATGACCCCAAACCTTTCGGGGAGCCCCGAGCAGTTCCCGACCTCCCCCCCCCCAAAAAAAAGTTGACTCCCCCAACCCCCAATCCTATAAAAAATAACCCCAAAGCCCTTCCCGGGATCCCAGGGTGGGGGATTTGGGATGGTTTGGGATGATTTGGGATGATTTGGGATTTGGATCCCGTCCCCCCCTCCCCCGCTCCAGCACAGGTTTATCCCTATTTTTATTATTATTATTATTATAATTATTATTATTTTTGGCTTGCCCCCCCCCCCCCCCCCGTCCCCCTCCTCCCCTTCCCTTTCCAGGGCTGTGATGTCCCAGAAAATTCCCTTTTTTTATTCCTGCCGCCTCCAAACTTCCGGATTTTTCCCGCTTTTTTCCGGCTAGGGGTAGCTCCGCTTGTGAAAACGCTTTTTTGGGGGGTTTCTTTTATTTTTTTGGGGGAGGGAGGGGGTTTTTTTTTTTGGTTTTATTTTTTTGGTTTCCTCCAAAGGCGTATCCCCATTCCCATCCCCCAATTCCTGAAGAATTCCCGAATTCCCGTTCGCTTCCGCTCTCGCTGCCGATATAACCAGGACTCATCCGTGTATATAAAACTGAGCTGTTTCTTGACAACATTAAAAAGGCGAAAAAAAAGAAAAAAAAGACAAAAAAAAAAAGGTTAAAAAAAAAAACAAAACGAAACAACAACAAAAAAACACCCGGAAAAATCACCAAAAAAAAAAAAAAAAAAGTTCAAAAAGCCCCCTCCAAAAAAATCCCAGGAAAAAATCGAGAAAGAATCCAGAAAAATAATAATAAGAGGAAAGATTACAAAAAACCAATTTCTGAAAAGAAAAATTAAAAAGAAAAATTGAGAAAAGCGAAATTAAAATAGGGAAATTTAAAAAATAGAAATTAAAAAAAATTAAAAGAAGAAAAATTAAAAGAAGAGAAATTAAAAGAAGAGAAATTAAAAGAAAAATTAAAAGAAAAATTAGAAGAAGAAAAATTAGAAGATAAAAATTTAAAAAATAAAAAAGATAAAAATTAAAAGATAAAAATTTGAAAAATTTAAATAAGAAAAATTTAAAAAAGAAAAATTGAAAAAAGAAAAATTTTAAAAAAGAAAAATTTTAAAAGAAAAATTTTAAAAAGAAAAATCCCCCCCCCAAAAAAATCCAAAAAAAAGGAAAAAAATCTAAAAAAAAAAAAAAAAATTCCTGTACATTGTGTAGAAAAAAAGGAAAAAATCCCGAAAAAAACAAAAAAACCAAGAAAACCAATGGAAAACCGGCAAAAAAAAAAAAAAAAAAAAAAAAAAGAATTCCCGGGAATGCTCCGGGAAGGACCCGCGTGGGTGTTGTGGAAGTGTCACGTCCGTGTCGTGTGACCTCGTGTGTGTGACATGAACCGTGCAAGGAGCGGGGGGGGGCGGGCACGGATTGGGGGGGGGGGGGAGGGTCGGGGGGGGTGGGGGTTGGGATGGACGGATCCCGGCGGAATTCCAGGCTTGGGGAATTCCGCGCCTCCCCTCCCCCGTCCCCGGCCGCCCCCGCCGGCCCCGCTTCCCGGATTTCTGTGCCTTTCACGCAGCGGGGCGGCAGCGGGAGCCCCGGGGGGGCAGCGGGAGCCCCGGGGGGGCCGCGGGAGCCCCGGTCCTGTATTTGCACTGTTTTTATTCTGGATTGGCTTCCCGACAATACACGGCTCCAACAAGCGCGGCTGCGCCTCTTCCTCGCGCCGGGATGGGGCGGGACTGGGGAGGGGGACGGGGAGAGGGAGGGTGGCCTGGAATTGCAGGGGTTCGGCTCGAAATTCCAGGGGTTCGGCTCGAAATTCCACCGTTTGTCTGAAATTCCACGGTTTCAGCACGAAATTCCACGATTTCAGCTCGAAATTCCAGGGGTTCGGCACGAAATTCCAGGGGTTCGGCTCGAAATTCCACCATTTCAGCCCGAAATTCCACCATTTCAGCACGAAATTCCAGGGGTTCAGCCCAAAATTCCACGATTTCAGCACGAGATTCCAGAGGTTCAGCCCAAAATTCCAGGCGTTCAGCTCGAAATGCCAGGGCTTCAGCTCGAAATTCTGCCATTTGTCTGAAATTCCACGATTTCAGCACGAAATTCCTGGGTTTCAGCCCAAAATTCTACGATTTCAGCCCAAAATTCCAGGGTTTCAGCCCCAAATTCCACGATTTCAGCACGAAATTCCAGGGTTTCAGCCCAAAATTCCACGATTTCAGCACGAAATGCCAGGGTTTCAGCCCAAAGTTCCACGATTTTCAGCACGAAATGCCAGGGGTTCAGCCCAAAATTCCACCATTTCAGCTCGAAATTCCACCATTTCAGCTCGAAATTCCAGGGGTTCAGCACGAAATTCCACCATTTGTCTGAAATTCCAGCATTTCAGCCCAAAATTCCACGATTTCAGCCCAAAATTCCAGGGATTCAGCCCAAAATTCCACTATTGCAGCACGAAATTCCAGGGGTTCAGCACGAAATGCCAGGGGTTCAGCACGAAATTCCACCATTTGTCTGAAATTCCAGCATTTCAGCCAAAATTCCAGGGTTTCAGCTCGAAATTCCACGATTTCAGCCCGAAATTCCAGGGGTTCAGCCCGAAATTCCAGGGTTTCAGCCAAAATTCCAGCACTTTGACCCATAATTAAAGGATTTCAGCCCAAAATTCCACTATTTCAGCATGAAATTCCAGCATTTCAGCAAAAATTCCAGTGTTTCAGCCCAAAATTCCACGATTTCAGCACGAAATTCCAGGGTTTCAGCCAAAATTCCAGGGTTTCAGCTCAAAATTCCAGGATTTCAGCTCGAAATTCCAGTATTTGTCTGGAATTCCACGATTTCAGCCCAAAATTCCAGCATTTCAGCCAAAATTCCAGGGTTTCAGCCCAAAATTCCAGCATTTCAGCCCAAAATCCCAGCATTTCAGCCTAAAATACCACGATTTGTCTGAAATTCCACTGTTTCAGCCAAAATTCCGGGGTTTCAGCCCAAAATTCCACTATTTCAGCCCAAAATTCCAGCATTTCAGCCAAAATTCCACTATTTCAGCCCAAAATTCCAGCATTTCAGCCAAAATTCCACTATTTCAGCCCATAATTAACTATTTTAGCACGAAATTCCAGGGTTTCAGCCCGAAATTCCACAATTTCAGCCCAAAATTCCACAATTTCAGCCCGAAATTCCACGATTTCAGCCCAAATTTGGGTTTCAGGAAAAAAAATCCGAAGCTTTAGGCCCAATTTGAGGCCGATTTGTGGGGTTTTCGGTCCCGCTTTCCAGGGTTTTCCGGCCCAATCTCCCCCTCCAAGCCCCGCTCCGGAATTCCCATCCCAATTTACGGAATTTCTTCTGGATTCGGGCCAAACTTCGAGGATTCCGCCGCCGATTTCGGGGATTTCAGCCCCGATTTGCCGGATCTTCCCCCGCAGCTCCTGGATCCAGCCCCAAATCCGTGGATTCCATCCCCATTCCCAGGATTTCAGCCCCATCTCCAGGATTTCAATTCCCTTTTCCATCTTTCCGGCCAAATTTCGGCCATTTCGCTCCCTCTTTGGACGATTTCAGCCCCGATTTGCCGCGTTTTCCACCCAATTTCTGCCTCGGGCTGGGGGCGGGGGTGGAATTGGGGCTTCTTGCACAAATTCCAGGCGTTTCCCCCGGATTTTCCCCCTTTTCCATCGGCTTTGAGCTCGGGCCCGATGGAAAAGGGGGGAAGGGGAGCTGAGGACCCCTCCCCCACCACCACCCCAAATTTTTTGGAGAAAGGCTTCAAAAATAAAATTAATTAAAACTTTGCAATCGTGATTTCCTTGGGATGGAATCGCTCGTCGGTGGGCTGGGAAATTGGGGGAGGGGCCCCCAAATCCAGGTGGGGATCCCCTTTTCCCCCTCCGGGACGGCGGCTTTGGGGTCCCCGTCCCGGATTTGGGGGTGCCAAGGACGAGATTTGCTACAAAAAGAGTTTTATTTGCCTAAAAAAAACACCCCAAAATGGGGATCTTTTGGGTAAAAAGAGCCCCCGGAGGGGGAGGGGGGGGGGACAGGGATGGACGTGGGGGGCACCGGGGGACATCGGGGGGGACAGGATGGACACGGGGACCCCTGAGGACGTGGGGACCCCCGGGATGGATTTGGGGACCCTCTGGGATGGATTTGGGGACCCCCGGGATGGATTTGGGGACCCCCCAAGCCCCCCCAGATGGACACGAGGGAACCCCCCAGGACAAACCTGGGGACTCGCAGGACACCCGTGGGGGTCAGGGGGGGCACAGGGTGGGCAAGGGGACCCCCAAAATGGACACGGGAGCCCCAAAATGGACACGGGGAGCCCAAAATGGACACGGGACTCCCTAAATAGACACGGGGAGCCCCAAAATGGACACGGGGAGCCCCAAAATGGACACGGGGAGCCCTAAAATGGACACGGGGAACCCCGAAATGGACACGGGGAGCCCTGAAATGGACACGGGGAGCCCCGAAATGGACACGAGACCCCCCAAATGGACACGGGGAGCCCTGAAATGGTCACGGGGAGCCCCAAAATGGACACGGGGACCCCCAAAATGGACACAGGGACCTCTGAAATGGACACGGGGAGCCCCAAAATGGACACAGGGACCCCCAAAATGGACACGGGGAGCCCTGAAATGGACACGGGGAGCCCTAAAATGGACACGGGAAGCCCCAAAATGGTCACGGGGAGCCCCAAAATGAACACGGGGAGCCCTAAAATTGACACGGGGAGCCCAAAATGGACACGGGACCCCCAAAATGGACACGGGGAGCCCCAAAATGGACACGGGGAGCCCTAAAATGGACACGGGACCCCCGAAATGGACACGGGGAGCCCTAAAATGGACACGGGGAGCCCCGAAATGGACACGAGACCCCCGAAATGGACACGGGGAGCCCCGAAATGGACACGGGGAGCCCCAAAATGGACACGGGGACCCCTGAGGACGTGGGGACCCCCGGGATGGATTTGAGGACCCTCTGGGATGGATTTGGGGACCCCCGGGATGGATTTGGGGACCCCCCAAGCCCCCCCAGATGGACACGAGGGAACTCCCCAGGACAAACCTGGGGACTCGCAGGACACCCGTGGGGGTCAGGGGGGGCACAGGGTGGGCAAGGGGACCCCCAAAATGGACACGGGACCCCCGAAATGGACACTGGGAGCCCCGAAATGGACACGGGAAGCCCCAAAATGGACACGGGGAGCCCCGAAATGGACACGGGGAGCCCTAAAATGGACACGGGACCCCCAAAATGGACACGGGGAGCCCCAAAATGGACACGGGGAGCCCTAAAATGGACACGGGGAGCCCCGAAATGGACACGGGGAGCCCTAAAATGGACACGAGACCCCCGAAATGGACACGGGGAGCCCCGAAATGGACACGGGAGCCCTAAAATGGACACGGGGAGCCCCGAAATGGACACGGGGAGCCCTGAAATGGACACGGGGAGCCCCGAAATGGACACGAGACCCCCCAAATGGACACGGGGAGCCCTGAAATGGACACGGGGAGCCCCAAAATGGACACGGGGACCCCTGAAATGGACACGGGGAGCCCCAAAATGGACACAGGGACCCCCAAAATGGACACGGGGAGCCCTGAAATGGACATGGGACCCCCGAAATGGACACGGGGAGCCCTAAAATGGACACGGGAAGCCCCAAAATGGTCACGGGGAGCCCCAAAATGAACACGGGGAGCCCTAAAATTGACACGGGGAGCCCAAAATGGACACGGGACCCCCAAAATGGACACGGGGAGCCCCCAAAATGGACACAGGGAGCCCCAAAATGGACACGGGGAGCCCTAAAATGGACACGGGGAGCCCTGAAATGGACACGAGACCCCCGAAATGGACACGGGGAGCCCTAAAATGGACACGGGGAGCCCCCAAATGGACACGGGGAGCCCCAGAATGGACACGGGATCCCCGAAATGGACACGGGGAGCCCTAAAATGGACACGGGGAGCCCCGAAATGGACACGGGGAGCCCCAAAATGGACACGGGGACCCCTGAGGACGTGGGGACCCCCGGGATGGATTTGAGGACCCTCTGGGATGGATTTGGGGACCCCCGGGATGGATTTGGGGACCCCCCAAGCCCCCCCAGATGGACACGAGGGAACTCCCCAGGACAAACCTGGGGACTCGCAGGACACCCGTGGGGGTCAGGGGGGGCACAGGGTGGGCAAGGGGACCCCCAAAATGGACACGGGGAGCCCTAAAATGGACACGGGACCCCCAAAATGGACACGGGGAGCCCCAAAATGGACACGAGGAGCCCCGAAATGGACACGGGGAGCCCCAAAATGGACACGGGACACCCAAAATGGACACGGGGAGCCCTGAAATGGACACGGGGAGCCCCAAAATGGACACGGGGAGCCCTAAAATGGACACGGGACCCCCGAAATGGACACGGGGAGCCCTAAAATGGACACGGGGAGCCCCGAAATGGACACGGGGAGCCCCGAAATGGACACGAGACCCCCCAAATGCACACGGGGAGCCCTAAAATGGACACGGGGACCCCCAAAATGGACACGGGGAGCCCTAAAATGGACACGGGGAGCCCCCAAATGGACACGGGGAGCCCCAGAATGGACACGGGGAGCCCCAAAATGGACACGGGATCCCCGAAATGGACACGGGGAGCCCTAAAATGGACACGGGGACCCCCAAACTGGACACGGGGAGCCCGCGGCTGCCACTGCTGGGGCTGGGACGGACACGGGGCGCTCCGGGACCCCCCGGGCTCCGGGACTCCCCGGGCTCCTGGGGACCCCCGGGCGGGTCAGATGCGGATCCGCCCGTCCCGGAGCCGCTCCCAGCGCTCGGGGTCCAGCGGGACGAACGCTCGGGCGGCCTCGTCCAGCACGAAGAGCGGCCCCGCCACGCGCGCGGGGGTCGCAGCCGTCCCGCGCCAGCCGCACCTTCTGCTGCTTGAACGTCTCCGTCATCTCCAGCCGCTCCTGGGGGCAGCGGCGCCGTTGGGGACCCACCACGGACACCCCCGGACCCTCCCCGGACACCCCCGAGCATCCCCGGATCCTCCCCAGACCCCACCCAGATCCCTCCCGGACCCGCACCGGACACCCCCGGACCCTCCCCGGACACCCCCGAGCACCCCCGGACACCCACCGGACACCCACCGGACACCTCCGAGCACCCCCCCAGACACCCCCGGACCCTCCCCGGACACCCCCGAGCATCCCCGGATCCTCCCCGGACCCCACCCGGATCCCTCCCGGACCCGCACCAGACACCCCCGGCCACCCCGCACCCCCCCTGGACATCCCCGAACACCCCCCGTACCCCCCCGTACCCCACCCGGACCCCCCCTGGACACCCCCGAGCACCCTCCGGACACGCCCGAGCACCCCTCAGACACCCCCGAGCACCCTCCAGACACCTCCGAGCATCCCCGAATCCCTCCCGGATCCCCCCCGGACACCCCCGGGCACCACCCGGGACCCCCGGACCTCCCCCGGACACCCCTGAGCACCCCCGGATCCCCCCCGAACACCCCCCGGACATCCCCGAGCACCACCCAGGACCCCTGAACCCTCCCCGGACACCCCTGAGCATCCCCAGATCCCCCCCGGGCCCCCCCTGGACACCCCCGAGCACCACCCAGGACCCCTGAACCCTCCCCGGACACCCCTGAGCACCCCCGGATCCCCCCCGGGGCCCCCCCTGGACACCCCCGAGCACCCTCCGGACACCCCCGAGCACCCCCGAATCCCTCCCGGACCCCCGCCCCCGGACACCCCCGAACACCCCCGAGCACCACCCGGGACCCCCGGACCTCCCCCGGACACCCCCCGGACACCCCTGAGCACCCTCGGATCCCCCCCGGACACCCCCCGGACATCCCCGAGCACCACCCAGGACCCCTGGACCCTCCCCGGACACTCCGAGCACCCCCGGATCCCCCCCGGACCCCACCCGGATCCCTCCCGGACCCTCCCCGGACACCCTCTCGCACCCCCCGGGACCCCCGGACCCCCCGGTACCTGCAGGCGGAGGAAGCGGGGCCGCGCGTAGGGCGGCAGGAGCTGCTCCAGGTGCCGGTAGAGGCCGGGACCGTCCAGGGAGCGGCCGGGCCGCAGAACGAGCGCGGCCATCCCGGCACGGCCCTCGTGGCCTGCGGGCGAGGGGACACTTGGGGGGCACCGCGGGGGCGTGAGGGGGGGGGCCCCGGGAGGCGGTGCCGGGGGCGGCGGTACCTGGGACGGTGACACCGTAAACGGTGGCTTCCTGCAGGGACTCCTGGGCCAGCAGCGCCTCGGCCACTTCCGTGGTGGCCACGTTCTCGCCTTTCCACCTGGGAGGGGACGGGGGTGAGACCCTCCCCAAATGTTTAACGGGGACGAGTCTCTCCTGAACATTTAATGGGGCCGAGCCCCCCCGGCGATGCAGGGAGGGGGGCTGGGGGTCCCGCGCTGTTCCCGCAAGCCAGGCTGGGGCTGAGGGGTGCCCCCCATGCTGGGGGGGGGGGCTCTGGCACCTGAAGGTGTCCCCGGTGCGGTCCCGGAACCGCACGAACTGTTCCTCGTCCTGCTCCACCAGGTCCCCGGTGTTGAAGAACTCGTCCCCCTCGGCGAAGACCCCGCGGAGCAGCTTCTGCTCCGACAGCTCCCGGCTGCCGGCATAGCCCAGGAAGGGGCTCCGGGGGGTCACGGGGGCGATCAGCAACCCCGTCTCACCTGCGGGGGTGGGGACGGTGACGGGGGCACCCCGGGCACCCCCCCGGGAGCCACCCCGTGCCCGCTCCTCACCCGTCCGGGCGCGGATGCAGCGTCCGGCCTCGTCCCGCTCCGGTGCTCCGGCCACGACGTCGTAACGAATGACCTCAAAGGGCGAGAAGAGCTGGGGAGAGAGGCCGGGCAGGGGTCAGCGCCCAGGGCGGGCGTTTGGGGTACAGACCCCCCCCCCCTCCCGGTCCCCAAACCTTGTAGATGAAGCTGCAGCGCCCCACGGCCCCCGGGGTCCCGGTGTAGTTGAAGAGGGTGACGTTGCCCTCGCTCATCCCGTAGGTCTCCACGATGCGCACGGGCCCGAAGCGCTGCTGGAAGCTCCGCCAGACGTCGGGGCGGAGGCCGCTGCCCACCGCCAGCCTCAGCCCGTGCTGCCGCTCCCCGGGGCGCTGCGGGGCCACTGTCAGCTCCGGGGGTGCCCCCCGGGACCCCCTTTCCCCAGCGCCCTGCCCTGACCTGGGGCTGGTTCACCAGGTACCGGCACAGCTCCCCGATGTACTGGAAGACGGTGACGCCCTCGGCGCGGCAGTCGTCCCAGAACTGGCTGGCGGAGAACTTCTCCTTCAGCACGCACGTGGCCCCTGCGGGACAGAGAGGGGGGATCAGCCCCCGAAACATCCCCGGACCCCCCCCCCCCCCAAGGGCCCCGGCCCCGCTCACCGATGCCGATGCAGCCGATGATGCCCAGGAGGGACCCGGCCATGTGGTAGAGCGGCAGTGCCAGGTACACGACGTCCCGGCTGGAGGCTCCCACCAGCTCGTAGAAGCTCAGGCACATGATGGATTTGAGGTGGGACACGCGGGCGGCTTTGGGGAGCCCTGGAAGGGGAGAACAGAGCTGAGTCCCCCACGCTCACCCAGAACCCCCCCGGCCCTGGCCCCGGCCCCACCGGTGGTGCCCGAGGTGAAGATGTAGAGGCAGGTGTCGTTCATGTCCTCAGGCTCCCACACGTCCTCGGGCTCCAGCTCCTCGGAGGCCGCGTCCAGCAGCTCCTGCAGCGCCACGACGCCGGGCGGGTACGGCCCCGCTCCCAGCACCCACACGGCCACCCCGTCCTCCCGCAGGCTGGGCAGGAGCGGCTCCACCGACCCGAACAGGTCTGGGGGCACAGCACCGTGTGGGGACCACCCCGCTGGTCCCCTCCATCCACCCCCGGTGCCCCGCGTGCCACCCACCCCTTGTCCCCCTCGCTCCCACCGCGTTCCTCATTATCCCCCTGATCCCACTCCAGCTCCCGGTCCTCTCATCCCCCGGCCCCGGTCCCACCTCTGTCCCCGTTACAGCCCGGGATGTTCCCACTCCGCGCTCCCCATTAACCCCCCCGGTCGCCCCCGTTTCCCCGGTCCCCTCCCGTTCTCCCCGGTGTCCCCCCCGTTACCCCCCAGCCCCCGAAAGCTCCCCGGTCCCCCTCGGCCCTTTCCCCCCGCATTCCCCGCTCCCCTCCCGGTGTCCCCCCGGTGTCCCCCCCCGCTCTCACCGTCCGCCACCAGCAGCGCCCGCGCCCCGCAGCCGCGCAGGCAGTGCCGGAGCCCCGCGGGGCGCAGCGCCGTGCCCAGGAAGGCCGGGCGGGCCCCGAGCGCCGCCAGCCCGAACCAGCCCCACACGAAGCGGGGCTCGTTGCCCACCAGCAGCCCCACGGTGTCCCCGGGCCCGCGGCGGGGCCCGCAGCGCCCGCAGCGCGTTCGCCACCCGCGCCACGCTCCGCGCCGCCCGCCCGAGCGGCTCCGCGCCCGCCCGGCCCCGCAGGAACGGCCGCGCCGGGGCCGCCCGGGCCGCGCGCAGGAACCGGGAGGCCACGCTCCCCCCGGGGCCGCGCCGCGCCCGCCGCCGGCACCGCAGCGCCCGCAGCGCGAACGCCAGGTCGGCCCAGAGGTGCGGCCGCAGCCGCCGCTGCAGCGCCAGCAGCGCCCCCAGAGCCCCCAGAGCCCCCAGAGCCAGCGGCCCCCCCAGGAGCCCCCCCAGGAGCCCCAGAGCCCCCAGACCCAGCGCCCCCAGCGCCGCCGCCAGCGCCATGGCCCGCGCCCGCCTCGACGGGGCGGGGCGGACACGCCCACCTTGGCCACGCCCCCCTCCGACCGCGCCCACTTTGGCCACGCCCCCTGGCCCCCCCCAACACCCTCTGCCAAGCCCCGCCACGGCCCCCCCACGCCGCCCCTGTCCCCCCGACGTCCCCCCTGTCCCTCCCACGCCGCCCCTGTCCCCCCCTGTCCCCCCCCAGTCACCCCTGTCCCCCCACGCCGCCTCCGTCCCCCCAGTCCCCTCCTCATCGCCCCTGCCCCCTCCCCCACGTCCCCCCCTGCCCCCCCCACGTCCCCCCCTGTCCCTCCCACGCCGCTCCTGTCCCCCCACGTCCCCCTTGTGTCCTCCACGCCACCCCCGTCCCCCCAGTCCCCTCCCCATCGCCCCTGTCCCCCCCCAGTCCCCCCCTGCCCCGCCCCACGCCGCCCCTGTCCCCCCCAGTCACCCCTGTCCCCCCACGCCACCCCCGTCCCCCCAGTCCCCTCCCCATCGCCCCTGTGTCCCCCCACGTCCCCCCTGCCCCCCCCACGCCGCCCCTCTCCCCCCCACGTCGCCCCCGTCCCCCCATGTCCCCCCACGTCCCCCCAGTCCCCTCCCCATCGCCCCTGTGTCCCCCCACGTCCCCCCTGCCCCCCCCCACGTCGCCCCCGTCCCCACCCCCCCCTGTCCCCAGCCCCTCCTCTACCCCCCGCCCCGCGATGCGCCCCCCGCCCCTGCCCTGTCCCCTCTCCCTGTCCCCCCCTCCCCATCCCCTTTCCGTGTCCCCCCCCTCCCCGTCCCCTCTCCCTGTCCCCCCCTCCCCGTCCCCGTCCGTGGCCTCCCCTCCCGCTCCCTCCCTGTCCCAGATTCCCGTGCCCCGGGGGGGTCTGGCAGTGCCACCGTCCCGGGGGAGCCACGTGCCCCGGCCGGGCCACACCGGGAACGGGGGACGGGGGGGGGGGACACGGCTTCGGCCCCCCCGCCCCCCCACCCCCGGCACAAATCGGGGCCGTTTGGTAAAAAACAGGAAGGTTTTTATTGCTGCTTTCCTTAAAAACGCTTAAAAACGCTGAGGGAGCCGCGGGGGTGGGGCCAGGACCCCCCAAATCCCCCCCACCCCCTCCAAGGACCCCCAGGGGGCTGCGGGGGGGGTGGGGGGGGGCCGGGGCCGCTTTCCCGGGGGGCAGGACCCCCCCCTCCCCTCCCCAAATCATCCTGGAGCAGCCATCGGGTTCCACCCTTTATTTACATTTCTATGGGAAAATGGGGGCTGGGGGTGTCCCCCCCCTCCCCGTCCCCTCGGGGGGACCCCACCCACACCGGGGGGGGGGTCCTGGGAGGGGGGCGGAGGGGGGGACACCGCGACCCCTCCCCACATGGCTGAGAAGGGGAGGGGTCACCGATGCCGGGGATTTGCCGGCACCGGTTTGGGGGAGCTCCCGTGGGGGTGGGGTCCCCATTTTGGGGGGTGGGGGAGAGGGTATTGGGGGGGGGGGGGTCCTGGCCCTCAGTCACTGTCCGAGCCCACGGCCGAGGAGCCTTTCCTTTTCCTCTTGGCCGGTTTGGGTTTGGTGTCCTCTTCCTCCTGCAGGGACAGGGACAGGGGGTCAGCGGGGTTTTGGGGAGCCCGGGAGGGGTCTCGGGGGGGCTCTCAGGGCTCGGGGGGGGGGGCACTCAGGGGGCTCTCAGGGCTCAGGGGGGGCTCTCAGGGCTCGGGGGGGGGGCACTCAGGGGGCTCTCAGGGCTCAGGGGGTGCTCTCAGGGCTCAGGGGGGGCTCTCAGGGCTCGGGGGGGGGCACTCAGGGGGCTCTCAGGGCTCTCAGGGCTTGGGGGGGGGCACTCAGGGGGCTCTCAGGGCTCAGGGGTGCTCTCAGGGCTCGGGGGGGGCTCTCAGGGCTCAGGGGGGGCTCTCAGGGGGGACTCTCAGGGCTCGGGGGGGCTCTCAGGGCTCGGGGGGGGCACTCAGGGGGCTCTCAGGGCTCAGGGGGGGCTCTCAGGGCTCGGGGGGGGGCACTCAGGGGGCTCTCAGGGCTCTCAGGGCTCGGGGGGGGGCACTCAGGGGGCTCTCAGGGCTCAGGGGGTGCTCTCAGGGCTCGGGGGGGGCTCTCAGGGCTCAGGGGGGGCTCTCAGGGGGGACTCTCAGGGCTCGGGGGGCTCTCAGGGCTCGGGGTGGGCTCTCAGGGCTCGGGGGGGGCTCTCAGGGGGGACTCTCAGGGCTCGGGGGGGCTCTCAGGGCTCGGGGGGGGCACTCAGGGGGCTCTCAGGGCTCAGGGGGGGCTCTCAGGGCTCGGGGGGGGGCACTCAGGGGGCTCTCAGGGCTCAGGGGGTGCTCTCAGGGCTCGGGGGGGGGCTCTCAGGGCTCAGGGGGGGCTCTCAGGGGGGACTCTCAGGGCTCGGGGGGGCTCTCAGGGCTCGGGGTGGGCTCTCAGAGCTCAGGGGGGGCTCTCAGGGCTCAGGGGGGGCTCTCAGGGGGGACTCTCAGGGCTCGGGGGGCTCTCAGGGCTCGGGGTGGGCTCTCAGAGCTCAGGGGGGGCTCTCAGAGCTCAGGGGGGGCTCTCAGGGCTCTCAGGGCTCGGGGGGGGCTCTCAGGGCTCAGGGGGGGCTCTCAGGGGGGACTCTCAGGGCTCGGGGGGGCTCTCAGGGCTCTCAGGGCTCGGGGGGGGCTCTCAGGGCTCGGGGGGGCTCTCAGGGCTCTCAGGGCTCGGGGGGGGCTCTCAGGGCTCAGGGGGGGCTCTCAGGGGGGACTCTCAGGGCTCGGGGGGGCTCTCAGGGCTCGGGGTGGGCTCTCAGAGCTCAGGGGGGGCTCTCAGAGCTCAGGGGGGGCTCTCAGGGCTCTCAGGGCTCGGGGGGACTCTCAGAGCTCAGGGGGGGCTCTCAGGGCTCTCAGGGTTCAGGGGGGGCTCTCAGGGCTCGGGGTGGGCTCTCAGGGGGCTCTCAGGGGACTCTCAGGGCTCGGGGGGGGCTCTCAGGGCTCAGGGGGGGCTCTCAGGGGGCTCTCAGGGCTCGGGGTGGGCTCTCAGGGCTCGGGGGGCTCTCAGGGGGCTCTCACCGAGGCGCTGCTGGACCCCGACTCCTCCTCGTTGTTGGGGGGCTGCGCCGCGTTCTTGCGGCTGCGGGGGGCTCGACAGGGCCGTGGCTTTCCGGCGGCTCTTGGGGGGTTTGCTGGAGGAATCCTCGTATTCCTCGGCCAGCGAGAAGAGGTCGGAGAACCTGGAGAGGATCGGGGGAAGGGGAAAAGGGGGGGGGGTCAGTGAGGTTTTGGGGTCCCCAGGAGGGGAAGAGAGGCGGAGAGGAAGGGGGGGGGGACTCTCACTTCATCTTGTGGGCCTCGTCACAGCTGGCCTGGACGTGCTGCAGCGCCTGCAGGATCGGGGTCTGGCTGAAAACTGCGGGAATGAGGCGGGAATGAGGCGGGAATGGGGAAAACAGCCCCGATCCCAGATGCCGAGCGGCCCCCCGGGCACCCACAGTTCTGTTTGGTGTTGGTCAGGTTGAGGCGGAGGTTGTCCAGGTGCTCCAGGATCTGCTCCAGGGTCAGCTGGGCCAGTTTGCTGCTGGAGCTGCGCAGGCTGCGGGGCAGAGGCGGCGTCAGGGACGGCGAGAAACGGGCTTGGGATGCCAAAAAATGGGGATGAGAGCCTCAGAAATGGGGGTGGAAGTGCCGAAAATGGGAGTGAGAGACCCAAAAATGGGGATGGGATGCCAAAAATGGGGATGAGAGACTGAAAAATGGGGATGGGATGCCAAAAATGGGGATGAGACCCCCAAAAAATGGGGATGAGACCCCCAAAAAATGGGGATGAGACCCAAATAATGGGGATAAAACCCCAAAAAATGGGGATGAGACACCCAAAAATTGGGCTAAAACCCCCAAATAATGGGGATAAAACCCCCAAAAAATGGGGATGAGACACCCAAAAAATGGGGATGAGACACCCAAAAATGGGGATGAGACACCCAAAAATGGGGATGAGACCCAAATAATGGGGATAAAACCCCCAAAAATGGGGATGAGACGCCCCAAAAATGGGGATAAAACCCACAAAAAATGGGGATAAAACGCCCAAAAAATGGGGATGAGACACCCAAAAATGGGGATGAGACCACACGCAATGAGGATAAAACCTCCAAAAAATGGGGACAAGACCCCAAAAATGAGGATGAGACCCAAATAATGGGGATAAAACCCCCAAAAATGGGGACGAGACCACACACAATGGGGATAAAACCTCCAAAAAATGGGGATAACCCCCCCAAAAATGGGAATGAGACCCCAAAACAATGGGGATAAAACCCCCAAAAATGGGGATGAGACCCTCTAAATGGGGATAAAACCCCCAAAAATGGGAATGAGACCCCAAAAATGAGGATGAGACCCAACTAATGGGGATAAGACACCCAAAAAAATGGGGATAAACCCCCAAAAAATAGGATGAGACCCAAATAATGGGGATAAACCCCCCAAAAATAGGAATGAGACCCCAAAAAAATGGGGATAAAACCCCCAAAAAATAGGAATGAGACCCCAAAAAAAATGGGGATAAAACCCCCAAAAAATAGGATGAGACCCTCTAAATGGGGATAAAACCTCCAAAAATGGGGATGAGACCCTCTAAATGGGGATAAAACCTCCAAAAATGGGGACGAGACCACACACAATGGGGATAAAACCTCCAACAAATGGGGACGAGACCCCAAAAATGAGGATGAGACCCAAATAATGGGGATAAAACCCCCAAAAATGGGGACGAGACCCCAAAAATGGGAATAAAACCTCCAAAAAATGGGGATGAGCCCCCAAAAATGAGGATGAGACCCAAATAATGGGGATAAAACTCCCAAAAACGGGGACGAGACCCCAAAAATGAGGATGAGACCCAAATAATGGGGATAAACCCCCCAAAAACGGGGACGAGACCCCACACAATGGGGATAAAACCTCCAACAAATGGGGATAAACCCCCCCAAAATGGGGATGAGACCCCAAAAAAATGGGGATAAAACCCCCAAAAAATAGGATGAGACCCAAATAATGGGGATAAACCCCCCAAAAATGGGAATGAGACCCCAAAAATGAGGATGAGACCCAAATAATGGGGATAAAACCCCCAAAAACGGGGACGAGACCACACACAATGGGGATAAAACCTCCAAAAAATGGGGATGAGACCCCAAAAATGAGGATGAGACCCAAATAATGGGGATAAGACACCCAAGAAAATGGGGATAAAACCCCCAAAAAATAGGATGAGACCCTCTAAATGGGGATAAAACCTCCAAAAATGGGGACGAGACCACACACAATGGGGATAAAACCTCCAACAAATGGGGACGAGACCCCAAAAATGAGGATGAGACCCAAATAATGGGGATAAAACCCCCAAAAACGGGGACGAGACCACACACAATGGGGATAAAACCTCCAACAAATGGGGATAAACCCCCCCCAAAAATGGGGATGAGACCTCCAAAACCTGGGGATGAGCCCCCCAGAAACGGGGAGGAGCCAGGGTGGGAATTGCCGGGAAGCAGGGAGGGAATTGCCGACCTCTGGCGCTTGCGGGGCAGGCTGTTGTTCTTGATGAGCAGGGCCTTGATGTGCTCGCCCAGGAGGTCGTCGTGGCGCAGCCCCCAGTGCCGCAGGATGCTGGTGGTGAACTGGTCCTCGGGGTGGCACGGCCGGCTCAGCACCATCTTCACCATCTCCTCGCTGGGCCTGCGGGAAAGCGGGAATGGGGAAGGGCGGGAGAGTCCCACTGGGAATTTGGGGGATGGTGGGAGAACCCCCCCCGTGGGAATGGGGAATGAGAATCCCCCTGGGAATGGGGAATGGTGGGAGAACCCCCCCGGGAATTTGGGAATGGTGGGAGAACCCCCCTGGGAATGGGGAATGAGAATTCCACTGGGAATGGGGAATGAGAATCCCCCTGGGAATGGGGAATGGCGGGAGAGTCCCACTGGGAATGGGGAAAGAGAATCCCACTGGGAATGGGGAATGAGAATCCCACTGGGAATGGGGAAGGTGGGAGAACCCCCCCGGGAATTTGGGAATGGTGGGAGAACCCCCCTGGGAATGGGGAATGAGAATCCCACTGGGAATGGGGAATGAGAATCCCCCTGGGAATGGGGAATGGCGGGAGAGTCCCACTGGGAATTTGGGAATGGCGGGAGAACCCCCCTGGGAATGGGGAATGAGAATCCCACTGGGAATGGGGAATGAGAATCCCACTGGGAATTTGGGAATGGTGGGAGAACCCCCCAGGGAATGGGGAATGAGAATCCCCCTGGAATTTGGGAATGGTGGGAGAATCCCCCCCTGGAATGGGGAATGAGAATCCCCTGGGAATAGGGAAGGGCGGGAGAACCCCCCTGGGAATGGGGAATGGCGGGAGAGTCCCACTGGGAATTTGGGAATGGCGGGAGAACCCCCCTGGGAATGGGGAATGAGAATCCCACTGGGAATGGGGAATGAGAATCCCACTGGGAATTTGGGAATGGTGGGAGAACCCCCCAGGGAATGGGGAATGAGAATCCCCCTGGAATTTGGGAATGGTGGGAGAATCCCCCCCTGGAATGGGGAATGAGAATCCCCTGGGAATAGGGAAGGGCGGGAGAACCCCCCGGGAATGGGGAACGAGAATCCCCCCCTGGAATTTGGGAATGGCGGGAGAATCCCCTGGGAATGGGGAATGGAGGGAGAATCCCCCTGGAATGGGGAATGAGAACCCCCCGGGGAATGGGGAAGGGCAGGAGAACCCCCCCGGGGAATGGGGAATGAGAACCCCCCTGGAATTTGGGAACAGCAGGAGAATCCCCCCTGGAATTTGGGAACGGCGTGAGAATCCCCCTCGGTGCCCTCCGGAGTTGCCCCCATCTGGGATTCCAGGCACTGCCCCAGCATCCCAGCGCATCCCAGCGCATCCCAGTACATCCCAGCGCATCCCAGTGCATCCCAGTACATCCTAGCGCATCCCAGCTCCCATGGAGACACAGGGACAGTCCCGGTGGGCCCAACAAACCTCATCGGTGCCCCCCAGACCATTCCAGAACCCCTCTAGACCCCCTCAATGCCCCCCCAAATCCAGGATTCCAAGGCACCAGCAGGGATTCCCAGAATCCCAGCACATCCCCATTCCCACGGGGACATTCCCAGGGTCCCCCCCCCCAGCACTCACTTTTCCCTGCGGAGCTGCAGCAGGAGGCAGGACAGGGCCTCGGGATGCTCTGGAAGGGGGGAAGGAGAGGCTGAGCGGGGCTGGGGGCCGGGAATATTCCCCCCCTCGGGAATGTCCCCGTCGGGAATGTCCCCGTCGGGAATGCCGCTCACCCTTGTACTTGAGGTGCTGCAGGATGGGGATGATGGTCTCCAGCGGGATGTTGTGCGCCAGGAAGAGCTGCCAGGTGCAGTACTGCTCAAAGGTCTCCCAGTCCAGGCTCTGAACTGGGATGGGAGCGCGGAGTGGGGATGGGAATAGCGGAGACAACCGGGATAACGGGGGTGGGGAACGGGGATAACGGGGATAACAGGGATAACAGGGATAACGGGGACAACCGGGATAACGGGGGTGGGGAACGGGGATAACGGGGACAGTGGGGACACACGGGATAACAGGGGTGGGGAATGGGGATAACGGGGATAACAGGGATAACGGGGATAACAGGGATAACAGGGACAGCGGGGACAACCGGGATAATGGGGGTGGGGAACGGGGATAACGGGGATAACAGGGACAGTGGGGGCAAATGGGATAACGGGGGTGGATAATGGGGCAACAGGGACAGTGGGGACCAGGGGGATAACGGGGACGGGGAACGGGGACAGGGAACGGGGAACGGGGAACGGGGACAGGGAACGGGGATGGGGAACGGGGATAACAGGGACAGTGGGGACAAACAGGATAACAGGAGTGGATAATGGGGCAACAGGGATAACAGGGACAGCGGGGACCAGGGGGATAACGGGGATGGGGAACGGGGATGGGGAACGGGGATGGGGAACGGGGACGGGGAACGGGGACGGGGAACGGGGACGGGGAACGGGGAGAACGGGGATAACAAGGACAGTGGGGACAAACAGGATAACGGGGGTGGATAATGGGGATGGGGAACAGGGATAACAGGGATAACAGGGACAGTGGGGACACACGGGATAATGGGGGTGAGGAACGGGGATGGATAACGGGGATGGGGAATGGGGATGGGGAAAGGGATAAAAGGGACAGCAGGGGCAAATGGGATAACAGGTGGATAACAGGGACAGGGGGATAACAGGGATGGGGAACAGGGATGGGGAATGGGGATGGAGAACAGAGACAACGGGGATAACAGGGACAGTGGGGACAAACAGGATAAAGGGGGGTGGATAACGGGGACAACGGGGACAGCGGGGACCAGGGGGATAACGGGGATGGGGAACGGGGATAGGGAACGGGGATAACAGGGATAACAGGGATAACAGGGATAACAGGGACAGTGGGGACAGCGGGGACAGGGGGGACAAATGGGTTAATGGGGGTGGATTAACGGGGATGGGGAACGGGCATAACCGGGATAACAGGGACAGTGGGGACAAACAGGATAAAGGGGGTGGATAACGGGGACAATGGGGACCAGGAGGGTAACAGGGATGGAGAACGGGGATGGGGAACAGGGATGGGGAACAAGGACAAGAGAGATGACAAGAGGGCCAAGGGGGACAACAAGGATAACCGGAATAATGGGAACAACAAGGATAACAGGGATGGAGGACAGGGCCAATGGGGATAACAGGGATCTGTCTCAGCCCCTTGCTGAGCTCTGGGCACTCCCAAACCTGCCTGGGGTCCCCCCATCCCTCTGGGCACTGGGAATGGGGACGGAGCCCTGTCCCGGGAAAGGGCTGCGGGGACAGAGTTAACGAGGCTCCTTAATTAACGGGCTTATCCCAAAGCTGGATCAGGGAGAGCGGGATTTGTTCTGGGAACACCGAGGGACCCCACGGAGAGGCCGCGGAGCTGGGGCCGATTTTGGGATTTTCCGGGCTCATTCCCTGCCTGGCACCGCGGGAGCTCCCGGGAATCCCAGTCGGTGGAAGCACGGGAGCGCAGCGGGCACGGGGATAAACCCCACAATCCGGCTTGGGGCCGTGAGCCTTTAATGCCCGCAGGAAATCCAGCCCTCGGGATACCACGGGATGGGCAGATCCAGGGATCCCCCTCTGGACACGGCTGGGAAGGGCCAGGCCGGGGTTTGGGGCAAGGGAGAAGGGGGCAGCCCGGGAATTGCGGTGCCCAATTCCCGGGAACGGCGCTCACTGAGGATGTTGAGCACGGAATCCTTGCGGAACATGACGAGGTTTCCCATCATCACGTGGCACACGAGCTCCTGGAGCTGGGGGAGAACAGGGAAGGGGGTCAGGGGGGTGGGATCCGGCGGGAAAGGCACCAGGAGCATCCCTGGGATCCCTGGCATGGGAGCTGGGGGGGCTCCCCACACACAGAGCCCACTCCGGCTCTCATCCTCCTTTTCCCTGCTCCCCTGGATCCTCTGGATCCATGCTTCTGGTTCTCCTTCCTCCCTGCTCCTCTGGATCCCTACTCCTCATCCTCTGGATCCTCTGGATCCCTGCTCGTGGTCCTCCTTCCTCCCTGCTCCTCTGGATCCCTACTCCTCATCCTCTGGATCTCTGCTCCTGGTTCTCCTTCCTCCCTGCTCCTCTGGATCCCTACTCATCCTCTGGATCCTCTGGATCTCTGCTCCTGGTTCTCCTTCCTCCCTGCTCCTCTGGATCCCTACTCCTCTGGATCCTCTGGATCTCTGCTCCTGGTTCTCCTTCCTCCCTGCTCCTCTGGATCCCTACTCCTCATCCTCTGGATCCTCTGGATCCCTGCTCGTGGTTCTCCTTCCTCCCTGCTCCTCTGGATCCCTACTCCTCATCCTCTGGATCCTCTGGATCTCTGCTCCTGGTTCTCCTTCCTCCCTGCTCCTCTGGATCCCTACTCCTCATCCTCTGGATCCCTGCTCGTGGTCCTCCTTCCTCCCTGCTCCTCTGGATCCCTACTCCTCATCCTCTGGATCCCTGCTCCTGGTTCTCCTTCCTCCCTGCTCCTCTTCATCGCCTGGATCCCAGCTCGTCATCCTCCTTCTTTCCAGCTCTTCAATCCCTGGATCCCTGCTCCTCGTGCCCTGGATCCTCTGGATCCCTGCTCCTCTGGATCTCACGGGATCCTCTGGATCCAGCCCCCCCAGAGCCCCACAGGGAAGCTCTTGGAGAAGCCCAGGAAGGCCCCAAGGAACGGCAGGAGGGAGGGGAAGGAAAACGCTCCGGGAAGCACCGACCCTTTGGATTTCGGCACATCCGGGCTCAGACCTCCCCCACCCCCGCCTCCCACCCCAAGGAAAACCCGCTGGCGCAGCATTCCCGGCCCGGGAAGGGCAGGATTCCCGGGAATGCTGCGGGGCCAGGGGTTATCGGCACATCCCACTGCAGACCCCGCTCCAGACGCACAACCCCGGAGCCGGCGGCATTCCAGAGGTGCCCCCGGCATTCCAGAGGTGCCCCCGCACCCCCCCCCCCCCGTGGCTATTTTTGGGTTCTCATGGCAACTCCGGAGCGGGAAAAATTCCTGCCAGGAGCGTCCGCAGGCCGGGCAGAACCAGCGGGGTTCCAGGGCAAGGGGCTCATTAGGGATAATTAGCATTGATTGCCCGGGAAATCGCTCTCCAGGAGATCCCTTGGAAGCGGCAGCAGCTTGGGATCAACCTTTGGACACTGCAGGAGAGCCCCGGAGCTTTTGGGGCTCGCTCCAGCCGGGATTAAGGAATTGGAGCCCACGGATGGCTCGTTTTGGGGTTAAATCTGCCGGGAATGGCGCAGAAGGGTCGGGAAGGAACCGCTCCCAGCCGGATCCCCCCGCACCTGGAAGGAGTCGATGACGGCCACGATCATGTTCAGCAGCTCCCCGCTCCGCAGGGTCTCGTCCGGGAACTGGGGAGGAACAAAATCCAGGGGGATTGAGGGAAGGACACAGGGGAGAGGTCTCCCAAAACTCTGACCCCCATGGAAAAGCTCCGATCCCCACGGAAAAGCTCCTGAGGGCCCAGCACGGCAGCTCCGACAGTGGGGGGCAGCCGTCAGCCAGCCCGGGGCCCCTGGAACTCCCTGTTTTCCCTCTGGCTCTGCTCCCCGTTCCAGGGCCTCGCACGGAAACAAGAAATCCATCACCCGCGGGAGCCAAGGGCCGGGAACGGCGGCGGCAGGCGGGAACGGCAGCTCCGAGGGAGCGGGATGTGCCGATCCCGGGATTCGGGGTCACCGTGGGGAACGGGCTGACCCCACCCTGGGATGGATCCCAAGGACGGGGAGGGATCCAGCTGCTGCTCTGAGCCAGGATCCTGCTGCACATTCCATGGATGCGAGGTTTCCTCCCTTGCCAGGCTGTGCCCCATTCCCACAGAATTCCCTCCTTAGGAACGGGGCAGAGCTGTTCCAGCTGATCCAGGCATGAAGGAGGAGCAGGGCCAGCTCCTTCCTCCCGGGAATGGGAAGCGAGCACGCACAGAGAGAGGTTTTGGGATTCACGGCTTCTCCGCTGTGGTGCACCCGGGATGGAGCTCGGGACACACCGGGATGGAGCTCGGGACACACCCGGGAATGGGGCTCGGGACACACCCGGGATGGAGCTCAGGACACACCCGGGAATGGAGCTCGGGACACACCGGGAATGGAGCTCGGGACACACCCGGGGATGGAGCTCGGGACACACCCGGGATGAAGCTCAGGACACACCGGGAATGGGGCTCGGGACACACACGGGGATGGAGCTCGGGACACACCCGGGATGAAGCTCAGGACACACCGGGAATGGGGTTCGGGACACACACGGGGATGGAGCTCGGGACACACCGGGATGGAGCTCGGGACACACCGGGAATGGAGCTCGGGACACACCCGGGATGGAGCTCGGGACACACCCGGGAATGGGGCTCGGGACACACCCGGGAATGGAGCTCGGGACACACCGGGAATGGGGCTCGGGACACACCCGGGAATGGAGCTCGGGACACACCAGGATGGAGCTCGGGACACACCCGGGAATGGAGCTCGGGACACACCCGGGAATGGAGCTCGGGACACACCAGGATGGAGCTCGGGACACACCCGGGATGGAACTCGGGACACACACGGGGATGGAGCTCGGGACACACCAGGATGGAGCTCGGGACACACCCGGGAATGGAGCTCGGGACACACCCGGGAATGAGGCTCGGGACACACCAGGATGGAGCTCGGGACACACCCGGGATGGAACTCGGGACACACACGGGGATGGAGCTCGGGACACACTGGGAATGGAGCTCAGGACACACCCGGGACGAAGCTTGGGACACACCCGGGAATGGAGCTCGGGACACACCCGGGAATGGGGCTCGGGACACACCCGGGAATGGAGCTCGGGACACACCCGGGAATGGGGCTCAGGACACACCAGGATGGAGCTCGGGACACACCCGGGATGGAACTCGGGACACACACGGGGATGGAGCTCGGGACACACCCGGGACGAAGCTTGGGACACACCCGGGAATGGAGCTCGGGACACACCCGGGATGGAGCTCGGGACACACCCGGGAATGGAGCTCGGGACACACCCATGCCAGGGACTCAGGGATCCCCGGTGCAGGACCCCGGGCACACCTGGGCACACCTGGGGCTCTCACCTCGGTGCGGACAGCCCCCAGGCACACCTGGGCACACCTGGGCACACGTGGGGCTCTCACCTCGGTGTAGATGGAGGGCGTGAGGAAGCAGAGCAGCCGCACGTCGTCCTCCTGGCACGCCTTCATGTCCATCATCAGGCACGTGTGCAGCTCCCCGAGCTGCGTGGCCTGGGCGAACGACTCGTACAGCCCCATCCTGCCCAGCGCCGCCTTGCTGGGGACACAGCGCAGCTGGCACCGGGCACAGCTGGCACAGCTGGCACAGCTGGCACCCAGCGCACGCCTGGCACAGCTGGCACAGCTGGCACACAGCCGGCACAGCTGGCGCATGGCACACCCGAGCCAGGGCACCCACAGGGACAGGCAGGGGAGGGGAGTGGAGGGGAGGGACATGTGCAGGTGAGAGGAGGTGGAAGGAGAAGTGCCCAGGTGAGATGGAGGTGCCCAGGTGAGAAGGAGGAGTCACAGGAGGGAGGGGCCCAGGTGAGGGTGGGATCCAGGTGAGAAGGAAATGCCCAGGTGAGAAGGAGATGCCCAGGTGAGAAGGAGGTGCCCAGGTGAGAAGGAAATGCCCAGGTGAGAAGGAGGTGCCCAGGTGAGGGCATGGCCCAGGTGAGAGGGAGGAGTCACAGGAGGGAGGGGCCCAGGTGAGGATGGGATTCAGGCGAGATGGAGATGCCCAGGTGAGAAGGAAATGCCCAGGTGAGAAGGAAGTGCCCAGGTGAGAAGGAAGTGCCCAGGTGAGAAGGAAGTGCCCAGGTGAGATGGAGATGCCAGGTGAGGGCAAGACCCAGGCAAGAGGGAGGAATTGCAGGAGGGAGGAGCCCAGGTGAGGGTGGGATCCAGGTGAGATGGAGATACCCAGCTGAGGGCATGGCCCAGGTGAGGAGTCACAGGAGGGTGTGGCTCAGGTGAGGGTGGGATCCAGGTGAGAAGGAGGTGCCCAGGTGAGAAGGAGGAGTCACAGGAGGGCGTGGCCCAGCTGAGGGCGGTACCGGGGGCGAGGGCGTGGCCCTGGGGCTCACCTGGCCCGCAGGTAGTAGAGCAGGTGGTAGCCGATCTTGGGCTGCTTCTGGTAGAGCTCGGAGAGCAGGTCCAGCAGCAGCGAGAAGCCGCTGTTGTCCTCCTGCATCTGGCACAGGTTCCTTGGGAAGAGCGGGAATGCCGCCGGGATAACGGCGGGAAGGTCAGCGGGATGACAGGGACGGACACCCTCCCGCTCCCCAAAATCCCACAGAAACCCCTCGTTTCCCACTAGAAGTAGGGCAGAGGGAAGCAAGAAACTGCTTGGGATTTTGGGATCAGCGCTGGGATGTGCGGGATTGAGCAAACGAGGCTGGAATTCCCAAGGATTTGGGAAGGGACGTACCGGAATATCAAGTAAAGGGGCTTCCCCACGGACTCCTCCAGGGACCTGCGGGACAGACGGACACTCTGAGCTCCTGGGGCACCCACGCTCCGGGTTTTCCCAGGAAAGGCTTGGGATAAGCCCTGGATCCCACCCTGGATCCCACCAGCTGCTGGGGAGGCAGGAATATCCTGCAGCAGCTCTGGCTCCAAGGAAAACCTGGAGAAAGGCTGAGCCCAGCAGAGGAGCTTCCCAGGGAAGCCACATCCAAAACTGGGAATATTTCCCTGGGAAAAGCCCAGATCCCGGCGGGAGAGGAGGAGATTCCGAGCCCTTACTCCTCCGTGATCTCCTCCGGCAGAACCTCCCCACGGAAGTGAGCCTTGAACAGCTCCTGCAGGCAGGACGCGAGCACCGAGAGCTGCTCTGAGTCGAAATCCTCCTGGAAAAGGGACGGGAGAAGGGATGGGAGGAGCTCGGAGCCTGCCCGGCACAGGGAAGGGACACGAGAACGGATCCCAGGCTGCTCCGGGGCCTTTTCCAGCACCGGGGATCCCAAATCACTGCCAGGGATCCCAGGATCTTGAGAACAATCCCAGATCTCTGCCAGGGAGCCCAGATCATTCCCAGATCTCTGCCACCAATTCCAGATCATTCCCAGTGATCCCAGATCAGTCCCAGCTATCCCAGATCATTCCCACTGATCCCAGATCTCTGCCAGTGATCCCAGATCATTCCCAGTGATCCCAGATCACTCCCGGTGATGCCAGATCATTCCCAGATCATTCCCAGCAATCCCAGATCGCTCCCACCACTCCCAGATCATTCCCACTGATCCCAGATCATTCCCACCAATTCCAGATCACTCCCAGCAATCCCAGATCATTCCCAGCAATCCCAGATCACTCCCAGCGATCTCAGATCACTCCCAGTGATCCCAGATCATTCCCACCGATCCCAGATCTCTGCTGGGGACATTCAGGCACCGGGAGCAGGGACGGATCCATGGATGGAGCAGCCCAGGCTCCCAATGGATCCCAAAGGGATCCGAGCGTCCCCAGGCTCCCATGTCCCCACTCCCGGTGGGGCAGAGGCGATCCCAGATCCCCAGCCCGGGCTGGATCCCGGCCGCTCCCGGCTCCGTTACCTCCAGGACCTGATCCACGATCTCCTGCATGACCTCGCACTGCGCCTCCGTGTCGCTGCGGCACAACGGGGACGGGAAACCCCGGTTATCCGGGAGAGCAGGGATCGGGAATTCGGGGGGCTCGGGACACGTTCCATGGTTAAATCGGGATATTGAGGGCGCTTAAGAGCCAGGAATTCCATGGAATCACTGAGGGGCAGGAGCTCCCTCGGATGGAGGGAATTCCAAGGGAGCTGGGAATCGAGGGTGGAGGCGAGGCTGGAGAACACTCGGAGATATCCCTGCTCCCTTCTCAATCCCACAGAATTCCTGTTCCTTCCTCAATCCCAAAGAATTCCTGCTTCCGTCCTCAATCCCAGATATCCCTGTTCCTTCCTCAATCCCAGATATCCCTGCTCCTTCCTCAATCCCACAGAATTCCTGCTCCTTCCTCAATCCCGAAGAATTCCCATTCCCTCCTCCATTGCAGATATCCCCGTTCCTTCCTCCATCCCAGATATCCCTGCTCCCTCCTCAATCCCACAGAATTCCCGTTCCCTCCTCAATCCCAGATATCCCTGCTCCTTCCTCAATCCCACAGAATTCCTGCTCCCTCCTCAATCCCACAGAATTCCTGTTCCTTCCTCAATCCCAAAGAATTCCTGCTCCCTCCTCAATCCCAGATATCCCTGCTCCTTCCTCAATCCCAGATATCCCTGCTCCTTCCTCAATCCCACAGAATTCCTGCTCCTTCCTCCATCTCGAAGAATTCCCATTCCCTCCTCAATCCCACAGAATTCCCGTTCCTTCCTCAATCCCAAAGAATTCCCATTCCCTCCTCCATCCCAGATATTCCTGTTCCTTCCTCCATCCCAGATATCCCTGTTCCTTCCTCCATCCCACAGAATTCCTGCTCCTTCCTCCATCCCAGATATCCCTGTTCCCTCCTCAATCCCACAGAATTCCTGTTCCTTCCTCAATCCCACAGAATTCCTGTTCCTTCCTCAACCCCGAAGAATTCCCATTCCCTCCTCCATCCCAGATATCCGTGTTCCTTCCTTCATTGCAGATATCCCTGCTTCCTCCTCAATCCCACAGAATTCCTGCTCCCTCCTCCATCCCAGATATCCCTGCTCCTTCCTCAATCCCACAGAATTCCCATTCCTTCCTCAAGCCCACAGAATTCCCATTCCCTCCTCAATCCCACACCAGAGCAGGGAACTCGGAGCCTGTTCCCCTCTCTGTCCCCACTCCTGCAGCTCCCAGGAATTCCACCAGCTCCTTCTTCCCAAGCCCTTTTCCTGCAGGAATTCCCTCTCAGTGGGGGACAACCCACGGGGCTGTGGGAGCTCTGGGAAGGATCCACGGCAATGGGAATGACGGGAATAACGGGAATAACGGGCCCCACCTGCCCTTCTGCAGCTGCAGCACTTTGTCCCTCAGGGACTCGTCCAGCTGCTCCAGGAACGGGGTGATGTCCACAGGCTCCTCCACGATGGATTCCTTGATGGGATGGAACCTGAACTCCCTCTTCTTCCCTGAAACCAGGAAAACCCCGCCGGGATGAGGGATTTTCCTCCTCCTCCTCCTCCCTTGGAGCCGTGTCCAGGGCAATGTGTCCCAAACGTTGGGAATGTCCAGGATCGAGGTCCCTGCTCAGTCCCCCTCCCAAACCTGACCCTTCAACATTCCCAAGGTGTCTCTAATTTGGGATTGGGATTCTGGGGCTGCTGTGAAATCCTTTGCCCCATCCCGGGCCTGAGGTCACTTCCCAGTGCTGGGAAAACGCCCTGGCACGGCGGGAATCCCACAGGGATCCGAGCGGCGAGGCCGGGAACAGCTCCAGAGCGGGAATTTGGGTGAGCCCAGTTGGGATGTGAGGCTGGAAAAAGCCCTCTGAGTTCCCAGGAACGGCCAGGAAAGGGAAGGAACCCTTTGGGCACGGATCCCAACCCGGATCCACGCTGGATGTGGGAATCAGCTCCTCCACACCCTCCCTGCAGGAGGAAAATCAGGATCTCCCAACGGGATCAACTCTGGGCTTTGGAGGGAATCGTGTTTACAGCCGGGAATTCTGCTGTCCGTGGGGAATTCCGGGAATTCCGGGAGCTTCCTCACCTTTGCTGTTCAGCTCCTCCTCGTCGTCGCTGAAGGCGGCCTCGGCGTTGTCATAGCAACCGTCAT
The DNA here is from genome assembly GCF_020740725.1 of Corvus hawaiiensis. Classification (NCBI taxonomy): domain Eukaryota; kingdom Metazoa; phylum Chordata; class Aves; order Passeriformes; family Corvidae; genus Corvus; species Corvus hawaiiensis. Next base: position 2,233,372 of record NC_063241.1, read on the forward strand.
CCTTCTCCAGGTGGTTCTCCATCTCCATGGGAACCGGCTCCTCGATTTTCACTGGGAGCACGGAGCAGCCGCCTGAGGCCTCTCCCAAAAAACAGCCCCGGGAAAGGATCCCGGGAAAGCTCCGGAGCTTGGCGGAGCAGCCACAATTCCCTAAATCCCACCGTTCCCATCCCTGGAGCCTTGTCCGACCCATCCAGCCACCGCTGCCGGAGGAATTCCAGGGAAAACTCCCACCAGAGGATCGGCCACGAGCCCCCATTCCCTACCTTCGATGGGGGGCGAGGGGGAGCTGCAGAATTCCGGGAATTTCTCCCTCAGCATGGCCCGGAGCTCCTTGTCCAGCTTGGGGTTGTCAAAGAGCGGGGCCAGGTGCCTGCGGGACGGGACAGGGATCAGCCGGAGCCGGGATGAGCCTGATCCCAATGGGAATAGCGGGGCTCCCTCGGGATCCCCTCACCTGTGCCACCACCGGAATGTGGGAATGGGAGAAAGGGGCTGGAATTCCCGGGAGAGGAGCAGGAGCATCCCGGGGAAATCCCGATTCCCTCACCCCCACCCCCCTCCATCCCTTTTTCCTTCAGGGAAGGGCTCCAGGACAGCCACCAGGACACGACTCCGGCTGCTCCTGAGGTTTCATGGATTCTCCCAAGGTTTTATGGATAACACCACCACCGCCCTCGGAGCGCCGGGAGAGACCCGGGGGAGCGCAGGCGGCCGTGTCCGTGTTGGAAAATTCGGGAAAACGTGGGAAAATCCGGGGCCCTTACGCCAGGACTCGCTTCTCCACGATGTGCGTGAGGGAGTTGAACACTCCCTGCCGGACGTGGGCTTCCAGAGGGGGGTAGAAATTGGGAATGATCTGGAAGAGATCAGGGATGCAGAGTGGGGTTAAAGGTCTGGAAATGGGGGAAAATCCCCCCCCCCCCGTCAGGGGCAGGGAATTCCCAGTTCCGGGAATGCGGGAGAAGGGCCCTGAATGCTCGGATCTGTCCGGGCCTTCGCTCCTGCCGGGATTCCTGCCTGGATCCTGGGACATCCCGGGAATGTTCCCCCAGTTCTGCAGCCAGGAGCAGCCGGTTTGGACTGGGAGGGATGGGAGGGATGCAGCTCCTGGCCGGATCCCGATTCCCAGAAACTCCCCCAGCCCTCCCCGGGACCCAATTCCTGGAACCAGCAGCTCCTGGCACCGCTTCCCTGCCCTGGGATGGGCCACGGAGCCTCTGGATCATTCCCTGACACTCTGATCCCCCCAGGGGACGAGGGCTGGGCCAGGAATTCCATGTGGGAACAATCCAGAAGCCTTTTCCTGCATCAGCCCAGCAGGGTTTGCTGGCGGCGCTGCCTTCCCACGATTAACGAGGGCCACACGGATCCGAGGATCCGGGAACGCTCTGGATTCATCCCCGAGGTCCCACTGAGGGCTGGGGATGGTTCGGCAGCCAGGGGAAAATCCCTGCTGGATTTGGGATGGGGATTTGGGAGGTGCAGCCGACTCTAGGATCCAGAGGGATGCGCTGGGGGGAAATGCCAGCGGAGCTGGGTGGGATTGTGGGGCCTTTGGGGTGGGATTTGTGGATCCCTTGGGTCGGGATTTGTGGAGTCTTTGGGGTGGGATCTGTGGATCCCTTTGGGGTGGGATTTTGGGGCCTCTGGGGTGGGATTTGTGGATCCCTTGGGTCGGGATTTGTGGAGTCTTTGGGGTGGGATCTGTGGATCCCTTTGGGGTGGGATTTTGGGGCCTCTGGGGTGGGATTTGTGGAACTTTTGGATTGGGATTTTGGAGCCTTTGGGGTGGGATTTGTGGAACTTTTGGATTGGGATTTTGGAGCCTTTGGGGTGGGATTTGTGGAACTTTTGGATTGGGATTTTGGAGCCTTTGGGGTGGGATTTGTGGAACTTTTGCATTGGGATTTTGGGGCCTTTGGGGTGGGATTTGTGGATCCCTTGGGGTCAGGATTTGTGGAGCCTTTGGATTGGGATTTTTGGATCCCTTTGTATTGGGATTTGTGGACCCCTTGGGGTGGGATTTGTGGAGCCTTTGGATTGGGATTTGTGGATCCCTTTGGGGTGGGATTTGCGGATCCCTTGGGGTCAGGATTTGTGGATCCCTTTGTATTGGGATTTGTGGAGACTTTGGGGTGGGATTTGTGGAACTTTTGGATTGGGATTTTGGGGCCTTTGGGGTGGGATTTGGGATTTTTGGATCCCTTTGTATTGGGATTTGTGGACCCCTTGGGGTGGGATTTGTGGAGCCTTTGGATTGAGATTTGTGGATCCCTTTGGATTGGGATTTGTGCATCCCTTTGGATTGGGATTTGTGGAGCCTTTGGGGTGGGATTTGTGGATCCCTTGGGGTCAGGATTTGTGGATCCCTTTGGGGTGGGATTTGTGGATCCCTTTGGGGTCAGGATTTGTGGATCCCTTGGGGTGGGATTTGTGGAGACTTTGGGGTGGGATTTGTGGATCCCTTTGGGGTGGGATTTGTGGATCCCTTTGGGGTCAGGATTTGTGGATCCCTTGGGGTGGGATTTGTGGATCCCTTGGGGTGGGATTTGTGGAGCCCTTGGGGTGGGATTTGTGGAACTTTTGGGGCGGGATTTGTGGGTCCCTCGGGTCGGGATTTGTGGAACTTTTGGATTGGGATTTGTGGAGCCTTTGGGGTGGGATTTGTGAACCCCTTGGATTGGGATTTGTGGAACTTTTGGATCGGGATTTGTGGATCCCTTGGGTCGGGATTTGTGGAACTTTTGGATTGGGATTTGTGGATCCCTTTGGGGTGGGATTTGTGGATCCCTTGGGGTGGGATTTGTGGATCCCTTGGGTCGGGATTTGTGGATCCCTTGGGGTGGGATTTGTGGAACTTTTGGGTCGGGATTTGTGGATCCCTTTGGGTCGGGATTTGTGGAGCCTTTGGGTCGGGATTTGTGAACCCCTTGGATTGGGATTTGTGGAACTTTTGGATCGGGATTTGTGGAGCCCAGCGGTCGCTCTCCCAGCTTTCCCCATTCCCGGAATTCCCTGGAGCGGGAGGGGCACTCACCCGGCACATGAAGTCCAGCAGCGTGGCCGTGATGGCCGGGTGGGGCTTCATGGAGTGGTGCATGACCAGGATGGCCGGTTCTGGGACAGGGAACGGGATGAGACCCCAGAGACCCCAAATCCCCGTTCCCGGGGGGCTGCCGAGGGATTGGGACACCCACGGATCCCATCCAGAGGGAGATCCCAACGGATCCCATCCCCAGGAGACCTCCATGGATCCCATCCATAGGAATATCCCCACAGATCCCATCCCCAGGAGATCCCCACAGATCCCATCCATAGGAATATCCCTGATGGATCCCACCCCCAGGAGCCCCTGATGGATCCCATCCATAGGGAGATCCCAATGGATCCAATCCATAGGAATATCCCCACAGATCCCGTCCCCAGGAAACCCCAATGGATCCCATCCATAAGAAGATCCCTGATGGGTCCCACCCCCAGGAGACCCCGATGGATCCCATCCATAGGAAGATCCCTGATGGATCCTGCCCCCAGGAGACCCCCACAGATCCCATCCATAGGAATATCCCCACAGATCCCATCCCCAGGAGATCCCCACGGATCCCATCCCCAGGAAGATCCCCCCGATGGATCCCACCCCCAGGAGCCCCCAATGGATCCCATCCCCAGGAAGATCCCTGATGGATCCCACCCCCAGGAAGATCCCCCTGATGGATCCCATCCCCAAGAAGATCCCCCCAATGGACCCCAGGAAGATCCCCCCAATGAATCCTGCCCCCAGGAGCCCCTGATGGATCCCATCCCCAGGAAGATCCCCTCGATGGATCCTGCCCCCAGGAAGATCCCCCCGCTGGATCCCGCCCCCCGGCAGATCCCCGCGCACCGATGTTCATGATGCTGTCCTTCTCGGGGTTGAAGAAGAGCCAGTCGTAGAACAGCGCCAGTTTGGCGTTGGAAGCGGCGACGTTGGACTGCGAGAGACAGAAAATTCCCAAATTATCCCGTGAAGACGATGCCGAGATCCCTCCAAGAACCACCTGAGATCCCACCGGGATTTCTCCAAAATCCCTCCGAGACCCTTCCAAGATCCCTTTTGGATCCTTCCAAGATCCCGCTGAGATCTGAGATTCCTTCCAGACCCCTCCAAGACGCGCTGCTCTTCCCACTGCTGGGACTGTCCCACTCCCAGCCCATCCCATTCCCGGGATACCCCTGCTCTCAGCCCACCCCGTGCCTCATTCCCAGGATATCCCTGCTCCAACATCCCATTCCCGGGATATCCCTGCTCCCAGATGATCCCATATCCTGTTTTTGGAATATCCCTGCTCCCAGCCCACCCTGGGCCTCATTCCCAGGATATCCCCGCTCCCAGCCCACCCCGTGCCCCATTCCCGGGATATCCCTGCTCCAACATCCCATTCCCGGGATATTCCCGCTCCCAGCCCACCCCACACCCCATTTTTAGGATATCCTCTTTCCCGCCCCACCCCATTCCCAGGGTATCCCCGCTCCCACCCCGTGCCCCATTCCTGGGGTATCCCCGCTCCCACCCCATCCCATTCCCAGGGTATCCCGCTCCCACCCCACCCCATTCCCAGGATATCCCTGCTCCCACCCTGCCCCATACCCCATTTTTAGGATATTCCCTCTCCCAAACCACCCCGTGCCCCATTCCCAGGGTATCCCCGCTCCCACTCTATCCCATTCCTGGGGTATCCCCGCTCCCACCCCGTGCCCCATTCCCGGGGTATCCCCGCTCCCACCCCATCCCATTCCCGGGGTATCCCCGCTCCCACCCCACCCCATTCCCAGGGTATCCCTGCTCCCATCCCACCCCATTCCCAGGGTATCCCCGTTCCCACCCCACCCCATTCCTGGGGTATCCCCACTCCCACCCCACCCCATTTCCGGGGTATCCCTGTTCCCACCCCACCCCATTCCTGGGGTATCCCCGCTCCCACTCTATCCCATTCCCGGCGTATCCCCCCTTCCAGCCCACCCCATTCCCAGGATATCCCCGCTCCCACCCCGCCCCATACCCCATTTTTAGGATATTCCCTCTCCCAAACCACCCCGTGCCCCATTCCCGGGGTATCCCTGCTCCCACCCCGTGCCCCATTCCCGGGGTATCCCTGCTCCCACCCCGTGCCCCATTCCCGGGGTATTCCCACTCCCACCCCATCCCATTCCCGGGGTATCCCCGCTCCCACCCCGTGCCCCATTCCCAGGGTATCCCCGCTCCCACCCCATCCCATTCCCGGGGTATCCCCGCTCCCACCCCGTGCCCCATTCCCAGGGTATCCCCGCTCCCACCCCACCCCATTCCCAGGATATCCCCGCTCCCACCCCACCCCACCCCATTCCCGGGGTATCCCGCTCCCACCCCATTCCCGGGCTATCCCGCTCCCACTGACCGTGCAGGTGGTGAGCAGCCAGCCGATGATGGCCCAGCGCGGGAGGATGTCGGAGCTGAGCACCTCGTTGGAGGGGTGCACCACGCCGCAGATGTAGCGGATCAGGTCGCAGCGCAGGGATTGGCTGTCGGGCGTGGCCAGGTACTGCCGCTGGAACCAGTCCTGGTAGCGCTTCTGCTGCCCGAAGCGCACCTGGAGCGGCGGAACGCCGTCGGGAAGGGACGGGAGAGGGAGTGGGAACGGGGCCACCCACGCGGGGCCCGGAGCTGGCGGAGGGAGGAGGGGATTCGGGAGGGAATTCGGGAATTTGGGAGGAAGGGTTGGGCACGAGCCCCATGCAGGACCCTGAGGCAGCGGGAATTTGGGAGGGAATTTGGGAGGGAATTTGGGAGGGAATTTGGGAGGAAGGGTTGGGCACGAGCCCCATGCAGGACCCTGAGGCAGTGGGAATTTGGGAGGGAATTTGGGAGGAAGGGTTGGGCATGAGCCCCACACGAGATCCTGGATCAGCTGAGCTGGAGGGAATTTGGGAGGAAATTCGAGAGGGAATTCGGGAGGGAATTTGGGAGGGAATTCGGGAGGAAATTCGGGAGGAAATTCGGGAGGGAATTCGGGAGGGAATTCGGGAGGGAATTCGGGAGGGAATTCGGGAGGAAGGGTTGGGCACGAGCCCCATGCAGGACCCTGAGGCAGCGGGAATTTGGGAGGGAATTTGGGAGGAAGGGTTGGGCATGAGCCCCACACGAGATCCTGGATCAGCTGAGCTGGAGGGAATTTGGGAGGAAATTCGGGAGGGAATTCGGGAGGGAATTTGGGAGGGAATTCGGGAGGAAGGGTTGGGCACGAGCCCCATGCAGGACCCTGAGGCAGCGGGAATTTGGGAGGGAATTTGGGAGGGAATTTGGGAGGAAGGGTTGGGCATGAGCCCCACACGAGATCCTGGATCAGCTGAGCTGGAGGGAATTTGGGAGGGAATTTGGGAGGGAATTCGGGAGGAAGGGTTGGGCACGAGCCCCATGCAGGACCCTGAGCCAGCGGGAATTTGGGAGGGAATTCAGCAGGAAAGGTTGGACAGGAGATCCTGGATCAGCTGAGCTGGAGGGGATTCGGGAGGGAAACTGGGATGGAATTTGGGAGGAAGGGTTGGGCATGAACCCCATGCAGGACCCTGAGCCAGTGAGAATTTGGGATGGAATTCAGGAGGGAATTCGGGAGGGAATTCGGGAGGAAGGGTTGGGCATGAGCCCCATGCAGGACCCTGAGCCAGTGGGAATTCGGGGGGGAATTTGGGAGGGAATTCAGCAGGAAGGATTGGGCATGAGATCCTGGATCAGCTGAGCTGGAGGGAATTTGGGAGGGAATTCGGGAGGAAGGGCTGGACATGAGCCCCACACGAGATCCTGGATCAGCTGAGCTGGAGGGAATTTGGGAGGGAATTTGGGAGGGAATTCGGGAGGAAGGGCTGGACATGAGCCCCCACACGAGATCCTGGATCAGCTGAGCTGGAGGGAATTTGGGAGGGAATTTGGGAGGGAATTCAGCAGGAAGGGCTGGACATGAGAGCCTGGATCAGCTGAGCTGGAGGGAATTCAGAAGAGGATTTCAGAGGGAATTCGGGAGGAAACTCAGGAGGGAATTCGGGAGGGAATTCGGGAGGAAGGGCTGGACATGAGCCCCACACGAGATCCTGGATCAGCTGAGCTGGAGGGAATTTGGGAGGGAATTCAGGAGGGGATTTTGGGAGGAAATTCAGGAGGGAATTCGGGAGGGGATTCGGGAGGGGATTCGGGAGGGGATTCGGGAGGGGATTTCGGGAGGGGATTTCGGGAGGGGATTTCGGGAGGGGATTTCGGGAGGGGATTCAGGAGGGGATTTCGGGAGGAAATTCAGGAGGAAATTCGGGAGGGAATTCGGGAGGGAATTCGGGAGGGAATCAATTGGGAATGTGGGGGGGAACCCCTCGGGAATTACCCGCGAGGTCATGAAGAGCAGCTTGGTCTCCATGTCGGGGGTGAGCCGGCACGCCAGGAATTTGCGGGAAGTCCGGGACTGCAGGAGCTGCAGGACACCTGGGCAGGGACCGGGATTTTGGTTGGAAAAGGGCTCAAACACATCCGGATGAGGTTTTTAGGGATCACTAACGAGGAATTTCCCTAAGCACCACCCGAGGTGTTTAAGGGGGGGATTTAACAGGGCCCCAAAAGGGGTGGCAACATCTCAAAGCCCCATTTCCCTGGAATTGCTGCATCCAGAAGCCGCTGTGAAGCCTCTGGAGGAGGGAATAATTTATGGGAATATTATTAATGTGAATAAAACTGGAAAATCCATCGCTCTTCCCACGGCACGAGGTTACTGGGAGGAATTAAATCCCGTGGAAGTGCCACTTGCTGCAGCTCTTGGAATTCCTGCTTTTTACGGAGCTTCTCCGTCACCTCCTAAATCAGCTAATTAAAGGAAGCAACTCTCATTATCCTGAAATTCCGGACTAGTTTGGCTTGGAATCACCCAGTCCGTGCACAGGGACAATTCCCACGGGATCAGGTTGTTCCAACCCGGCTTGGGAACAATTCCAGGGAGGAGAAACTATTCAAGTGTGGAGCCCAGAACAAGCAGCACCATTTCAGCATCCCACGAGCTTTTCCGGGATGGTTTCAATCCCGGATGGCTCCGAAGCCTCTGCAGCACTGAAAAATCCTTGGAAAACTGTGCTGGGTGAGCTCAGGGAATGTCCAAGCCCGGTACCTGTGAACTGGGAGCTGAGCACCTGCGGGTTGTGCAGGATGTCCTTCCAGAGCTGCTCGAACTCCGGGATCCGCGCCACGTTCTGGAGCAGCCGCACCAGGTCCCGGCCGATCATGAAACAATCCATGAACTGGGAAAAGAAAAAAAGGGGGGAGGGGAATTCCCAGTCAGCTGCTGGGCCGGGGGATGGGAGGAACAGGGAGTTCTCCACCACGCCGGCGGCTCCGGGCACGGCTCGCTCCGGGCCCTGGCATCCCGCCCCGCTGGAAGGAGCAGGTTGGGATCAGGGGACAGGCAGGGAAGGCCGGGAGCTGTTCCGGAATGTTCTCCCTCTCAAAGCAAACAATCCCATAAATCTGCCACTTCCCACCCAGGACTGCAGCCGGGCCTGGAGCTGGCTCCTGGCAGGGCGGGGGGTGGGGGAGGATTGGGAATGTGAGGGTTTGGGACAAATCCCGGCTCTGGGGGGGTTCTCCTGCTCCATCCGAATGTGGCCTGGAGCTGCTGCCGTGCCCTCATCCCAAACTGCCTTGCCCAGGGAGGGATCCCCAGGGAAACAGGATCCCATCCCGGGCACTCCCCCATTCCCAGAGCAGGGAGATGCAGGATCCCATTCCCATTCCCAATCCACTCCCCCGTTCCCGGAGCAGGGAGATGCAGGATCCCATTCCTGATCCCATTCCCAATCCACTCCCCCGTTCCTACAGGAGGGAGATGCAGAATTCCAATCCCATTCCCAATCCACTCCCCCGTTCCCGGTGCAGGGAGATGCAGGATCCCATTCCTGATCCCATTCCTGGGCACTCCCCATTCCCAGAGCAGGGACACGCAGAACTCCATTCCCATTCCCATTCCCATCCCCAATCCCATTCCCATTCCCATCCCCATTCCCAATCCACTCACCCACCCCAGAGCAGGGAGATGCAGGATCCCATTCCCATTCCCAATCCCATTCTCATTCCCAACCACAATCCCATTCCCAATCCCATACTCATTCCCAACCACAATCCCATTCCCAATTCCATTCCCAAGCCACTCAGGGACACTCCATTCCCATTCCCATTCCTATTCCCATCCCCATCCCCATCACTATCTCCATTCCCAATCCCATTCCCATCTCCATTCCCAATTCCATTCCCATTCCCATCCCCATCCCCATCCCCATTCCCATTCTCATTCCCAATCCCATCCCCATTCCCGTTCCCTATCTCTATTCCCAATCCCAATCCCATTCCCATTCCCATTCCCAATCCCAATCCCATTCCCATTCCCATTCCCATCCCCATTCCCATCCCCAATCCCAATCCCATTCCCATTCCCGATCCACTCACGCACTCCCGGAGAAGGGACACGCAGAACTCCATTCCCATTCCCATTCCCATTCCTAATACCATCCCCATCCCCATTCCCATTCTCATCCCCATCCCTATCTCCATTTCCGATCCCAATTCCATTCCCATTCCCGATCCACTCACCCGCTTCCGGAGCAGGGACACGCAGAACTCCATTCCCATTCCCAATCCCATTCCCAATCCCACTCCCGATCCCAATCCCGATCCACTCACCCGCTCCCAGAGCAGGGACACGCAGAACTCCATTCCCAAACCAAATCCCAATCCCATTCCCAATCCCGATCCACTCACCCGCTTCCGGAGCAGGGACACCCAGAATTCCATTCCCAATCCCATTCCCATTCCCAATCCCAATCCCATTCCCAATCCCGAACCACTCACCCGCTCCCGGAGCAGGGACACGCAGAACTCCAATCCCATTCCCATTCCTAATACCATTCCCATCCCCATCCCCATTCCCTTTCCCATCCCCATTCCCATTCTCATCCCCATCCCTATCTCCATTCCCGATCCCATTCCCGATCCACTCACCCGCTCCCGGAGCAGGGACACGCAGAACTCCATTCCCAATCCCAATCCCAATCCCATTCCCATTCCCGATCCCATTCCCATTCCCGATCCACTCACCCGCTCCCGGAGCAGGGACACGCAGAACTCCATTCCCATTCCCAATCCCATTCCCAATCCCAATCCCATTCCCGATCCCATTCCCGATCCCGATCCACTCACCCGCTCCCGGAGCAGGGACACGCAGAACTCCATTCCCATTCCCAATCCCATTCCCAATCCCAATCCCATTCCCGATCCCATTCCCGATCCCGATCCACTCACCCGCTCCCGGAGCAGGGACACGCAGAACTCCACCTCCTTCTGGCGCAGCGCCTGCAGCGCGGCCGAGCCGTGGTGATCCACGATGAGGCGCAGGAAGGTGTAAACGGCCATGGCCACCAGCAGGCTGCTCTTGAGCACCCACTCCCTGCAACCCGAATGCGCCCCGAGTCAGCCCCGAATCCGCCCAAAATCAACCCCAAATCTGCCCCGAATCCATCCCAAATCAGCCCCGAGTCAGCCCCGAATCCACCCCAAATCAACCCCAAATCTGCCCCGAATCTGCCCCGAGTCAGTCCCGAATCCACCTTGAATCAACCCCAAATCTGCCCCAAATCCATCCCAAATCAGCCCCGAGTCAGCCCCGAATCCACCTCAAATCAACCCCGAATGCACCCCGAGTCAGCCCCAAAGCCATCCCAAATCTGCCCCGAGTCAGCCCCGAATCCACCTCAAATCAACCCCAAATTAGCCCCGAATCCACCCCAAATCCATCCCAAATCAGCCCCGAATCCACCTCAAATCAACCCCAAATTAGCCCCGAATCCACCCCAAATCAGCCCTGAGTCAGCCCCAAATCAGCCCCGAGTCCGCCCCAAATCCACCCTGAATCCACCCCAAATTAGCCCCGAATCCATCCTGAATCTGCCCCAAATCCACCCCAAATCAGCCCCAAATCCATCCTGAATCAGCCTCGAATGCACCCCAAATCAGCCCCAAATCCATCCTGACTCCATCCTGACTCCATCCTGAAATCAGCCCCAAACCCGCCCCAAATGCGCCCCAAATCCATCCCGAATCCATCCTGAATCAGCCCCGAATCCACCCCAAATCCACCCCGAATCCGCCCCAAATCAGCCCCGAATCCATCCTGAATCAGCCCCAAATCAGCCCCAAATCAGCCCCGAATCCATCCTGAATCAGCCCCAAATCAGCCCCAAATCCGCCCCAAATCAGCCCCAAATCCACCCCGAATCCACCCCAAATCCATCCCAAATCAGCCCCGAATCCATCCTGAATCCATCCTGAATCTGCCCCAAATCAGCCCCAAATCAGCCTCAAATCCATCCCAAATCAGCCCCGAATCCATCCTGAATCCGCCCCGAATCCATCCTGAATCTGCCCCGAATCCGCCCCAAATCCACCCCAAATCAGCCCCGAATCCATCCTGAATCTGCCCCAAATCCACCCCAAATCAGCCCCAAATCCGCCCCGAATCCATCCTGAATCCATCCTGAATCCGCCCCAAATCAGCCCCAAATCCACCCCAAATCAGCCCCAAATCCATCCTGAATCTGCCCCAAATCCACCCCAAATCAGCCCCAAATCCGCCCCAAATCCATCCTGAATCCATCCTGAATCCGCCCCAAATCCACCCCAAATCCGCCCCAAATCCACCCCAAATCAGCCTCAAATCCGCCCCAAATCCATCCTGAATCCGCCCCAAATCCGCCCCAAATCCGCCCCAAATCCGCCTCGGGAGCGGGAGCCCCCCGGGACGAGGGAAGGGAGGCGCGAGGGATTTTGGGATCGAGGGATGGGAAGGGAACGCCGGGAACGAGGGGGGGCAGCTGGAACCGGGCACCCGCGGAGGGAGGGGGTAATTAACAGAACCGCTAATTGGAAAATCAATTACTGTGATAACGAACGGGGGATGGCTTGAAATTCATAAAGGTAATGAATCCTAAAGGTATCAAGTGATACCGATGTTAATTGATAAACTGATATCGTGATAACGGTAATTCATTAAGTAATATCGCGATAGTAATTAATTAGTATCGCGATAATGATAATTAATACAGTGATAACGATAACTAATTAATTGCTATCGCGATAGTAATTAATTAATTCGTATCGCGATAATGATAATTAATTCAGTGATAACGATATTAATTAATTACTATCGCGATACGAATTAATTAATTAGTACCGCGATAACTAATTAACGATTAGTTAACGATAACTAATTAATTACTATCGCGATGATAATTAATTAGTATCACGATAATGATAAAAATTAATATAGTGATAACGAGAATTAATATCGTGATAATGATAACTAAAGTATCGTGATAATGATAATTAATTAATATAGTGATAATGATAACTAATTAGCACTGTGATAATGATAACTAATTAATATAATGATAACGATAATTAATAAAACAATAATGATAATAATATCGTGATAACGATATTAGCGGTAAATATAGAACCGATAGGCATTGAGAAATGTATTATTAATGAAGATATTAATTAAATTCTCATTAATAAGGACATTGCTGAGGAAGATATTGATAAAAAATCGATAAAAATAGAATTGATTAAAATATTTATGGAGATATTAAGATATCATTAATAAATATATCATTGATAAGGATGTCATTGATTAAAATACTGATAAAGATATCATTGATAAAGAGATCATGGATTTAAATATTTATAAAGATATTATTGATAAAGATATTGATAAACATCTTATTGATAAAGATATTATTGATAAAGATATTATTGATAAATACGTAATTGATTACAATATCGATAAAGATGTCATTAATTTCAATTTTATAGATATTATTGGTAAATGTACATTAATAAAGATATTATTAATAAAGATAGAATTGATTAAAAGATTGATAAAGATATCACTGATAAAGACATCATTGATTGAAACATTTGTAAAAATATTATTGATAAAGGTATCACTGATAAAGATGTAATTGATTAAAATATTGATAAAGATATGATTGATAAAGGTATCATTGATTTAAAGATCTATAAAGATAACGATAAATATTATTGATAAGGATATCACTAATAAAGGTATCACTAATAAAGATATCACTAATAAAGATATCACTAATAAACATGCAATTGATTGAAATATTGATAAAAATATAATCAATAAAGATGTCATTGATTTTAATTTTATAGAGATATTATTGATAAAGATATCACTAATAAAGATATAACTGATTAAAATATTGATAAAGATATGATTGATAAAGGTATCATTGATTTAAATATTTATAAAGATATTATTGATAAAGATATCATTAAAATATTAATAATGAATATATAATTGATTAAAATATTGATAAAAATATCACTGATGAAGATATCATTGATTTAAATACTTATAAAGGTATTATCGATAAAGGTGTAATTGATTAAAATATTGATAATCATACTAATAAAGATATCATTAATCAAGAAGTAATAGATTAAAATACTGATTTAAAAAATCAATAGATACCATTAATTTAAATATTTATAAAAATATTGCTAAATATACCCTTAATCAATATGTAATTGATTAAAATATTGATTAAAAAGAATTGATAGAGATATCAATGATTTCAATTTCCTAGAGCTATTATTGATAAATTTAATGAGATAATTGATTAGAATATTGATTAAAAAGAATTGATAGAGATATCAATGATTTAAATTTCCTGGAGGTATTATTGATACATTTAATAAAGAGATAAATAAAATATTGATTAAAAATAATTGATAGAGGTATCAATAATTTAAATTTCCTAGAGCTATTATTGATAAATGTAATAAAGATAAAATTGATTAAAATATTGATTAAAAATATTGATAGAGATATAATTGATTTAAATTTCCTAGAGCTATTATTAATAACGATAAAATTGATTCAAGTATTGATTAAAAACTATTGATAGATATAGCAACGATTTAAATTTCCTGGATGTATTATTGATAAATTTAATAAAGATAAAATTGATTAAAATATTGATTAAAAATTATTGATAGAGATATCAATGATTTAAATTTCCTAGAGCTATTATTGATAAATGTAATAAAGATAAAAATGATTAAAATATTAAAAATATTGATAGAGATATAATTGATTTAAATTTCCTAGAGCTATTATTAATAACGATAAAATTGATTCAAGTATTGATTAAAAATAATTGATAGATATAGCAACGATTTAAATTTCCTAGAGCTATTATTGATAAATGTAATAAAGATAAAATTGATTAAAATATTGATTAAAAATACTGATAGAGATATCAATGACTTAAATTTCCTAGAGCTATTATTGATAAATGTAATAAAGATAAAATTGATTAAAATATTGATTAAAAATGTTGATAGAGGTAGAATTGATTTAAATTTCCTAGAGCTATTATTGATTATTAACGATAAAATTGATTAGAATATTGATTAAAAATTATTGATAGATATATCAACAATTTAAATTTCCTGGATGTATTATTGATAAATTTAATAAAGATAAAACTGATTTAAAATATTGATAGAGATCTCAATGATTTGAATTTCCTGGAGCTATTATTGATACATTTAATAAAGAGAAAATTGATTAAAATATTGATAAGGCCATCACTGATAAAGATATCGATATCCCAACCTCCAGCTTCCTAAACCATGAATCCCAGGAAGTAACCCCAAATATCCCGGAATTCCAGGCTGCTTTCCCTTGGAAGCACCCAACCATCACCCGGGCAGGGCTGGATTTTCGGGAATTCTCTGCTACTCCAGAGCCGTTCCCAAGCCCTTCCGTGGGAATCCTGCGGCTCTGCCGAGCCCGGGATGAGCTTCCCAGATGGCCGAGCCCGGCAGGATTCCAGCGGGAGCAGGAAATTCCTGGAGCCATCGGCTCCGTGTGCTGCTCCCAAAGGAAAACCTCCCCCCGCGGCTCGGGAAGTTCGGGAAGGAAACATTCCCGGGATGCTGATCCTGGAGCTGCGTGAGCTCCCTGGAGCCCCGCACAGGGATTTGGGATTCTTTCTTTGGGATTTGGGATTCTTTCTCTGGGATTCTTAGGGGAGGATTCAGGATTCTTTCTCTGGGATTCTTTCTTTGGGATTCTTTGGGGAGGATTCGGGATTCTTTCTTTGGGATTCGGGATTCTTTCTCTGGGATTCTTTGGGATTCTTTGGGGAGGATTCGGGATTCTTTCTTTGGGATTCGGGATTCTTTCTTTGGGATTCTTTCTTTGGGATTCTTGGGGAGGATTCGGGATTCTTTCTCTGGGATTCTTTCTTTGGGATTCTTTCTTTGGGATTCTTGGGGAGGATTCGGGATTCTTTCTTTGGGATTCGGGATTCTTTCTCTGGGATTCTTTCTTTGGGATTCTTTCTCTGGGATTCTTTGGGGAGGATTTGGGATTCTTTCTTTGGGATTCGGGATTCTTTCTCTGGGATTCTTTGGGGAGGATTTGGGATTCTTTCTTTGGGATTCTTTCTTTGGGATTCGGGATTCTTTCTCTGGGATTCTTTGGGGAGGATTTGGGATTCTTTCTTTGGGATTCTTGGGGAGGATTCGGGATTCTTTCTTTGGGATTCGGGATTCTTTCTCTGGGATTCTTTCTTTGGGATTCTTGGGGAGGATTCGGGATTCTTTCTTTGGGATTCGGGATTCTTTCTCTGGGATTCTTTCTTTGGGATTCTTGGGGAGGATTCGGGATTCTTTCTTTGGGATTCGGGATTCTTTCTCTGGGATTCTTTCTTTGGGATTCTTTCTTTGGGATTCTTGGGGAGGATTCGGGATTCTTTCTTTGGGATTCGGGATTCTTTCTCTGGGATTCTTTCTTTGGGATTCTTTCTTTGGGATTCTTGGGGAGGATTCGGGATTCTTTCTTTGGGATTCGGGATTCTTTCTCTGGGATTCTTTCTTTGGGATTCTTTCTCTGGGATTCTTTGGGGAGGATTTGGGATTCTTTCTTTGGGATTCGGGATTCTTTCTCTGGGATTCTTTGGGGAGGATTTGGGATTCTTTCTTTGGGATTCTTTCTTTGGGATTCGGGATTCTTTCTTTGGGATTCGGGATTCTTTCTCTGGGATTCTTTCTTTGGGATTCTTTGGGGAGGATTCGGGATTCCTTCTTTGGGATTCGGGATTCTTTCTCCGGGATTCTTTGGGATTCTTTGGGGAGGATTCGGGATTCTTTCTTTGGGATTCTTTCTTTGGGATTCTTGGGGAGGATTCGGGAGGGTTCTTCCTGCCAAGAGCTGGGAATTGCTGCTTTGGGAATGTCCACACTCGGCTGGATCCCGGCGATTCCCAGCCGTACCTTTGCTCCGTCAGGATCTCCAGGACGTTCTCCGCCAGCCAGATGTTCTTGGCAGTCACATCCCCACCTGGAAAAGGCACGGGGAAGGAAAAGCAGCTGGATGGAGCAGCGGGAAATCTGCTGGGATCCGCTCCCATCCCTGCTCCCGCCGGGATCCGAGCCCCCCTTCCTGCCCCCGGGATCCAGCACATTCCCTGGGAGCATGGCAGAGACCCTGCTCCTGCGGCTCCGGAGCTTCCCGAGGGATTCCCTGGGAATGTGCTGGAAGAGCACCGGGAGAAGCCCGGCGGAGCTGCGCAGGCAGCAGCGATCCCTCCGGGAAGGGCTGGGAATCAGCAGCGGGAACGGGAAACATCGGCGGCGGCGGCTGCGGCTCCGGAGGGGAAACAACACCTGGGAGAATTCTGGGCTCGGGAATGAGGGCTGGGTGGGTCCCTGGAAGTGGGGCTGGAGTGTGGAGAACACGGAAAACCATGGAAAACCATGGAAAACCATGGAAAACTGGCAGGTCCAAACAATGGGATGGCAGTGGGAGTCAGAGGGGCCCCGCAGGGGAGGAGCGGCCCAGGGGACACGAGACACCTTTTCCAGGGATGCCTTTTCCAGGGATGCCTTTTCCAGGGACGCCTTTTCCAGAGCTTTTCCAGCTGCTCCGTGCTGGCAGTGCACCCGGAGCGCTCCGGCCCTCCCCTCCCCTCCCTGCTAGCACTTCCCACTCCGCGTCCCGACCCTGCCGGGGGACAGAATTCCCACCGGGGGACAGAATTCCTGCTCCGCGGGCGTCAGTCCCGGCTCCGGGAACACGGAAGAGGCCCCGTTCCTGCTGCTCCGGAAAGGTGTGAGTGCGGCTCGCTCCGAGGGGCTTCCCGTGGGATGAGCGGCTTCCCGTGGGATGAGCGGCTCCCCGCGTGCCCCGGGAGCTGCCAGCCCGGCTCCGCCATTCCCGGTGATCCCGGTGATCCCGGGAAAAGCCGGCAGCAGCGGGAAGCAAAGCGCTTCCTGCCTGTCCCAGCCTTTGCCAGGATCCTCTCCCGGATCTGGCTGAGCCAGAGGGAACAACGGGATCGTCCCCCCGGGAGAGATTCCCTGCCTGGATGGATCCTGAGGGATCCTGTCTGGATCCAGCTCCATGGGATCCAAGTTAAGGGCAGACGCTGGGGAATTCCTGTCTGGATCTGGCTCGGAGGGTTCCAAACTGGGGACAGATCCTGGGGGATCCCAGGGGATCCTGTCTGGATGCAGATCCATGGGCTCGGAGCTGGGGACAGATCCTGAGGGATCCTGGGGATGGACCCTGGTGGGTCCTGCCTGGCTCAGGCTGGGATCTGGGCATGCTCCGGAGGGATCCTGGCTTGGATCCGGAGGGATCCAGGCTCAGATCCAGAGGATTCCCAGCTCAGATCCCGAGGATTCCCAGCTCAGATCTGGGGGACTCCCGGCTTGGATCAGGGGGATTCCCGGCTCGGATCTGGAGGATTCCTGGCTCGGATCTGGAGGATTCCCAGCTCAGATCCGGGGGATTCCCAGCTCAGATCTGGAGGATTCCCGGCTCGGATCTGGAGGATTCCCAGCTCCGGTCTGGGGGATTCCTGGCTCGGATCTGGGGGATTCCCGGCTCGGATCCGGGGGATTCCCGGCTTGGATCCGGAGGATTCCCAGCTCAGATCTGGGGGATTCCCAGCTCGGATCCGGAGGATTCCCAGCTCAGATCTGGGGGATTCCCAGCTCGGATCCGGAGGATTCCCAGCTCGGATCCAGAGGATTCCTGGCCCCCAGCCCGGCTCACCCGCGATCTGCTTCATGAAGGTCATGCAGACTCCGTCGGCTCCCAGCACCCCGCTCTTCACCAGCTCCCGGAGCAGCCACACCAGCTGGACACGGAGATTCCGGGATCAGGGCCCTCCAGGACCCCTCTGCTCCCCACACGTTCCCATTCCCATTCCCGAGGTGACTCCAGCCCTCGGTGGCCCCAAACCCACCCCGCTTCCCTCTGCTCATCCCCCACTGGGTGGGACAGGAGAATCCGGGTGGGGAGAGGAGAATCCGGGTGGGGAGAGGAGAATCCGGGTGGGAAAGGAGAATCCGGGTGGGAAAGGAGAATCCACGTGGGGAGAGGAGATTCCGGGTGGGGAGAGGAGATTCCGGGTGGGGACAGGAGATTCTGGATGGGGACAGGAGATTCCAGGGAATTCCCTGACCTGGGTCCGGCAGGTGTCCTGCAGCTTCAGGTACTTCTCCATGAGGATGTGGTTGATCTTGTTGAGGACGATGTTCATCCCGTCCCGGCTCACCAGCGCCAGGTCCCGGTAGCACTGCAGGGAAAACGGGAAAAGCCATGGAAAAGCGTGCCCAGGGGAAGGGCAAATCCATGGATGTCGGGGAAAGAAACATCCTGGAAGGCAGAGAGCCCCCGTGTGTGGGGTCATTCCCGACTGATCCTGGGGTTTGGGGCTGGATCAGGGACGCTCCGTGGGATCCGCCCCTGGCTGAGCACTGAAATCCCACCAGAAGGATTCCAGAATCCCATTCCCTTTGGGATCGGGCAGCTTTTCCCCTTGCACATTCTCAAATCCATAGGGAAACGCCGGAAATTTGGGGATAAACCCCAGCTGTCCCTGGCCAGAGAGGAGAACTCATCCCACGCCACGAAAACCGGGATAGCACCTGGAAAATTCCCTGGGAGGGGAGGAAGGGGGGCAGGGAGAACCTGAATTCCTCGGAGTTTGCCAGGCTGACACAATCCAGGGGCTCCCCCCGGGCTGCTTAATTAACCCTGGAGTGATTAATGGAGCCCTTAAATGAGAGGCCAGGGAGAGAGAACAGGGATGGACTCCGAGGGAAACTTGGGATCATCCGTGGGCTCCATCCCGAGTAATTAAAGCCGGAGGAGGAAGAGGAGGAAGAGGAGGAGGAACCGAGGGCAGCTGGAGCCGGCTGTGCCCAGCTGGGGACACCTGGGGGGTCCCTGGGCCACATTTTGGGGCTCCTGGAGCAGATTTGGGGGTCCTGGAGTTGTCCCTGGGCAGGTTTGGGATCTCTGGGAAGCTTTTGGGAATCCCTGGGAAGGTCTGGGGGGGGACCCTCTGCCACGTTTGGGGTCCCTGTGCAGATTTTGGGGTCCTTGTGCCGATTTTGGGGTCCCCATGCCGATTTTGGGGTCCCCGTGCCGATTTTGGGGTCCCCGTGCCACATTTTGGGGGTCCCTGTGCAGATTTTGGGGTCCCTGTGCCACGTTTGGGGGTCCCTGTGCCATGTTTGGGGGTCCCTGTGCCAAGTTTGGGGGTCCCCGTGCCGATTTTGGGGATCCCTGTGCCATGTTTGGGGGTCCTTGCACAGATTTTGGGGGTCCCTGTGCTACGTCTGGGAGTCCCTGTGCAGATTTTGGGGTCCCTGTGCCACGTTTGGGGGTCCCTGTGCAGATTTTGGGGTCCCTGTGCCAATTTTGGGGGTCCCTGTGCCGATTTTGGGGGTCCCCGTGCCAATTCTGGGGGTCCCCGTGCCACGTTTGGGGTCCCTGGGCCAATTTTGAGGGTCCCTGCCCCCTCAGAGCCCCCCATCCGTGTTTTTCCATGCCAAGCAGATCCAAGAATCCGTCAGTTTTCCTCTCCCGGGGGGATTTGGGAACTCCTCAGGCAGGGAAGGGTTAACCCTGGGCAGGGAGAGCCCATCCCAAACCCTGGCAGGAATCCCTGCCTGGCTGCCCGGCTCCAACAAATCCAATTATTCCTTGGAAAAGCGCCGCGTTCCGGGAGCAGCCACCACCAGGTCCCCTGTGCTGTCGCTGCTCCCTTTTCCAGAGGAAAATTCCAGAGGAAAATTCCAGAGGAACCCATGGAAAGGAACGTGCCTGGCAGCTCTCCAGAGCAGGATGGGATTCTCCCAACCTTTGCTTCCAGGTGTGGAAGCCCCTGGGAGCTTCCCAGACATTCCCAGAGGGATCAGAGGGAGTTCATTCCATGGAGAGCGGGGCTGACCCTTTGGAAAAGCAGCTCTGGAAAAGCAGGAAGGGCTTTTCTTGCCTTGGGAATGGGGATTGGGATTCAGCCTCTGTGGGAAGAGTTTGGGAATGCTCAGGTGAGCCAAGCAAAGCCCTCGATCCACGGAAAAATCCCATTCCCAGCAGCACCGGGAGCAGCCAGGCTGGAAGATTCCCAGGAAAAGCGGGTTTTGATTCCATGAGGTGATTCCTGGCGCCTGGATTTGGGATTCCCACTCCCGGATCTGCCCCGGGATGTGGAATTAACGGAGCTGGACTGCTGGGAATCAGTTTTCCCTGGGAATTCAGCACGTCCCTTCTCCGAATGGTGAATTCCGGAGGCATCCAGGCGCAGTGAGGAAATTCCGTGAGGAAAATCCATTCCAAGCCTCCCAAGGCAAAGGAAAAAAGCAGGAAAATCCTGACAGATCCTTGAAAAACCAGGATTCACCTCCCACAGCCCAACCCAATGAATTCCTGGGACGAGAGGAAGGCCGAGCTCCCTTCTCCCCGCTCCACACGGACGCGGCCGGAGCTGGGAACGTTCCAGGCCAACGAGGGAATTCCAGCCAGGAGAATTCCTTCCCTTTTCCCAGGTTTTCCTCACCTTCTGCGCCTGGGCCGGCTCCGTCAGGACGAGGGTGAAGAGCCCCAGGCAGATCTCCTCGTGCTGGGGGGTCCCTTTGCAGATCTGGGAAGGGAGGAATGGAAAATCCAAGCTCCAAAATCCTGAATTCCAGCTGGGATTGGAGCTGAGGGAAGGGAAGGAAACACCCCCCACCCCCCCCAGAATCATCCTGGAATCTGAGACATCCAGGGGTTCCCGATTATTCCAGGTGGAAAAAAAGTCCCAGGAGCCTTCCAGGGATTTTGCTGCTCCTTTTCCAGGGGCTCATCCCTGAAGGGGAACTCCCAAAAAAAAAAAAACCGGGAGCAGATCCCTGTGCTGGGTCCTCTTCCCGCCATTCCAAGGGGAAAACATTCCCTGAGCTTCAGGGAATCCCGGGAATTCAGCCTTTCCCACTCAGGGAAGAGCTCAGCCTCCCACAGGGAAAAACCCACCCGGAGCCCCTGGATGTGTCCCACGGGATTCCCTTATCCGGGAATGGGGTGGGAATGAACGCTCCAGGCCTTGTTCCCTTTGAACTGGGAATGGACCAACTGGGAATGGACCAACTGGGAATGGACCAACTGGAATTTTGTATGAAACCATGAACTGGAATTTGGCTCTGGGAATCCTCGGGATGAGGGTGAGAGCCCTGGCTCCGCTCCCCATTCCCAATTCCCCACTCCCAGCTTCCCGTTCCCAATTCCCCTTTCCCACTTCCCCGTTCCCAATTTCCAGTTCTCAGTTTCCTGTTCCCAGTTCCCAATTCCTTGTTCCAAATTTTCCAATTCCCGGTTCCCAGTTCCCTGTTCCCAACTTCCAGTTCTCAGTTTCCCATTCCCAATTCCCCATTCCCAACTTCCCAATTCCCCGTTCCCAGTTCCCAATTCCCCGTTCCCAGTTCCCCATTCCCCATTCCCAGTTCCCCATTCCCCATTCCCAGTTCCCATTCCCAATTCCCCGTTCCCAATTCCCCATTCCCAATTTCCAGTTCCCCGTTCCCAGTTCCCCATTCCCCATTCCCAGTTCCCATTCCCAATTCCCCATTCCCAGTTCCCCATTCCCAGCTCCCCATTCCCCATTCCCGGCTCCCACCCCAATTCCCAGTTCCCCATTCCCAGTTCCCCATTCCCAATTCCCAATTCCCAGTTCCCCACCCCCCAGAGCCCCTCCAGCACCCGCATCCCGGGATTCCGGGGATCCGGGAGGGAATTCCCGGCACTCACGTGGGCGTTGAGGGCGTCGTTGGCCTCGCGCTCCGAGAGGCCGTTGGTCAGCGAGGTCACGATCCCGACACAGCGCTCCAGCCTCTGGAACGTGGGGAAAAAAATGGGAAAACTGGGAAAAACTGGGAAAAACGGGTGACCCCGGATCTCCCCGGCAAGGCAGCGGCTGCTCCGACCTGCCCAGAGCCCTGGAATATTCCGGGAATAACACCTGGAACCTTCCGAGGTGGGAAACCCCAAAACACCCGGAATCTTATGGAAAAGGGAGCTGGAATCTTATGGAAAAGGGAGCTGGGATCTTATGGAAAAGGGAGCTGGAATCTTATGGAAAAGGCAGCTGGAATTTTACGGAAAAGGCACTCAGGATGTTCTGGGGAAGCCCCTTGGAATCGCCCAAATCCATCCACTGGGAAATTGGGAATGGGGGATTGGGAACTGGGAATGGGAAACTGGAAATTGGGAATAGGGGACTGGGAATGGGGGATTGGGAACTGGGAATTGGGAAATCGGGAATTGGGAACTGGGAATGGGGAACTGGGGATTGGGAATGGGGAACTGGGAATGGGGGATTGGGAACGGGGGATTGGGAACTGGGAACGGGAAATAGGAAATTGAGAATGGGAGATTTGGAACTGGGAATGGGAAACTGGAAATTGGGAATGGGAAACTGGGCATTGGGAATGGGGGATTGGGAACTGGGAATTGGGAACGGGGGATTGGGAATGAAAAATTGGGAATTGGGAACTGGGAATGGGAAACTGGAAATTGGGAATGGGAAATCGAGAATGGGAAATTGGGAACTGGGAACTGGGATTTCATCCCAAAATCCAAATGTCCAACCACCGGCAGCTCCCAAAGTGGCCAAAAAGGGAATTTTTTCCCCCAAAAAAGGTCCCTGTCAGCCGGGACACTCCCAGGGAAATCCCAGATCCCTGCAGCTGGAAAAGCCCTGTGGGAATTCCGGGAATTCCGGGCCTGCAGAACACACATCGGGACAATCCCCAGATGCCAGGAAATCCATCCCACACCTGGAACAGATCCCAGGTATCCTGGAGATCCCAAACCCCCGCACAGCCGCAAAACCTCACCGGGAATCCGGAGAAATCCCAACAATCCCGAGCATCCCCCCAAATCCCGGCCATCCCCATCCCAATCCCACCCCCATCCCAGGAATACGGGGGGCACCCGGAGCCCCCCCCCAGCCCCTCTCACCTCCTCCAGCTCATCCTTGGAATCCAGCAGGGAGGACACCAGGAGCTTCCCGGCCGCTCCCGCTTTTCCCTTGGGAATCTCCATGGCTCGGGAGGGGCCCCGGGGGCTCTGGCCGGTGCCCCCCCCCTGGCCGGGGGCCGGGCGCCCCCTCCCAGCTCGGCCTGGCGGGATCGGGGGGGTTTTTTTGGGAATTCCGCCCTTGCCGAGCTTCCCCCGCCCCCCCCCCCCTCCCCCACCCCACAACCTCCGGTGGCCGCCTGGGGGGGGAGGGGGGGGGGGCTCGGTTATGAGGGGGGATTTGAGGGGTTCAATACAGAGGCACCCCCCGGGAGGAAGGGACGGGGGTGGAGGAGCGGGGACGGGCCCGGGGAGCCTTCGCTGAAGGGTCCCGGGTGGGGGGAGCTGAGGCAAAGCGGCCCCGGGGGGACCGGGGGGGTTCTGAGTCGCTGAGGAAGGGTCGGTCCGGGAAGGGTGTGCCGGCTCGGGAAGGGTGTCCCGGTGCCTCTGGGGGGGCTCGGTGCCGCTGCGAGGGGTCGCGGGCCGGGCAGGGCCCGGCGGGGTCGGGCCGGGGGGAAGCGGCGGCGGCCGGAAGTTACCGGAGAGCGACGGCGGCGCTCGGCCGGAAGCGGAAGCGCAGCGCGGGAGGAAAGTCCCGCCCCTCACACCCCCGCCGGCCAATGGAAGCGGCGGGACGGCCTTGAGTGACAGCTCGCGGGAAGGGGCTGGGGGGCGGGGCCGAGGGAAGAGGCTCCGCCAATGGGGAAGAGGGGGCGGGGCTTGGGCGGGCGGAGGCTCCGCCCAGCCGCGCGCGGGGGCGGCGCGTGCGGGGGTACCCCCGGGAACCCCCCGGGAACCCCGAACCCCCCCGGGAACCCCCCGGGAACCCCCGGGAACCCCCGGGAACCCCGAACCCCCCGAACCCTCCGGGAACCCCGAACCTCCCGGGAACCCCCCGGGAACCCCCCCCGGGAACCCCCCGAACCCCCCGAACCCCCCGAACCCCCCGGGAACCCCGAACCTCCCGGGAACCCCCCGGGAACCCCCCCGGGAACCCCGGGAACCCCGAACCGCCCGGGAACCCCCCGGGAACCCCCGGGAACCCCGAACCCCCCCGGGAACCCCGAACCCCCCGGGAACCCCCGGGAACTCCGAACCCCCCCGGGAACCCCGAACCCCCCCGGGAACCCCGAACCCCCAGGGAACCCCCGGGAACCCCGAACCCCCCCGGGACTCCCCCGAACCCCCCCGGGAACCCCGGGAACCCCGAACCGCCCGGGAACCCCCCGGGAACCCCGAACCCCCCCGGGAACCCCGAACCCCCCCGGGAACCCCGAACCCCCACGGGAACCCCGAACCCCCCGAACCCTCCCGGGCCCACCGGGAACCCCGAGTACCCCCACGGGAACCCCCCGAACCCCCCCGGGAACCCCGGGAACCCCCCGAACCCCCCAGGAACCCCGAACCCCCCCGGGAACCCCGAACCCTCCCGGGAACCCCGGGAACCCCCCGAACCCCCCGGGAACTCCGAACCCCCCGAACCCTCCCGGGCCCACCGGGAACCCCGAGTACCCCCAAGGGAACCCCCCGAACCCTCCCGAACCCACCGGGACCCCCAGGAACCCCCTGAACCTTCTCGGACCCACCGGGAGCACCCCCGAACCCACCAGGAACCTCCTAGACCCA
This sequence comes from Corvus hawaiiensis, assembly GCF_020740725.1. NCBI lineage: Eukaryota > Metazoa > Chordata > Aves > Passeriformes > Corvidae > Corvus > Corvus hawaiiensis. Next base: position 2,258,484 of record NC_063241.1, read on the forward strand.
CCAAGAACCCCCGAACTGAGACCACCCAGCCCCCCACAAACCCCGGGGACCCCCGGGACGCCCCCAGCCCTCCCCTCGGGGACCCCCCCGTGCCCCTTCCCCCCCATGAGAGCCCCGCGTGCGTCCGCAGCAGCTTTATTACAAAAATCCGAGCTCTTGGGACCCCCCCGGGGTCGAGGGGAGCCCCCATGGCCCCCCCGGACCCCTCCCGTGTCCCCCCCATCCCCCCGGTGATCCCCTCCGGAGCTGGTTCGGGGGGCGCAGCGATTTTGGGGGGGGGGGGGGGTCCCCAGCCCCTGGGAGGGGGGGAGGGGTCCGTGGTTGTGGTGCCTGGGCTGATTTTGGGGTTCAGGGTGGGGGGGGGTCACCCCCGGGTGCCGCTCCCGCGCTCCCCCAGGAGCCAATAGGTCCTGAGCTTGCCCTTGCCCTGCGGGGGAGGGGGCGCTGGGGGTACCCCGAGATTTGGGGTGCAAGGGGGGGCGCTGGGGGTACCCCGGGATTTGGGGTGCGGGGGTGGGGGGGGGGAGGCGCTTTTCCCCAGGGATTGGGGTGAGGGTCCCCATTGGGGTGAGACTGTGGGGGGGTTTGGGGTTGTTTTGTGGGGGGGGGGGGTCAGGGCAGTTTGGGGGAGTCGGAACTGAGTTGGGGGGGTTTGGGAGCTCTTTTGGGGGGGTTGAAGTTGCTTGGGGGAAGGTTGGGGCTGTTTGAGGGGTTGGGGCAGTTTTAGGGGTTTGGGGCAGTTTGGGGGGGTATCGAGGCAGTTTGGGGGGGGTTGGGGCAGTTTGGGGGTGTCGGGGCAGTTTGGGAGGGTATCGAGGCAGTTTTAGGGGTTTGAGGCAGTTTGGGGGGGTATCGAGGCAGTTTGGGGGGGTTTGGGGCAGTTTGGGGGGGTATCAGGGCAGTTTGGGGGTATCGGGGCAGTTTGGGGGGTATCGGGGCAGTTTCGGTGGTATCGGGGCAGTTTGGGGGTATCGGGGCAGTTTGGGGGGGTTTGGGGCAGTTTTAGGGGTTTGGGGCAGTTTGGGGGGGTATCGGGGCAGTTGGGGGGGGGTATCGGGGCAGTTTGAGGGGGGTATTGGGGCAGTTTGGGGGTAATGGGGCAGTTTGGGGGGGGGGGGTATTGGGGCAGTTTTAGGGGTTTGGGGGGGGGGGGTTGGAGCAGTTTTGGGGGGTACCGGGGCAGTTTGGGAGGCTCGGGGCTCACCTTCATCTCCACATCCCCCCGCAGCTCCAGCTCGAAGCACCCAAACTCCTCCAGCACGGCCTTGGTGACCCCCGAGATGTGGATCTTCAAGGCTGGGGGGTGGGTGTGGGACCCTCAGCACCCCGGGGTGTCCCCAGGGTGTCCCCGGGGTGTCCCCTGAGCCCCCCCGATCGTCACCTTCGCCGTTGGACTCCATGCGCGAGGCCGTGTTGACGGTGTCCCCGAACAGGCAGTACCGCGGCATCTTCAGCCCCACCACCCCCGCGCAGACCGGACCTGCGGGGACACCGAGAGCCGCCGGTGCCGCCGGTGCCACCCCGGCCCTGCCTGTGCCACCGGTGCCACCCTGACCCCTCCTGTGCCACTCCGGACCCTGCCTGTGCCACCGGTGTCACCCTGACCCCTCCTGTGTCATCCCGGACCCTGCCTGTGCCACCGGTGTCACCCCGGCCCTGCCTGTGCCACCCCGGACCCGCCTGTGCCACCGGTGTCACCCTGGACCCTCCTGTGCCACCCCGGACCCGCCTGTGCCACCGGTGTCACCCTGACCCCTCCTGTGTCATCCCGGACCCTGCCTGTGCCACCGGTGTCACCCTGGACCCTCCTGTGCCACCCCGGCCCTGCCTGTGCCACCGGTGTCACCCTGGACCCTCCTGTGCCACCCCGGACCCGCCTGTGCCACCGGTGTCACCCTGACCCCTCCTGTGTCACCCCAGACCCTGCCTGTGCCACCGGTGCCACCCTGACCCCTCCTGTGTCACCCCAGACCCCGCCTGTGCCACCGGTGTCACCCTGGACCCTCCTGTGCCACCCCGGCCCTGCCTGTGCCACCGGTGTCACCCCGGCCCTGCCTGTGACACCCCAGCCACCCCTGTGCCACCAGTGTCACCCTGGCCCCTCCTGTGTCACCCCGGCCCTGCCTGTGCCACCCCGGACCCGCCTGTGCCACCGGTGCCACCCTGACCCCTCCTGTGTCACCCCAGCCACCCCTGTGCCACTGGTGCCACCCTGGACCCTCCTGTGCCACCCCGGCCCTGCCTGTGCCACCGATGCCACCCTGACCCCTCCTGTGCCACCGGTGCCACCCTGGACCCTGCCTGTGCCACCCCGGACCCTGCCTGTGCCACCGGTGTCACCCTGGACCCTCCTGTGCCACCCCAGCCACCCCTGTGCCACCGGTGCCACCCTGACCCCTCCTGTGTCACCGGTGCCACCCCAGTCCCCCCCGTGCCACTGGTGCCACCCTGGACCCTCCTGTGCCACCGGTGCCACCCCGGGAAGCCGGGGGCTGCCCAGTCCCCATCCCCTTGGACTGGCCCTGGCCCTGGCCCTGTATCCATCTCTGTCCCCGTCACTGACCCCATTCCCACCGACCTGTGTGGATGCCCATTCCCATTCCCGTTCCCATTCCCATGGAATCTGTGGATGCCCATTCCCATTCCCGTTCCCATGGAATGCTGACCCGTGTGGATGCTGATGCCCGTTCCCATTCCCGTTCCCGTTCCTGTTCCCGTTCCCATTCCCACTCCCATTCCCATTCCCATTCCCGTGGAATACTGACCCGTGTGGATGCCCGTTCCCATTCCCATTCCCATTCCCGTTCCCATTCCCGTTCCCATGGAATGCTGACCCGTGTGGATGCCCGTTCCCATTCCCATTCCCATTCCCATTCCCGTTCCCATTCCCGTTCCCATGGAATGCTGACCCGTGTGGATGCCCGTTCCCATTCCCATTCCCATTCCCATTCCCGTTCCCATTCCCGTTCCCATGGAATGCTGACCCGTGTGGATGCCCGTTCCCATTCCCATTCCCATTCCCGTTCCCATTCCCGTTCCCATGGAATGCTGACCCGTGTGGATGCCCGTTCCCATTCTCATTCCCATTCCCGTTCCCATTCCCGTTCCCATGGAATGCTGACCCGTGTGGATGCCCGTTCCCATTCTCATTCCCATTCCCGTTCCCATTCCCGTTCCCATGGAATGCTGACCCATGTGGATGCCCGTTCCCATTCCCATCCCCATTCCCATTCCCATTCCCGCTCCCATTCCCATTCCCGTTCCCATGGAATGCTGACCCATGTGGATGCCCGTTCCCATTCCCATCCCCATTCCCATTCCCATTCCCGCTCCCATTCCCGTTCCCATGGAATGCTGACCCGTGTGGATGCCCGTTCCCATTCCCATTCCCATTCCCATTCCCGCTCCCATTCCCGTTCCCATGGAATGCTGACCCGTGTGGATGCCCGTTCCCATTCCCATTCCCATTCCCATTCCCATTCCCGTTCCCATTCCCGTTCCCATGGAATGCTGACCCGTGTGGATGCCGATGCGCAGCTCCAGCTGCTGCTGGGGCCGGTGGCGGATGCGGAAGGAGCGCACGGCGTCGAGCAGGGCCAGCGCCATCCGCGCCACCTCCCGCGCGTGCAGCTTCCCGTTGCGCACCGGCAGCCCCGACACCACCATGTAGGCGTCCCCGATGGTCTCCACCTGCGGGAAACCGGGAATTCCCTCATGGAAAAGGGCGGCCAGGCAGAGGTTTGGGGTCCTCATCCCTGGAGGTGTCCGAAGAAGGACTGGGAGGGTTTTCCTGACCTCACTGATCCTGGGATTCTGGGATGTTGGGATTCTGTAATTATGGCATTCTGTGATTCTGTTGTGCTCAGATTCTGGGATTCCGGGGTTTTGGGATGTTGGGATTCTGGGATTCCAGGGTTTTGGGATGTTGGGATTCTGGGATTCCGAGGTGTTTAGATTCTGGACTATCAGCATTCTGGGGTTCTGGGACTCTGCGATTCTGGGACTCGGAGATTCCAGGATTCTCTGATCCTGTGATTCCCCGTTCCCGCCTTTCTGGGATTTTCTGATTCTGAAACTCTGTGACAGCGGCGGGGACATGTCCAGCGTGTCCCTAAACATCCACACACATCCCTACACGTCCCTACACATCCATGTGTGTCCGTGAGTGTCCCTACACGTCCCTATGTGTCCCTGGGCGTGCCACCCTCACCTTGTAGACGTCGAAGTTGTCGATGATGGCATCGAAGCAGGTGTAGAGGTCGTTGAGCAGCGTCACCACCTGCATGGGGGTGCTCTGCGCCGACAGCGCCGTGAACCCCACGATGTCGCTGAAGTAGATGGTGACGCTGTCGAACGCCTCCGCCTGCACCGTCTCCCCCCGCTTGAGCTGCTCCGCCACCGAGCTGGGGACAACGGCGGGGTCAGGGCGGGCACGGCCCCCAGGATGCCCCCCAGGGCCCTCCTCCCCCGCGGAGCTCACTGGGGCAGGATCTGGTAGAGCAGAGCCTCGGCCTTGCGCTTCTCCTCCAGGTAGGCCTGGGTGCGCTCCTCCACCAGCTCCTCCAGGTTGTTGGCGTATTGCTCCATGCGCGACAGGAGGTTGTCCAGGATGTTGGTGCTGCTCTCCCTGCGGGAACGGCGTCACCTCCCGCCCGGGGACACTTTTCGGGGGTCACCTCCCACCTGGGGACCCTTTTTGGGGGTCACCTCCCACCTGCAGACCCTTTTTGGGGGTCACCTCCCACCCGGGGATCCTTTCTGGGAGTCACCTCCCAACCCAAAGATCCTCTCTGGATGTCACCCCCTCATCCAGGGACCTTTCCTTGGGGTCACCTCTCACTCAAAGACCCTTTTTGGGGGCCACCCCTCACCCAAGGACCCTCTCTGGGGGTCACCCCTGGCCTGCAGGTCAGGGGCCGTGGTGGCACCTGTTGAACTTGCGGAGCTGGACCTTGATCTGGTTGAAGTCGGGGCGCTCCAGGACGTCCTCGGCCCAGCAGTGCTGCATCAGCTGCCCCAGCTCCTCCAGGTGACAGCCGACGTTGGCCGAGGGCCGGAAGCTGGGCCGCTCCCCGCTCTTGACGCGCTCGATGATCTCTGTGGGGACGGGAGCCCGTCAGGCAGGGCAGCACCCACGAGGACTCATCAGCAGGTCCAGGAACCCCCCAGTGCGTCCAAAAACCCATTGGCCAGTCCAGCAACTCATCGGCAGGTCCGAGAACTCATCAACACGTCCAACCACCCTTTGATGAGTCCAACAACCCATGAGAGGCTCCAGGAACTCATCAGAAGCTCCAACCACCCATCACCAGCTCCGACCACCCACCAACGCATCCAACCACCCATCTGTGGTTCCAACCACCCATCTGTGGTTCCAGCCACCCATCCATGGTTCCAGCCACCCACCAACGCGTCCAAGAACCCATCCATGGTTCCAACCACCCATCCATGGTTCCAGCCACCCACCAACGCGTCCAAGAACCCATCCATGGTTCCAACCACCCATCCATGGTTCCAGTCACCCATCCATGGTTCCAACCATCCATCCATGGTTCCAACCATCCATCCATGGTTCCAACCACCCACCAACGCGTCCAAGAACCCATCCATGGTTCCAACCACCCATCCATGGTTCCAGTCACCCATCCATGGTTCCAACCATCCATCCATGGTTCCAACCACCCATCCATGGTTCCAACCACCCACCAACACGTCCATTCACCCATCCATGGTTCCAACCACCCATCCATGGTTCCGACCACCCATCCATGGTTCCAGTCACCCATCCATGGTTCCAACCACCCATCCACGGTTCCAACCACCCATCCATGGTTCCAACCACCCACCAACACGTCCATTCACCCATCCATGGTTCCAACCACCCATCCATGGTTCCAGCCACCCATCCATGGTTCCAACCACCCATCCACGGTTCCAACCACCCATCCATGGTTCCAACCACCCACCAACACGTCCATTCACCCATCCATGGTTCCAACCACCCATCCATGGTTCCAGCCACCCATCCATGGTTCCAACCACCCATCCATGGTTCCGACCACCCATCCATGGTTCCGACCACCCATCCATGGTTCCAGTCACCCATCCATGGTTCCGACCACCCATCCATGGTTCCAGCCACCCATCCATGGTTCCAACCACCCATCCATGGTTCCAACCACCCATCCATGGTTCCGACCACCCATCCATGGTTCCAACCACCCATCCATGGTTCCGACCACCCATCCATGGTTCCAGTCACCCATCCATGGTTCCGACCACCCATCCATGGTTCCAACCACCCATCCATGGTTCCAACCACCCATCCATGGTTCCAGTCACCCATCCATGGTTCCAACCACCCACCAACACGTCCAAGAACCCATCCATGGTTCCAACCACCCATCCATGCATCCAGACCCCGCTGGCCGGTCCGGCCACCCCCCAGCAGGTCCCCCCGTGTCCCCGCTGACCTTTGGGGCTGAGGTCCATCCCCTCCACGTAGAAGACGCCGCTGCGCAGGGCAATCTCCTGCAGGATGATGCCGAAGCTGTAGACGTCGCCCTTCTGTGTCCCCCGCGCCGGCGGCTCCTCCATGCGCAGCAGCTCCGGCGCCGTCCACAGCTTCTCTGCGGCAGCGGGGACGGGGTCAGGCCGGGTGGGGAACATGGGAGGGACACGGGGGGGGAGGACAAGGGGGGGTCTCACTGGCAAAGAGCGCGTGGGTGTCGTCGGCGTCGGGGGCCACGCGGAAGCTCTCCAGCCCGTAGTCCGTGATCTTCAGCACGAAGCGCGAGTCCACCACGCAGTTGGAGGACTTGAGGTTCCCGTGGGACACGATGACCCCATTGTGCAGGAATTGCATCCCCTGGAGAGGCGGAGAGAGCTCGGACACGGCCAGACCCCACTGACCCGTGGGGTGGGGGATCCCTGTGGGATGCGGGACCCCCACAGGATGGGGAACCCCCCTGAGAATGCCGGGGGTACCTTGACGATGTCGTGGGTGAGGGAATAGCGGAACATCCAGTCCAGGGTGATGCTCTCGTTCTCCAGGATGTCCTGGGGACGTGGGGGGTCAGGGATGGCCCTGGGATGGGGCTCCCGGTGCCCTCCCAGCCCCACAGCCCCGGGATGGGGGTCCCGGTGCCCTCGCAGCCCCACAGCCCCGGGATGGGGCTCCCGGTGCCCTCCCGGCCCCACAACCCCGGGATGGGGGTCCCGGTGCCCTCGCAGCCCCACAGCCCCGGGATGGGGCTCCCGGTGCCCTCCCGGCCCCACAACCCCGGGATGGGGGTCCCGGTGCCCTCGCAGCCCCACAGCCCCGGGATGGGGCTCCCGGTGCCCTCCCACCCCCGCAGCCCCGGCCCGGCCGTACCTGGAGGCTCCCTCGCGGGCAGTACTCGGTCAGGATGCAGATGTTGGGCGGGTCGGTGCAGGCGCCGATGAACCGCGTCAGGTGCTCGTTCTGCACGTCCCGCATCTGCCGGGGGCAGCGGGGGTGGGCCGGGGTCCCGCCGTGCCCCCACCCCCCCCCCCCCCCGGCCCGGGGACACCCCTGGGGTCAGCCACGTACATGTTTGAGCTCGAACAGGACCTTGCGCGTCAGCTCGATGCGTTTGCGGTTCACGTGCTTCACGGCCACCAGGTTACCCTGGGGGGGACACCGGGGGTGGGGACACCGGGGGTGGGGACGGGGTCGTGGGTGTCCGCCCTGCTCCCCCGCCCCCGTACCTTGTAATAGGCGGTTTTGGCGTACACCTGGAACTGCCCCTCCGTGGTCATCAGCGAGCCGTAGTTGGAGCCCCGCTGTGCCAGGGGTGTGGGGTCAGCCCGGGCACCCCAATGCCCCCGACCCCGAGCGGGGCTGTGGGGTGAGCCCGGTCCCCGCGATCCCTGAGCAGGGATATGGCGCAACCCCGGTTCCCCCAGTCCCCGAGTGGGGCCGGGGCGTGACTCCGGTCGCGGGTCCCCAAGAGGGGCTGTGGGGTGACCCCGGTCCCCCCCGGTGCCCCCGGTCCCCCCGGTGCCCCCGGTGCCCACCAGGGACAGGGTGAGTTTGCTGCCGGCGCTCCGCAGGTGTTTCTCCAGGCTGCTCATCTGCACGTCCTCCCAGCGCACCCGCCACAGCTCGGCCGCCAGCTCGTTCTCCAGCTGCAGCTTCCTGCGCCCGGGGGGGGCTCGTGAGACCCCCGCCCGCGCCCCCCGCCCCGGGGTCCCCGCCCCACCCCGCGGCCCCCGCACCTGTAGATGAAGAAGGAGGTGGCGGTGATGGCCAGGAGGATCACGCTGACCACGAGGGACAGGACTTCCAGCGTGGACAGCGAGGCTGCCGGCGAGAGGAGGGAGCGGTCAGGGCCCGGGGGGGGGCCGGGCGGGGGTCTCGCGGCTCCCCCCCCCTCACCTTTGAGGCACTGGGGGTCGGTGCCCTCGAAGCCACAGGGAGGGACATCGGACGGGACCGCGTTCCCCGGCCAGTGGATCTCTCGCCCCGGCACCATCTGGATCTTCTTGGTGGTGCCGTTGTAGTTGGCCACGATCTTTGGGATGGGGGAGGCAAGGAATGGGTGGGGGGAAGCCCCCGGACCCCCCCCCCCCCCCCCCCCCCCCGCCCCCGGCCCCGCTGTCCCCGTGCTGGGACTCACCTGGAAGTTTCCCTGCTCGGGGTCCATGTCCCACAGGGAATAGTCGCTCTCCCGGTCCCCCTGCTCGTCGATCTTCAGGAAGCCGGTGACACCTGGGGACAGAGGGTGAGGGGCTGGGGGGGACCTGGGGGGGCTCTGATGCCAAAATATCACCCTGGGAGTGGGGCGGGGGGGAGGGACTGGCAGGTGGCACCGGGATGGGATGGGGATGGGGACAAGGATAGGATGGGGATGGGATGGGATGGGATGGGATGGGATGGGATGGGGACAGGATAGGGAGGGGCCAGGCCAGGCCAGGTCTCACCGTAGAAGGTGCGGTTCCACATCTGGCGGGTGACGGCCGAGGCGTCGCTGACGGAGCCGCCGCGCTCCAGGGTCTCGTTGAGGGCTTGGGCGTAGAGCAGGACCCCGTCGTGGAAAGCGGCGGCGATGAAATTCATCTGGGGACACGGGGACAGCTCGGGGACAGGACACAGCCGGGGGTCTCTGTCCCCTGTCCCCAGCTCCATCCCGCGCCCCCCTTGTCCCCAGCCCCCGCTGTCCCCCCAGCCCCGTGCCCCCCGTCATTCCCATCGTTCCGTGTCCCACCAATCCGTCCTTCATGGAGAAGTTGAAGTGGTCCCGCGCCTCCTCCTTGAGCCGCTCCAGGAAGGGCCGGTACTCGGGGTTCTCGGGCTCCTTGTAGGTGATGATGGTGACGGCCTGGAGTGGGGACAGGGGCTGGAGGGGCTGGACAGACCCACCCGGGGGGTGTCCACGCCCACCTGCGACCATCCGTGCCCACCTGGCTGTGCTGCTGTGCCTACCCCGCTCACCTGGAAGGCGCGGCGGGCGCGGGCGTCGTGCGCGTCCCCGCGGTGCCAGGGCCGCCGGGGCTCGGGGAAGCGCTGGCCCTGCAGGCTGGCCCCGAACGTGTCGATGTAGAAGAAGGCGAAGTCGCCCCCCGTGAGCCCCTCACGCTCCGCCTGCAGCATCAGCTCCCGCAGCGTGTCCGGGGCGCAGCACACGTACACGACTGGGGGGGACACGGCCCTTGGGATGCGGCCCCGACAGCGCAGAGACCCCAGCCCCGCATCCCGGGGGTCGCCGGCCGTTGCGTGACACGGCCGGGGGTTGCGGTGCCCCCGGGCCGGGGGGTCCCGACCCCGCTGCCGGCCCCCCCACCGTGCCCTGCCCGGCGCTGCCCTCGGCGCCAGGCCGAGGTTTCCTGTTTTCCCGACTCCGTTTCCTCCTCCCCGCGGCCCTGATGGATTCTCGGCGACACCGTGACCCCGGGAGTGCCGCCTGGCCCCCGCCACGGCCCCTCCAGCCGTGCCAACCCCCGGGGCCCCAAAATGCACCCCCGCGGCTGAGCACCCACCGCCCACCCCGGGGCTCCCAGTGCCATCCGGGGTTGGAGCCGTTCCATGGAATGGGACAGAACCAGCCCGGGACTCCGGGACAGGTGACAACGCCCGGAGTTCCCGGTGGGACAGGGAGTGGGGAGGGGTCCAGGGGGTCAGGGTGGGGCAGGGGCAGCGCGGGGGTGTGCGGGACACGCGTGTGCGGCTGTGAACATCCGTGTAACAGCCATGAACAGCCATGAACAGCCGCGCAACCCCCGTGCAAAGCTGGGCACAGCCGTGTCCGGCCATGAACACCCCTGCGCAGCCGTGAATAAGCACGAAAGCCCGGTGTGAAGTCGTGCACAGCTGGGCACAGCTGCAAACACCCCCTTAAATTCGTGCCCAGCCGTGTCTGGCCATGAACACCTGCGGACACCCGTGAACACCCCCGTGTGAAGCCGTGCACAGCTGGGCACAGCTGGACACGCCCGTGTGCAGCTGTGAACACCCCTGTAAAAGTTGTGCGCAGCCATGTATGGCCACGAACACCCCGCACAGGCGTGCCAAGCCTGGCACACCCATGGGCACCCGTGCCGACACGGCCCCCTCCCCGTCGCCCTGCCCGCCCCGCCGTCCCCGTCGGCGGCACTCACTGCGCCCCTTCGCCTTGATCTCCTGGATGATGAAGGAGAAGTTGCCGCCGTCGCGGAACACCACGTCCATGACCGTGAGGTTGCGCAGGGTGGGCAGCTGCACGTACAAGCCCTCGGCGGCGAAGTAGTAGGGCCGGTCGTCCACTCGCTCGTCCCAGTACACCAGCAGCGCCCGCCGCGTCCAGTTGAAGCGCCGGTGCAGCTGCACGCCCAGTTCGCCCAGTTTGCGGTGGCTGGGGCCGGCGCGGGTGGTCAAGCCGAACTCCTCGCTCTTGTCGTCAAAGCCGTGGGCTTCGGCCCCCGCCGTGACCAGCGGCAGCTGCCAGTGGCTGGTGAACCGGGCCACCGGCGCCGCCGAGTAGACGCACCCCGGCCCCAAAAACGCCGCGGGGTGATGGGAGAGCCGCAGGTCCACGGCCACCAGCGGCGCGGCCATTTCCGAGCAGACCCCGTGGCGATCCTCGCTGTTGCCGAACACCCACCCGAGGGTGAAGCCGGGCAGCAGATCCCGCCGGGAATTCACGGCGGCCGCGGCCAAGCGCACGGCGGGTCCCACGCGCGGCCAAGCCCACGGGTAGGTGAGGTTGTGCTGGGGCAGCACCACGGCGAGGGTCAGCGGGGCCGGGGCCGTCACCGCGCCCGGGAGCAGGGCCAGGAGCGAGGCCAGGAGCGGGGCCAGCACCGCCAGCATCGCCCACGGACGGAGAGTGGCTTCCCCCCCCCCCCCGCGGCGGGGCTGAGCCCTTGCTCGCCGCCCCCACTGGTGACACAAAGGGCCGTTATCATCCACACCGAGCTTAACTCCTTCCTGCCCGCTCCCCCCACGGCATTCCAGCCGGGATGGGCGGCGGATGGGGCCGCCCGCTGGCGGGTGGGGATATTCCCACCCGTGGGGCGGTGGGACGGCGTTTGGGGTGGGGGGGCGATGTGCCGGGATGTGTCCGCTCCGTGCGTCGGGTCCCGGCGGCCGCGACCACCCCGGTGCCACCGCTGCCACCCCGGGCACGCGTGGGCGCTGAGACCTGAGAAACTCATCAATGTGCAGGGGACACCCCGGCCCACGGACCCCGCGCTGTCCCCACGCAGCCCCGCAGCCTTCGCGCGGCCTCGGGGGGCCCGGGGGGGGCTTGGGCACCTCCGGCCCCCCACACCTCCGTGGGAGGTTCTGCTCTGCGGAGGGGTCACGACAGCCCCACGGGAGCGGGGGGGTGACCCCGGAGATGCCGCTCGGGGGTTGCGCGGCTGCTGGGGACACTGGCAGCGCTCGGGTGGGGACACGGGCAGAGGCTGGGGACACGCGCGGGTGGGGACACACATAGGGGGACGCGCTTGGACGCGGGGACGCGCGCAGTGGGCCGGTCACGGTACACCCGCAGCCCCCGGGGGCGCGCGCGGCGCTCGGGGACGCGCGTGGGAGCGGGTAGGGTGACACCCGCGGTAACGCCGCGATGCTGGCGACTCGCCGCGCGGGACGAAGCCGGGAAAGCATTTACGGAGCGTTGAGAAGTCAGTGCAGCAAATAAAAAACGCTAATGAGCAAAAACAAACCGGAGGGAGGTGAGAACGAGGAATGAAAAGCGATAGCAGAGGATGGTTTCGATCCATCGACCTCTGGGTTATGGGCCCAGCACGCTCCCGCTGCGCCACTCTGCTGACGAATAAAGAACTCTACCGGGCATGCCATAACCTTGGCCCACGCGCTCCATTCATGGATCCCGCGCCCCCTCCAGCGGCCGCCCGGCGCGCGCCGCCATTGGCCGCTTCCGGATCTGATTGACGGGCCGCTTCACCAATGGTTACCGGCAGAGCCCCCGCGGGGGGCGGGCTAGGGGAGAGCGGCGGCCAATGGGCGGGCGGGTTGCTGCGGGGTCTGTGAGCGGCGCTTCATTGTCGGCAGCGGCGGCGACATGAGGTGGGGGGACAGCGGCACCGGGGGCGGGGGGACACCGGGGGGACACCGGGGGAACCGGGACCGGGGGGGACCGAGACCTTCGCGGGAGCGGGACCGGGGGGCGGCGGGATCGGGGAGATACCGGGACCGAGGGAGGGAGGGGGAAACGGAGGGAGAACCGGCACCGCGGGGAGACCACGGGGACCGTGGGGGGGGGGACCGGGACTGGGGGGCCGCGGGAGCGGGGAGACACCGGGAGCGCGGTGGGGCAACGGGAAGAGACCGGCGGGGCCGAGGAGGGAAACGGGGGGGATCAGGACCGAGGGGAACCGGGGGATGGCGGGACCGGGACAGAAAGCGGGGCTGGGGGGGACCCTGAGTGGGACCGGGGCGGGACCGGGGGCAGCGGGCGGGGAGCACCGGGGGGCGACGGGACCGGGGTGGGGGAAGCGGGCCCGGGGCTCTGAGCCCCCCGTTAGCGCCGCTCCCGTTCTCTCTCCGCAGGGGCGATCGAGGCCGCGGCCGCGGCGGCCGCTTCGGGTCCAGGCGAGTCCCGGGGCGAGTCCGGAGCTGCTGAGGGGGCCCGGGGGGGCCGGGCCGGGTCCCTGCATGTCGCGACAGGGCCGTGTCGTGACGGGGGGCGGGAGGGGCTGCCGAGCTCAGGGAGTGAAGTGGGGTTTTCTCTCCCCTTTAGGTTCCGGCCCTTTGTGCCCCACATCCCGTTCGACTTCTATGTCGTGAGTAACCCGTGCCCCGAGGGCAATTCCCGGGAATTTTCCAGGATTTTTCCAGGGTTAACGACCCCCCATCCCGGATTTGGGGGGGGGTTTGGGTTCTCACAGTGTGGGTGAACTGCATGAATTCCCTAAAAACGCTGTTGGATCAGTTAAAAGCCCAAACAAAAGGATTTTACTGCTGTTAGAGATGGGGTAATGGGACACAGTCGAGGAATGACGACACAAATCATTCCAGGATTGGGGTTTTTGGGATTATAACAGAAAAAATCCCTGGACTGAGGTTTGTCCCCCCTCCTCAGGGTGATGTCAATACCTGTTGCTCCCCCTCAGGTGTCCTCTTGCCTGTTTCCCACCTTTCCCAGGAGGAAATCATTCCCTCCCCGCAAATTCCCTGAGTTTTTCCCTTTGGACAGGCGATTCCAAGGCCCTGCAGCTGCAGACAAAGGGGGTTAACACATTTATTTAATAAATTCTTGGATAGAGTTACTAAAACCCTCTGGATCTGCCCCGGAGCCGCACAGGTGGGAGCTCCTGGACACCTGTGGAGCTCTTGTAGGGTAACGCGAAGGCGGAATCGTGCCAGAGGATAAAATCCTGGCGGGAATTCCGTCCCGTTCCAGTGCGAGATGGCGTTTCCCCGCGTCAAGCCCGCGGCGGATGAGACGGCCTTCAGCGAGGCCCTGCTCAAGAGGAACCAGGACCTGGCTCCCACTGCTGCTGAGCAGGTGCCGTGCCCAAAATTCCCCCAAACCCTTGGGATGGGGCTTGGAGAATCCAAAGTCCTTCAGGAGCGGCCTAAAAAATAGTTAGTTCTCCAGAATAAGCACCTTGGAAGAGTTTTTTGGATCATAAGGTGGATTTTGTGCTCTGGAAATGGGATTATTCCAGGTGTTCCTGGATAATCCCTGTCCCGTTCCTTCCCAGGCTTCCATTCTGTCCCTGGTGACCAAGATCAACAATGTCATCGACAATTTAATTGTGGCTCCGGGAACGTTTGAAGTGGTGAGTGCCAAAGTTGGGAAAAGAGCTCCACGGGAAGGTGCTCCCGGCCTGGGCCGGGTTAAGGATCGATGCTGAGCCCCCCAAACACGGCACGTGGGTTGAATTCCCGGGATTTTGGGGTGTTCTTCCAACAGCAAATCGAGGAGGTTCGCCAGGTGGGCTCCTACAAGAAGGGGACGATGACGACGGGGCACAACGTGGCAGATCTGGTGGTGATCCTGAAGATCCTGCCCACCTGTGAGTGCCCTCTGGGCGGGATCCGGGCGGGATCCGAGCGGCCCTTGGCACCTGGCCCAGCTCCAACCCTTCTCCTCCTCCTTTTCCTTCTCCTTTTTCCCAGTGGAAGCCGTGGCAGCCTTGGGGAACAAGGTGGTGGAGAGCCTGCGGGCACAGGACCCCAGCGAAGGTGGGGCCGCGCTCCGGAGCAGCGTGGGCTGAGATCCGCGACCATTCCCGCATTCCCACGGAGCTTCCCAGCACCTCCACGCGGAATTCCCGGTCTTTTCCCCCCTCAGTCCTGACCATGCTGACCAACGAGACCGGCTTCGAGATCAGCTCGGCCGACGCCACGGTGAAGATCCTGATCACCACGGTGCCGCCCAACCTGCGCAAGCTGGACCCGGAGCTGCACCGTGAGCGCCCGGTCGTGCTTCCCGCCCGGAGCTGCAGCGGCGCCCGGAGCCGGCTGGAAAAACCTGGGAATTTCTGCTTCTTGCAGTGGACATCAAGGTGCTGCAGAGCGCCCTGGCCGCCATCCGGCACGCGCGGTGGTTCGAGGAGAACGCCTCGCAGTCCACGTGAGTCCGGCGCCCAGGGATCCGTGGATCCCAATCCAAATCCTCATTCCTGAGAACACGGAGAGCGGTGCCGGTGTGGGACTGACCCTCCTCCTGCCTCTGCTCCAGGGTGAAGGTCCTGATCCGGCTGCTCAAGGATCTGAGGATTCGCTTCCCCGGCTTCGAGCCGCTCACGCCCTGGATCCTGGACCTGCTGGTGAGGGGACTCTGATGTGGTGCTGATCCTGATCCCGGCAGGAGTTGGGATTCTCATTCCAGGCTGGGATTCTTCCGTTCTTCCTGCCCTAATTCCTGTTCCTTTCCTCCTCCAGGGACACTACGCCGTGATGAACAACCCCACCCGGCAGCCCCTGGCCCTCAACATCGCCTACAGGTCCGTGGCATCGCTTCCCTCACAGGAATTCCCATTGCGGCTCCGTTTTCCCGATAAAACCGTTGGAATCTCAGGGGCTTAGCTGGGAGATGCATCCAACTCATGCAGCTAGTGGTGTTTTTGCTGGAAGGATCCAGTTTTAACCCACAATGTCCCGTGTGCAGGCGCTGCCTCCAGATCCTGGCGGCCGGGCTCTTCCTGCCCGGCTCCGTCGGCATCACGGATCCATGCGAGAGCGGGAACTTCCGCGTGCACACGGTGATGACGCTGGAGCAGCAGGTGAGGGGGAGGGTCCTCGAAGGGGAGGGGACACAGGGGTGGTCTCTGTGCCCACACTGACCCGTCCCTGTCCCCAGGACATGGTGTGCTACACTGCCCAGACCCTCGTCCGCATCCTCTCCCACGGAGGATACCGGAAAATCCTGGGACAGGAGGGTGACGCCAGCTGTGAGTGGTGCTGGGGGGGTGTGTCCGGGTGGGAATGGGGCTGGGATCCCCGAGTGGGTCCCCAGGGTCACCTCTTGGCGCAGACCTGGCGTCCGAGATGTCCACGTGGGACGGGGTGATCGTGACGCCGTCGGAGAAGGCGTACGAGAAACCTCCGGAGAAGAAGGAAGGGGAAGAGGAAGAGGAAAACCAGGAAGAGCCGGCGGCAGGCGAGGAGGAGGAGAGCATGGAGACGCAAGAGTGAGGGCCCAGTGACACCTGTGCCGCCTGGAGCAGGTGAGGGGACACCGGCCGAGGGACACCAGGGGGTCTGGGCCCCTCCTCGGTCACCTGACGTGTCCCTGTCCCGTGTCCCTGTTTTGTAAGTTGCACATTAAAGCATCCCCCCTTTCCAGCGTGTCCTGCTTGTTCAGATCCATGTGGGATTAGATGGGAATGAGACAGGTGGAGCAGCTGGAGAAGGATCCAGGACTTGAAGGACCCACCTGGGGCTGCCCAGAACCCACTTGGGGCAGCCCGAATCCCACCTGGGGGTGTCCAAATCCAACCTGGAGGTGCCCAGATCCCCTTGGCAGTACCTGCCTGGCTTTGTTGTCCCCAAGGCCCCTCAGGGACGTGGGAGCATCACGGACTCTCAGTCAGTTTTATTCCAGCGCCCACAAATCCGGGAACATGGCTCGGAGTGTCCCGGTTCCCTCGGCTGCAGGTGATGGGGGACATCCCCTCAATTCCTGAGCTGGGATAAACAGGGATACCTGCTCCCCTGCCTGGTCACTCGGTCACTTGCCCTGGTAGCCCCCAGCCTCCAGCATCGCCCTCCTCCGCACCGTCTCCTTGGCCACGCTGTGGTTCAGCCTCCGCAGCCGCTCCTGGACATGGCAAAAGTCACCTGTCAGCACCTGGGGGGGGGCTCTGGGACCCCCAGAACCCCCTGTCCCCCCTCACCTGGGCGTTCTGCAGGATGTTGTTAACCAGCACCACGCGGCGCCGGGCGTTCAGCAGCTTCTTCACGTAGGGGTCGAGGTCCAGCGCCACTTTCTGGTCCTCATTGATGCGGCAAAGCTCTGGGGAGGGGTTTGGGTGAGCCCCCCGTGCCCCCACGCTGAGGGGTGAGGGGGGCAGGGGTGACCCCCGGCTTTGGCTCACCTGTGGCCAGGCTGTCGATGTGCTCCCGCAGCTCCACCTGGCTCTCCCTGTGGAAGCGGGGCAGGTAAAACCCTGGATCCGCACCCCAAATCCACCTCTATCCCCCCCAATATGGGACCTGCAGCCCCCAACCACCTCTACCCCCCCCCCCCTCAGCCACCAACCTCCCCAGCACTGCCCACTTCCCGTATCCCCAAAGCCCTTCATCCCCAAATCTGGCCCCCACATGCACCCAAGGCCCTTCAGCCCCACGAAACTGCCCTTCCCGGCCCTACCTGCCCCTCAGCCTTTCAGCCCCGGCCCGCCGCGCCCCGGCCCGCTCCCGGCCCGTCCTGCCCCGCTCCCGGCCGCTCGGTCTGCCCGCACCTGACGCTGTGGACGTGCCGGTCGAGCTGTCGCACCGCGGGCCGCAGGAACTGCAGGAGCCCCTCAGCAAAGAGCTCCCGCGCCCCGGGGCCGCTCCCCGCCGCCATCTTGGCCCACAGGCGCCGCGGGAGCTGCCGGGAAACCGAGTCCGCGGGCCGGGAGAAGCCGCTTCCGGTGCGCGCCGCGGGAGCTGCTGGGAAATGTAGTTCCGAGGGCACAGCTGGAGGCACATCTGGAAACGCATCTGGAGGGGCATCTGGGGGCACAGCTGCGCTGCTGAGCGTCCGTCAAAGGCGCTGACAAACCCAGGCCACAGGCTCCAGCCCCATCCATCAAATAATGGTTAAAACAACACAGTTTTGGTCCTTTCACCTTGCTTTTTTGGCTTTTTTTTAATCTTCTTTTTTTTTGTTTCTTTTCATACAAAAGTTAAGTCAGGAGGTGGAAATCAGCACTGAGGGCCTGGATCGGCTGCACTACAGCCAGGCCGCAAATTCCGACCCCATCCATTAAATAACCGTTAAACCAACACATTTTTGGTCATTTCGCCTCATTTTTTTGCCTTTATTTCCTCTTTTTTTTTTGGCTCTTCCTTCCAGGAGTCAGGCGTGGGCGTCGGGCAGGGCGTGCAGGACGTGGTCGAGCAGCTGCAGGGCGCGGTGCAGGTGCACCTCGATCCAGCAGGGCGTGCAGGTGATGCTGGCCCGGGGGTAGTCGGGCCCCCAGCCTTTGACGAAGCTCAGCCTAACGAGGCACAGGCGCCGCAGGTCATCCACGCCGAGCCCCGCGGCCACCGACAGCCCTGGGGGGGGTTACACGGTCACCACGGGGCTCCCAACCCACCCTGGGGTCACTCACTAACGATGGGTGGCCACTGACAGCCCCGCGGGAGACATGGTCATCATGGGGGTTGTGTCACCCCTGTGGTCACTCACCGATGGCCGGAGCGATGCCGCCCACTGAGCCAGGCCCGGGGATGCTGCCGGCCACAGCAGCGGCCTGAGCAGTGGCCGCAGCCTGGGCAGTGGCCGCCTGCTGCTGCATCTGCCGGTGGCACTGGCGCAGGTCAAACACCTGCGGGGACACGGGGGGACCCCTGAGCGGGGAGGCTTTGGGGTGGGGGGTACCCCGGTGTCCCCTTCAGCGTGGCCATACGGGGCTCTCTCCATCCCTTGCGTCCTTCCACTGCCCTCCCCCATTGCCCAAAACCCCCTAAAATCTGAGCACGGAGCTCCCCCCACCCCTGGTGCCCTTCCTGGGGGCCTGAGGACACCCAGAGACCCCCGGAGACCCCCGGAGACCCCCGACCTTGATGTGTGCTCCGGGGTAGACCTTGTGCACGGCGTCCCCGGGGGCTCTGCCGGCCTCCCTGTCCAGGTAGAAGCTCTGCACGAACACGGCGTGGTCGCTCCGGCAGCGCATCCACACGTCCCCCTCTCCGCGCCGCTCCAGCTGCACCCCCTTCCCGATGTGCAGCCTGGCCGAGACCCTCAGCACGGACCCCCACGGCCCCACCCCGGCTTCCACCCATCCGGGACAGGCCCCAGGTTTGTCCCCATTTTGCCCTGATTATTCCATGGTTTTCACTCATATCCCCCCCTCCCTCCTGCCCTAATTATCCCTCCTGGATCCCCCTTTCCCCCATATCCCCATTTTCCCCTCACATCTCCCCTTCTTCCTCTGATTCTTCCCCTTTTCCTCCTTCTGGCCTAATTATCCCCCATTTATCCCCCATATCCTCCCTCCTCCCATTTATCCCCCATATCCCTCCTTCTCCCATTTATCCCCCAAATCCCTCCTTCTTCCATTTATCCCCCATATCCTCCCTCCTCCCATTTATCCCCCAAATCCCCCCTTCTTCCATTTATCTCCCATATCCCCCCTTCTCCCATTTATCCCCCATATCCCTCCTTCTCCCATTCATCCCCCAAATCCCCCCTTCTCCCATTTATCCCCCAAATCCCCCCTTCTCCCATTTATCCCCAAATCCTTCCTTCTCCCATTTATCCCCCAAATCCTCCCTTCTCCCATTTATCCCCCAAATCCCCCCTTCTCCCATTTATCCTCCATATCCTCCCTTCTCCCATTTATCCCCCAAATCCTCCCTTCTCCCATTTATCCCCCATATCCTCCCTTCTCTCATTCATCCCCCATATCCCTCCTTCTCCCATTCATCCAAATCCCCCCATCTCCCATTCATCCCTCATTTCCCCTTTCTCCCATTTATCCCCCAAATCCCTCCTTCTCCCATTCATCAAAATCCCCCCTTCTCCCATTTATCCCCCAAATCCTCCCTTCTCCCATTCATCCCCCCTTCTCCCATTCATCCCCCAAATCCCCCCTCTACCCCCATTACCCTTTTTGCTCCCCATCCTTCCCCCCCACATTGCCCACCCCACACCCCCTGTGCCCCTCTGACCCCATTCCCCCGCCTGCTCCCCCCATTGCTCCCCCGTCCCTCCCAGTGCCCCCCGTGCACCCACCGTGCCCTCTCGCTGGCCGCACAGCGCTGGACGTTGGAGAGCTGCCCCAGGCAGAACCGGGCTCCCCCCGAGGGGTCCACGTACCCATCCACCACCACGGTGGGGCAGCTCGAGGGCACCTTGAAGATCTCCCCCACCTGCACGTCCTGCTCGAAGTAGGCGATGGAGCACCAGAATTCCGGCCCTGGAAGGGGGGATGTGGATTTTTGGGTGGGGACGGGGGGGGGGGGTCATGGCACCCATGGGTGCTCAGGAGGGTGAGGGCACTCACCGGGGTGGGTGGACACGGGGGGCTGGAGCACGGGGTTGTGGTGGGGGGGCCCTGGGAGGGGCAGAGAGGGGGGGTCAGCGCCCTGCAGACCCCTCCAGCCCTCACCCGGTGCCCCCCAAACCTACAGCAGGGGTTGGGGTGGTGCTGGGGGGCCTGCGGGTGGCTCTGGTTCTGTTGTGGTGTGGGGGGCTGTGACCCCTCCAAATTTGGGCTGTAGAGGACCCCACTGGTCCAGCTCAGTGGTGAACCTGAAGGAGAAGAGAGCGTGACACAGGGGGGTCCCCAAGGATGGCTGGGGGCAGGGGGGTGTCCCCATACTCACTGTGGTAGGGTGGTTTGGGGTACCCGTTCTGCAGGGGGAGCTGTGCTGGGGAGCCCTCGGCGTGGGGCAGGGGGAGCAGCGGGTCCTGGGGGGCCACTGTGGGGGAATACGGGAACAATGTGGGGTCACAGGGGGTCATTGTAGGGTACATGGGGTGGGGGGCTCGGGGTGATGCCCCCAAACCCTTGCAGGGTGGGGGTTAAGGGGGGGGGGGGGGGTCTCACCTTGGGGTGCCATGGGGAGCGCAGGGTAGGTCTGGGGCACACAGGGGGGCTCAGGGGGCTGCCGGGGGCGCAGCGCTTGGCAGGGCTGGGCAGGGGGCTCGGCCCCCAACTCCCGACGGGCCGGCAGCTCCATCTGCACACAGTCATGGACAAACTCCTCCTTCACCGGACGCGCAGGGGGCACTGGGGAGGGCGGGGGACACACACCGGAGACCATGGGGGGCACGGGGACCCGCTGCGGGGGGCTGGGCTGGCTCCGGGGGGGCTCCCCGCCGGCCCCGGGCTCGGGTCTCACCTGTGCTCTTCTGGATGCTCAGACCTGTCGGGAGAGGTGAGGGGGGTTTAGGGGTGCTGGTGACCCCCCCCCCCCCCCCGCTTTGGGGAATCCCCCCACCCGGGGGTCCCGGCTCACCGCTGGTGGGGGTCCCCACACGCTCGTAGTGGTAGGGGTTGACACAAACGCTGTCGCACTTGAGGTCGAAGGCGAATTGGCAGAATTTGACGGGTTTCAGCTCGTTTTTGTGCAGGTCGGGCCAGCGCCAGAGCCGGGCGTAGATGACGTGGGGGAACCCCTTCCTGCCGGCCACCTGCGGGGGCACAAAGGGAGGGGGCTGAGGGGTGGTGTCCCTCCCCAGCGTGACAACATCCAGCCCCGGGTGACACCGGGATCCCTCCAGAGCCCCCCCAGCGCGGGGCTGGCGCCAGGCCGGGGGTCCCCTCGTGCCTCCCGGCTCCAGACATAACAAACTCACCCCGATCTCCCCCCCCGGGCCGAGGGCTGCCAGACACTGACTCATCCCGGGCAGGGCGGGCGAGGGGGATGCCGCAGAGGGGAGGGGGATGCGGGCAGGGGGATCCATCCGCTCCGACAGCGTGGGGAGGGGGCGTGGAGTTATGGGGGCACCCCAGGACCCCCAAACTTGGGGAGGAATCGGGGGGGTGGGGGGGTCAGGGGTTTTGGGACACCCCAACACTCAGGACCCCCAAACTTGGGGAGGAATCGGGGGGATGGGGGGGGTCAGGGGTTTTGGGATACCCCAACATTCAGGACCCCCAAACTTGGGGAGGAATCGGGGGGGTGGGGGGGTCAGGGGTTTTGGGACACCCCAACACTCAGGACCCCCAAACTTGGGGAGGAATCGGGGGGATGGGGGGGTCAGGGGTTTTGGGATACCCCAACATTCAGGACCCCCAAACTTGGGGAGGGTTTACAGGGGGTGTCACGGGTCACCTGTGTCCCACTCAGCCCGGGGAAGTCCGGGGGGTTCCCGGGGGGTTCCAGGCTGGGCCAGTCCCGCCGAGCCCCCCGTCCCCGTGTCCCGGGGGTACCTGGAGCCGCCCGTCCAGGGTGCGCTGGACGGTGACACACTGGCCGGGCTGGGCCCCGCCGGAGGTGACAGCGGCCACGAGCGCGTCCAGCTCGTCCCTCTTCTCCTTCAGCTTCCTGAGGAGGCTCTGGATGGCGCGGCGGGCGAAGGCCTCGCTGTCCCCTCCCTGCCGGTGGCACAGCAGGCTGTGCACGATGCCGGGGCCGCTGTCACTGCCCAGGGACATGGCGCTGCGGCCCTGCAAGGCACAGGCGTGACCCTGCCTGTCACCCTGCTGCAGGGGACACGCTGTCCCCACTGCCCTCGCCTGCGCGGGGACACCGAGCCGGGTGCTGCTGGCACAAGGGACATGTGGCCCGTGTGGCACCGGGAAGGTGGCACCCTCCTCCAGGTGAGGAGGACCTGGGACAAAGCCATCTGTCACCCAACGCCTGGGTTCCACGGTCCCTGAGTCCCAGGGGGTGAGGTGACAGGACATAGGGTTTACAGGGACACTCAGGCTGTCCCCAGCTCCCCACAGCAGCAGAGCCAGAGCTGGGTGGTGGCACCCTGGCACCAGGCTCGGGGACAGCGGTGTCCCCAGCGCCTGGCAGGGCGCAGAGCTGTGTCCGTGCCCAGTGCCACGGGGACGGACCCGCTCTCGCTGCCGCCGCCGAGGCCAGACTAAACAGCGCCCGGCCTGGCGCCGCTCCTTAACCCCTCTCTCTCCCCGACTTCTCCCTTTCCTGTCTCCCTGCCAGACCCTGCTCACGCCAGAGCCTGGATGCAGCGTTCCAGAGCCTTGGAAAATCCTTGGGATGGCGGCAGACACAACAAACCGCTGGTTCCTGCTCCTTATCTGGGATCGGGAGGGAGCCTGGGTGTCCTGCCAGCACCCCCTGCGCGTCCCCCTGTGCCGGGCTCCTCCAAGATGCCATCAGGGCATGGGGACACTTCCAGGGATGCTGGAGGGACCCCATGGAGCCCCCCGTGGTGGGCATACAACCCTGAGTCCCTCGCCAGGCTCTGGGGTTCATCCCGGGGATCTCATCCCGGGATCTCATCCCAGGATCTCATCCTGGGGATCTCATCCCGGGGATCCTGGTGCTGCCTCAATGCCAGCATTCCTTGCTCCCTGCCATGACCCCTGCCCATGCTCTGCCTCAAGTTTTGGGGCTAAAAGCAGTGGAAGAGGGGACACTCTGCGAGCTGGGGCTGTGCAGGGTCACCCTGGCAGGGTCCTGGTCCCCCCGGCTCTGGTGGCTGCATCCCAAGGCTGCTCCAGGCAAGACTGGAAGGGTCAGAACCACCTCTGTCCCCTTCCAAAACTCAGCCCAGTCCGCTTTGGGGGAAACTGGTGTGAGTGGGGGCCAGACGTGGTTTCTCCCTGGCTCCATCCTCACCCCACATTGCTCCTGCCAGGAGAACCCCTGTCTGATCCCATGTCCCGAGTCCCAAAGCTCTCCGAACAGGGATGCTCCTGGCACACCATGGGGCACGGCGAGGTGACAGGGATGGCGCAGGGGCTTTGAGGGGTGACAGGTTTCAAGGAAGGGACACCAGTGGGGACCCCCAGGGGACCGATGAGGGGTCGGGCCCTACTCACCTCCGCCGCCCCCGGCTGCCCTCACTCGCGGCCCGGCTCCCGCCGCATCTCCTCCGGCTCACGGTGCTGCTGCCCTGCCTGCAGCCCCCTCCCTCAGTCCTCTGCCCTTCCCTCAGCCCCTTCCTGCTGCCCTCAGGCTCCCCCACCTTCCCTCTCCTCCTTCCCTCAGCCCTTTCCCGCTCCCTCAGCCCTTTCCCAACTCCTTCCCTACAATAACAAAAGGAGCGGCCGGAGCGCGTGAGGCGCCGCCGCGCCGCAGCCAATGGCAGCGCCCGAGACAGCCGGGCCTCGCCCCGACAGCCAATCGCGGCCGCGCTTTCACGGCCCGAGCCTCCAGACGGGCCCCGCCCCCGGCGCCGCCGGGTCCCAGAGCCCGCCCTGCCCCGCTCCCACGGGGAATGCCGCGGGTCCCGGTTATCCCCCGGGAATGCCGCCGGTTTCGGTCCCGGTTACCCCCCGGGAATGCCGCCGGTCTCGGTCCCGGTTAGCCCCCGGGAATGCCGCGGGTCCCGCTCCCGGTTATCCCCTGGGAATGTCGCGGGCCCCGGTCCCGGTTATCCCCCGGGAATGCCGCGGGTCCCGCTCCCGGTTATCCCCTGGGAATGTCGCGGGCCCCGGTCCCGGTCATCCCCCGGGAATGAGCCGGGAGCCGGTGGATTCCCGGTGCGAGCCAGAGCTGCCCCAGCCCTCTGCCCGCACCCTCTCCTCTTCCTTCTGCCCCTGCAGAGTAAATTCAGGGAGAGTAGGAACAGAAAAATCCCATTTCCAGAGAAAAACCCCACACAGCGCTTTTGGGAATTCTCTCTCATTTAACTAACCAGAAATGCAAGATTCCAATGGCACAGGTAAACTTAAAGCGTGGAAGGGGTGAGTGATAAAAGCACAAACCCTTCCCCAAATCACACCGGGTTCAATTATGTTTTTGAAAAATGATTAATTTTGGAATCTGTTCTGGAAAAAACAGGCATTTCCAGAACTCCAGTTCACAGTCCTGGCTGAATTTTCTGTCCCTGCCTCTCATTCCTTTAAACAAACACTTGAACCACACAGAAACACGGCGCCAAAAGAACTCAAGCTTCAACCCCCAAAAACCCACTGAAACAAGGAATTTTTCCACCTGCTCCAACCCTACAGGAATTTTTGGTGCAGAACAAGAGGATCTGAGTGTCTGGAAGGAAAACAACAGCCAAACTCAGGCTCTTCCTGGATTTGGCTTCAGGTGGGTTAAACTGAACTCCAGCTGGGAACTTGGTGATCCCAAATATCCAACAGCCAATCCCAAAACCCAACAAAACCATCTCAAAACTCAGCCGTGGATCTCCAGAGGCACACAAACACCTGGTCCCCAAGCCACGGATGCATCCCTGGCACCACCAGCAGCAGATTCTCCGCGGCAGATCCATCCCCCGTACATTTCCTCGGGGAAAAACCACCAAAAAGATGCCCCGAAAGAACAATCCAAAAAAAGTTTAATACAACAGAGAGTATCAAAACATCGAAGAACACACTAAGTCTGAATTTTCCATCGGGGATTCCCACTGCAGCTCCCGATGGAACAATTTCCCCCCTTCCCCCGGCAGTCCCGGCCCCTCAGTCGGTGGCCTCGGGATCCGTCTGTGCCATGTACGCGTCCAGCTCGGCATCCAGGTGTCCCTTGGTCTTGGACATGTAGGCGTCCAGCTGGTTGTCCAGCTGCTCCTTGGTGAGGGCTGGGCGTGCGGAGCCTCTGCCGCGGCCCCGGCCTCTGCCGCGCCCACCGAAGCCGCCCCGGCCCCGCCCGGCCATGCCGCGACCTGCCGGGATGGATGGATGGATGGATGGATGGAAAACACGTCACTCCCTCCATCCCAGCATTTCCCACCCTGCTCGGCTCCATGAGGTGCTCCCGAGTCGGTGCAGATGCTCAAACAGATGTTCGCTCCCAGCTCTTTCTCAGACCAAGAACTGCCACTCAAACTGATCAGGAGCTTCCCGAGAATTCCTCAATCCCAGCGCAACACCAACATCTGGCTGTAAGATCAACACCCCCCCCCCCCCAACATCTGGCTCCTGCGTTTCCCCCCTCACACCCCTACTCCATGTCTGTTTTAAAAATAACCAAGTTTTGGATAATTGGTTTTTATTCCAGGCTGGGAATTTTTGGTACTGCAGGTTCCACGCCCCAGCCTTAACCAGGAAAGGATTCCAGCTGAATTCCTGTTGTTCCCGAAGCCCCGGGCACTCACCTCTGCCGCCGATCCCTCCCCGGCCCATGGCACCCCGGCCCAGGCCGCCTCTTCCCGGGCCCCCGCGGCCCCTGATCCCGCCTCTCCGCAGGCCCATCCGGGGGGCAATCCCTCTCCCGCCGCGGAGCAGGGCTTGACCTTCAGTGGAGAACCAGAAAAGCGGGATTTCAGCCCGGGCAAGAGCGTAAGGGGGAGATGCTGGGGATGGCAGCGACAGCGGCCGTACTGACCTCGGAGCGCGACCCCTCCTCGGATCATGGCCCGGGCGCCGCGGCCCCGCAGGGCCCCCCGGGGCATCCCCCGCTGTCCCAGGGCCAGGCCCCGGCCCCCCAGGGCTCCGCGGGCCAGCGTCCCCGCCGGCCGGCCCAGCCGCGCCTGGATGTTGCTCTTGCCGAGGCGTTGCTTCAAGCTCTTCTGGAAGAGAAGATGTGGGTGGGACAGGAGTCATGCAGCAATCTGGGATTGGGGACACAGCACACGCAGCGTGGGGTTGGAATAATGTGCTTGAGACGGAGGGTTGTGCCTGAAACCCAGGCCTGCATTCCCAAATAATCAGCACGGGAGTTTGTCCCGCTGCTCCTCGCAGCGGCTACCGAGGGAGGGTGGAGCTGGGGTGGGATTTTAAGGGCTGGCACCGACCGGCAGCGACTGTCGCTGCCGTGGGACTGTGAGGTGAAGCACTCGGCAGCTCCCGGACCCCGGGATGAGCCATTTCTCTGGAAAAATAGAGAGGAGACATCAACACCCAGCATCCGACACCCCCACGCCAACACCAACAACCACGGAACGACGACGTGTTACTTATCCGAGGTAAAAAATGGAACTGACTGCAAGTCCCTCCCAGGTATCATTTTTAGGATCATGAAATGCCCTGAGTTGGGAGGGATCCATCACGATCATCCAGGCCAACTCCTGCCTCTCCACAGAGGCCCCAAAATCTCACTCTGTGCATCCCTGAGAGCATTGTTCAAGCATTCCTGGAGCCCTGGCAGCCTCAGGGTCATACCCATTCCCTGTTCAGTGCCCCAGCATCCTCTGGGGGAAGAACCTTTCCCTGATCTCCAACCTGAACCCCCTGACACGGCTCCAGCCGTTCCCTGGGTCCTGTCCCCGCTCACAGGGAGCAGAGATCGGAGCTGCAGATCCCTGAGTCTCCCCTCTGCTCCAGATGGACACACCAAGTGCCCTCAGCCACTCCTCGTATGGCCCCTCCAGACCCTTCTCCATCCTCATGTCCCTCCTTTGGACACTCTCCAACACCTTTTTTTACAGAATCCCAGAAGTATCCAGGCTGGGAAAGATTGTCCCAGACAATCAAGTCCAATCCCCACCTTGTCACCAGCCCAGAGCACCTAGTGCCAAATCTCTGGACACCTCCAGGGATGGCGACTCCAAACCTCACTGGGCAGCCCTTTCCAACACCTGACAATCCTTTCCAGGAAAAAATTCCTCCTGATTCCAACCTGACCCTCCCGTCAGGAGCTGTGGAGAGCCAGACTGTCCCCCACACTGAGCCTCCTCTTCTCCAACAGCCCCCCACACTCACCCTCCATCCCCTTCCCTTCTCCGGCCTCTTGTCTCCTTCTGGAGCCGTTTTTTCCACTTCCTGCAAGGCCCAAATCCCCTTTTCCCTCACCTGTTTGAGCTTCAGAGCGGCCTGCACAGACGGTCTGTTCTCCATCTGCTGGGCCAGGCGTCTGTTTCGGGCGCTGGCCAGCTGCTGCTGCTGCATGGTGGCCCGGATATTCACCGGCATCGGCTGTTTGTTCTTCAGCATGTTAGTGAAGCTTCAAGGTCGAATAAAACGGGGTTTAATTAAAGCTTAAAACACACAATTATCGGCATTTCACGGTGCTCGAGTGGGGCTCCAGCTCCCATGAACCTTATGCAAAGAGTGGTACTTATGGGATTACGGATTCCTCGCTGGCCGCGAGGACTGGAAAGGCAGGAATGAGGTGGAAGTTTCCAGTGGGAATGAGAAAGCTGGAGGTTAGTGGGTTTAGAGATGGCAGAAGGGGTGACAACCAGCAGGAAGCGGGGATGGCCGTGACGGGGGGGGTTGGGGGGGAGAAACAGGACAGCAAAAGCCAAATCAACCCCCAAAAAATCTGGGAAAAGCATCAAAATTCCAGGGCAGGAGGTAGGTTGGAAAGACACCACACGCGGCGTCCTCCGGCACCAGGTTGGAAGGGATCGTCTTAAAGCCTTTTCCAACCTTAACAATTCCATGATTCTACAAAATTCCACCACCCAGAGCATCTCCTGAATTCCACCCAGCTGTTCTCCTGAAATGAGGCCACTTGGGAATTTATGTGGCGCTTTTATTTCTCAACTGAAGAGCAAACACGCAGCGAGACGGCGAATAAAGCTCCTGAGCAGCAACCCAGCAGCTTCCTGGGAGCTGGAGAGTGAAATCCACCCCCCCAAAAACGAGGAATATGGGCTGACAGGGAGGGAATGTGCCAGCAAGGTGTCCCTGAGCTCAGGCCACACCTCCCTGCAGCACTGCCTGGAGCAAAAGCTGCCCCATCCCAACGCATTTAACCCCAAAGTGCTCGGCGGGAGAACAGGACACCCGTTAGTCGTCACAGAGGAGCCACACGTGGAAAAACCCAGCGGAATGACCCACGGGAAGAGCTCAAGGACAGAGAGAGATGGAGGTGAAGCGAAGCTTTTGCCTCTTACAAGGCCCAGAAGGGCCTTCGGGCCGGTTCCGGGGCCGCTGCCGGCCTCTTACAGAGCCCACCCGGGCAGGTGGGACCCTCGGGCGCGGCAGCAGAGCCAAAATACCAATGTCAAAACATGTGGGAGAGACAGGGAGGGTGTGAGGTTGGTCTCTGCTCTTACAACACATCCCACCGGATTTACTTGGCGAATCAACACTAAAACACGGAGAAATCCCTCCGGAATTTGGCCCTTTTAACCTTGCGTGCCGCAGGGGTCGGAGGGTAAGGCAGGTGTGGAGGCACCCGCTCGCTCGACGAGGTTAAAAGAGGGCGGAAACCACGGTGGGTTTTGGATTTGGATAGTGAGAATTAAGTAAAAAAAAATGATTTCTTAGGAGCTGAAGGTGCCGTTGGCTTCCTCACCGCTCGTTCAGAGACATCTTGGTGGTGCTCTTTAGCACGACCTTCGGTGCTGACTGTGCAGCCATCTTCAGAGAATCTGCAAAACAGGGCCCAAAAGAGAAAATTTAGACCTTTGTTATACATTTATAACCATTAAATGCTAAAAATCCCCCCATTCTGCCTCCTTGGGTGGAGGACATCAAGATTGGGGCAGGTTATGTGTAACATATTCATTTATTTTCAGTGTTTTTTAGCCCTCTGCCAGAATTTTTTGGCTCTGATTCTGGGATTTTTTTAATGTTTTCTAGCTCTCTCCCAGTTTTAATTAATCAGAGAGTTCCTTTATTTCACCCTGACCAAAAGTTTATCTTTTCATAGTGACTATTTCAGCAATATTAGGAGGAATAATACAAAAACCCAGCAGCAAGATGGCAACCAAATGCCATCTTCAGAGTAAAGATGCAAAACAGAACCAAGGACATCAAATTTATATGATTGTCACGTATTTATATAATTAAACATTAAAAAACCTCTGTTCTGTGTGGAGAGAATTAAGAGTGAGGCAGGTTATAGGTACCGTATTTATTTATTTTTAGTGTTTTCTAGCCCCTCACCAGGTTTAATAAATACGGGAGTTACTTTAATTCACTCTTAGTAAAAATTTCTCTTTACAGTGAATATCTTTTTTTGGAGTAATAACACAAAAATCCAGCTGTAAATAGCGACCAAATGCCTTTAGCACAGTGACACCTCCACATTTCCCATGTTTCTAGCATTACCAAGGTGCAAACCCCAATTTTAGGGGCAGAGCGCACAAAATTAGGAATAAAAATCTTAAGATTATACTATGAAAGCATCGTATCCTTTAAAAACATCGAGGTTCCACCTCCCTCAGGGCAGGGATTTAAATCCCACCCCGTGCTGGATGCTACAGAAACATGCTGAGCTCCAACCCCTGAGCTCCGCAGATCGATTTATTAATTTCATTTATAATTAGCAGCAAATTTAACGGGTGGATGACGGCCGGGATGCGCTCACCCTATAATACCTTCAAAAAACCGCTTTATTGAGAGGATTAACAGTCAGAAATTGAGACAACAGAAAGCCTTCTTCCTGTCTCCCATTATATTTAAAATTTTTATTTTAAGATAAAGCGGCTTTTTCAATTTGAAGTGGTTTTTAAAGCATTTTTCTTCCTGAGGGGAAAAAAAACCCAACCCGCTCCGCCCCCCTCAGCCCCGACCCCAGAGCCCGATCAGGGGGAAAAGCCCCGACCCTGAGGGGACCCCCCGGACCGTGAGGGGACTCCCCGGGCCCTCAGCGGCGCCCCGCCCCCGCACAGCCGTGCCGGTCGCTCACCGAAGCACACGGTCGCCAGGTCTCCGGTGGCTCCGGCGGGCAGGCGGGTGAGTGCGGGGCCGGAGTGGGGCCGGCGCGGGGCCGGGGCTGGCGCTGAGCTCCGCCCGCTCCCGCTCCCGCTCCCGCCGCCGCCGCCGCCGCTTCTCCCTCAGCCGCCCGAGACAAAATGGCGCCGGCGCCGCTCCCGCCCCCGCCGAAATGGCGGCCGCGCGCTCGGCCACGCCCACCGCCGCGCGAGCCCCCCCCCCGGGTGGGCGGTGGTTGGTGCAGCCCCCGGAGGGGGCGGGGGAAATGGGCGGGGCCAAGGGAGGGGGCGGGAACGTTCTGGCGGGAATGGGGGGGTGGCGTTCTGGTGACGTCATAGAGAGTGGTGGAATCGTCATGGAATCGTCATGGAATCGTCATGGAATCGTCATGGATTCGTCATGGAAGCGTGGGACCAGGGAGTTACGGGATCGAGGAAATAGGGCGTCATGGGAGCGTGGAGTCGCGGAGCCACACGGTGGTGGAACCCTCGGATTCCGCGGATTTGCGGAGTTGCGAACTCCGTGCGTCGGTTTTGTCAGCTCCGTTGTCGATTCCATTCTCACGGAGACGCCACAGAATCCTGGAATTACGGAATCACGGAATTGCGATGGGCTCACAGGATCAGGGAGTCATAGAGTCACAAAATTACTGGGTCCTGGAATCATATAGGATCCAGGGGTTAGGGAACTGTGGAGCTGGAAGGGACCACCGAGTCCAACCCCTGGCCCTGCCCAGGACACCCCCAGTGTCCCACCATGTCCGTGGGAGCACTGTCCAGCTGTTCCTTGACCCCTTTCCCATGCCCCTTTCCCGATGTCCATCCCAGCCCTGGCAGGGCCAATCCCGAGCCGGGATCGCAGGCGGATGATGGCGCTGGTGGCCCTGGTGGGGCCCTTGGCCACCGTCCCATCCCGCTGGGCCGGGAGATCCCAACCGGTTCCTCCAGCCCCACAGGCGCGGTGCCGGCGCCTCTGGAGCCACCTGCAGCGAGTCTCAGCCTGTCACCCCCACTTCCCAAATCCCGGTGCTCCCGTGTCCCACACCCCAACACCGGCCGGGATCACCCGCCCCGGGGTCACCCTGCCCTGGGCAATCCTGGTGGATTCCAGGGTGGATCCCAGGGTGGAGCCAGGGGTGTCTCCGGGCATTTGGGGTGACCCGGGGCGGCTTTTCCCCGTGACCCCAGAGTGGGAATATTCCCTGGAATCCCCAGGGGCACTCGCAGGGGGACAGGACAGGAATCCCGACGCCAGCAATGAAGGAGCTGACAACACACCTCGGGCTGGATTGGTGCCTTTATTGTGGAGCTGGATCCCAGCGGGATCCCCTGGGAATGCTGGGGAGCAGAGGGAGTGAGCTGAGGGGTGGTGGGGAGGGGAGGGGAGCTCTGGATTTTGGGAATCCAGGTCCTGCTGCGGTGAGGGGGGGGGGTCAGGCGTTCTCCCAGAAGAAGGTGTTGCAGGCCACGGTCAGGGCTGCCACCAGGACCACGAATTCCTGGAAATCCACCTCTCCATCACCGTTCTCATCCAGGTCCTGCATGATCTTCTCCACGGCCCCTGCGTCCTTCTGGGTCTTGGGGGGGGGGGGGGCACAGGGTGAGCCCTGGGGCTGGGCAGCTGCTGTTCCCCCAGGGAATGGGGGAAAGGGAGCCCCCCCAGGCCCCGGACTGGTCCCAGTTACCTCCAGGAAACATCCCAGCTCGCTCTGCAGCAGCTCCTTGAGCTCCTTCTTGCTCAGCTTGTACTTGTCACCCTCCTTGCCCGAGTAGTGGTGGAAGACGTTGATGAGGGTCTCCATGGCCCCTTCCAGCTGCGATCCCATGGCTCTGGCTGCGGGACCCCCGGCACGTCACCCGCCAGCCCCCCGTCTCAGTGCCACCCCCCAAATGTCACCCACCCCCCGGCCATGGCCCTGCTGGGCAGGGTTGGGGAACTGGGGGGGTTCCTAGGGGCTGGGTAAGGAGTTTTGGGGGGGTTTTGGGAGGGAACAGAGGTGCCTGTGCTCACCTGAGCTCCCCGCGCTCCGAGTGTGCCCTCCCGGCCCGGCCGGGCACGTTAAATAAGCTCCAAGCCCCCTCCCTCCGGGAGGATCCGATACCGGGGCTGGACAGCCCGGCTGGCACCGCCGGCCACCCCCGCGGGGGCCGGGCGTGGGGGGCAGAGCCCCCGGGGTGGCAGCGGGCAGCACCTGCGGACCCCGCGGGCAGGGCCGGGGTGACAACATCACTTCAGGGGGCTCCTTGTGCCCAGCCTCGGGTGCTCCCCACCACCCCTGGATGCTCCGGGACGCAGAAAAATCGGGGAAATTGGGAGGGTTGGGATGGGCACCGGAGTCCCTCGCTGGGGTCAATCCCTGCCGGAGTCCCCAGGGACCCCCAGGTGACCGCGGTGGCCACGCCGTGACCCCGCGGTGTCACCGCCGGCATCCCCCATCTGTCAGCGCCGCGGGGCCGCATCCACGGGGCCGGATCCGTGCCCAGCCCCGCTCCCGGGGCTGATAAAGGTATCCGGTGTCCTCGGCCTCGCCACGGGAGCCAGCGGGGCCCGGGGGGAGCCGCGGGGGCTATCGGGTGACTCTGCGGGGCCCCCCGTGAGCTGAAAGGCCTCTTGTCCAGCTGAAAAGGCCCCACAATTCCAAGCCGGACGTTGCTGCAGCAACGCCTCGGCCAAGAAACCGGATTCCGAGCTGGCCTGGGCGATGCTGATAATCCCGCGGATCCCGTTACGGCCCCGGATCCGCGCGGGCTGGACCCCCGTGGCCTCCCCGGCTCTGGCATCCCTGGGGAGCTTAGCTCCCAAATTCCTCAGCTCCCAAATTCCTCATCCCACCCTTTCTGGGAGCCCCCCCCCCCCCCCCTAGGAATTGGGACCCCTCCCCCAAACAGGAGCTGCATTTTCACAAGAGCCGCGTGGTGCCGGGCTCTTCATCCCGGATCCCAGCCCTAATTTAGGGTTAATTACATCCCACTCCCTCCGTTTCCATCTTCCTGTGCCCGTGGCTGGGAAAGGCTGAGGGTGGGCCCTGCCTGGGGACCCCAAAATTGCTGGTCCTGTGAGGCCAAACCCCCTCCCCACTGCCCCGGGAATGAGGGCGCTGGGGGTCCTGGATGGACATGGGGGGGCCCAGACAGGGATGAGGGTCCCAGCTGGAATTGGGGGTCCCAGCTGGAAGTGGGGATCCCAAACGGCAGCTCAGCTTCCCAGCAGGACACAGCTCCCATCTGTGGCGTGGGGCAGGGAGGGGGGGCTCCAGGAGGGGCCAGATCCTGAGCCTGGGGATGGGGGGGACTGGGAAGGACCCCGGTGGCACTCACTCGGTGTGTCCCTGTCCCCGGAGCGGCTCGGCAGCGGGCGGGATTCCGGGAACGCCCGGGAACGTCACCGGGGCAGCAGCTGCTCGGGACGGGGACAGGCATCACCCAAAAATAACCCCGACCCCACTCTCTGCCAGGCAGGGTCAGAGGGGACAGAGCCAGGACTGCCGGACACCGGCACGGCCGGAGCGTCCGAGCGCTCCTGAGGGCTCCGGCCGCTCCCGAGAGCCTGAACTGGGCATCCCCAGACCCCCGAACCCTTTTGGGAGAGCAGGATCCGGCCCCAGCGGCGGGACCGAAGTGGCCCAGGGGGAACCCCCAACACTGGGGGGGTCCCGGGGGTCCCGGACCCCGCGGCCGGGGGCAGAGCACGCCCGGCTGGCACATTCCCAGGACAAGCCCTTTCCACAGCGGGAGCAGCGAGGGACATGCCAGGAGCTTTACACACACTTGGAACAGGTTTCAGCCACTGCGACTCCCCTGCTCCGCTCTGACCTAGCCAAACCAGTCGCTCCAGTTCCCGGTGCCGGGGCTGGGCCGATCTTGTCTCCCCGTCCCATCGCCGGGGCTCTGGAAGAGGCTTTTCCATCCATCGGCGGGGGTTTGGAGTGGGAGGAGCCGCTGGGGACACCGCGGTGGCTCTGGGCACCTGCTTTGGCCCCACGGTCCGCTCCAACGAGCCCCGACGGGGCCAGCAGGGGCCACTGCCGGGCTGGTCACCGTGGCGGCCACTGTGACCATCCCTGGTTGGGGTCCCCAGCCCAGACAGGTTGTGTGGACAGCCCCAAGACCACAACATGGAAGTGGACACTGACCCCCTGGGTTGCACGTGGTCACCCTGTCACACGGGGTCCCGTGGTCCTGTATGGCCCAAGTCCCTATACGGTCCCTGTCCCTATATGGCCCCATCCCTGTCCCTAGATGGCCTCAGTCCCTCTATGGTCCCAGTCTCCATCCCTTTATGGTCCCCTCCTGCCCCTGCCGGGGTCCCCAAGGCCGGGTGACCACTCCCTGCCTGTCGGGACAGTCCAGATGGGGACCCCAGGGTGACAAAAGACCTGGAGGCGCCTTTCCTGTGTCCCCCTCCTGTTGTGGGGCCACTGCAGCATCTCCCCCTTGCTCACCCCATCCCGACTCCCCGAATTCCAGGGCCAGGGAGTCATGGGCCCGCCTGGCTCCCGGGGCCGGTGATTCACCCCAAACCTGTCCCGGTCCCTGCCGGGCCTGACTCACCCGGCGGTTTCCCAAGAGACCATCTCGGTCCCCTGACGTGGGGCTCGACGGACGTCCCAGCCCTGTCCCCCTGTCATCCCAGGGCCGGATGGGGCTGCAGGAAGCCAATTCCTGCCCCGTGAGCTGGTGTGGCGTTTGTGGGGTGGGGACAGAGCCTCCCTGCACCCGTGGAGAGGTGCAGTGAGTGTGTCAGGGCTCAGCGCAAACCGCGCTGGTGACGGGCACATTGTGTGGGGACCTCCCTGCCCTCGGTCCCCAAAACACCCCCGGGACTTTGGGACCCCAAATTCCCATGTGTTGCCCTGGGGGGCTGCTCGCTGCAGCCTCGCTCCTTGTCACCCCGCTAGGTGAGGTTGGGGACATTGGGGACAGTCCCGGGGCTGTGTCCGGGGTCCTCTCAGGGTGTTGGGGTCCCCGTGGGAATGTCGGTGCCAGCGGGACCTGCCGGGTGGAAACGTGCCAGGGCTGCCATGTTATAAATACCTACTGATTAAAGGGGAGTGCTCGGGCCGTTCCAACCCCCTAATTAATTTGGATTAATTAATTTTTACAGAGCCCACTATTAATAGGGATGATGTCAGCGGGCGGCTGAGTCACAACTCTCACTCGGTGCGGGTCGAGCCGGGCCCTGGGTCGGTGACACTGCCGGGGCCAGGCCGGGATGTGACAGCGACGTCACCGGGGCGCTGGGGTCACATCCTTGTCCCCAGCGCACCCCCAGCCCTGTAGGGAGGGAGTTGGGGGTGACGTTTTCCCTGCACCCCCGGAATGGGGCTCAAAAGTTTGGATTCAATCATCTCGGAGGTCTTTTCCAGCCTAAATGATCCTGAGAATGATCCCGTGAATGTTTCTGCGAACGGTTCCGTGAAAGGTCCCGGGCGGTGCTCCAGCCCCGGGGGCTTCTCTGCCCGCGGTCCCGTCCTGTCCCCACCGGAGGTCCCCGGGCGGCGCCGCCGAGGCCGCGGCGAGTTCAGCCCGAGTTTGGTCCGGTGCCCGCTTGGGGAGGGAGCAGAGGACGGAGGGACGGACGGAGGGAGGGACGGACGGACGGACGGACGGCGGCGCCCGGGCGGTGTCTGCGCGTCCGTCCGTCCGCACCAGGAAACCCAACACCGGCGCGGGGAGGGGGGGACACAAAGGCTGCGCTGTCCCCTCCTGCGGCGCAGGTATAAAACCTCCCGAAACCTCCCCAAACCTCCTGAACCCCCCGAAACCTCCCGGGGGCCACAACCTGCCCGCAGCGAGGGGGTAAGTGCGGCATCGCCGCCCGCAGCTCCGGCCCCACCCCGGGCACGGCAGCGCCGCTGGGGACCCCTGATGTGCCTCTGTCCCTTCCCCGTGTCCCCGCTCCTGGGCCGGGTGGCAGCGGCGTCATCACCGGGACCTGCTGCCCCTCGCCGTGGTCCTGCACAAGCCCCGGCACCCTCCTGAGCCCTGCGGGGCTGAGCTGAGCCCTCTCAGACTCGCTGGGCTGGGGAGGTGGCGAGGGTCCCCCCCGGGACACCCCTCTGTCTCCGACCCCCTCTGGGCTCCTGTCCCTGCAGCCCCGGGCCACCAGCGTGTCCGGTGCCATGGCCACGGCCGAGGTGACCGATGTGACCGAGGTGACTGACGTGACCGAGGTGACCAAGCTGACCGAGCTGGAGACGGCCATCGAGCGCATCGTCACCGTGTTCTTCACCTTCGCGGCCAAGGAGGGCAAGAAGGGGACGCTGACCGCCGGGGAGTTCAAGGAGCTGGTGCGGCTCCAGCTGCCCAACCTGATGAAGGTGAGGGGAGCGCCAGCACCGCGGGGTCCCCGTGAGTCCCCCCCTGAGCTGGGGGGCTGCTCCCGATCCCCTGGGATTTGCAGGCAGGAGCAGCCTCTGCTCCCCCCATGTCCATCCCGGCCCTCTGGGGACAGGGAAGTGGCCGAGCCTCCCGCGTCCTCCCCGCAGGACGTGCCCTCTCTGGAGGAGAAGATGAGCGAGCTGGACGTGAACAACGACGAGGAGCTGAGGTTCGGCGAGTACTGGCGGCTGATCGGGGAGCTGGCCAAGGCCATGCGCAGGGAGAAAGCGGGGAAGAAGTGACGGGGCCGCTGCGGAGACTCGGCCGACGTGCGGCAAATAAAAGAGGTCTCCCTGAGCCTGAGCATCGCTGCTGTTCTTGGTGGGGGCTCCTGATTTGGGGCCCCATCTCCTCCCCTGTGGTGGCCATGCTGGGGACGGGCCCAGCCCCGGGAGGGTGGGATGGGGATCACTGGTGGCTCTGGGCACTCCGTGATGGATGGGGCTGTTCCCACATTGCCCTTGTGCTGGTCTGGCTTTTGGGGTGTCACCCTGCCCCCCACAAACACCTTCCTGCCGCGGTGGGGGCTGGGTGGGGGGCAGAGCTATGGCTGTGGCTGGGGTGGGGCTCGGGAGATCCCTGGAAGCGATGCCGCACTGGCCGCGGTGGCCGCCAGCTCCGTGGCATCAATGCCCGTCCTCTGCAGGGTCTTGGGTGGCACAGGGGGACACATCCACCAGCACATCCCGGTTAGGGAATGTCCCCATTCCCAGCGTTCCGCTCCCAAATCCCGGCGCTGCTGGGCCGCGGTGAAATCCCGCTGTGGGGTGACCATCCGGGGCCCGGTGGCCGTTCCCACGCGGCGCCGCGGCCGCGCCAGGCCCGGTTGGATGGGGAACCATCAGTGTGGCCGGGAAGGAGGCGTTTCCCGGCCCCACGCTGGCCCGGGGCCAGGCTCCCAAATGAGACGCCTTGCACCACGGAGCTCCCACTCACACCTCCCCGGTATAAAACCCCGGCCCGCCGCAGCCCGCGCACACCCGGGACAGCCCGTGCTGCAGGTAAGTGGCCCGGCCGCCCCTCGGGACGGGGGTCTGCGCCCCCGGGCCCCTCTGCTCCCACGCTCGTCTCTGCCACAACTTGCGAGGACGCCGGGGACGTGTCCCGGCAGCTCCGCCGCCGCATCCCGGGGCTCCTTCCTCGCCCTGCGCTCGGGGATGAGGAGGAGTCCTGGCGCTGGAGGAGGAGAGGAGGCTCCCCCCGGAGCCGAGAGCTGAGCTTGGCTTCCTTCCCTCGCCAGCTCCCCCGGACCCCGCGTCGCAGAGGAGAGACCCCCGGCGCTGCCCCCGAGGAGCCGCGAGGAGCAGGATGGGCCAGTGCAACTGCCGCAAGAAGCGCAAGGTCCGGCGGGGACACTGCGGCACCGGGACCCCCGGCGGGGCGGGGGGGGACCCCGCAAGGCCCCGGCCTCGGAGCCCTGGGCACGGCGCGACTCAGAGGCAGCCCCGGCCGGCAGCCGCTGCAGGAGCCGGGGGCTGTTTTGGGGTTTGGCAACGCTGGGCACGGGGAGCTGGTGCTGCGGAGCCGCTTGAAAGCTCGGGGAAGCAGGCAGCTTTGTCCTGCTCCCGTGGATTGACCTCCGGGAGCTGCCCGCGCTCCTTGCAGCCTCTCCGAGGATGCCCAACGGCAGAAAAGCTCCTGTTTTCCTCGGCTTTCAAACGGGAGTGCCCACTCCGCACCCCTTTGCACCTGTGGAAGATTTGGGGCGCCGGGCTGAGGCTCCGGAGGTTGCCAGGCTCTTCCCGCTGGGCATCACCGGCTGTGGTTTCACGGCGTTTCGAGGAGAAACCGCAGATTTGAGTGAATCACCCTCGTTTCCCTTAAACGGACCCGCACGAGTCGGGAACGGGGGTCGGGATGTTCCGTGCCCTCCACCCCGCCGGGGACGGGGTCTGCGGGGTGGGAGAGGGGTTCCGGCCGCTGCCGAGCCCCATCCCGGCGTCATCCCGGGCACTGACTCACGCTGCCATCGCCACTCGTGCGGAGGAGAGGAAGAACCAGTCGGGACGGCCGGGGGTGGCGAGAGACGCCGGGGTGGCTGAGCCTGGCGGGCCCCGGGCGGGGACAGCTCTGGGCCAGCACTTCTGGGGGGTGACAGCTCTGGGGGACGCGGGGTGGCAGCGGGAGGGGCTGTCACAGCCGGGCAGAGCCGCTGTGGAGGGGCGCAACAGCTGGATGGGGGTGGGCGCAACATCTGGATGGCGTCAGATCTGTGTGGAGCGGTCTGGAATCCGTGCGGGAATTGTGGACAGTGGGGGCTCACATCTGGGTGGGGGGTGGCACAGCTGGATGGGAGGGGGTCTCACATCTGCGCAGAGAGGCCTCGTCCTGATAAGGAGATTTATCCCACGATCGTTTGCCCAGGGAGTGTCTCACCCGCTCGGGGCTTGTCCTGTCCACCCGGGGGATGTCCCAGCCCTCTGGAGAGCTGTCCCACCCCTCCAGGGAGTTGTCCCACCCCTCCATGGAGGTGTCCCGCCGGCGCTCACCCCCTGTCCCCCCCCGCAGGATTGCCAGGAGCTCACGGACGTGGAACGGGCCATCGAGACCGTCATCAGCCAGTTCCACTGCTACGCAGTGAAGGGGCAGAAGGAGTACCTGACCCCCAACGAGATGCAGGAGCTGGTGGTGCAGAAGCTGCCCCACCTGGGCAAGGTGAGGGCAGAGCCCGGGGTGGGCAGGGGGAGCTGTAGGGGGGGGGGAGGGGGGCCGTGCTGTTGTTGGGAGCCCCCAGCCCCATCACCCCGATGTTCTCTCCACAGTGCGTGGGACCCCTGGAAGAGAAGATCGAATGCATGGGAGACCCTAACGAGGCCAAGCTGGAGTTCGGAGAGTACTGGGACATGATGGGGGATGCGGCCAAGGGCTGCCGGAGGAAGTAGAAGGTGGTGGGGGACGGGAAGGCGCCCGAGGCCTCAGGCTCCGCTCTGGGAAGCGCAGGAGGCTGCTGGTCCCGGGGGATGCGCCTGGGAAAAAGCGACGTCGTCCCTCCTGCCGGGCCTCGTCTCCTCCCGCGAGGAGGATCCCCCTCCCCGGCTCCATCCCTGCCCTCCTCGGCTCCTTCCCGTCAGGAACGCTCCCTGCCCATCCCCAGCTCCGCTCCGTGCCCGGCGTGGGGGGAGGTGGCACGGGGGGGTCCTGGCCCTGCTCCGGAGCCACCTCTCTCCGTCCTTTGCTCCAGCGCCTCCATCCCCGGGCGTGTCCCACCTGCGGCCCTGGAAACCCTCCGGGCGCGGGTCCCCCAGCCCCGGAGCATCGCAGCGAGAGGGACTCGGCTCCTTTCCCCCAACCCCCTTGGATGTGCGGGCTCGTCCCCCCAGCCCTGTGCCCTGTCACCCCATGGCACCTCCAGGGGCATCCCGGGCTCCGCTGTGGCTGTGGGTGGGTGGATGTGGCCTGGGAGCCTTCCCTGACGTCCCCCCCGGTGCAGGGACCGTGCTGCCCGGTTTTTGGGGGGGCTCTTCTGGGATGTGCTGCCCTCCCGGTGCTCCCCATGTCCAGGGATTCCGGCCCTCGGCTGGCAGCCGGGCTTGGGGCTGGGGCAGGGGCGGGTTGGGATCAGCTTGGGCCACTTGTAACCATTTTTGTATAAATTAATAAAGGAAAACACTGGAAAAAAAAAAAAAACCAAACAGACCAACCAGGATGGGGTGACCTCGTTTGTCCTTGGGGGGAGGAGAGGGGAAGTGGGGGGGTCGGGGGGGCTGGGGCTGCAGAGATTGGGGGCTGGGGGCATCGCTTTGGGGGGTGCAGAGGATGACGGTGCAGGGGATGCTCTGGGTGTGTGTGACCCCTGTGGCCATCCCAGGGCTCTCCACATTCCCAATTCCCAGGTGCCTGCTGGTCCCCGCTGTGGGGACCCCACAAGCAGAGCCAGGGCCGTGCTCTGGGCAGGGCTTTGGGAATGTGGCTCCTGGGCTGAGGGGAGCTCAGGGGAGATCCTGAAATCTTGGGCTTGGAAAGACCCGAGGGCTGCGAGGCTGGGAGTGAGATCCCATCTGTGCCGGGAGAACGTGGGATTTGGGTGTAATTACAGCAAATTGGGAAAGAGTAAATGACACAAAGCTGAGCCTCACAATTGGCTCCGGCGCTGAGCGCATGGAGAGTGAAGAAATGGGCTGGAGAACCCGGTTTTCCCACTTTTCCTCTGCCATCCGGGCCATTCCCACCGAGCTCCACATCCTGGAGGAGCCTGTGGGCACCCTGGAAATGCAGCAGGGACCCTAAAAAGGAGTCTCCCAAAAAGGGACAGGGCGTGGGCACCTCAGCAGCACCTTGGTCACCTCGTGAGGGAGAAAACCAACCCCAAAGTGATCCAAAGCTCGGGAAAGGTGATAAGAGCCGGGGGTGGGCAGGGGACAGGTCCTGCAGCTCCGGCACCGCGGCTCGGCCACAGCCACCTTCTGTCTGCTCTCAGCCTGGGCTGGATTTCACAACGGGAATGACTATTTATTGTTCCTTCCTTGGAAATAAATAGATGGAAATTAAGCAGAAAGGTGTGGCGTGCGCTTAATTAGAGACAGGAAATGTGTCAGGTCGGGGTGATGGGGGGGAAAGGGGAGCCGGAGCTCCCGAGTCCTCTTCCCTGCACCAGTGGGGAGTCCTGGGCCCCGTTCCTGTCCCTGGTGTGACAGTGAGGCATCGGGAGGGTGATTCCTGCGGCGTGAGCCACCCCTGGATGAGTGTCTGGTGTATCTGGAATGTTCTGGAGGTGACAGGAACAGCACAGTCCGCACTGGGACAGCCGGTGCCCCTCAGTGAGGACGCGGCACCGGGATTACCCATCCTGGAGGTCACCAGAGACCCCAAATCCAGGGCTTGGCCCCTCTGGAAAGGCTCCCATGGTGCAGAGCTCGTCCACGAGACATCAAACACCTCCCGCCCCTTCAGATGGGGGAGCTGGAGCAGGGGGACCCCGACCTCCCCGGGGGTCCAAAGGGCTGGGAATAGTCCTGGGATGGGCTGAGATGGTTCTTGGCTGCTCCGAGCGCACCGCACACGCCCTGGATGCCTTGTAAAAATAAGGGCCTGGATGTGGTTGTGACATCTGCCAGCAGAGCAGAGCGATGAAAGGCCGTGATTCAGGCGTGAGCTGTTTGCCTGCAGGGTCCGGGAGGGATTCCCACCCTCCCGGGATGTTGCATCAACGCCACGACACCGGAGCATCTCGGCCCAGAACAGGTTTGCTTCCTCCCGACCGAGATTAGGAAGAGGCCGGGGGAGAGCCAGGATGACACGTTTTTTCCGGGATGGGAGTTCCAGAGGTGCTGGGAGCAGGTGGCTCCCGCCTGTAATAAATCACCTCCTGCTTTGCATCCCGAGATGTGCCCTTCCCGATAAGGCCGGGATCTGATCTCGGCATCGGATCGCGCTGGGAGACACCAGGCCTACAATTTGCTGGGATAATTAATTACGGATGGGACTTTACAAGCCCAGCTCCCAGCTGGGAAGAGCCTTACCCATCCCAAGTACTGAACACGGCCCCGCTCGGAGCTTCCAGGACCCCAAACCTGTGTCAGCCCCTTCCACCCACCAGAACAAGAGGTTTTGGCTCAAATAAAGGATGTTCCCTGCCTTTCCAGGCAGATCCCCCCGGTGCTGGCGTGGGTTGGAGCTGGGATGTGCTGTGGGATGGAGGAGCTGGGCTCCTGCTGGTGCGTGGATGGGTGGATTTGCAAACCCTGGGATCAGGTGGGAATTCTGTGCCTGCTCCCCACTGCTGGGCGCCCTCGGCCCCGTGCACCCCGTGGGGTGTTTTTGGGGTGTTCCCCAAACACGTCCCGTCACCCCAAAGCGCGAAGAGCCCCAGCAGCCCCCGGGAAGGAGCCGGGGCCGGCGGCGGGTCCCTGCTCGCTCCGACCCGTCCCGGTGTTGCAATCCCGGGGAGCCATTTCCCAGGTAAGCCCCAGTCTGGGAACGCCCTGGGAACGTCAGGGAGGGGTGGGAGCCTCCTTAAAAACCCGGCTGGGCCGGCGGGATGGGTGCGAGGTAAGGAGAGAGCGGCGGCATCGGCTCCCACTGCCCACAGCGGCGACAGACGGACACAGCGGGACCCTCGGAGGGATGCAGGTGAGGCTCCCAGGGAATTCCCGTTCCCCTGGGCTGGGGAACCCGGCCTCGGGACCCTCGGGCTGAATGTTTAACCGGGAAGAGCCCTGGGATGCGCCGCTGCAGGTTGGGCGGTGGAAATTCCTGGAATCCTTCGGCAGCTCCGGGAGCGGGGCCGGGGTGGAGGGACCTGCCGGGGTCACCGGGGGGATCCGGGATGGGGCGGGATGTCCAGAACGGGATCAGCGGCATCCA
The DNA here is from genome assembly GCF_020740725.1 of Corvus hawaiiensis. Lineage (NCBI taxonomy): Eukaryota > Metazoa > Chordata > Aves > Passeriformes > Corvidae > Corvus > Corvus hawaiiensis. The sequence continues at coordinate 2,301,437 of NC_063241.1, forward strand.
TGGACCTTCCCTGCCTCTGGAGAGCTCGGCTCGGGGCTGCCAGTGGGGTCTGGCTCCCGGAAAAGGGGGATTTGCCAGCGGGGATGCCGGGGCGGTGGGCAGGGAGTGCTGGGGCCGTGTCTGGCTCTGTGTCCCCCCCTCTGGGCGCTGGTGACCGGGCGAGGAAGGAGAGAGAGACGCGAGAGAAGGTGTGGGACCGTGGTGGTGGGAATGGAGCCACCGGAGAGCCCCATCCTGCCCGTCCCATCCAGCCGGGTCTGTGTCTCACCCCAGTGCCAGTGTCCCCATGTCCCAGCGTGGCACCGGTGTCCCCGTGTGCCACCCCGGCGAGTGTCCCCGTGCCCCCGGCTGGCCCCGGGGCTGTGCCGTGAGTCAGCGGCGGAGCAGCAGCCGCGGTGCCCCGAGGAAGGGCTGGGCACGGGTGGCAGGGGACTGGTGACACCGATGTGGGGACCCGGGGGGGTGCAGGGGGGTGCAGTGTGTCCTTCCGCCCTGGTGCTGCCAAAATCCTTCGGTTCATGCGCTGGGATGGGAAAGGCCGGAGCTGGAATCACCGGAGAGCGGCTCCCACGGCCCTGCCAGCGCTGGGACAGCTCCAAAGCCACCCTGGTGCCAGAATCCTGTGGGCTGGGGACAGTCCCCAGCTGGGGATGACGGAGTGACCCTGGGCCATGGCACCACAGGGACAGGGATGGCTTGGGAGGACACAGGGCCACGCTGAGGCACGTGGGGACAAGGACGAGAGCCCGGGGCTGAGTGTGGTGTCACCACCCCAGCGTGCGACGTCCTCGGCCTGGGGCTGGACCGGGGAGGATCAGGATGAGGACAGGGGACGGGAGCCAAGTCCGGGCGTGGGGCAGGTCCTGCCTGCTTCCCGAGAGCAGCCGGGCTGGGGACACCCTCTGGTGATGTCCCCAGAGCGGGGAACAGTGCTGGGCCACCCCTCTGTGCTCCATGCATCCCACCCCCTTGGCTTCCTCCAAGATCCATGTGGCCGCCGCTGTGGTGCTCGGTGTTGTCCTCTGGCCTGGGCTAAACCAGTCTGGAACAAAAGGGATCAACTGACCCCAGCTCCCCCCACTCCCGGCCACCGACGGGGCAGGAAAGAGCAAAGTCCGGCCAAGGTGACGCAGTTTCCGTCCCCTCGTCGCTGGGATGTGACGGGCACCATCCTGTTGGGCCCATCCATAGGAAGGAGCTTCCTGGCTGGGGGCAGCTGCGGGGACAGGAGGGGCATGGAGCAGGCACGGAGGGGACCCTGGGCTGTGGGGACGGGCTCGGCCGGGCTCGGGGGGGGGGCTCGGCAGGCCGGGACCTGCCCCGCCAGGGAGTTCCCGGAGCCGTGAAGCAACAGGAGGGCTGGCTGGTAATTCCTGCCCTTGTGCCGCCGCGCGGCTCCCAGCCCCATTCCTCCCTAATGAGCCCTGGGAACGGGCGGCCGCGGCCCTGGCGCTGCTCAGCCCCGCGGCCCCGGTGCCGTAATTATCGCCCCGGCCCACGCGCGGGGGCGGCGGCCCCGGGGGACGGGCGGGGCGGGCACAGGTGGCACCGAGGAGTCCCGGGGCTGGCGCAGGTGGCAGCGAGGATTTTGAGGGTGATTCTGTAGGAGAGGCGATGTGGGGAGATGAGAAGGCCCCACCGCGCCCGTGGGGTGTTTGCCGTTCCACGGCGCCGGCTCCTGCCTGCCGGGGGTTTGTGGTGGAGACCCCCTCGCCCACCCCGAGCGGTGGCTCCGGGGAGGGTCCCCCCTGACTCCCGTCCCCGCAGGCAGCCATGGGCGAGTGCACGGAGCTGGAATGGGCCGTGCAGGTGCTGGTGAACAACTTCGACAAGTACTCGAGCCGCTGCTGCTGCTGCAAGAACCCGCGGCGCATCAGCAAGAAGGATTTTCGGAAGATGCTGAGCCGCGAGCTCAACCACATGCTGACGGTGAGCGCGGGGGCCGCGGGGCCGGGGCCCCGCTCCTCACCTGCCCAGGGGTGTCCCCGCCCCGACCCCGGCTGATCCTGAGCGGCTCCGCTGTCTCCGCAGGACACCGGGAATCGCCGCGCGGCCGACAAGCTCATCTGCGACCTGGATGAGAACAAGGACGGGCGCATCAGCTTCGAGGAGTACTGGACCTTGATAGGCGGCATCGCCAGCCCGATCGCGCAGATCATCCGCCAGCAGGAGCAGAGTGTCAAACTCACCAAGTAGCCGCTGCTGGACCCTCCCGGACCCGCCCGGCTCCTCCACGTCCCCCGCTTTGTGCCCTCCCCGAGCCTCCGGGATCCCCCCGGTTCGCACGGCTTTGCCGAGCAGGATGGGGTTGGGGCGGGCAGGTCCTGTGGGTGGGATTTGGGGTGTGAGGCCGCCGTAGCCTCGGGGGCTCCTCCTTGCCCTGCCCTCCTCCTCTTCCACACGGAGCAAAGGGAGAGGTTCCCCCTCCTCCGGGACGGGAATTCTGTCTGTCCTCAGCCCTCCGCTGGCAGAAATCCCATCACGAGCAGCACCCCCTCTCCCCACGGGGCTCCCCCCCCAAGTGCGGGGGATCTCCTTGAGCCAAGGGCGCTTTTCCCCCTGCCCAAGCTGGTGAAGGCTCTGCCCTGCCCGGAGCCGGGGCTCGAGGAACGGCGCAGTCCCGGCCGGGTGACACCACCGTGGTTATTTATTGCAGCAATAAAATTTGGAGGAGCAGCGGGTGACGCTCCGGCTTTGCCGTCCCGGTGCGCCGAGGGGCGGGGGGAGGCTGTGGGAGGGGGTCCGCCCTGTCCCCGCCCTCACCGCACGGTCACGCCTTGCCCGGGCTGGTGACAAGGCCAGTCCCGGCCATCCCGGAGCCACCACGGGGTGTCAGCAGACACCGCGGCTTCCCCGCGCCCCCCACACCCATCCTGGGGCACGAGGGGTCCCTCCGTGTCCCCATGGGGGTCCCGGGCAGAGGGGGGACAGCAGCCCCACATCCACGGCTGCCCCGACCCCGCGGCGTCTCGGGGGTCCCCAATTCCTGTCTTGCATCCCGGCACATCGCAGAGCCCCCGCCCGGGATGGGGACAAAGCTCCGCGGTACCCCCGGGGACCCCCGAGCTGGGCACGGCCGGGCTCCCGGCGCTCTGCGGCGCCCACGGTGCTGGCAGGACGCCCGGGCCGCCAGCTCTGGCTCTTCCTGGGGAATTTCCACCGAGAAGGGACTTGGCCGAGGAGCTGCGAGCACGGCTGGGACCTCCAGCGACCCCCGATCCGAGGCACGGAGGTGGCGGCACCGTGGAACCGGGACCCCCAACCCCCTGCAGCCCCCCCGGCTCTGACCCCATGCGGGAGCACAGCGGGGTCCTGCCCGTCCCCCTGCTCACGCAGCCCCCCCAGACCAGCCCCGCGGTCCCGGGGGAACCGGGGTGTCCCCGTGGGAGCGGGCGGGGCTGGGCTGAGTCACGACCGAGGAATCCCCGCGGGGCGCGGCCCGGGCGCGGCTCAGCCCGCGGGGTGCGGGGCGAGCGGGGCTGGGCCGGGCGCTGCTCCCGGCGGCTTCCGCGGGATCCCGGAGATCCGGGCTCGATCCTCGTGGTCTCTCCAGGAGGGACCCTCAGGGCGGGGACAGCCAACCCCCAACGCCCCGTTTTTAGATGCACCAAAGGGGAACAATTCCGGGCGCTCCCCTTGCTCGTGTCCCTTCCCCACCCTGGGGGAGATGTGGGGGGCAGGGAAGGTCCCCCTTGTCCCTCGAACAAGTCCCCCCCGTGTCTTCAGCTGCAGGATCCCAGAGAATCTGGGGCGTTCCCTTCCCCGTGATGGGGGGACACCGCCCCAACCCCCCTGTCCTGGCTGATGCCCACCCGTGGCATGGCCAGCGAGTGCCACCCCTGACCCCGCTGTCGCTCTGTGCCGCGGCAAACGGGCTCAGCTCAGCTCCCGGGTGCTGCTGCGGGACCTGGAGGACAAGGACAACGTGCTGGACTGGCAGGAAGACACGGCCCTGCTGGGCTGCTCTAAAGCTCACGGACATCGAGCCCCGCAGCTCAAATAAACCTGGTGTCACCGCCCCAGCCCCAAATATTCACCTGGCATTGGGGTCACCGGGATGGGAGAGCTCAGGACCACCTCTCCTGGGGGTATTGGGGCCCTCCAGATGGTTTAGGGTGGCCTGGTGATCCAGGGGACCATCCCAGCACCCCGAGAAGTGCTCGGCATCCCCCACCTCCCTCTAATGGGATCACACAGCTCGTTAGGCAAAAATGAGGCGCGGGCGAAACCGCCTGCGAGGAGCTGCTGGGAAAGGCCGGGGGCGAGGGGCTGCCGGGGGGGCAGTGCCACCCCCGCCGGGCTATAAATGCCCACCGCGCCCCGGCTGCCGCATCCCGAGTCCTTTTGGGGTGCTGATCTGCGCTGACCCGGTGAGTCCCTGCTCCCCTTCCTCCCGCAGCTCCTCCAGCAGCTGCTGCACCCCAAAAACCTCTCCGGGAGATGCACAGATCCCGATGCCACCCCCTGCTCTGTCCCCAGGCTGGCGATGGCGTGTCCCCTGGAGCAGGCGATGGCCGTGATGGTCACCACCTTCCACAAGTACTCGGGCAAGGAGGGCGACAAGTACAAGCTCAGCAAGGCGGAGCTCAAGGAGCTGCTGAACAAGGAGCTGCCCATCTTCGGGAGCGTGAGTGCCCGCGGGGCACCCCTGGGTACCCCTCGGGGAGGGGGTTGGAGGGGCAGCAGCAAACCAGCCCCGGGACTTTCTCCCGGGCCAGGGGGGGGTCTCTGAAATTCCCCCAATGGAAGCTGATGGATTCATCCCACAGGGACCTCGTGCTCCCGGGAAAGCCCTGGGGAAGAGGAGGGACGAGGCCTCGAGGGGCTGAGCTGGAGCAGGCGCAGCCCGAAAGGAAATTTGGCTTTTTTTTTCATATACCCACAGGAATATTTTGTTTGGCAAAGGAAATCACGCTCCGATTTCCCCTTTTTTTTTCACCTTTGTTTTTTAAACCCCCACTTCCCTTTCTTGGCTTGTGGCTTCAACCGAGAGACGAAATTATTTTTGCCAAATTTTTCCGCATCTGGGAGGCGCTTTTGGTACTTTTGGGCACTCCCCACCTGCAGCTCCCAGAGGCGAAGGGAAAACCCTCCTTGAGGCAGGGGAGGGAAATGGGGTGGGATGGGGCAGCCCCTCACCCCAAACCCTCTCTCCCTGACAGAAACAAATGGACGAGGCCGAGTTCAAGCGGCTCATGAACGACCTGGACCACAACAAGGACAGCGAGGTCGATTTTAAGGAGTACGTTTGTTTCCTGGCCTGTGTCACCATGGGCTTCAACGAGTTCTTCAAGGACGACCCCAGCAAGCAGCACCGCAGGAAGTGACCCCCGGCTGCTGCCCACCCCGGCCCTGAGGGGCTGCAATAAAAGCTTTTCCCCAATCCTGGCTGAGTTCCTGGGTTCTGTTCAGGCTTTCCCCCAATCCTGGCTGAGTTCCTGGGTTCTGTTCAGGCTTTTCCCCAATCCTGGCTGAGTTCTGGGGGTTCTGTTCAGGCTTTTCCCCAATCCTGGCTGAGTTCCTGGGTTCTGTTCAGGCTTTTCCCCAATCCTGGCTGAGTTCCTGGGTTCTGTTCAGGCTTTTCCCCAATCCTGGCTGAGTTCTGGGGGTTCTGTTCAGGCTTTTCCCCAAATCCTGGCTGAGTTCTGCGGGTTCTGTTCAGGCTTTTCCCCAATCCTGGATGAGTTCCTGGGTTCTGTTCAGGCTTTTCCCCAATCCTGGCTCAGTTCCTGGGTTCTGTTCAGGCTTTCCCCCAATCCTGGCTGAGTTCTGGGGGTTCTGTTCAGGCTTTCCCCCAATCCTGGCTGAGTTCCTGGGTTCTGTTCAGGCTTTCCCCCAATCCTGGCTGAGTTCCTGGGTTCTGTTCAGGCTTTCCCCCAATCCTGGATGAGTTCCTGGGTTCTGTTCAGGCTTTTCCTCAATCCTGGCTGAGTTCCTGGGTTCTGTTCAGGCTTTCCCCCAATCCTGGCTGAGTTCCTGGGTTCTGTTCAGGCTTTTCCCCAATCCTGGATGAGTCCCAGGGGTTCTGTTCAGGCTTTACCCCAATCCTGGCTGAGTCCCAGGGGTTCTGTTCAGGCTTTACCCCAATCCTGGCTCAGTTCTGGGGGTTCTGTTCAGGCTTTCTCCCAATCCTGGATGAGTTCTGGGTTCTGTTCAGGCTTTTCCCCAATCCTGGCTCAGTTCCTGGGTTCTGTTCAGGCTTTTCCCCAATCCTGGCTGAGTTCCTGGGTTCTGTTCAGGCTTTTCCTCAATCCTGGCTGAGTTCCTGGGTTCTGTTCAGGCTTTCCCCCAATCCTGGCTGAGTTCCTGGGTTCTGTTCAGGCTTTCCCCCAATCCTGGATGAGTTCTGGGGGTTCTGTTCAGGCTTTTCCCCAATCCTGGCTGAGTTCTGGGGGTTCTGTTCAGGCTTTTCCCCAATCCTGGCTGAGTTCTGGGGGTTCTGTTCAGGCTTTTCCCCAAATCCTGGATGAGTTCCTGGGTTCTGTTCAGGCTTTTCCCCAATCCTGGCTCAGTTCCTGGGTTCTGTTCAGGCTTTTCCCCAAATCCTGGATGAGTTCCTGGGTTCTGTTCAGGCTTTTCCTCAATCCTGGCTGAGTTCCTGGGTTCTGTTCAGGCTTTCCCCCAATCCTGGATGAGTTCCTGGGTTCTGTTCAGGCTTTCCCCCAAATCCTGGCTGAGTTCTGGAGGTTCTGTTCAGGCTTTCCCCCAATCCTGGATGAGTTCCTGGGTTCTGTTCAGGCTTTTCCCCAATCCTGGCTGAGTCCCAGGGGTTCTGTTCAGGCTTTACCCCAATCCTGGCTCAGTTCTGGGGGTTCTGTTCAGGCTTTTCCCCAAATCCTGGATGAGTTCCTGGGTTCTGTTCAGGCTTTTCCCCAATCCTGGCTGAGTTCCTGGGTTCTGTTCAGGCTTTCCCCCAATCCTGGATGAGTTCTGGGTTCTGTTCAGGCTTTTCCTCAATCCTGGATGAGTTCCTGGGTTCTGTTCAGGCTTTTCCCCAATCCTGGATGAGTTCCTGGGTTCTGTTCAGGCTTTTCCCCAATCCTGGCTGAGTTCCTGGGTTCTGTTCAGGCTTTCCCCCAATCCTGGATGAGTTCTGGGTTCTGTTCAGGCTTTTCCTCAATCCTGGATGAGTTCCTGGGTTCTGTTCAGGCTTTCCCCCAATCCTGGATGAGTTCCTGGGTTCTGTTCAGGCTTTCCCCCAAATCCTGGCTGAGTTCTGGGGGTTCTGTTCAGGCTTTTCCCCAAATCCTGGCTGAGTTCCTGGGTTCTGTTCAGGCTTTCCCCCAAATCCTGGATGAGTTCCTGGGTTCTGTTCAGGCTTTTCCCCAATCCTGGCTCAGTTCCTGGGTTCTGTTCAGGCTTTTCCCCAATCCTGGCTGAGTTCCTGGGTTCTGTTCAGGCTTTTCCTCAATCCTGGATGAGTTCCTGGGTTCTGTTCAGGCTTTCCCCCAATCCTGGATGAGTTCCTGGGTTCTGTTCAGGCTTTCCCCCAAATCCTGGCTGAGTTCTGGAGGTTCTGTTCAGGCTTTCCCCCAATCCTGGATGAGTTCCTGGGTTCTGTTCAGGCTTTTCCCCAATCCTGGCTGAGTCCCAGGGGTTCTGTTCAGGCTTTACCCCAATCCTGGCTCAGTTCTGGGGGTTCTGTTCAGGCTTTTCCCCAAATCCTGGATGAGTTCCTGGGTTCTGTTCAGGCTTTTCCCCAATCCTGGCTGAGTTCCTGGGTTCTGTTCAGGCTTTCCCCCAATCCTGGATGAGTTCTGGGTTCTGTTCAGGCTTTTCCTCAATCCTGGATGAGTTCCTGGGTTCTGTTCAGGCTTTTCCCCAATCCTGGATGAGTTCCTGGGTTCTGTTCAGGCTTTTCCCCAATCCTGGCTGAGTTCCTGGGTTCTGTTCAGGCTTTCCCCCAATCCTGGATGAGTTCTGGGTTCTGTTCAGGCTTTTCCTCAATCCTGGATGAGTTCCTGGGTTCTGTTCAGGCTTTCCCCCAATCCTGGATGAGTTCCTGGGTTCTGTTCAGGCTTTCCCCCAAATCCTGGCTGAGTTCTGGGGGTTCTGTTCAGGCTTTTCCCCAAATCCTGGCTGAGTTCCTGGGTTCTGTTCAGGCTTTCCCCCAAATCCTGGATGAGTTCCTGGGTTCTGTTCAGGCTTTCCCCCAAATCCTGGATGAGTTCCTGGGTTCTGTTCAGGCTTTACCCCAATCCTGGCTGAGTTCTGGGGGTTCTGTTCAGGCTTTCCCCCAATCCTGGCTGAGTCCCAGGGGTTCTGTTCAGGCTTTTCCCCAATCCTGGATGAGTTCCTGGGTTCTGTTCAGGCTTTCCCCCAATCCTGGCTGTGTCCCAGCGGTTCCGTGGCCGCAGGCAGCGGGCTCAGGGTGACTCACTCCTTCCTCCAGCTCCGTGGGATTTTCCACGGCGTGGCTCAGCCCCGGGAGGTGTCTTTTTGGGAGAAGTCTGAACAAAACAGCTCCTGGATGTCCCTCCCGGTCATCCTGCCTGGCCTGGGGAGGTTTCAGGGTGCTTTAGGTCAGAACAGGGGTGATTTTCTGAGCCCAGCGTGGGGCATGCATGGGCACGAGGTGCCTTGGGTGACACCAGGTTTGGGGGGGGGGGGACATAAAAGCCAGAGCGTGTCCCCAGTGTCCACCCGGAGACCCTCAGCCCCCCGGGATGTGGGTGAGCCCGTGCTGGGGGGGGGGCTGCACTGCAGAGCTCAACCCGAGCCCCCCCAGGATCCCCACGGAGCCCCGGGGCCGCGGACAGGCAGCGATTCCCTGGACACGCCACCCTGGGATGGGGCTGGGATTTGGGAATCACGGGGCTCCCCCATCCCAGGCAGGTCGGGGCTGGTTTGGGAAAGGCCCCTCAGCTGCTCTCCGGCTTTCCAGAGAAAGAATCCCGGGAGAAAAGACCCCACAAAGTAGGGCAGAGCTGGCGGACCCCGACAGAGCCGGTCCCCACGCCCCCAGCTCCTCCCTGAGCCCCCTCAGGTCCTTCCAGCATCTCCAAACTTTTCCCTGCCCCTTCTCAGACCCTTTAAAAAGAGCCCCCGGCGCTTCTGCCCCTCCCAGTAATTCCCACCACCTTTCTTCTCGCTACTGGGGAGACGAGCTTCAGGCTTGGGGGTTACTTCTGCCAAAATGTAAAGAGCTCCCCGACCTGGGGAGATGCCGAGAGGGGTTTGGGGAGGTTTCACATCCCCCTGAGTGTCAGAACAACCGGAGCTTTGTCCCCTGTGTTTGTCACTCTGGTCCCTGCAGCAGCCGAGGGTTGAGGGGGCTGGGGGACACTCGGGGGCTTTGTCAGGCCTCGCCCCAGGGCTGGGGGTTGGAAACCGTTCCTGGTGTTCTCCACAGCTCCAGGACACGTGCCCGGGCCACGCAGCCACCAAAATAGCTCCGTTACACAACGGCGCGTTGGGACGCGCCGCCCTCGCCGTTAGGAAACAGAAATCGCTGCCAGGAGACTGGAAAACAGAAAAAAAAAACCCAGCACAACCCCGGCACGACACCACCCCCGTGGCCAAACCCCGCTCGGCCCCAGACACCCCTCGGGATGCTGCCAAACACACCGCGGGTGGCACCTGGCACCACCTGCCCGGTGGGATGCGGTGCCCACCGGGACATCCTGAATCCCGAGGGATTCTCCCGGGCCTGGTGGTCCCTGTCCAGCTCCAGGGGCGCATTTTGTTCCTTCTGACCCAAACCAGCCCCCTGGGTGGGTGGGAGGGCCGGGGCAGCTCCCGGGATTTCCTTTCTCCTCCTTTTCTCCTCCTTTTCTCCTCCTTTTCTCCTCCTTTTCTCCTCCTTTTCTCCTCCTTTTCTCCTTTTCCGGCCGTGTCCGGGCAGGCTCGGGATGGTCGGTGCCTCCCCGGCCGGGTGTGTCCCAGGCGGGGCTATAAATGCCAGGGCCTGACTCCGGCTCCCCTTCCGCCCTGCCCCGTCCTCCTCTGTCCCGTCTGAGCTCTCGGTGAGTTGCTTTTTTCCCCCTTCTGTTCCCTCTCCAGATGCTCTCCAGATGTTGCCCAGGCGCAGCTGCCCCATCCCACAGCGGTGTCCCCTGGCAGGGGCTTTTCCCCGGGGCGGAGCGGGCGGTTCCTGCTGCAGGTGCCGAGCTGGGAATCTGGATTTCACCTGGAAAAGCACCTGAGCCCCTTCCCTGCCCGGCCTGGGCAGGAGGGGGCTGTGGTCCCCCCCCATTTTTCCCTCTGTTTTGGAGGTTGCCCAGCCCGGCCGGGAGCGGGAGGGTGGAATTAGGGAGGGAACGGTGAATCCCGGGATGTGCTGGGGGCTGGGAGGGGCTGTTCCCCCCTGGCACGGAGGTGTCTGGGGATGCCAAACTCCTCTGTCCCCTCCTTGTGTCCCCAGGCTTGCCGCTGTCCCCATGGCGTGTCCCCTGGAGCAGGCGCTGGCCGTGATGGTCGCCACCTTCCACAAGTACTCGGGCAAGGAGGGCGACAAGTACAAGCTCAGCAAGACCGAGCTTAAGGAGCTGCTGATGAAGGAACTGCCGAGCTTCAGCGTGAGTGCCGCATCCCGCGGGCAACTCCGGGATCCGGGGACGTGCAAATCCCGATTTTAATCCGCCCCCCCCCCCCCCCTTTTCCCCCGGGCAGAAAGAAACCAGCGAGGCGAGTTTACAGAAGCTCATGAGCAACCTGGACTGCAACAGCGACAGCGAGGTGGACTTCCAGGAGTACGTGACCTTCCTGGCCTGCATGGCCATGATGTGCAATGACTTCTTCCAGGACCTCCCGGACAAGATGCCGCGCAGGAAGTGAGGGCAGGGCGCTGCCACCGCCCCGGGACCCTCCCGTTGTCCTCCCGATGCCATTTCAATAAATTTTGATTTAAACGAAGCGTTTTGCCCCGGGGGTCTCTCTCCCCGGGCCGGGGGTGTTGTCGCTCGGGTGAAGCCCCCGTTCCCCCTCCGCGGGCGCCGGACCGGGAGCGATTCCAGGCTGGATCCGCCTCTGTCCCGGGGTGGATGCTGCGTTCCCCGAGGCCTCGTAAACCGCCCCGGGGCCGCTCCCTGGCAGCCGCGTGGGGCTGAGTCAGCCCTGCCCGGCCGCTCCTGCCCTGCGTTCCCAGGAGCTGTTCACATCCACGCAGGGCGAGGCGGAGCTCCCGCAGGGATTAACGGCTCCGAGCTGGAATTGTGACCCTCACGCAGGGTCGGGGTCTGTCCCTCACCGGCCGCCCCGCGGGGCAGGACCTGTCGCGATGTCACCGCGGGACGCTTGTCCCTTCCCCAGCCCCGCTCCCGCGGGGTTTCGCTGCGCTCCTGCCCGGGGTGGGGTTGTGCGGAGCAGCCGGTGCTCCGGGCCAGCCCTGCCGTGATCGCCGAGCCCATCCCGCCCGCGGCTCCGCGGCTCCGTTCCTCCCCCGGTGCCCTTTTCCACCCTCAGTGAAAAGCTTCGCCATCCTGCGGGCTCCAGATGTGCGACACGCCCCTTCCAGATGTGGCTGTGCGCCCTCCACCAGCGTCATCCTCAGCTCTGGGATGCTCCCAGGGGCACCGGCGATGCCACGAAGGGACAGGACAAGAGGGAACAGCCGCAGGCTGTGCCAGGGGAGGCTCGGGCTGGACACCAGGAGGGATTTCCTCCTGGAAAGGGCGGTCAGGCCTTGGCAGGGGCTGCCCAGGGAGGTTTGGAGTTGCCATCCCTGGAGACGTCCGAGGAATTCCTGGATGCTGGTCTGGGTGACCAGGTGGGGATTGGTCAAAGGTTGGACTCCATGCTCTTGGAGGGCTTTTCCAGCCTCAATGATCCTGGAATCTGCATCCCTCCCCACTGACAGGGATCCACCCTGAATCCATCCCCACTGATGGGAGTCCCTCCCCACTGACAGGGATCCACCCTGAATCCCTCCCCGCTCACAGGAATCCACCCTTCATCCCTCCCCACTCACAGGGGTCCACCCTGAATCCCTCCCCACTGACAGGGATCCACCCTGAATCCCTCCCCACTCACAGGGGTCCACCCTGAATCCCTCCCCACCCCGCCCCAAGCCCTGGGGCTGCACCCGGAGCACTCCCAGCCCCTTGGCTGCACCCACGCATGGGGCAGGTGCCAATCCCCCGGTGGCTCCTGCCCCCAGGTCCCAAAGCAGAGCTCTCCCAGTGTTTGGACAAGCGCGTTCCGGGGAATTTTGGGCAGCATATGGCAGCAGGAGGCCCCACAGTGAGCGCCTGGCCCTCCTTCCCTCCCCACATGGCCCGGCCACGCCCTCACCCGTCCCATGGCACACACGTGTCCCTGTCCCTCTCCCCACATGGCCCAGCCGTGCCCTCACCCATCCCCAGGCCTGTCCCAACCTGACAGGTCACCCGTGTCCCTCTGCCCAGCCCACGCGTGTCCCCTGCCTGGCGAGGACGTGCCCGTCTCCAACCCAAAACCTGTCCCTTTGTCTCCCTCTTTTGCAATTTTCTGTTCTACTGGCACCAGTTCCTCGTGCTTGGGGATGACGAGGCTGGCGGGAGATGTTTCACCATCGCTGTCCTTCCCACTTCCCAAAAGTCTTAATGACCATCGTCGGGCCGGACTTGGGGTGGAGGCTCCTCACCAGCCCCCTCCAGACACTCAGGGTTTTGTAGCTCCTTCTGGGAACTGGGAACACTGGGACGTGGGCCCCAACACTGCGGGGACAGCTGGGAGTGGGCAGCGTTTGCCAATGCCCTGGGTTATCGTCGGGCAGCAATTCCAGCTGCCGGGAAGTGCCACCTCCCAGGACCAGCTGGCAGAGTTCCGACACACCGGCGTGCCCGGATTTGTACCCAGGATTGACTCGCTGGAGCAGCGATTCAGGGGGAATGTCCTCATGGAGGGGTGGGATGTGCTGGCCATCCCTGGCACCCGCCCAGCGGCCAAATCCACCAAAACATCAGTGACAAACCACGTCCCCCACTGGGTAAAACCAGCGTCATCCCAGTGGAGACCCTCACCCAGAGAAGCTCCTTTCCATTATCTCCATCAACCACTGCGGGAACATTCCAGAAAAGCCCCTGTGCCATCACTGACCCCCGAGGCCGCCCCCTCATAAATGCCATTTTTGGTGTTTCCTTGTTTTGCCTGACGGGTTTGGGCCTTCCCCTCCCTCGGTAACAGTTCCTGGAGCCGGGTGAGGAATCCGCACCTGGGCGTGCTGCACGGCCTTGCACAATTCCCGGGGTTATTGCCCCGGAGGGAATTGAGGCTGTCACAGACAGAGCTCAGGGAGGGTATAAAAGGTGCCGTCCCCACCTCGGCATCACTCGATCCTCCTGCTCCGCTCCTGCCGTGCGTCCTCTGAAGAGCCCAGAACTCCTCCAAGGTGAGCAGCTCCTTCCAGACGGTGCTGGATGAGCAGCCGGTCCCTCTCCTCGGGTTCCATTAAATGTTGTGCCGTTTGTCCCTTCCCAGCAGGATGAAAACCGACCTGGAGCTGGCCCTGGAATGCGCCATCAACATCTACCACCAGTACGCGATGCGGCGGCCCATCGATGACTACCTCAGCAAGAACGAGTTCTCCAAGCTGCTCAAGGAGACGGCCCAGCCTTTCCTCCAGAACACGCTGCCGGTGAGATCCCGGAGCCGTGGAATGGGATGGGTGGGAAGGGACATGGAAGATCCTCTCATTCCAGGGATGTTGGGCAGGGACATCTCCCACTGTATTGGGATGCTCAGAGCTCATCCAATCCGGCCTTGGACACTTCCAGGGATGGAAGAGCCGAGCGCTGTGGGATCCTTGGGGATGGGGGTGGCCGGGAGCTTCCCAAAGGGAGGGAGGGTTTTTTGGGGTTCAGCCCCTGCTGGGTGATCCTCGTGCCACAGCTGGGGACAGGCAGGGTGACCCTGAGTGACTCTGCTCCTCGTTTGTCTCCCCGCAGCCCAACACGACCACCGACAACTACATCAACCAACTCTTCACCAAAGCCGACGCCAACCACGACGGCCGCCTTAAGTTCACCGAGTTCATGACCACGCTGAGCCTCGTGGCCATCGATGCCCACAACAGGTCCCATGAGGGCCCTGGGCATGACCACGGCCATGGGCATGACCACGGCCACGACCATGGTCATGACCACGGGCACGGGCCCGAGCATGGCCACGGCCACCGTCACTGAAACTGAAGCGTCTCCTGGGGTGGCTGAGCCATGGGACTCCGTGTCCCCAGGAGGCTCAGCCCGTGCCCGTAACCAAACTTTTGTCACCTGCTTCTATTTCGTGGCACTGAAATAAAATCTCTTCCTTTGAGCACCAAATCCATCCGTGTTCCATGTCCTGGGGTCTCTGGGGAGGGGGTGACGCCCACCCACTCTGTGGTTAAACACAGACTAAACGGTGGCACGGGAGGGTGGCACGGGGGGACTGGGCAGAATGGGGGGGTCAGGATTAGCGACTGGGGGGTCCCCACTGAGCAGCACTGGCTGTGCGGGCTCCTGGAGCGTGTCACATCCCAGGGTCACCCCAATGCCTTCCCAGACCTCGACAGGAAGGGGGGGAGCACCCCGGGAGTCTGGGGGGGTCCTGGATAGGGGCAGCTCGGGGCTGCACAGGAGCATTCCCAGCCCTGCTTGTCCCAGCCCTTCTTTGGACCAGGTCCGGGATGTGCCGGGGGCAGAGCAGAGCTGGGGGGTCCTTCCCCAGGTCTCTGCCAAGGGACTGGGACTGGAGGTGTTGCATTCCGGGGGTGTCACATGCCAGGGGTGCCACATCCCAAGGGTGCCACTTCCCAGGCGTGCTTCAGATGTTTTTGTAACTCCCAAAACAACCCGACAGCCCCAGCAGAGCAAAGAACGAGGCCGAGGGGCTCCGGGGGCTCCGGGGGCTCCATCCTGGGAGCTGCTCAGAGGAGTGGCTGCTCTGCAGAATGAGTCCAACATTTCACGGTGTGGGGACACATCCCCCAGCTCACGACACATCCCCCAGGTCACAACACATCCCCCAGGTCACAACACATCTAAAAGCCACCGTGGGCTCCTGGGGACAGAAACAGGAGTGGAAAAGAACTCCTGGATCCGTCGGCGAGGGGACACAGAGTGGGAAACCCCCAGGCTCAGGAGGCTCCGGCATTTCCAACATCAGCTGAAACCAGGAGCCTGTCCTGGGTGAAGCCAGGGGGGTTTTGGGTGGTTCACTCGGTGACACAGCGAGGTTTCGTGTGGTTACTCAGTGACACGGGACATCTCTGACTTCGGGGAGCAGCCCTTGTCCCCCGAGATGCCACTCACTGTCACCCCGGTGCCACTTGGGCATCGCTCCCCTTGCAGGATTGGGCATCACGAGCTGCCTCCTCCACAGATTTTAGGGGAAAACTGGGAAAGTTGGGCAAGAGGCTGCGTGCGAGGGCTGCACAAGCGCACCAGAGCTTTCCCTGCCAGCTGAGGAACGAGGATGCAATTTGGGATGGGTGACAATCCATAAAGAGCAAGGCCGGGAAACAAAAGGAGCAAGGAATGAGTCAGGGATACGGGAATCCAACCCGTGCTGTGCCCTGGGGGCATACAGGAGCATCCTCGAACAGGAATGGGCACCCCTGGTTTGGCTGCTCCTTGCCTCTTCCTCGTACCCATTGTCTGATTTTAAATCTCATTGTCTGATTTAAAATCTCATTGTCTCCTCCTGACACGGAGGTGACAATCACAAAACGCGAGGTGGTTCCTGCACCAGCCAGAAAAGACCCTGACCTTGGGTTTTCTCCTGGTTTTGTGGCCAGTTTCCTCCAGAAAAATCTCTGCAGTGAGAGCAGAGGTCTGGTACAAATAGAAAACAATGGAAAATATTCTGGAAAACAAGTTATAAAATGCGGATGCTGCGCTGTCTTGGGTGGTGTCCAACCAGTTGGCGTTGTAGAGGACAGATCCCATTGAGAACACATCCAGGGGACAAAGTTTTCCCTGTTTTTCTGTGAAACAGCCCCATTTGCTCCCACGCTAGAAGGAAACTGTGCAAATTTTTTGTTGCGTTGCAGAACTCCCCATGTTTTGGCAATTTCTGCCCCAACGGCCTTGCCCTTGACGTCGAGGTGTGACAAACCCAGGGTTTTTCCCTTCCCTGAGCCCTGTCAGTGATGATGGAGGGGACAAGGACAACATTTCCAAAGCCTGGTGGGTGCAACCAGGAACTGAGCGTAGGAACGAAGCTGGGAGGGGCTCAGCAGTTCCCACCTGGCAATTTCCAGGTGCGGGAAATGCGAACTCAAGCTGATGCTTGTGGCAGGTGTGTCACCAGCTCTGATGAAAGAGGACCTCAGACAGGTATAAAAGGGCTGATCCAGGCTCCTGGGTCACACCGACGGATCCATTCCCTGCAAACCCTCCTCGGAGACCAGGGTGAGTAGGACAGCGATGGTCCTTGCAGGGAAAGCGATGGGGGAGGAGCAGTTTGGGATGTGGCCTGGGCCCAGAGCGATGGATTCTACTCGGGGTAGAGCAGGAGGTTGGTTTGGGTTGGAAAATGAGCGCGAATTAACGGCATTTTGGTGCTGTCTTGGGTGGAGGCACCATGAGTTCTGTGCCCCCGGCCCTAAATCCCCTCGCTGGCGGTGCCACGGTGGCCTGACCCTGCCTCCCTCACCTGAGAAACGTCTCCAGGTGTGTCAGGACAAGCTGCTTCCTTGGCAAAGCTGAAAATGGAGCTGTGACCCAGCAATATCCCGAAATCCCCTCATTTCCCGCTCCACACCAAGGAGCTGAGGGTGCCCCTGGGCTCGGCCCCAGCAGGACGAAGCTCCGGCTGTGGCTCCTGCTGATTTTCCTGTCGCAGCTTTGAGGTTTGTCCCTGGTTGCTGCAGGTACCTCCGGAGCTCAGCCATGTCCTCCAGCACCCACAGCCACGCCGGGAGCCGGCATTTCCCCGGGAACTGCACCCTGGAGAAGGCCCTGCAGACCGTGGTGGATGTTTTCCACCGATACAGCATCCGCCAGGGCGAGCTCGACCTCCTCAACTTCAACGACTTCAAGACGCTGCTGACGGAGCAGGCGCCGTCCTTCCTGACGGCCTGTGTGAGTGCCAGAGGGACGATCCCGGAGCGGTGATCCCGGAGGGATGGGGCTCAGGAGGCCTCTGGGGGATGGGGAGCAGCCCCTCCGTGGTTGTGGGGCCAGGACGGGGGTTTCTGATCACACCCAGCTTGGGGTCACCCGCGCTCTTCTTCCTGCCGTGGGGTTTGGGACAAAATCCTGTCCCCTCTGGGGTTTAACGTGGGGCTAAAGGCAAGGGAGGGGAGGGTCAGGACATCCTGCAGCTTCCAAACCTTTCCCAGGGCAGGGAAGGATGCACAGGGGTGGAGCCAAGGAGGGGATGTGACCCCTCCTCCTGTCCCCAATTTCAGGACAGGAACAAACACGGCTACATGAACGAGCTCTTCCAAGAGACCGACCTGAACAAGGACAGTGAGCTGAGCTTTGAGGAGTTCACCATCGTGCTGAGCAAGGTGGCCGACGACGCCCATCGCATCAGCCACGACTCCGACCGCTGCGGGCCGGACCAGGACTGAGCCCGGACACGGAAAACTGGGAAAAGGAAGCTTTAGGAATTGGGCTGCTGTAGGAATCGGGCTCTGTCTGCTCTCTGCCTGCTTGGGACAGCCCCACTCATGAGACAATAAAGCATCGCTTGAAATTTTCCGAGTCTTTCTCGTCTCCTCATCCATCCCACGCATGGGAGGGTGGGATCTCACCGCCTGCGGGATCACCCTGGGGTGACAGAGCTGCTGCTCCCTCTCCCCACAACAGCCACTCTCCTGCCCTTAAAAGTGTGTTTTGAAGGAGTTTTGCAACTCCAGCCTCGGGGTGTCCCTGCAGGTCCTCAGGCACAGCCAACCCTGGGTACCTCCCAGCAGCTCCTGGGCTGCTCCTGCTCCAGCTCATGGATCCCTGCCTGAGCCTGGGCCTTGGGGACAGGGCTGTGGCACAGCTGGACAGGGAGGTTCCCTTTCAAGGACACCTGCAGAGCCACCAAAGCGGTGCCAGCACCTGTCCCTGTGACCCTCAGCACTGCCCCTCATCCCCGGGCACTTCGATGCCTGCACTGACCACTCCCAGCCTGGGCACTCATCCCTGGCTCCAGCCACTGTCCCACCTTGGAAACCCCTGGCCACCCCCTGTACCCCATCCTTGCCCCCCTGCCACCTCCAGGCTGATAAAAGTGACCCAAAGAGGTTTCCTGAAATTGCACCAAAACCCTGCAACGCCGCAGCCCGTCCCGGACACCACGTTGTGAAACGTCCCCGACATCTCCAGATGTTCTGTGCACCAGAACCCTCCTGTTGTGAAACCAGAGCACCCCCACCAGCAAGGGCTGGGGGCTGGGGGGCTGCTGGGAATGGAATCACAGAATCCCAGGATCATTTCAGCTGGGAAAGACCTCCAGGATCGAGTCCGACCTGTGCCCAGTCCCCATCTGGTCACCCAGACCAGCGTCCAGTCATTTCTTGGACACCTCCAGGGATGGGAACTCCAAACCTCCCTGGCCTGACTGCCTTTTCCATGAGGAAATTCCAGCTAAAAGACCAGGGCTGCAGCTCCTGGCATGGTGGTGGCCCACATCAGCTCCTCTGGAGCTCCTGAACTCACCCCAGGCCTGTCTGGGACCTTGTTTCGGCCTCCACTTCGTGTCCGAGACCCACCCGAGGCCGGGCAGGTTAAACAAACCCCCCCTGAACGGGTGTGCTGAGTCAGCAGCCAGCTCATTTTAATGAGGAAACACTGGAAAATCTCGTTTTGCTCACAAACTTGGCAGCTCTGAGCTGCCAGGCCTCTGCCACGCCAAGAAACAACAACAGGAAAAGCCACAAAGCGAGGACAGAGCCCTGAAAAGTGGGGGGGGGGATAAAAAAACACTGCACCTTTCAGCCACACCTGGGCTCTGCAGCTCCGGGCACACCTGGGGCGGGGAGAAGCCACCCTTGGTGCAGATGAAATGGAGCTCCTGGAGCTCAGCCAGGCTGGGAACACGCCCGGATCATCTTTCATGGAGAGCTGGTTGCTGCAGGCAGGGGATGGTCCCTCCGTGCCACCTCTGTCCCAGTGTCACACAGACAGCCCTGCCCGCGCCGCCAGGACCGGGTGGCACTCGGTGTTCTGGTCTGGTGAGGGGTCAAAGGTTGGACTCGGTGATTTTGGAGGTCTTCTCCAGCCTCAGGGATCCTGGGAAGCTGTGGGACACTGGGATGCACCAGGGGTGGGGACATTTTGGGGACAAGCAGCGATGGAGCAGGGCAGGAATGGTGCTGTGGGTGCCCTTCACCCCCTGGCATTGGAAAACAGCCCCGGCAAGGATGAAAATCGGGTGGCAAGGAAGAATCCCGAGGGAAGGCGCTTTTGCCAAGAGCTGGCGGAGAATCACAGCCCCGGCAGCAGGTGAGGGGACAGGGCCACCCCCACCTGAGCCCGTGGCACCCCGAGCTTGCGGGAAAAGCCACAGAGCCCCTTTTTAGGGAACTACCCCGGAGCCTTGAGCAACGGCAGCGGTGTCATGGGGACAGGCTGGAGCGGGATGAAACGGGGACGTTTCACAACGCGCCACGGCCCAGCTATAAGAGACACCGGCGTGGCACCGGCCCCCCGCCCGCCCCAGGGGACCTCGCTACTGTGACAAGATGAGCAAGGCAAGTTCTGGTGGGCGCTGAAGGTCTCTGTGCTCTTTTCCAGGTCATTGGAGGTGTGAGGATCCACCGGGAGCATCTCCTCGCTGTTGCTTGCAGAGCAAAACCATCTCAGCCCGTGAGGGGAGAGGTTTTCTCCTGAGAGAGGTTCCTGACCACCAAAGAGGCTCCTGGAAGTCAGATCTCATGCTCTGAATCTCTCCAGAGGGTTTTGGGGTGTTGTCCCCTGCTCTGTGTCCCTACAGAGGGTTTTTGGGGTGTTATCAGCTGCTCCGGTTGGTTTATCAGCAGTGCCAGGCTTAGACAAGGCCCATTTTGGGGGCAAATCAGCTCTCAGCTCTCATTTGTAGGTGCACAGGGCAGAGGCTGCAACGTCCTTCAGTCTCCTTGGAGGAAACTCCAACAGCTCCAATTCATCCCCAAAAAGGAACGGCTGAACCCGCCCCGGCTCTGTCCCAGTCCCACGCGAGGCCGGGGCCGGTTATCCCAGATTTTCCTGATGTTTTTTGGTGTGACCATTTCTCTTCCAGGCCTCGCAGACCCAGGAGCCGCTCTCGGAGCTGGAGAAGGCCATGGACGTCATCATCGACGTCTTCCACCAGTACTCCAGGCGGGAGGGGGACAGGGACACCCTGACCAAGAAGGAGCTCAAGCTGATGATTGAGAAGCAGCTGGCGAATTACCTGAAGGTGAGGGGAGCCAGGGCTGGGTTCTCCACACAGGGCTGGATCCCAGTGCCTGGATGTCCCCACGGTTTGGATTCACCCCCTTCCCACTCTGCTCTCCTGCCCAACCACCCCACTCCAAACATTCTCCGTGAAGGAAACCCTCACAGCCCTGGGTGAACCTGCAGCCCCTCATCCCCTTCTCTGCAAGAATCAGGATCACGTTGTCCAAAATCCCCTTTTCCCCCTGGAAACCACACCAGAAACTCACCCCCAAAGCCCATTTTGTTTTTGGAACCCACTTTCCTAAATCCCAGGAAAAGTTTTTTCCGCCCAGGTGGGAATTTTGAGCTGCGAACGAGGGGACTTTGCCCTCACCTTGTCCCCTCCTCCTTCGCAGCACGTGAAGAGCAAGGCCACCATCGACCAGATCATGAAGGACCTGGACGTCAACAAGGACGCCCAGATCAGCTTTGGGGAGATGATGCTGCTGGTCACCCGTGTCACCTGTGCCACCCACGAGCACCTGCACGAGGTGGAGGACCAGCAGCAGCAGCAGCAGCATCACCACCACCACCACCACTGAGGCACCCAGGCAGCGCTGCAGCTCCCGGTTTCCTCCCCTCCAAGGAATCTTTGAGCTTGGAGAAGGCTCCAAAGTCGAACCCAGCCTTAAACCGCCCCTCCCCGCCCTCCTCCCTCCTCCCCTTCCTCCAAACGCGACGGTTTTGCTGCCAAATAAAGATTTGCCCCGAGGCTGCCGAAGCTCTCCTGTGTCTCTGTGGGTTTTCCTGGGCTTTTCTCTCTCCTTCAACCTGGCAAATCCACCTTTGGGACAGGCTGCAGATTCCCAGGGGTGGGGTGGATGCCTGGGAGTTTGGGATTGGCCGCAGCAGCCCCTCGTGACTCATGATGTGCTCCAGAGGTTGGGATTGCACCAGGATTTGACGGATTTTTGCATTTCCGACTGGAAAAAAACCCCCATATTTTGGTCTGAAAATGCTCCACGGTCTCCTAAGCCCGAGCTGTAGCAGTGGGCAGGAGCTGGGAGGAAGGATGGGGAGGGATGAGCACTATTTTCTGGAGGAAAACCTTTTTTAGGGCATTTTTGCTCCATAGATGGGGGTGGACACGTTAAGTTTTGGGCAGCTGCGTTCTGTGTGGACATGAACAGGAAACAACCCCCATTCTTCACTCAGAACACCCCAAATTTGCACCAAAAAGGTTCATTTGTTATTAATCAGCTGCTTTCCAGAGGGAAAGGGCAGCTGGAAACATCAATGGAACTGCTGAGGAGCCCCCCAAGCCCCTGATTTCCAAACCCCTTTTGGGGCAGGAAAAGGACCAGTGGTGATTTCCCAAGGCTGACTCAGAGCCCTGCAATCGCCCAACTCCGGGAAGGAACCTTCCAGAAGCTTCCCCAAAGCAGCAGAGCTGAAGCAAGACCCCCCTCCCCCAGCCCTAGTTAACACAAGACCACCACAAGTTTGCTTCACCCCCAGGTTGCTTCAGCTTCCTCTGGAGCCGGTTTTGACACCCAAAATGTCAAACTCCTCCTAACGAGGTCAAATCTGCTGCAGGCCCAGGGTGCCCTCAGCTCTGCACCCCAAAAAGGGCCCGGAGCCCAATCCTGCAGCATTTTGGGGTCTCTGGAGCAGGAAGAGCCCCCACATCCCGTGGGGAGTGGAGGGGGCTCGGTGCCACCACCCTGCCGGGATAAATCTCAGCACCTCCAGGAACCGGGGCTGGCTCTGAGGATGCACCGGATTTGGGGACAAGGATTTGCAGCAGATTGGGATTTTGGGGGGTGCTCTTGGTGGGAGGGGAGGTCCAGACCCTCGTGCACCCCCGGGAGGGAGGCAGGAACCAGCCCGAGGCTCCGGCTGTTGCTGTAACCGGATATTTGTCAACTCAGGACCTGCAGCCTGGGCTGGGGGGGCTCCTCTTGTGCCACCCTGGGGCTGTTGGACAGGAGGGGACAGAGAGTGACCACACCCCACACCCCGAGTGGTCCCCAAATCCACAGGGAGCCTTCCATCCCCACCACAGCTCCCAAAAAGTGGGGTCGGATACTCCCCAACAGCACTCCAGGGGTGCTCTGAGCTGCCTGTTTGGGGACAGAGGTGACACCGACTTTGCTGCCCAGGGGGAAACCCCTGCCCCACATCTCTCCAATCCCACGTGGATTCCCCGTCCCTGGAGGTGTCCAAGGAAGGCCTGGAAATGTCACTCGGTGCTCTGAGAGTGACAGCTGGGGGTGTGTCCCAGGCTGGACTGGGTGATCCTGGAGGAGTTTTCCCAGCCTAAAAGATTCCGGGATTGGGAGCCGCGGACCGGGCTCCTGCTGCCACCTGGTGGGATGGGACACCGCGGAGATGCGACACTCGCAGAGGCCGCCAGGTCCTGCCGGAGCTCCCCAGGGATGCTGCGACCACCCCGACCCCGGGCTCAGCCCCGTCCTGGCCCCCAGGATTATTTGGATTTATGTGTCGGAATCAAACCCTGATTTTTCGGCGGAGCTGTTGGCGTGAGGCCACCCATCCATTTCCAAACATCCCGAACTCCTCTCTCCTTGTCCCGTCCCCTCCCAGAATATCCTTGGGGTGGCCCTGGCAGCTCCTCACACCCCTGACCCCCTCCCACAGCTCTGCCAGGCTGGAGGTTGTGGCCGCAGGGCTGGGATTTATGGATAACTCAGCAGTGAGGGGGTGCGATCCAGCTGTGCCCCCCAGATGGGACCCAGCCCACCCCCCTGCACCCCCCGGACCCCTCAGCCCCGCGGCTGACACAGGGAGGGTCCCCAAAACTGTGGCGTTTGGGGACTTGGGTGCAGGCTCTCGTTATCGGCCCGGACGCTGCGCTGGGGACGAGCCGCAGCGGGGTGGAACTGACTGGTCCTGGTGAGGTCTGGGGACAGGAGCCACCCTCCCAAAAGCTGGGAACGTGGCAGGGGACGTGGTGGCAGCGGGCTGGGAGGGAGCAGCTGGCGGAAGGAACTGGCTCGGGGTGATTCAGAGCAATTTTGTTCCTAATTCCCCTCATTCCCGGGCAGACAGGTGCTAATTGGGGCGGAGGGAGGAGGGAAGAGGCTGCAGGTGCCATTCCCGTGCGCTGCCCTCCATCCACCCCCACCAGGGCTTCCTGTGGCTCTGGTCACTCCACGGCCACCGTGGGGTCCTTCCCACTGACCCCTAGATCACACAGAGACACCCACAAACACAACACCTTAAACCCCCAGCACTTGGCCATGGGATGACTCCAGCCCTAGGGACAACGCCGCTTTTCCTTCATCTCCATCAAGGCCTGGAGCAGCAGGAGTTTGGTGTCATGGAAGAGAGAGCAAAGGCTGTACCCCAAAAGTCTGTGGGGTAACAGGTGCTGCTGCCTGTGCCTGACCATCCCAAATCCAGCCCCGAAAGGAATCCCCTGGACTGGGACTCTCCCGAAGGCTCCGGGGGTCCCTAAAGAGGGAGAGCAGCCCCTGGGCTGATGCAGCTTCCTCCAAAGCAGCCCTGGCTGCGGGGCCTGCCAGGACTTGCTGCCTCTTGCCTCACCCTGCTGGGGGAAGGAAAATTTAGCTCCAGCCCGTGGCCTGCATCTCATTTCCAGCCCACTCCATGGCCGAGACGCCGTGTGCTGCACTGGCGGTGGCAGCGGGGGGACGTGGGTGGCTCTGCAGCCGCTCCTGTCCCAACCGCACTGCCACGGCCCTGCCAGCGCCGCTGGGAAGATGCCGAGCGAGATCTGCCCCGGCCTCTGCCGTATCTGGAGATCTTGGGCCGGTGCCTGAGCGCTGATGAAAGCTGGCACACCCTGGGGAGGGAGAGGGCTCCTCACACCCCCTGCCAGCCGGGCGCTCGGTGACTCCTCCGGGACCACACAGGGAATGGGCCCCGAGCCAAATGTCCTGTCCTGGGAGCAGCTCCGTCCCTGGAGCCGGGGCCTTTCCCAGAGTCCTGGGGCTGGATCCCAGCCTGGCGCTGTGCCCTGATGGGATCCATAGGGGCTGGATCCCAATCTGGCCCTGGACATGGCTCTGTAGGGCCTGGATCACATCCTGACCCCGGCCATGGCTCCATCGGGGTCAGATCCCAGGCTGGCCCCAAGACGTGCCATTCTCCACCAGGGCTGAACCCCGAGGTTGAACCCTGTCCCTGTCCCATCGGGATGTGCAAAGAGTGACTCTCCCGTGGGAGGGAGATCATCACCCTCACGGCCACCTGGGTGTCCCTGGGTGTCCCCACCGTGCCACCACTGCCCTGCCAGCTCAGGGCTCCTGCTCCTGTCCCACCGGAGAAGCTCCAGCTCTGCTGGCATTGCCTGAGATGGGCCCAGAGGCAGCTCGGTGACATTTGGGACAGCTCCAAAAATAAGATTAAAGCCCCTTTTCCTGCAGGAATTTTTCTGGTCTGTAACGTTTTCTAAACTTCGCTCAGGAACTCCCAAACCACTTTGGTTGTGGAGGGGAAAAAAAACCATTTAAGGGATGTTAAATGCAGAGTTTTACATAGGAAGGGAACCTCTGGCTGGCTTTTTTTGGGGATCCAAGGAGGTGCAGAGCCCTTTGTCCCTGACCTACATACACCTCTCCAGGTGTGCTGGTAAACATCCTCCGAGCAGCAGGATAATGAGGGAGGCTCCCTGGGAAGAGGCAGCCAGAGAACAGGACTGACCGGAAGGAATCCTCTCCCTCCTCCCACTCCCGGAGCCTGCCAGGAGCTGCTCCGAGCTGCTCCCACCAGTCCCACCCCGGCCCCGGTTGGTGCAGGTGAGTCTCCGCCGTTTCGTTTTGGGTTTGAAATGAGCTTTTGTGTTTGCGGCGTTGGTTTGGAACTGGTTTTACCCAGCAGGGCTCAGGTCTGGAGGCACCAGGATGGGCTCAGCTCCCAGGCAGGAATTCGGATGCATTTTCCTCACCTGCAGGAGCTGATTCATTCACCCCACAAGTGCCTGGATGGTTACAGGGAACAGCTTCCCTTTAATTTAACCAGGGAAAGTGGAGAAATGAAGGGAATTAAGGTGAAAGTCCTCAGAGAAGCCGGGAAAGGAAAGCTTCTTTTAACCTCTCTTAAAATAAAATATAGGAAGGCTGAAGCTGAGCGGGATATTTGGAATTTTTGGGAGGGAACACGGGGATTTTCCTGCTGCCCCCGACAGAGGCTGTGGCTTCAATTTCTGCTCCTCTCCAGGACTGGAGCCATGTCCAAGCTCATTAAAGCCATCACGGACATGATGCAGAGCTCCCAGGGCAATGCCAGGAAGGGCAAGAAGCCGGAGCCCTTCAGCAGGAGTGAGTTCAAGAAGCTGATCCAGCAGGAATTCGCTCCTGCCAAGGTACCAGCACGGGCTGGAGCGGGGAAAGATGGTGGGAAAGGTGCTGGGGGGATATTTAGGGGTGGTCAGGGAGGGTGAGGGGGTCTGCAACAGCCACCCCTCATTCATCCAGGGCTGGGCTGGGATCTTTCCACTCTTGGATTTTCCTTGGGTTTGTCCTGCAAAGCTCCTGTGCCCTGTCCTAGTCCTGCTGTCCCCCTTTTCCTGCAGGGAATGGGAGGGTGTGGAAGGGGCAGATCCAGGTGTGATCCTGGCTCTGCACCCCTGGCACCGGGATTTGGGCATCCTCCACCCCTGGCTGCTCCTTGGGCCGAGGGGATCCCAGCCCGTCCCCGCTTTGGGAGGGACTGATGAGCTCCTGTCCCCTCAGAAGTCCCCGAGCAGCAAGTACAGATCCATCCCCCGGGCCTCGGACCCCGACATGGAGCCCATGAACAAGGAGAGGGGTCTTGCCAAGTCCTGCGTGTACTGAGAGGTCTCTGCTGCTCCTGGGACGTGGAGAGAGCAGGTAAGGGACAGTCCAGGACCACCCAGAGCTCCTGGACACCTCCTGAGGTGGGGGCAGAGCCATCTCCGGCCCGGTGTCACCCCAAGGCTTCACCTTTGTGGTCATCCCAGTGAGCCCCATCCACTGCGGAGGGTGGGATGGAGCAGGAGCTGAGCTCTGGAGGGGATTTAATCAGCTCTAATTAAAATTGAACAGTAATTGGGCAGAAATCAGTGCAAAGCAGAGGGGGCTGGAGGGAGGGACTCGGCTCCTGCCGGGTTTTGGGGTGGCTGTGGGCAAACCCCCCGTGGGTTTTCCTCCCTTTCCATAGGATCCCTGGGTTGCTCCGTGGGCACCAGCAATGGTGGGATCTCCTTCCAGGCTCTCGCTGCTCCTCCAGGCCAGGCCGCGTCCTGGGAGAAGTGAAGACCAATGTCCAGCTCCACCAATTTACCTCCATGAGGCAAAAATATCCCCAGGTTTCCTTTGGTCCCGATGCTCCAGCGGTGTCTCCTTGGGGTGCTCTGAAAACGCAGCTTTGAAGGCTCGGGGTGGGTGGGTGGGGGCAGATTTTCTCTTTTCTTCTCACAAAAAGCAACGGTTGAAATCCCAACCCCTTCACCCCGGTTATTAATGGGGAGAAAGTGAAAAAATCCCTGGTTAATAGGGCTGGGATGAGCAGGGTAATTACTTGACTCAGCCCGTGCAGCAATAATAAATCCAAGAGTGGCAATTCCTCAGGGAAAATTAAAGGTTTATTGTTGGGAGCTCATCTCCAGCTCTTTTGGAGCCAGCAGCAAAATTCTCACAGGTTTTCGGGGGGGTGGACACACCAAAAATACACCTCAGCTGCAGCCAGGGCTTCAGCTCCCACCTGGCTGAGGGGGTTCATCTGTGGTTTTCACGGAGATGTTTCCGCACTGTAAATATCCCAAAGGTATTTTTCTTCTGGCTTATTTTTCTCCTTCTCACACAAATGTTTGTAAGACCACAAAAAACCCAATAAAAACTGTACAGCCTGGTGCCCGTCCGGGTTTCAGGAGCCTCCCGAGGCAGGAGGGTGCTCAAAGCTGTGGTGGGGAAGCTCCGAGGGGTCGGGGCAGGGTTGGGAAACTGTGGGGGCTCTGGGCTGTGGGATGGGGAGAGGTTTTTGGGCTTTCTCCAACATTTGGGATCTGTCTTCAGTTGAGGGGGCAGAGCGGAGCTGGTGATTCCCCAGGGATGATCCCTCAGGGACGACCCACCAGGAATGATCCATCTACATTAATCCACCTACATTAATCCATCTACAGCCTTCCAGTGGCATGGAAAACAAGGATGAGAAGCTTGGAATCAGCGATCTCAGAGGTCTTTTGCAACCTCATCAATCCTGATTCCGAGTTCAAGGAAACACCGACACAAGAGGGATTTAGGGAATGGAACTCTTTATTGAGCACCACACAGGGCCAAGGCACAGCCGGGGACACCAGGGAAGCACCAGCCAGGCCCTTCCCAAGGAATGACGGCTCCGGAGGGCACCGGGGAGGGTTTGGAAGCTCTGGGGAGGTGGGAGGGAGCCGGTCCCCGCGTGGCCTTGGCTGCTGGCGCTGGCACAATGCGTGGGCAGCGCTGTCACTTCATCTTCTGCTGGGGCACCTGCAGCACCTGCTGCTGCTGCTGCTGCTGCACCTGCACCTGCGGCTTCCCGTGGCAGCCGGAGCCGCCGGAGCTGTGACAGCCGGAGCCACCGGAGCTGTGGCAGCCGGAGCCACCGGAGCTGTGACAGCCGGAGCCGCCGGAGCTGTGACAGCCAGAGCCACCGGAGCTGTGACAGCCCCCGCCACCCCCAGACCTGTGACAGCCGCCACCACCTCCCGAGCTGTGACAGCCACCACCACCCCCGGAGCTGTGACAGCCACCCCCGGAGCTGTGACAGCCGCCGCTGCTCTGGCGCTGCTGCCGGTGGCACTGGTCCTTCTCCTGGCGGGAGCACATGGTCCTGTGCTGGCTGACCTGTGGGGACACAGGACCTGTCAGGGGCTGCTGGAGTGCCACCACCTCCACGGTCCCAGTGCCACCATGGTCCCAGTGCCACCATTGTCCCAATGGCCCAATCCTGGGGTCCCTGTGCCTGTCCCAATCTCAACCCCCCCCTCAGCGCTGCTGTGCAGGATCCCAGCAGCTCCTTCCCGGGATTTGAAGCAGTTCCCTGAGTCCACAATGGAGGATTCCATTGGCGGGTCCATCATCATCCACGAGACAGGTGCTGACCTTCCTCCCTGCACCCCAAACCCCGTGAGCATCCCAACCCCGGCCCCAGCCCCAGCCCCGCACCCTCCGCTGGGCAATGATTCCCCAAAGGAGGAACATCCACCTGTGCTGCCAGAGTTACCTGAGCAAGAGGGGAAAGCGAGAGCAGGAATTGAGGATCTCGGGATGGGAGCAGCTTTATAGAGGTGTCCCTCGGTTTTCCCGGAAATGAGACAGCTCCGTGTCACTGGATCTGTCAATCCAACACCCAATTCCCCACCGACCGCCCTCTCTGTTTACACCTCCTTGACTCACTGCTGATGGATATCGCTCCGTTTTTATCTGTTTCCTGTGCCACATCAGCTGCTAATTGCCAGCCTCGCCTGCCTCCAGCGGGAAAACCCGTGGGCGCCTGGTTTTCCAGAGGTTTGTGTGCTCGGGCTTTGCTCGGTGAAGTTAAGCCCAGATTTAATTATAGTCCCTTCTCCTGCTCCCAAGAGCCTCATCTCTGCTCTGGAGCTGGCACCAGATAAAGCCAGGAATGATCCAGGTAAAAAGAGGGGAAAGTGGCTTTTTCTTCTCCGTGAGATGGAAGAGCTGCCACAGCCATGGGGACAAGGGGATGAGGGCAAAATCCTCCAGGGATTCCTCTGGAGAAGGAACTGTTGCTAGAGGGAAATGCCCGGGGAGATGCTGGAGGGAGGAGGGGACAGGAGCAGGGCTTGGACTGTCTGAGCTGAAACCCAGCATCGTTTCCAAGTCACATCAAGGATTTCAGCACCGAGAATCAGCTCCTTCCTGCTTTTCCTGGGAGCTGCTGGGGACTTTAGACAAACCCCCTCGGGACGGTGCGGAGCCGGCCCCGGGCTCGCCGTGTCCTGCCTTGTCCACTGAGGCTGGAAAAGACCTCTGAGATCATCGAGGCCGACCTTAAACAAGTGCCAGCTTGGGCAGAGGGGGATGTGGTGACACTGGAAACAACTTCCCCCGGTGGCTGCAGTGTCCCCAGGGCGGGATGCCCTCACATCCCAAATTTTGGGTGCCTGAACTGTCCATCAGGAGTTCCCAGCTGTGGGTGTCTTTCCTACCCCTCTGTCAGTCTGAATCCATTCCCTGTGTCCTGTCCCTGAAGTTCCTGAGGAAAAGTCCCTCTCCAGCTTCCCCGGAGCCCCTGCAGATCCTGGGAGAGGCTCTGAGGTCTCCACAGGCTGAACATTCCCAGCTCTCCCAGCCTGGATCCACAGGGAAGGGGCTCCAGACCCTTTATCAAATTCGTGGCCTCCTCTGGACTTGTTCCAACAATTCCACGTGCCTTTAACATTGGGGACACGAGAACTGGACTCAGCATTCCTGGGGAAATCTCACCAGAGAGAGCAGAGGGGGAGAATCCCCTTCCTCACCACCCTGTCTCTGTCCTTTTCTTTTGTGGTTGCAGGGAAAAGAAATAACTTTTAACAGGCAGAACCCTCAGAGGCAAAGGAAAGGGACCTCAACATTTAGGGTGAGTCACCACTTCCAGAGTTTCCTGGGGATGAGCGGGGTCGACAGCTGTGCCACCCAGGAGCCCTCACTCAGCATTTGAGCGAGGCTGGAGAACATCTCAACCCTAAAACCCCCTCCCAGGCTGCCTCCCTGGCTCTGGAAAACAAGATGAGGAGTTCAAGGAAACACCAACACAAGAGGGATTTAGGGAATGGAACTCTTTATTGAACACAGCCGGGGGCACCAGGGAAGCACCAGCCAGGCCCTTCCCAAGGAATGACGGCTCCGGAGGGTACCGAGGAGGGTTTGGAAGCTCTGGGGAGGTGGGAGGGAGCCGGTCCCCGCGTGGCCTTGGCTGCTGGCGCTGGCACAACGCGTGGGCTGCGCTGTCACTTCATCTTCTGCTGGGGCACCTGCAGCACCTGCTGCTGCTGCTGCTGCTGCACCTGCACCTGCGGCTTCCCGTGGCAGCCGGAGCCGCCGGAGCTGTGGCAGCCGGAGCCACCGGAGCTGTGACAGCCGGAGCCACCGGAGCTGTGACAGCCGCCACCACCCCCAGAGCTGTGGCAGCCGCCACCACCACCAGAGCTGTGGCAGCCACCACCACCCCCAGAGCTGTGACAGCCACCCCCGGAGCTGTGACAGCCGCCGCTGCTCTGGCGCTGCTGCCGGTGGCACTGGTCCTTCTCCTGGCGGGAGCACATGGTCCTGTGCTGGCTGACCTGTGGGGACACAGGAGCTGTCAGGAGCTTTTCCTTCCTGCTCCTGCCCTTCCAGGCAAGAGGAATCTGGGTGTTCCTTTTTCCAGTCTCAGCCAGATCCCACAATTGTCTTTAAAGCTTGCACTGGATCCTTTTCCCCCATGGGATTGTCCCACCGAAGGCGCTGGGGACACCCAGGCTGTGCCTGGCTTTCCAAAGCGGAGCCATGCCGAGCCCACACCCCAGACCCTCCCTCCATGTCCCAACCTCTTCTCCCTCTGAGCTCCTGGGCTCCCTCCTCACCCACCCCCTGCTCCCAACTCCCCGCAGAACAAATCCCAGCCCAGTTCCAGGTGTGGAGGTCCAAACCCATCCACCCCCCAGAGGGCTCCGGAGCCCCCCAGCTCTTACCTGAGCTGCTCGTGCAGGGAAGAGACGAGGAAGGAATGAGAGGGAATGAGGCTTTCCGGGACAGGAGCACTTTTATACCCTCTCTGCACACCCCACCTGGAGAAGAAGCCCCTCCCTGTCCCACAGCTCTGCCCGTTCATTTAATTCGCCGATGGCTTTTTTTTATTTCTTTGCCTCCCCATTCCTCGGCCTCCTGGGGTGACTCACCTGATCCACGCTGGGATTGCCTCTCCTTATAGGTCGCCTTTCCTGTCCACAGAAATTTAATTGCCGGCTGTGCCTGCGCAGAGCTGGGCTGGGGGAGTCGTGTGGGCGGCCCCGGTTTCCCCAGGTCGGGTTTGGTGTTGATCACACCCGGGGAGGGATCCTGAACCTTTGGGTTCAGGGTTTGGGAAATGATGTCTCACCCCTAAATCACAACATCCTTCCAGAATGGCCTGAGGTTCTCTAGGCCTGCGACTCCCCTGAGATGGGCCTGGAAGTGCCGATGGCATCTTTGGGAAGGGAGAAAACTCTTCCTTAGTGGGAATTCCCTCCATGCTGGGCACTGCTGAAGGGAACGTCCAGTGCTGTGTCCAGGTCTGGGCCTGTGCGGCAAGAGGGGCTGGAGTGAGTGCGGAGAAGGGAACGGAGCTGGAGAGGGGGCTGGAGAATTCCTGAGGGAGCTGGGGGGGGATTCAGCCTGGAGAAAAGGAGGCTCAGGGGGAATTTCTGGCTCTCCACAACTCCCTGACAGCAGGTTCAGGTTGGAATCAAGAGGAATTTCCTCCTGGAAAGGGCGCTCAGGCCTTGGAAGGAGCTGCCCAGGGAGGTTTGGAGTCACCATCCCTGGAGGTGTCCAAGGAAGGCCTGGACGTGGCCTTCAGTGCTGCGGGCTGGTGGCAAGGTGGGCATCGGGCACAGCTTGGACTTGAAGGCCTTGGAGGGCTTTTCCAACCTCAGGGATTTTGGGATTTGCCTGGAATCACTGTTGGCGCATTCCTGTTAGAACCAGTCAAAACACAGTGGGGCCATGGAGAAACTCCAAGGTTTCTGCTGTTGCCAGGAGGACCACAAGCAGCTGGAATTCTTATTTTTGGAAGGGATAAGCCCTGCCCTGGGTAGCGATCCAGGATTAGCAAGGTGCTTAATTATGTGGTTGCCTCTCAGCCTGGGAATCGTTCCAGAGCAGCTTTGCCATGGTTTTATTCCAGGTGAGTGGCTCCGGTGCTTCTGGAGGAGGAGGAGGCATCCCATGGGAGCCCTCGGCCACACACGATGGTGCCATGTTATGGGGAACTGGCAGACCCCAGGGACTTTCTCCAGAGCTGTAGGAACATCCTTTTTAGGTTTTTCCTGATGCCCAATTAGCTCCTAATTAGCCAGTGCTATTCTGACGGATGCACAGCCCCACACGGAGAGCTCGTGACGGGCAATAATTTGGGATACTCCCTGTACCTTTCTGCTGTGTGGGCTGGGAATTCTTTAGGACCACGGAGCTCGTGGCTCGTGCCCTTTTCTCTCAGTGCTTCTGGAAGATGTTTCAATCATTAAACAGACAGCAAATAAAGGCTGAAATCCGGATTTGATTTGTCTTTCACCACGTTGGTTAAGGTTTTATGGTGACCACAAGGAGATGGAGGCCGAGTGGTTCCTGCCATCCAAAACCCATCCACATTTGCTGTTACCCAAACATGGAGGATTTTGGGAAAGGTAGGAGGACAGGGCGGGTGAAGGAATCAGGTGAGCAACCTGAAGCTTCTCCTGTATCGCTAAACTCCTGTCATGATCTAGAACAGTGTCAGGGCAAGCTGTGCCTGGGTTTGGTCACTACTCTTTAATTGGGTTTTGTTCTGGCCTCAGCAGAAATGTGGTCAATGACCTCTGGGGAAAAAAGACTCAAAGGAATTTTTGGCTCTCGGCATCGCCCTGCGTTCAGTGCCTCGTGTTTTAATTGCTCTGAGTTTGTTAACAATGGGCACCTCTACATTTTGTGGCTGGCCACTTTAATGTGCCTTGAAAATGGGTTTGAAAATGGGGGACTCAAGGCAAATTCCAGACGCGGACAAGGAGCCTTCCTGAGCGATCCCTGCTCTGAAAACAGGGAGTGAGCTGCTGCCTGCACCCTTTTCAGCAATGCCAGAAATTTCTGATCCTCCTGACGCATTCGAGAACAATCTTATCAAGGTAACATCCACTTCATGGATGGCAATACCAGAGCAATAAATTACCCAATTCGTTTTAATTACAAGTTGAGAAGAAATTTAGCAGTAACGATCATTGTGTAACAATCGCGCTACGCCCCTGGTAGGGCAGAGCTCTGGCAGGGCTGGGCACAGCGTTTCTAGAAAGGCTGGCTGGGGGTTTGCCACCAGCACGTGGTGGTACCTCCCCCAAGGGCGGCGTTTTGGGGCCAAATGGCAGAAAAAAAGGGGTTCTTTGTCTCTAGGATTCTTTGGCTCAAAGCTTCTCCCAAATTCTGGATTGTGGTGGCCCAAATGTAGTCACAGACTGATCCAGAGACAACAGTGCCAGCGTGAACAAAGAGTTTATTTCAGCACCCACAGAGAAGCTTGGGAGAGGTTACAGCACTCACCGGGGGAGGGGAAGGACACATTTTCCTTGGAAATTGCTGGGGACACGCAAAGCTTTCTGAGCTCGGCACAAGATCCAGGACATTTCCTATGGATCACCTGCAGGCGGTGGGGTGATCACTTCATTTTCGAGGATACTTGGTAGATTTGCTGCTGGCACTCCTGTGGCTTTCCATGGCAGGATCCACCACTGCTACCATGGCAGGATCCACCACTGCTCCCATGGCAACCAGATCCACCGCTGCTACCATGGCAACCGGATCCACCACTGCTCCTGTGGCATCCGGATCCACCACTGCTACCATGGCAACCGGATCCGCTGCTCCTGTGGCATCCGGATCCACCACTGCTACCATGGCAACCGGATCCGCTGCTCCTGTGGCACCCAGATCCGCCACTGCTCCCGTGGCATCCGGACCCGCTGCTGTGGCAGGAGGACCATTCCTGCTGGTGGCACTGGTCCTTGTCCTGGCGGGAGCACATGGTTGGAGACCTGCTGGGAAAACTCATCCATGAGTGAAGGCAATGACCAGGGACACTGGAAGTGTCCAAAGCCGGGTTGGATGGGACTCGGATCAACCTGGGATAGTGGGAGGTGTTCCTGCCCATGGCAGGGGGTGCAATGAGCTGATTTTAAGGTCCCTTCCAACCCAACCCATTCCATGATTTCATGATTCCGTGATTCTGTGATTCTGAGCCAAGTTCTTGAAGAGGAGAAGCGTTATCACTGCTCATCTGCCTGTGGTGGCCTCTTTGGGCAAGGCTTTCTCTTAAACATCAGAGAGAAGTTGAGAAGAGAAGAGAAGAGAAGAGAAGAGAAGAGAAGAGAAGAGAAGAGAAAAGAGAAGAGAATAGAGCTGGACAGACTCCAGAGCAAGACCTGCAGAGTCCTTAGCCACCTGAGCCAGGAATTTTTACATTTTCCTACTTGGCAGAAGAAACGAGATGGAGATAGGACGTGGAAGAGAAGTGCCCAAGAGCTCCAGATTAGGGAGCAGCTGGAGAGCATTAAAAGAGCAAAAGTCTGATGGATCTGGACTCACCTGGATCAGAAGGAGATCGAGAGGAGATGTGGAGGAGCTGAGACGCTGAGGAGAAACGACGAGTGAGGGCTTTTATAGCCCAGCCCGGGCTTCTCCTCCGGAAACGAGATGGGGCCCCACTGGAGGGACCTGATTGCTCAGCACCCCGAGCACTTGGCTAATTGGGAGTTTTTGCACTGCTCTTTTGACTCACGGAGCAGATCGATATCCCAACATCCCTCTTGTTACTCCATAAAAATGTTAATTGTCCCCCCCTACGCCTGGCCTGGGCACGGGGGTGGGGAGGGTTCGGGATGGTTTTTGTCGCCTTTGACTGCAGCATTTACCTCTTCCTTGTGCCTAAAGCCCGAACCAGGAAGGGACAGATGTTAGAGGGTGGGAAGGTGGGATCGTGGGGTGGGATTGTGGGGTTGTAAAGGGAGCCCAGAAAGAAAAGGGAAAGGGAACAAAAAAGGTGGTGCGTAGTAAAAATAAACATATTTGGACAGGGTCCAAATCAAAGAAACACCAAAAATTCAGAGCAAAACCAGCAAAGAAGCACTAAAAGCGGTGTTGTAATTTTTCAAGCCAGTCCTTTCTTTACTCAAAGGTTTCAACCCAAACAGAAGGAATTTAAAGCCCCGTAGGACGCAGAGAACATCCTCGTAGGAGTGGGAGGACATCGGGATCCACGTCTTTAGCGCTCTGCTTCGGCGACAAAGAAGTCTTTCTGCCCACAGAGAGCTCCAGGCCTGATCCTCTGCAGGAACTTAGAGGCCACCGTGATATCAAAAATAGCCTGGATCGAATTAAAATAAAATCCAGAGTCCAGAGACTCCTTGGTCCCCAGTGGAACTGAATCA
Organism: Corvus hawaiiensis; assembly: GCF_020740725.1. Classification (NCBI taxonomy): domain Eukaryota; kingdom Metazoa; phylum Chordata; class Aves; order Passeriformes; family Corvidae; genus Corvus; species Corvus hawaiiensis. Next base: position 2,336,789 of record NC_063241.1, read on the forward strand.
CTGAACTGATAGATGAGGAAATCTGAACGCGACTCGGGGTGTTTCACAAACGTCGGGAGAATGAAAATCCTTGTGAAACTCATTATTCACGATTAATTACAGCCCTGATTCCATGGATGGGGATAAACCTGTTCCATCGTTTGTCTCGGCGATGGAGACAAACACCTGAGCAGGGCCTGGGGGCACCTGGGTCCGTGTGTGGGACAGGACTGTGGTGACCCTACAGTTGGTCTCTGTATCCCCTACAAAGCTCCTGCTCTTTAGGACAGGCATCCCTGGGTCCAATGACACCGTTCTGAGTAGGAAATGACTTTTTTGGGCGGGTAATTTGTTGGTTTTATGAAGGAATTGCCTTTGCAGAAGTTGGCAAGGGAGCGTCAGGCCGTGTCAGCAGCCCCCAGGTGTCCACCCCTAAAACCCTCACCCTGCACCTGCTTTTGCTTCTTTTCCTTATCCTGCAGGTGAAATCCCACCCGTTAACGCTGGGAAGTGGCTGATTCTGCCCTGTGTCACATCCTGGCTCCAGGAGGTGACGGATGCTGGCACCTGGGTTAGGTGAGGTGCCAGGAGCCTCCGAGGACGCGGTGCCGTGACTCACAGTGGCCTCCGGATCCCTGCTTTGCTCCAGAAATCCTCCCAGGGGATTCCTCTCCCAACCCCACCAGACCCTACCAGGAATTCGAGGCCTTTCACCCTGTTAGAGCCATTCCCAAATGCTGATATCTTTCCCAGGGCTTTTTTTGGAGGTTTATGGTGCGAGTCCAGCTGTACCCTCACGGTCCCAAACAGACCCTCTGCTTTTTCCCCTCTCTGATGAAATGTGGGGTTTTTTATACAACTTTATTAATATTTAATTACCTCCTCGCACAAACACTCTGCGATGAAAACTGTTACTTCCCAACCAGGAAACTGCCTGGAGTGGGAATGAGGAGCCACCAGGTGGAACCAACCCGGAGCCTCCTTGTGAGGGCAGACGAGGCCGCTGCAAACCCAGCCTTGGCCACCAGAAGGAACAGAAGCCACTCCGAGGGAGGAAGAGGAAAAAACACGGATGCAAGGGGGGTTTGAGCCAGCGTTTTTTATTGCCTCCACGTCCTCTGTGAAATAAGGTGAAGAGCGTTTTAAATTTCACAGAGACGGTGGGTCACACCTTCAGAGCGCGTTACAAGCGAGGGGACAGAGCCGAGATCGGTGACAAAGCAGGACAGGGACACGGGGCAAGAGGGACAAGTTTCCTTTGTTTCCCCTCACTCCTCACATCCTTTACTTGATTTTCCGGGCTGGCACTTTGCAGATCTGCTTCTGCTGCTGGTGGGGGATGATACCCTTGGCCACGGGCACACAGCCCTGCTGCACCGGCGGGGCACAGATCTGCACTGGAGGGGGACAGGTCTGCACTGGAGGGGGACAGGGACAGATCTGCACTGGAGGGGGACAGGCCTGCACTGGAGGGGGACAGGTCTGCACTGGGATGCTCTGCACGGGCTTCCCACAGCACGGCTTCCCACCCTGGGCCCCTGACCCGTGGCACCTCTCGGAGCAGACGGATCTCCCGTAGCCCTGGCATCCCCCCGAGCCCCCGTAGGTGTACGTGGGCCTCCTGACGCAGCTGGAGCTGCCCCCATGGCATGAGCCCGAGGATCCATGGCACCTCTCGGAGCACACGGACCTCCCGTAGCCCTGGCATCCCCCTGATGCCCTGTAGCTGTACGTGGGTCTCCTGACGCAGCTGGAGCCCCCTCCGTGGCACGAGGAGGAGGAGCCGGAGTAGCCGTGGCAGCGCTCGGAGCAGCGGGGCTGCCGGTAGCCGTAGTGCCGGTAGTCGTGGCCCCTCATGCCCTCCACGCCTTCGCCGTCACAGCCCGAGGAGCAGCAGTTGGCGTAGCCGTAGCGGAAGGGCGTGCGCCGGGTGTCCAGCCAGGATCCCGAGGGATCGTACCAGGTGGAGTTCAGGTTGAAGTAGGATTCTCTTCCAGAGGAGTAAATCATGTTGGGGCTGTAGGGAAAAACCTGGAAAAGAGATGGGTTGGTGTCAGCATCTCCTCTGATTCCATTTAATTTCCATGGGCTTATCCTGAGAGCCTGGATCCTGAGGAAATTCCTGCAGTTGCCCAACAACTGGCCAGATTACACCCAAACCCTCTTTCTGAGCTTCCCTTTCAATTTTTTCCCCTCCAGGAACAAAACCAACCACAAGGCACCACAGCGCGTGATGGCACCGCTGTAAATCCCATCCCCAGGTCCCGCAAGAGCATCTCCTGTGGCTCAGCCCATCACCCCTGAGAGCAGAGCGTGGTCTGAAGGGTCAGGCATGACCTCCCACACCCAGACCCCCACCCAAGAAGGGACCCAGCTGAGTCTCACCAGCTCTCAAGCGAAGTCAGGCGCTGCCCAGGGGAGCAGAATGTGAGAGGCCAAGGGGCCGAGGGCTTTTATAGAGCTCTGAGTGTTCCCCTGCACATGAAACACGCAGCAGGAACGAGGATTAAATTATTTATTGGCAAAACATCTCCTCCATTTGGATGCTGTTCCCAGTGCTTGGCATGTTCTGCTTGACTCACGATTTCTGATAAGCATCTTTAATTATAACATCGGGCCCCAGCGGGGCACATAAAAGACTGACATGGCTTAAGCCACACTTCGTCTGTATGAGACAGGTAATAAAGGACTTATTCACCCTCTGCAGGGGACCAGGACACTGACGGGTGACCTGTGAGTCAGGAGCTGTGATGGCAGCTCTGGCCCAGCCCTCCCTTCCCGCTGCCCGTGAGGGGCATTTCCAGGTGAAGCACGAGCAGGTGATGGGAAGAGCCAGCTCAGAGCCACCGAAACCAAATTGTGCTCGGTGATGAAGAGGTTGGGGAGGGCCTGACACGGGTTTTCCAGGGAATTTCTGGCTGCCTCATCCCTGGAAGTGTCCAAGGCCAGGTTGGACAGGGCTGGGGTAGTGGAAGGTGTCCCTGCCTGTGGGAGTTGGAGTGAGATGATCCTTAAGGTCCCTTCGAGGCCAAGCCATTCTGTGATTCTGTTTCCTCTCTGTTTCTGCATTCCAGGCTTGGCCCCCTCCCCATGGCCAAGATGATCCTTTAAGGTCCCTCCCAACCCAAACCATCCACGATTCCATGGTTCTGAGTGCGATGCTGGTGCTGCCCCAACTCCTGCGGGGTTTTTTGGCGCAGTCTCCCACCGTAGCCTTGGGGTCAAGCTGGTGAAGGCTTGGTCTGGCTGGATGAACCACGTGGGGGTGATTCTGGTGCTGGTGCTGTTTAACATCTCAATTAAAGCCCTGGATAATGGGATGGACTTGGAAAATCCTCACTGGATTGGGGTGAGCGGCTGGAATTGCTGAAGGAAAGGTCCCGTGGCTGGGATGGGGTGGCTGGGATGGGGTAACTGGGATGGGGTAACTGGGATGCGAGGGCTGATGCAAAGCAGCTTGGAAGATGAACTGGACCAAATAGGACCTGGAAGTGAGGGCTGAGCTGGCCTTTGGTCTGTGGGCTCTGAGTCACCACGCGGGAAACGGGAAAAGGCTGGGAAGAAAATCCCTAATAAAAAAAAAGGGCTCTCCCAAGTTAAATTTTATAGGTAAGTGGTTTTTTTATTTGGCTAAAATGAGACACGAGAAAAATAAGTGGTTGTGGTGAAGGAAACGAGGATGAATTTCCTTTTGTCCTTCCCAGTTCTCCGCGGTGGTTGTGTGAGGACACGCCGGGGCGATGCTGAGGCAACACAAAGAAATTAAATCAGATATTTCAATGCACTTTGTGGGAGGATTTTCTGGCAAAGTCAGGAGAAGGAGCACGTTACCCGTGTGCCTGCAAGAGCCTGGCCTGCACCTTCCTGCGGGAGTGAAAAGGCATCCCCGGCATGCACAACCGCACCTCCCGTGCCGGGCCATGCGCTCATTATCGTAATTAACATTTAAATGAGGATGTCCTCCCCGTGCACAGGGGAAGAAGCTGCAGAGCAAATGTTTGTGCCTGTATCTGTCCATCCCGGGGTCCTGGAGTGGGTAAACCACGGTGTGGAGGATTTTCCACCACCCCGCCTGGTGGAACGGCTGCAGCCAGAGCTGAACCCCTCACCCGTGAACCCTGATTCTGATTTAAATGCACAAATTTCCTTGTGAGAGCTTTAATGGCTTTTAACGTCTTCTCATCGTAATGTCGGTGATGCTTGTGGGGGTAAGAAAGAGAGGAACCAAGGGTTTGCTAAATATTTTTCAACTTTATTCTTGAATACACGGGGAGGAGATAAAATCGCAGGAGTCCTTGGTGCTCCTGCCGTCACAGTGATTCCTTTTTCTTCCCAGGAAAGTCCTGGTGCTGCTTTCAAACAGCCTTGAAAGCACAGTCCGGTGAACCGCCGGGAGAAGGTGAATCCGTGGCGGCTCCTCCATCTCCCAGTGCTCCTCAGAAGGGGGAACACCCAGCTGCTGTTCCCCAGGGAAAACCAAACCAGGCAGGGGAGGATGCTGGGAATTTAAAGTGTGGCTGCTGGGGCCAAGCGGGGGATTGCGGACCCCAAATCTGATCTGCAAAGAGCAGGAACGGGCCCAGAGCGGGGCTGGGAGCATCCTTTGGGCAGGGGGTGAATCCCCCCCAGCCCTGCCATGAGGGGGTAGGAGCTGGGGAGGGGTCCCGGCGCCTCGCTGGGCTCAGCTCTTCACACAGACTGGCACCAGAGTGACCTGCTTGTGCTGCTGGTGGTGGCCAGGGTGTGGTGGCACAGGGACAGCGGCCGGGCAGCAGCGCTGGACGGGCCGGGGGCAGCAGGGGATGGGCCGAGGGCAGCAGGGGACGGGCCGGGGGCAGCGCTGGATGCAGGGACAGCGATGCTGCAGCGGCCGCGGCTGCAGGACCACCGGGGGCTCCTCATCCTGCTCGGGACACTGCTCCACTCGCCTCCGGGGCTTCCCGCAGGATTCGGGCTCCGGCCAGGGCTGGCACGGGCGGTGTTGCTCCAGCGGCCGGCGATGGATCTTCACGGGCGGGGGGCACACGGGGGGCACCGGGCTCACCTCCACCCGCCGCCGGGGCTTGCAGCTCTGCGGGGCCGGGCAGCAGTTGGGCTGCGGTGGGCACAGCTGGCCAGAGTGGCAGCCCTGGGGTGGGCTCTGGCAGGACCCCTCACTGTCGTGGCTGAGGCTGCCGGGGTTGTGGCAGATCTTGGGGGAGTCGTGGCAGTGCCCGGTGGAGCTGGGCCATGTCCAGCCCTTCTGGCCGCAGCCCGGGGAGGGCTGGCACAGGTCGTGGTCGGTGCCGCCTTTCTGGTAGAGCATCCTGGGACAGAGATCACAGAATCCGGGAGTTATTGGGGTTGGAAAAGAATTCCAGGCTCATCCAGCCCAACCTGTGATGGATCAACATCGTTTCGCCCAGCCCAGAGCACTGAGTGCCATATCCAGGAATTCCTTGGACACCTCCAGGGATGGGCACTCCAAACCTCCCTGGGCAGTTCCAAGGCCTGACCGCCTTTTCCAGGAAGAAATTCCTCCTGGTGCCCACCCTGAGCCTCCCCTGGCCCAGCCTGAGGCTGTTCCCTCTCTCCTGTCCCTGTTCCCTGGTAGCAGAGCCTGACCCCCCCGGCTGCCCCCTCCTGTCAGGGACTTGTGCAGAGCCACAAGGTCCCCCCTGAGCCCCCTTTTCTCCAGGCTGAGCCCCCCCAATTCCCTCGGGAGCTGCTTCCCCCATGACTCACAAATCCTTTGAGAGTGACCAAGCCCTTGGGCATAAGCAGCCTGGGAAAAAGAAAACAAACCACCGATGCCTTTTTTTTTTTTTTTTTTTTGCTATTTCCAAGAAAAAACTGAGGAATCTGAGAGGGCTGAGAGACTCCAACTCACCCTGCGAGCGGAGACGGACGGGCTGAGCAGGGAGTCGGAGTCCTGAGGACAGAGCTGGGGCTGAAAGCTTTTATAAGTGGCCGAGCTCTGCTGGGAATGAGGCACGTCCTGGGAATGAATAGCTGAGCACTGAGGCCGCTGCCGTGTGTGTGTTTTGTTTCTGGCACTCGCTGTCAGATTAATCAGCCGCAATTAGCGCCTGCCCCGGTGTCAGCGCAGCTCCGCAGAGGCAGTGGCCATTATCTCATTACTTCTCCCACTGGTCATGCTCAAATGGGCTCCTAGCTCGTGTTAGTCAGGCGGGAGCCTGCGATGAGGATACCTGGAATGCCGGGATGCTGAGTGATGTGCCCAAAAGGAGACTCTGGTGGCAGTGGGAAAACCACGGGAAGGTGCGGGAGTCCTTCCAGAGGAAGACGAGGGATTCCAGGGTGGCCCCAGCAGCGTGAGGAGCAGCGGGTGTTGTTCTTGTGGGTGACTGGGGGATGGGAATCCAGGACCACGGCAGGCTGGGGATGGGATGTTTGTTCCCTGATTTAAATGGATTAATTCCCTCCCAAGTGCAGAGCACCTCGGCCAAGTGAGTGGTTAGGGCAAGGAAAAGCCTTTTATGTGTGGAAAGTCTGGAATGGGGACACCAGAGGAGCGATGACCTCACACACAAACAATTCCAGGCCCTGCCAAGCACCGTGTCCACCTTTCTGGCATTTTTGCTTTGATTCACGGTCTGTGGAGCTGCTCCATTTTGCATTTCTGTGGCTGAGACATTTTTTAAATGGAAAATTCCTCTCCCGGGAGCCCCTGGGGCTCCAAAGGCACTTCCATGTGGAGGCTCTGCCAGGGATGCTCAGAGCTCTGTCCAGTGGAATTTGGGTTTGAATCACAGGGAAAAGCATGTGCAGAATTCAGGGGTGTGGCTCCAGGGCTGTGCTGGCACCTGACACGGCTCTGCTGTGATTTATTCTGTAGCTACTGGAGAAGTGGAAGTGCCTGGCAGGAAGCCATGGGATTTGTGTGGAAAGATGGAAAAAACCTTGGGATCTGCTATGGCCAAGGAGGATTTTAGGTTTAGAACTCATTGCCAGAGTCCCAGAGGTTTATGCTGGGTTTGGATTTCTTTCACATTCGAGGAGTTTCCGAGTCACTTCCTGAGGATTTCACAGATCCCCAAGTGTGAATGATGAATTTCTGAATCTCATCTCTTAAAGTTTCCCACATTTTAACAGAACCCAGAGATAACGACTCAGGATTTCTGAATCCTTCAGGCTGGACTTAAGTCTGAGCAACCTGGGCTAGTGGGAGGTGTCAGGGGGTGGGACTGGATGAGCTTTACAGTCCCTTCCAACCTGAATGATCCTGTGACTCCATGACCTCCACATCTTCCAGTGATTCCCTCCCTCCGTGCAGACCTCCCTTGCTGGTCTATTTAATCTCATGGACAAGATATCAAACCTTTTAAGAAGCCTCCCTTAAAGCTCTGCAAATTCTCTGGAAAGATTCCCATCAGGAAAAAAAGACCTTCAGCTCTGGCTTTAGGACCACAGAGGCGCTTCTTAGGACCACAGAGATGATCTTCAAATCAGCAGGAGGAAGATGGAATTAAACTCATGCTCCTCTTGCTGAGGTGACATTTTTCACTTGCCAAGTCCCAGTTCACCAGGTACACGGGGTGTTGTCATCGTAGAGTGACAAACATGCAAAATTAATTACGTTAATCAATTAGGCAAACGCTAAACACATCCTACACCAGAGCCGCTGTTTAAAGGATAAAGATAAATGAATAAACATAACCCAGGAGTTTGCAGGATCAGAAGTTACAAATTTTATTGTCTTTCATGACTAATTGGAGATTAAAGAAAGAGAAGGGAGAAGGAGACTTGGGCAGCATTAAACATCCCACACACCAGGAGGGAAAGGAAGAGCAGGACCAGAAACTCGCTGGGCAGCGGCTTCAGGGCACAGGAAAGCACTCAGGGGCGAAGGGCAGCAAAGAGGAGAAGTTCTACGGTGTCTAAGCACAGAGGGAAGAGCGTTCGGGGTGTTATCCACATTCCCATCCATATCCAAGACAGAATGAGCCGGGTGGGTTCAGTTGCCGCCGCAGCAGCCGCCGTTGCCGCCGCCGCAGCAGCTGCTGTTGTTGCTGCTGATGGTGTAGCAGCAGGACATGGGCATGCAGCAGGACTGCATGGGCATGCAGCAGGGGCTGCAGCACTGCATGGGGCTGCAGCACATCGGCGTCTTGCAGCACCGCGGGCTGCTGTAGCAGGTCACGGAGTAATTATTTCCACCGCAGCATCCTCCGCAGCAACCGTTGGGCATCTTGGGGGGTGGTGGGAGAGAAGGAGAGGCTGGAAGGAGCAGAGAGAGGCTGTGAGTGGGAGAAGGAGGTTTGAGAATATGGGGTTAAATCAGAGCTCTGTTCATGAATTCGTATTTGGGGGTTCAAGGAGGGGAAAGCCAGGGGTGTCTCGTTTGTAAATCGTGGCTGGAACTCCTCTGGGTTTTTCCTGCGGTGCAGGTGCCCAGCGACTCATTCCGAGGCATCCCTGGTGTCTGAGGAAGGGCAGCTCAGCATCAAGTTCTCACTCTGGGCCCTTCTGGAACATTCTCCGTCCCCTTGCCCTGCATGGCCCTGGTGATACTCCCAGAGCCTCCCCGGACATTTCCAGCTCGTGCCTGTAACTCCTCCTGCAGAGTTCGTAAAACCCCGACTTCCAAGCCCATCCCAGATCCCCAGCAACGCTTGGATACTGCTGCAAGATATCCAAAATTCCCCTTTGGGAAGTGTTAGGAGTTCTCACTTACCCTGCTGAAGAGTGAGGAGAGGTGAAGGCAGGAGAAGACGAGCGAATGAAGAGAGCTGGGCCCAGAGCCCTTTTATACTCCCAGCCAGCCTTCCTCCTGGAAGTGAGACAGGCATTGACCATTCCAACTTCCCTGTTTATCCATCCAAACCCATATTTTTTAGCCATATGTGTCGCCTGGAATTTGCATTTCGCCTCATTACTGCTGATCACCACCCTTGTTCTGCCTCGTCACGGTTTAGCCCAGAGATAATCAAAGGGCTCCCATGAAATTGGATGAATTTGTCCTCCCCACAACCTTGCGAGGGAGCCAAAAAATGCGGCCTCGTATCTGCTGGACAGAGATGTTCCGGGACTGACTCAGGAGCAGCTGGTGCTGAATCAGTGCGGGAGCCGAAACCGAACCCCGGCATCGTGCCGGTTGTTTCATCGGAATGGTGTTTGGAGCAAATTGGGAAAGTGGCAGGAAAAGGGGGTGTTTGTTCCCGGTCACCAGATGCGGACATGAGCAGGGATCAAGGAGTGTTTGGGATGTCTGAGGCTCAGTCACCCGCATGTGACTCTGTGCAAAACCATCGCGGAATGGTTCGGGTTGGGAAGGACACGTCCGACCAAACCCAGTTGCTCAGAGCTCCATCCAGCCTGTCCTTGGACACTTCCAGGTTTGGGAAGTTCTCGTTTTATTTATTCATTTGGATGGTTAGTAGTATTTTTATGAATGTTTTAATTAAACAGTTAAGGGGCTGCTCTGCCTGTGCAAGAGGCGGCACAAGGGACGGTGGCTCCGGGACTGGGTGTGATGCACCCCCAAGTCAACATTTCCCTCCTGCAGCCTCCCCTGGCATCCAGCTGAAATCCAGCTGGGTCCTGGGACCCTGGCCCTGAGCAGAACCCCCCTGGCCAGATCCCCAGTGGGGAGGGAGGGGTTTGGATTTGGTGCAGGGCCCTCTGAGGGTATTGGAAGGGGAAGAAGCCCAGAATGACCCAAAGGTGAGAAGATTGAAGTGGAAGAGAAGTGCCCAGCATGGAAACTGGTCCCAACTGGGCTGGTGGAGCTGAGTGGGAGGCAGGGACTCAGGAGGACAATTTGTTGAGGTGAAGCCATTTTCTGGGAGGGAGACAGGTCAAGGCAAGGCAGAGCCTTGGGCAGCTGAACCCTGGCAGGAACACCAGGGAGGAATTTTGGGAGGAATTTTTTCACGCTCCGAAATTGTAGCTCTCAGTTGAGGACCTTGCCACATTATCCTGTGAGCTGCCTAATGAGAGGATGGTGGATCCTGCCTGGCCAGTTCCCTGCTGCTGCCTGACATCCTCAGGGATCCCAGAGCTGCTCAGGAGAGGGGTCAGCCCAGGTGAGCTGAGACCGGCCACGAGGACGGTGACGGGGACCTTGGTTTGCTCTCTGTGCAGTGCAAGGGGGAGCAGATTGGGATTTCAGAGCTGTTTCATTCCTGCAGGAAATGCCAACAGCTCCTTCCCAGGCTTCCCTGGCATGAGAGCAATTCCTGGAGTGAAATACTGGAGAAGCAACGCAGGTAATTGTGACTTCTCCGTGAAGGGCAGGAGAACACGCGCGGCATTTCCTTCCTGGTAGGAGACAGAAATGCGCTTGGACAGATGCGTTCGTTAATTCACAAGGAGTTAATGGGGCAGAAGCAGAGGGATGCACTCCACTTGTGCCTCCTGAGGGAAATTTCCCACTGGCAAATCCTGCAGCTGTGAGAAGGGAATCGAGGTGGGCATTTCTCACCCTGGGTGCTCGTGCCCAGCTCTTGCTGGAACCAAAGTATCCGAATCCTTTTTGGGGAGTGGGATGTGGATCATAATTCCAACGAGGGACTGAAGCAGGGTGGAAACAGAGTCAGAAAAGGGCATTAAATACATCAGAAAGACAGCGGTGCAGAGCCCTCATGTTTTGATACAACCCCAACTGACCCTCGAAGGCAGCAGAGGTTTCTCAGCAGTTGTTTTACAGCTTCAGCTCAATACCTGGTGACTGAGTTTGGCAGAGGCAGAGCCTCCATGTCCTGCCAGGCTGTCTGCAGGGACTGGCTGTAGGTCCTGAGGCAGATCTTTGGCTGGCAGAAATCCACGGAGCTTTCCCAGTCGGGATGTGTCTGTGCCAGACTCCTTCAGAAAACATTCCCGTCCTCGGTGAGTTTACGAATTATTTTCATAGAATCAGAAACTGGTTTGGGTTGGAAGGGACCTTAAACATCAACCAGTCCCACCCCCTGCCATGGGCAGCGACACCTTCCACTATCCCAGGTTGCTCCAAGCCCCATCCAACCTGGCCTTGGACACCTCCAGGGATGGCGCAACCAGAAATTCCCTGGAAAAGCTTTGCCATGGCCTCACCACCCTCACAGGGAATGATTTCTTCCCAATATCCAACCTAAATTTCCCCTCTGTCACTCTGACCCCATTCCCTGTGTCCTGTCCCTGCAGTTCCTGGGGAAAAGTCCCTCTCCAGCTTCCCTGTAACCCCTCCAGGTCCTGTGAGGTGCTGTGAGGTCTCCAAACGACCTTCTCCTCTCCTATTTTCTTCCTATTTCTCTATTATTTTATACTGAGAGGGCAAATATCGCTCCCAGAGGTGCCAGAAACTCCTGTTTGAATTAATGTATCAGGGATGCCCTGATTTTCTTTGTGTTCCTCTAGTGAACACCTTGGAGACAGGAAAAAACACCAGGAAAAGGCGAAAAGTGCTGCAAAACCCTCTGGATCCATCAGCGAACAAACAGATCAACACCAGCAGGTTGCAGGGTCACAAACTACAGATTTTATTGGTTTTTTTCAGACAGATTGAAGCAAAACAGTGACGAAAAGAGTGAAAATCCCACACACCAGGAGGAAAATGAAGAGCAGGATCAGCGCTCCCGTGGGAAACTCGCTGGGCAGCGGCTTCAGGGCACATCACGAGCACGCGGTGAGAGAAGGCAGGAGAAGAAGAGGAGAAGTTCTACGGTGTCTAAGCACAGAGGGAAGAGCGTTCGGGGTGTTATCCATATCCCCATCCATATCCAAGACGGAATGAGCCGGGTGGGTTCAGTTGCCACCGCAGCAGCCGCCGCCGCTGCCGCCGCAGCAGCCGCTGTTGTTGCTGCTGATGGTGTAGCAGCAGGACATGGGCATGCAGCAGGACTGCATGGGCATGCAGCAGGGGCTGCAGCAGGGGGTGCAGCAGGGGGTGCAGCACTGCATGGGGCTGCAGCACATCGGCCTCTTGCAGCCCTTGGGGCTGCTATAGCAGCACACGGAGTAACTTCCACCGCCGCCGCAGCATCCGTTGGGCATCTTGGTGATGGGAGTGGAGGCGGAGCTGGAAGGGAAGGAGAGAGTTTGTCTTTTTCTCTGCTTGGATCTCCCAGGGGCTGAGGCAGCTTAAAGCATTCATATCCCCAAATCCATCCCAAACTGGCCGGGGAAGTGCCTGGTGTCCAGAATCCCAGGACAGCCTGTCCCAGGAATCACATTCCAGTGTTGGACTCCTGTGCTTTTTGGCATTTTGTCCAGCACTGGTTCTGCCAGAGAGAAACCGCTCGGGTGCTGCCCAAAACCAATCTCTGGTCCCAAACCCAATCTGTGATCCCAAATCTTCTGCAGTGTCCAGTCCCAAAGCAGGCAGCCCAGAAAATCCTGGAGAAGCCCACGGAAACAGAGTCCCAAAGTAAAGGCAAGTAGCAAAGTCCAACTTACCCTGCTGAGCAGTGAAGGGAGGAGAGGAGAAGTCGAGATGATCGAATGAAGACCCCTGGGTTGGGGAGCCTTTTATATGCTCCAAAGCCTCCTCCCCTGGAAATGAGGCATCCCTTGGCAATTCTGACTCCGTGGATCACCCGGGGTATCCCCTCACATGTCTTCCGGTGTTTAATCTTTACCTCTTTCTGTTTGCTCACCACCTCATTTGTGCCCCATAATTACTCGTCCAGAGGAACGACAGATGCAAATTTTCTAAAGGATTTGCGTTAATGGGACCGAGAGGGAGGGAGCTCTGAGCTATTCCCATCCAAAAGGAATGACACAGGGACACGGGGATGCTTAACAACGTGCCTGGGGGGAGCCAGGTGCTGAAGCAGTGGGACAACCACGCCCGGAACTTGGAACTGTCATTGCTCATGTGTCCCCTCTGCCCTTGGCTGGGACTTTTGGGGTCCAGTGGAAACTATTGGTCAGTGGGAATCCTTTTTTCCCTGCCTCCGTGGTCAATGTTTAGGCTGAAATTTCCCCTTTCTCAGTCTTGCTCTTGGGCCTCCCTTCAGGGTTCTGGGCCCTCACACCCCATTTTTTATTCTTGTTGTATTATTAAGATTTTTTTTCATTTTCATCCGTGGAATGGATGGATTGAGTCTAAATGGAGCGGCTTTCAAAGCAGCAGTACACACTGAAGGTTTTTCCCTGTGTTGGTTCCATACATCCCATTTTCCGAGATTACTCCAAAGATTTCTGACACTGAGGAGACTCGTGGTGATCACATTTGAGTGTTCACATGAGCAACCATGGCCACATGCAGAGCAGGGACAACTCCACGTTAGGAGGTGTTGATGGTGTTTCCATGTGATGAGAGGGGCCTCCAGTAAAAGATGGGAATTCCAGGATGCTGAGGCAGCACCAATTCATGGCAAAAAGAGGCGGCCATCACGTTCAGGAGACTCTGACTGTGAGGCTGACAGGATGGCAGGTGATCCCGGGTGACTGGGACGGGATCTGCCTTTCCAGGATGTGACCATGACCTGCTGTGACGTCGGGTGTCCCTTCTGGAATTGTCGCCAGGGGAGCATTGTTTTGGTCACTCAATAATCAAGAGTTGCCTGCAGGAAGAAATGTCCTCCTTGTGTAAACTCTCAAACATCTCCCCTGAATCAATCATTCATCGCATTTTTATCAGGGTTTATTGTTGCCTTGTTGGCCAGGACGATCCCAGTGTTGTAGTCATAGAAATATAGAATGGTTTGGGTTGGATGGAACCCCAAAGATCATCCAGTCCAACCCTCCTGGATGGGCAGGGACTCCTTCCACTATCCCAGGTTGCTTCAACCCCATCCAGCCCAGCCTTGGACACTGCCAGGGATGGGGCACCCATGGAATATCCTGTGCCAGGGCATCACCACCCTCCCAGGGAAGGATTTCTTCCCAATGTCCCATCTAAACCTGGCTCTTCTCCAGGCTGAACCACCCCACCACTCTCAGCATTTATGGCATTTTTCCTGCTCTTCAATGCCATTTATCCTGCACTTGGGTCAGAAATAACATCTACACCGAGATGGCCACATTCCATCCTGCGATGTCCTTGGAAACTTCCGGGAGTTTGAGTTGCAGGACCTATTTGAATCTGTTCCTGCATCTTTTCCAATGTAGGATAAGGCCACATTGGGTGGAGCTCTGGTCTAGCTGGAGGTGTCCCTGTCCATGACAGGGGTGTTGGAACGAGATGATTTTTAACGTCCCATCCAACACAAACCATTCTACAATTCTGTGATTCAAAGGTGGAATGAATATTCACAAGATCCCCTTAAGAGAATGCACTTTTATTAAATGTTCTGACATGGGATATCCTTCTGCCCTTGCGTTCTGCCTGCTGTACTGGAAATAAAAACCACCCTGAAGACCTGAGCAATGTTTTCAGAAGAGTCAAAGACATCGAGAAGATGATTTTAATGCAGATGTCTCTCGTGTGAAGATTGGAGGAAGCAAATCAAGCCAGAGCTCCAGGCATTTTCCCCAGACCTGCAATTCTCGAGCTGAGTCCTGCATTTGAATAGCAAAGAAAGTCCCAGCCAGGGAAGGGAGGTATCGTTGACTCACGGGTTTGCTATTTTAGGAATGAGGCTTTTAAACTGGATGCCAACCCCGGCTTTCATTCCAGGGTTGGTAGTCCAGGAACATGCGGGGGAAACGCTCTGCTACCGTAAAAATCATTCAACAATTTCAGGAGGTTCCTAAACTTTTATTTTTGGAAGATGGTGGTGGGAAGAAGATGCTGCCTGCTGTCCAGTGAGTAGTGAATTCCTCTTGGTACCTACTGGAATTCCCCTTCTGAGATCAGGGATGAGCTCCTGCGCACCTCAGAGCTGTCCACAGCTTCCTCCCGAGGCGCAGCTCCGATCTCTGCTCTGGGACCAGGGAGAGGACCCAAGGGAATGGCTGGGGCTGTGCCAGGGGAGGTCTAGGCTGGGTATTTCTGGAAAGTTCTTCCCCAGCTGGTGTTGGGCACTGCCCAGGCTCCCCAGGGAATGGTCACTGCCCTGAGGCTGCCAGAGCTCCAGGGGCACTTGGACAGCGCTATCAGGGACAGAGTGGGATTGTTGGGGTGTCTGTGTAGGGCCACGAGCTGGACTCCATGATCCTGGTGGATCCTTTCCAAGTCAGGATGTTCCAGGATTCTCCGGTTTATGGAGTGCTGTGTTTTCAGATGGTGCAGTTATGCCTCGTTCAGTCCTTGCCCTTTGAGTATTAATTACTTCAGCTTTTAGTTCTGCAGTAAAATCTGAGCTGAGGCAAATGATCAGGAGGGGCAAGAAGGGGTCCGGGAATGGTTTGGGCTGGAAAGGACTTTAAAGCTCATCCTGTTCCACCCCTTGCCATGAGACACCTTCCACTATCCCAGGGTACTCCAAGCCTCATCCAACCTGGCCTTGGACACTTCCAGGGATCCAGGGGCAGCCACAGCTCTGGGAACCCATTCCAGAGGATCAGGAATGCTCTGCTTGCTTCAGACACGACCTAATTTGTGCCAACAGCCTGGGCAGCTCTTTGTGTCCCAAATGTTCTGCTGTGCCACTGGAACACCTCCAGGACCTTGGCCAAAGGCACAGATGGTGCTGGAAATGAGGACAAACTCTGGGCAAAGTGACAAATCCCGGGCAAGGTGACAAATTAGGGGCAAAGCCATGTAAGAACAACCAAAAGACCAAATGTTGTGTTTTGCTTAATGCTAAATTTTATTGTCTACAAGTCAAGAGAGGAAATGAAGCGTGATCACAGTAACAGTAAAGATTTCCCAAACACCAAGAGAAGAATGAACACCCCACTAATATCTAATGCCTTATGCAATGGGTGATAAATTCAAGTGTACTCAAGACAGTCAACAATTAAAGGCAGTCAATAACTAAGAGACAGAAAGAAGCAGCAGCTTAAGCTTGAAAAGAAGAAGAAAATCGCTCCAAATTGGCTCCATCACGATGAGAACCAGAAGCAAACGAGCAGCTTTTCACCTCCTTGTGCCCGTTCTCCTTTCACACCAGGCTGGAGCCGTCAGAGCCACCCGGGGACAGCTCAGCAGCTCTTCTTGACACAGCACTGCTGGATGGGGATGCAGGGGACGCAGCACTTCCTCACGGGGGTGCAGCAAACCACCACCGGCTTCTTCACCACGCAGGAGCAGCAGGACAGGGACCCGCAGGGGCAGCAGCAGGGCCGTGGGACACAGCACACGGACTTCTGGCACACCTTGGTGCAGCACACGGACTTCTGACACGGGTCACAGCACACAGACTGGCACGGGTCACAGCAGGGCTTCTGGCACGGGTCACAGCACACAGACTGGCATGGGTCACAGCAGGGCTTCTGGCACGGGTCACAGCAAACGGTCTGGCATGGGTCACAGCAGGGCTTCTGGCACGGGTCACAGCAGCAGGACTGCTGGCAGGGATCACAGCAGGGCTTCTGGCATGGGTCACAGCACACAGACTGGCACGGGTCACAGCAGGGCTTCTGGCATGGGTCACAGCACACGGTCTGGCATGGGTCACAGCAGGGCTTCTGGCACGGGTCACAGCAAGGCTTCTGGCATGGGTCACAACACACGGTCTGGCACGGGTCACAGCAGGGCTTCTGGCATGGGTCACAGCAGGGCTTCTGGCATGGGTCACAACACACAGTCTGGCATGGGTCACAGCAGGGCTTCTGGCACGGGTCACAGCACACAGTCTGGCATGGGTCACAGCAGGGCTTCTGGCATGGGTCACAGCACACGGTCTGGCACGGGTCACAGCAGGGCTTCTGGCACGGGTCACAGCAAGGCTTCTGGCACGAGTCACAACACACGGTCTGGCACGGGTCACAGCAGGGCTTCTGGCATGGGTCACAGCAGGGCTTCTGGCATGGGTCACAGCACACGGTCTGGCATGGGTCACAGCAGGGCTTCTGGCACGGGTCACAGCACACGGTCTGGCACGGGTCACAGCAAGGCTTCTGGCATGGGTCACAACACACGGTCTGGCACGGGTCACAGCAAGGCTTCTGGCATGGGTCACAACACACGGTCTGGCACGAGTCACAGCAAGGCTTCTGGCATGGGTCACAACACACGGTCTGGCACGGGTCACAGCAGGGCTTCTGGCACGGGTCACAGCAGCAGGACTGCTGGCACGGGTCACAGCAGACGGTTTTCTTGCACGGCTCACAGCACACGGTCTTCTGGCACGGGTCGCAGCAGCAGGACTGCTGGCACGGGGAGCAGCACACGCTCTTCTGGCACGGGGAGCAGCACACGGTTTTCTGGCAGGGCTCGCAGCACACGACCCTCGGGCACGGGCTGCAGCACACGGTCTTGCTCTTCACGACGGAGCAGCATCCCGTGGAACAGCATCCAGTGGAGCACATGATGTTGGGAGAGGAGCGAAGGGTGGCCGGAGTGAGGACCTGGAACACAAAGGACTTTGAGATTCAACCCATCTTTCCACACTGGCCAGGCCCACTTCTACCCCGCTTCCTATTTCTTTGTCTTGAGTTGGAAACCCAAGATCCTCACGGGAATCGAGCCACCTGTTGCTGTCCCAGAAATATTTGAACTGTCCTGGGAGCTGCCTGCTCTGTGCTCATCCAGAACCTTCCCTCCCTGAATTTCCACCCCGAGAAGTTCATTTTCCACTGCTCTCTCCACCTTTAGCAAGAGACAATGCATCAACAGAAGAAGAAGAAGCATCGCTCCCAATTGGCTCCATCACAATGAGAACCTGGATTTCAGAGAGAGCTGTAGAGCATGGACTCCTGAAACCATCGAGCACTAAAACCATGGAATCATAAACCCATAGAATCATAAACCCATAGAATCACAAAACCATAGAATCACAAAACCATAGAATCAAAGAATGGTTTGGGTTGGAAGAGACCTTTAAAGGTCCATCCAGCCCAACGCCCTGCAGAGATCAGACACCAAGACACAACCTCAACTCACTGCTTGCCCAAAGCCGAATGAGAACAGAGGATCCCTGGTAGGAAACACTCACCGTTCTTGTTCTTGCTGAGAGCTGAAGGTGTGTGAGGAGCAGAGGCACCTGGAGACCTTTTATTGAGGTCGGAATTGTCCTGCCGGACATGAGGTACCCCCCAGCAATCCGTGATTTACGCACTAAGCCTGTACTTATTCACCGAATGGGCCTCCATGTGTTTAATCTTTGCCTCGTGGCTTTTGACCAACCCCTCAATTTTGGGTTATTATCAATTTGTTGTGTGAATTTTTTACAATTTTTTAATGTCAAGTTAATTCTTGTGGGACGCTGGAAGGGGTTGTTTCTGCTCGCTTTGCATATGGTAAGGCTGCTGCATGGAGATGATTAATTAACATAAAAATCCTAATTAAGATCGAGGTGCAGTGGATTCCAGAGCCGTGCAGAAGCTTCTGGACGTCAGTCTCTCCTTGATATGATTTTTAAAATAAAATTCCAGGAAGTGCAATTCCATGGTCCCATGCTTTGTGTTTGACTGCGGAAATGGTGGAGCCCAAAGTCCTTCTCTGAGGTGACCAGAAGGACAAACCCAGAAAGTTCTTGACATCTCATCCCACCCGTGCGTGGAAAACCACACGCCCTTGGCCTTGGAAGAGAATAATGGAATCATGGAATATCCCAGGCAGGAAGGGACCTACAGGGATCATCCAGTCCAACCTCTGGACCTGCACAGCCCCAACAATCCCACCGTGTGCCTGAGGTCGTTGTCCAAACTCTCCTTGAGCTCTGTCAGGCTCAAGGCCTTGCCAATATCAGCCATTTTCACTGCAAATTCATGGTGGGAATTTGGAACTGGGTTTGGGTCAAATCGGAGCCTGGATTTTTCCAATTCCTCTTTGATGTATTTAAATAAAAGCAAAATGCAAAACTGCTCTGGAAGTTTTGCATCCTGTTTATGCTCGGCATAACTTGATCTGCGAAATTCCTATTCAATTCTTTTCAGATTCAAAGATGCCCCGGAGTAATGGAAGAGCCACCTACGGATGTTCATTCTGGAATAACTCCGTGCTCAGCTCCCAGTCACCCCCTGGCAGCCATTAGTGCTGATGTTAA
The DNA here is from genome assembly GCF_020740725.1 of Corvus hawaiiensis. Lineage (NCBI taxonomy): Eukaryota > Metazoa > Chordata > Aves > Passeriformes > Corvidae > Corvus > Corvus hawaiiensis. Next base: position 2,355,727 of record NC_063241.1, read on the forward strand.
TGATCGTGTCGTGATCAGTCATTAATGATGGATGTTAATATTTATTTTGCATAAAAGCTCCAAGGCCCCACGTGATGTTCTGGGCATCTCAAGGATCTCAAATTAAACCATGACTTTATAAAAAATGATCTCTCTTTGGTCAGGGGAAGCTCACGGGACCCACGGCTTTGAGTGACCCCAGGCTGGGAGTGACCAGGTGAAATGTTTGGTGGCTGAGGTCACCCCCAGGGCAACGGCTGCTCCTGCTGGGGGCTGAGCACCAAAGGATCCCCTACATCCCCGGAGACCCCCGACTTCTCCTGCCGTGAAGGAGGGGAGATTTGGGCTTTGTTTGCTCCTCCAGATCCTGGATGCTGAGGACACTTTAGGTCACCAGAACCTTCCATGTGACCCCTCTGTTTCCCCTCAGTTCTGCTCTTGATATTTGGCTACGGCACAATTGGAGGAGCTGGTCCTGCTTCCAAGAATTCACAGGACCATGAAGTCACCACTTCTCCAGGCAAGGTCACCCCAAGGTCAACATTCCTGTTCACTCCGAGCTCAATTTCCAATCGTGTTCAGTCGTGTTAATGACCTTGAGCCAGGTGCCGCCCATTATCACATAATTAGCGATTGAAATTGAACCTGCTGTGCACGAGGTCAACAAGCGAGGAGGCTTGGGGTGACCTGCAGGGGATTTCTGAGCCTGCAGAGAAGCGTCAGGAAACGCCAGCGTTAGAAATCCTGAGCAGGGAGGTGAAAGAAGAGAAGTTGGCCAAAATGAGGCTGTTTTTTGTTGACTTTGTACGGATTTGGTGCATGGATTCATCCAGTGGGCCAAAAACCCCCCCACTGTTAGAGCTGGATGTGAACAGAGGTGTTTAAAGCTCTGCAAGGTGGACCCACAGATCCATCACCGATTTTATACAGGAAAATATTCAAATTAGGGCCACGCAAATTTCCCAATTAAATTTTACACTGAGTGAAAGGACTCAGCAGGCTCTGAAAGATGCCCAGAGGAGCAGAGCTCTGTTTGGATCAGAGAGTTACGGATGCAGGAAAGCAATCCTTGCTGGGAGACAGCCGAGGCAAATTCCTCCTCGTTAATCCCTGGGGCTTTCCTCACAGTTTATCCTGGTTGTGGAATCCACTGGGTCGTTATTTGATGCATCCTCAGCAGAGCAGAAATGTCCCTTTAGGTGACCTGGAGCGGAGGGAGAGAGGATTTCTCTCACCAAATGTTTGTGGTTCTTCAAGGCCTCCCCACCCTCACAGGCAACAATTTTTTCCCTACATCCCACCTAAAACTCCTCTCCATCACTCTGAAATAACTTCCCTGTGTCCTGTCCCTGCATTTCCTGAGGAAAAGTCCCTCTCCAGCTTCCCTGGAGCCCCTGAAGATCCTGGAAGGGGCCCTGAGGTCTCCACACAACCTTCTCTCCTCCAGGCTGAACATTCCCAATCTCTGTAGGGGAGAGGCTCCAGTCCCTTTATCACCTTTATGGCCTTCTCTGGATTTGGAAAAGGAAATAAAATGTGCTGTGGTCAGTGACAGAGGAGAAAGTTGGAAGCTGGGGCAGCGCAGGGAAGTGAAACTCTCTACTTGAAGACCAAACCACTGCTGTGGCCAGGAAGCCTCAGAAGCTCAATTCCCACCTGCAGGGAGGGCAGGAATGAGTAAGAAAATTATTTTTTAAGGCTGGTGTGAGGCTGAGCCACCTCTTAGCAAGGGCCAGAGCCCCCAGGCAGGTGAATCATTCATTGCTCTCTGGCCCGGCTGCAACTTTTCCTTTTTAACCCATTCCTCTCTAATGAGCATTTTCTCCATAACCTATAAATAACTAATTCCAAATACTTATTGACCAACTGGTCATTTACTGGCTATTGCAGCACTCAGCTCATTCCAGGCTGTTTCCCACGCCAGGGGATGGGTGATGAGGGATGAATCACACCGGGGAAACCTTCGCTTACTTTACGCTGTAGAAACTGGTTAATTGAGGCTATTCCAAGTTCCAGACCCTGCAGGGTTTGCTTTTGTTTTGGTTCCAAAAATAGCAGCACCTCTGAAAGCAGAAACATGCAGGGAAAACATGAACACACAGGTCAGGCTGGAAACCTGAACCCCCAACATCTGCTGAGCCCAGGGCAAGGATTTGTTTCCCTCAGGAATTCACCCCACGTGCTCCTGGCAGCACTGCTGGGCCTGCAGGCATTTTCCATGGATTTCATGTTTCCTTGGCATTCCTCGGGCTCCAGGGCTCCAGGGATTAAAGCACAGTTCCAAACCCACAAGAAAACAGAGATGCCACCAGACCAGCACAGAATCCCAGAGTAATCGCAGAGAAAAGAGCTCCCAGACCACCGAATCCAACCTGTGCCCGATCCCCACCTTCTCACCCAGCCCAGAGCACTGAGTGCCACGTCCAGGCTTTCCTTGGACACCTCCAGGGATGGAGGCCACCTCCAAACCTCCCTGGGCAGCCTCTGCCAAGGCCTGACTGCCCTTTCCAGGAGGAAATTCCTCCTGATGTCCACCCTCATCCTTCCCTGGCACAGCTCGAGGCCGTTCCCTCTTGTCCTGTCCCTGTTCCCTGGGAGCAGAGCCCCAAATCCCCCCTGGCTGCCCCCTCCTGTCAGGGAGTTGTGGAGAACAAGAAGGTCCCACACTATTCCTGCTATAGTCCAGGTGCCATCGGCCTCTCACCCACCTGGGCACCCCTGGGCTCACGTCCAGCTGCTCCCACCAGCACCCCCAGCTCCTTTCCCAGCTTTCCAGCCACTCTTCCCCCAGCCTGGAGTGTTCCACGGGGTTATTGTGACCCAAGGGCAGGACCAACCCCGTTGACCTTGTTGACCCTCACCACGTTGGCCTTGGCCCATCGATCCAGCCTATTTAACGGAGCACTGACTGAAAACATCCACCACTGTTAGGTCGGCTTGAAACACCATTTTTATTGTCTTGCTGGAGAACGAAGCAGCAAAGCAAGAAGGGAACCATTCCCAACGCTGGCAGAGGAAAGATAAAGAGCTCAGAGCTCCTTAAACGAGAGGTTTCATCCTAAAACTGCATCACCTCCTACAGTTTTAGAAGGCTTTGCTTGGAGAGAAGTGACAAAGCTGAACAGCCACGAGCACTGGGGCGAGCTGGAAGCTTCGGGTGAGGAGTGATCCGGCGCATCCCAGTGCCAGGGGCAGGTTCCGCTCTCAGTACTTGGGGTATGACGGTGGCAGCTTGCAGATGTTCTTGGTGACCTGGGGGCAGAGCGGGGGGCAGGAACGCTGCATCGGGGGGTAGCAGGGCTGCACCGGGGGGTAGCAGCGCTGCACTGGTGGGTAGCAGGGCTGCACCGGGGGACAGCAGGGGGTCACGTAGCTGAACTTCTGCACAGGCTGCCTCTGGATGGTGTAGTGGCACGAAGGCCCCGAGTGGCAGGAGGAGCTGGATCGGTGGCAGGAGGACTCGTAGTCGTGGCAGGACCCGCGGGAGCACATCTTCCTGGAGTTCTGGCAGAGCTGTTTGGAGCAAGGGATCAATGTGGTGAGAGGAGGTGCTGATTCACTTCTTACGTTCCCCCTCCTTTTTCTTTTTAATGGTATTTTTCTTGAGATCTCCAGTGAAATGTTTCTCTCTTTGTTTCACCTGCCCAATCCAGTCCCAACGCACCCTGGATCTGCTGGGCATGCTCTGGGGATTGGGGTGTGAAATCAGGTCCCTGAGAATCAATTGGAGCCCCAGGAGCCCATCTCCCAAACCTCAGTTCCTGCAGAGTTTGTGTCACCTGAGGATCCCTCCGTGGGCTGCACCTTTCCTGGGAATCCTTGTCCCTCCATCTGCCATTCCCCACCCCTTAGAGGCATTTCCCTAAATCCCAGCTCCCACGAGATCCATAAAAACCCCTGGTGGAGGTTTCCTCTCTGTCAGCAAGAACAGAAGCAGTGAAATTGGTCTTACCCTCTTCAGCTGCAGCGAGAAGTTTCTGGAAGCGAAGGCGAGTGACTGCCGAGGACGGTGCTGAGGGACCTTTTATACTCTCCCGAGGTTATCTGGGCCATGAGGCACCTCCTTGCGATGACACTTTAATTAATTCCACATTCAATCCCGCAGATGTTTGCACTTCCCCTGTTTTTAGGTGTTCCCTCTTTGACGCACCGGGTCCCGTCCCATCGGTGATTCCTGAGGCAGGGATTTTGGAAGGCAGCTCTCTCCCATTTCCTGGAGACTGACACTAATGTGATGGTTGTTAATTAGGGACAAGGGACAACTGGGATTGCATCAGGGGCAGAAAGGATTCAGAAATGCTGACTCCTGGGGTTGGTCTCCTGTTGGGTGGCAGCTCAGGATTTTAATTCCCCTGTTGTCGAATGCCAAGAGGAAATGGGATTACCAGCTGCAATTCCTGGGGATGGCACAATGCTGGAAAATCCGGCGGGATCTCCTTGGCTCCCTGGAATGGCGAGAAATAAAATGTTTCTGATTCTTCACGTGTCCCTGGACTTGGCAGATGACTGGGATGATCCCATCAGGTTGTTCCACGTGAATCAAAGGTTATTAATGTGTAAGATTAGAGGATAACATCTGACTCTGAGCTCTGCATGAGGTTTGAGGATATTCAATTTTCCCACTCCTTGGTTTCTCTTTCTTTCAGTGATTCCTCACATTTTTTTCCACCTGACCTCACCAAAGGATTCAGAGAAGAGGAGCTGGAGTTTGAGCAAATATTGGGTTTTGTCACTACTGGTGGAAGTTTGGGCCCTAAAGCTGGATTTATGACCTTGTTTGACTCAGAATTTGAAGTGTAAGAAAAGGAAACTCCTCAACCTGGGAAAATGTTGCCCATTAGAGCAATTCACTGACTGGGAAGGGAAGACCTCCCAAATTGGGGGTGTCCCACAGCTTTTCTCCAGGCTAAAGGCAGCCAGTTCCTTGTGGTGAGTTTTGTGGAGCAGGGGAGGATTGCAGGAATTCCTCAGGGATGTTTGGTGACTCAGGTGTGCGTCCCTCAGCAGCCTTGCAGGTGACAAAGTGGGAGCATGTGTGACAGTTCTCCTTTTGTCCAGGCTTTGGCCTGGAGCATCACATTGATGTTCTCCAAAATCTTTCTACCTCCTCAACAGACTTCCAAAAACACCCAAAAAACATCTCTGAGTCTTTCAAATTCAGGGCCTGCTCAGGAAAACGGGATCTCGAAATTCTCATTGTCCTTTGCTCGCAGTTCTTTCAGAGGAATTTGGGCCTTCTGTTTTCAGAGGCTCAAAGGGTTTCAGATGTTTGAAAATTTATATGCAAGGTCTGAAATAGAGCTCGGAGTCAATTATTACATATTGAGAAAGAGCATTTTGAATGAGGTTGGAAAAGCCCTCCGAGATCATCAAGTCCAACCTTTGACCATCTCCCCCTTTCCTTTACTGATGTGCTTTCTATTCATTCCCAAATAAACCCGGGAATTATTGCCCACCAAATATTGGGATACTTTGGAAATACGGAGAAATTTGAATTGAAAACCCCTCAAAAAAAAAAAAAAAAAATCAAGGAAAAAGAGAGTAAAGGAATTCAAAGGCAACGAGGGTCTCATGAATCAGATTTATTGTTTCCCACACCCAGACGAGTCTGAAACAGAAGTGCAAGACAGAGAAAGATTCCCAACAAAGTAACGATGCCAGAAATAATTAGAAAGGACATTTCCCAAATAATTAGCAAGAATGACACCATGAATATTAATTAGGGGAGCATTTCATCCCCACCAGGATCCCACATGGCAGAGACCCAGGGATTTCAGCGTGGATGAGACGAGCCGAGGTCGGAGCGTCCAAGGGAGGAGCCGGTGGCTCCAGCTGCCGGGACTGGATCCTGTTCAATACTTGGGACATGCCGGTGGCAGGGTCCAGATGTTCTTGGTGTACTGGGGGCAGTAGGGGACCTGGGGACAGCAGGGGACCTGGGAACAGTAGGGGACAGGGGGACAGCAGGGGACAGGGGGACAATAGCGCTGCACGGGGGGACAGCAGGGCGTCACGTAGGTGCATTTCTGCACTGGCTGCCTCTGGATGTAGTGGCAGGAGGGCTCCGGCTCGTGGCAGGAGGAGCGGGATCTGAGGCAGGAGAACCAGGATCTGTGGCAGGAGGAGCGGGAGCCGTGGCAGGAGGACTCGTAGTCGTGGCGGGACCCGCGGGAGCACATCTTCCTGGAGTTCTGGCAGAGCTGGAGGGAAGAGAGAGATTGTCAGGCTGGGACAGCTGCCCCACTGGGACCTTCTGCGTTTTCCTTGGCTCTTGTTCAGGACTGGAATGGGAAATGTTGTTTCCCTCTGTTTTGTGATGTATGGGACATTGTGACCCTTCCTTTTGGAGGACACTGCATGATGGTCCAGCTCTGATGGGAATTTCCCTCCCAAGATGCTCCTGTTGGCTTTTTAAGGTAAAATTTCCTTCTAAAACTGCTCTGACTTGTCTGATCTCTCACTGTCTGCATCACCTGCCAGTCTGGGAATGAATTCCTTGCTGGCTCCCAAAGACTCCATGTCTTTGCAGATCTGCTCCTTCGATTACTCCTATTTTTCTGTCATCCCACCCGTGAGCAAACCAAACACTCCTTGTGCGTATTCAGGCACCCAATCATCAAAAATAAGGAATTTCTAAGACAAAAGCAAGGTCTAAACACAGAACTCTGTGAACTCCTGCTGCTCAAGAGTAGATAAGTCAACATAATCCAACTCACCCTTGGCTGGAGCAAGAGGAAGAGCACGGGGAGCTGATGCTGAGTGAAGGATGGACAGGGAATGCTGGACTTTTATATCTCCCAAAGGGTTGTCCCAGGAATTAGGCACCTCTTGGCAATGCTGACACAAACCCTCATATTCATATTTATCTCCTGTGTCTCATTTTTAGCATTTCCGACTTGACGCAGTCAGGAAAAAACCACTGATGACTTTTTCCTCAGCACTTTAATAAGCAACGAATTTCCCAACCTGCTTAGAAGGGAATTTTGGAGGCAGTTGCATATTTCCATGGCAAAAATGAACCTATCCCTGGAGTTATTAAGTGATTTGTCGTTGGGCAACTGGGATTGCATCAACTCCGGAGGGTTGACTCCTTCCCGGCGTGCTGCCCCTGGTTCTCCGTGGCAGACTCACATTTTGATTGATAGGTTTTTTTTCCTGACACAAGGGACTGTAATTAAGAGCCACAACTCCCAGGGACTTCATTAGAGGGAGGTCCTGGTGACTACCTCGGACCCAACGCCTCAGCTCCGGAGGTGACGTCAAAAGGACATCCTCAATCCCAATTTTTTCCATTCTGTTTGCAAACCATCAGCTGTTTTTTTGTTTGTGCCACAATATTTTCCTGTTCACGTTCCTCCTGGATGGTCACCCCAAGACAAGGGGGTTTCAAATCCCCTGCAGGAAGGGTTTGCGTGAGGATTTCACCTCTTGGCAACCTGTTTTCAACCCCAAATTTCTGTGGGGTCCCATCTTATTGAAGCAGTTTTGTAACTTTTATTCATTCCAGCATTTCGCTCTTCACTTTCAAGTTTCCCTCAGATCAGCCCAAGATTTTAGGACAATAAAATGGGTGATTGTCCCTTTCCTGTGATTTTTTTATCCAGGTGAGTGCCTCAGGAACAACTCATGGCTCAGGGCATGAGATGATCTTTAAGGTCCTTCCCAACCCAAACTATTTTATGATTCTATGATCCTTTTTATTTATTTTTCTAGGCCGCGGTTTAGAAACCCAAAGGATTCAAGAGAATCTTTTAGAGCCAGTCCTTGCTTAGGAAAATCTGAAGTCTTCTGGAAACTGTTGTGAGCTGTGAGTGATGTGGAAATGCTTCATCTGTGTGGAGAAAACTCCTTTTTGGGGGAGGTCCCTGTGTCAGTTCTCCGTCAGGCAGGAGGAATTCATGGAATCAGGGAATCACAGAATGATTTGGGTTGGACGGGACATTAAAGATCAGCTCATTCAACTCTCAGAGTTATTAATTTAAGCTGAGTCTGGTTGTTGAGCTCTCGGGGAAGCTGATGCAGCCACAGAGCCTGTTCTGGAACTGGTGTCTCCGCTGGACTGGGAGATAAGGAAAGTCTGAGGTTGTAAAAAGTACAGAGAGATCTCAAACTTATTTTAAGTGTCTGCAATTGTCATGGAAAACAGTAATTTGGAGCTTGGTGAAAGAAGTAAGGTTAGGAAAACCCACGAGGTGCTTATTTGCATTTATTAGACACCTCAAAATGTTTGTGACTCTGACTCAGAGGGACAAATGAAGTGTGAGGAGCTGCTGAGGAGGGGACTGAACGAGACAGTTCTGCACTAAGTGGAATCCTGGAATGGGTTGGATGGGAAGGGACCTTTAACATCATCCAGTGCCACCCCTGCCATGGGCAGCGACACCTCCCACTGTCCCAGGGTGCTTGGACTTGGACACTGCCAGGGATGGGGCATCCACGGAATACCCTGGGCCAGGGCCTCCCCACCCTCCCAGGGAGGAATTCCTTCTGGATATAAATGTATAAATAAGTATTCTGTATATCAATATGAAAATAAGCAGGGTGCAAATGAGGTCCCTGAGCATTCACCTGCTCCAGAAATGCCTCTGGAATCACTGGCTTTCATGATTTTGAAATTTTAGGGACATTTTGTGCTCAGCTTGAAGAGCAAAGAGTGAGAAGTGGCGACTAAGAAGTCAGAAGTAACAATTATTCTGAAGTAAAAAGGTCAAAGAATAAACAGACCATATATTTATTTTACTTTTGGAAATCAAACTTTATTCTTTTGGCGGTTGTCACATGGGTGAAAAGCAGCAAGAATCCTTCCCAGGATGAGTCTGAGATGGGTCTTGCGTGCTGAGCAAATTAAACCAAATAGGAGCAAAACCAGCAACCAAATTCTAACCACGGACGAGGAATTCGAGGAGCAAATTAAAACTGGGAATAAAGAACCATCGATTCAAGCTTTAGGCATGGAGAGCATCCCAGGCAGCAGCGATCCAGTGCCGGGGCTGGATCCTACTCTCAGTACTTGGGGTATGACGGTGGCAGCTTGCAGATGTTCTTGGTGACCTGGGGGCAGAGCGGGGGGCAGGAACGCTGCATCGGGGGGTAGCAGGGCTGCACCGGGGGGTAGCAGGGCTGCACCGGGGGATAGCAGGGGGTCACGTAGCTGAACTTCTGCACAGGCTGCCTCTGGATGGTGTAGTGGAATGAGGGCCCCGAGTCGTGGCAGGAGGAGCTGGATTCATGGCACGAGGTCTCGTGGCTGTGGCAGGACCTGCGGGAGCACATTGTCCTGGAGTGGTGGCAGAGCTGGAGGGAAGAGAGGAACGGTCACAGCGGGCACGAGCTTATAGACATTTGTTCTGGGATTCCCCATTTTCTTCCTAATTTCCAGTTTTTCAGGGGTGAGAAAGCAGTGTCAGTGTTGGTTTGGAGGTACTTTAATCCCTCACTAAGCCCAGGATCCTTTATGGATGGGACTTGATTTCCTGAGAAAAATTCCAGAGAAAAATGGTCCAAACATCCATTTCCCAAGAGCAGCTCCAGACCCTCTGGTTCCTCGTGCGTGGAAATCTCCAAGTCCCTTTTCCACAAAACCCTCTGGCTTTCCTCTCTCTGTATTTTCCACCCTTTCTGTTGCTTTGGTTTGACTTGAGCCTCTGCTCAAGGCCTTTATTTGTTTTATTTTGGCATTTGTTTTAATAATTTGCTCTTGTGGATAACAAGAACTTGGTCTTCATCACGACCAAGATCCAGAGGTGAGGAGGAAGTATCCAACACTTCAATTCTACCCAAACTCACAGGAAATCATCCAGTTTCTTAAAGAATTTCCAGGAGAAGAAAAAAATTGGACTCACCCTTCTAGCAGTGGGGATGGAGCTGTTTTGGAGCAGAGCAGCGAGCGAAGGAAACTGGGATGGGAAACCTTTTATACTTTTACAAAGGGTTACCTGGGACATGAGGCATCCCTAATTACAGCTCCCATTTCTATCCGCTGTGTTCAGCTTCCCGTATTTTCCCTTTGATGCTCTGTGCTTTCAGCATTGTAATTATTAATAGCTCGTTAATTCCTTCACGTCCCTATGAACGAGATTGGAAGGAATTTCACGTGAAGTGACGCCAGCACTGACACCAATGGATCTGCTCGTGGACAACGTGGATCAGGTGGGAGAGGGGTTTGTAATCTGGAAATGCCAATTCCTCAGGGTCACATGGACCAGGAGCTCAACGGGATCGACTTCCACGTCAACGACAGGTGGTTATTGGTGTTAATCCCTGCGGATTAGGTTTGGGGCAGGAATACTCCAGAGGAATTGCCCAATGGGGCCGGATATCTCAATCAGAGATTTGCATTAACCCGAATCTGTCCTTCACTGATGATTCCAACCTGCCTGCCCATCAAGGATTTCTCCTCCAGGTGCCCACCAAAGCCACAAGGTCACAGGTCCTGCCACCAAACCTGCTCCAGAGTGGGCTCCTGTCCATGAGTTCACAGGTCCTGCCACCAAACCTGCTCCAGAGAGGGCTCCTGTCCATGGGCCCACAGGTCCTGCCACCAAACCTGCTCCAGAGAGGGCTCCTGTCCATGGGCCCGCAGGTCCTGCCACCAAACCTGCTCCAGAGAGGGCTCCTGTCCATGGGCCCACAGGTCCTGCCACCAAACCTGCTCCAGAGAGGGCTCCTGTCCATGGGCCCGCAGGTCCTGCCACCTCTGTGGATCCCCATCCACCAAAACCTGGCCAAGCAAACCCACCCTGGGGCTTTAGGTGCTGTTTTAGTCTGGTTCTGCAACATGGTGTGGGCAGTTGTATCAAGTCCTGGGACAGGAGGGTTTGAGGTGAACAGAATCCCAGATTTCCAGAACCATTGAGGTTGGAAAAAAACTCCAAGACCCCTGAGCCCAACCTTTGACCAATCCCAACCTTGTCAACCAGACCAGAGCACCGAGTGCCACGTCCAGGTGTTCCTCCTGCTCACACTCCCAGAGGTGTTTTTGGTTATTTTCTCTTCTGATTTTACTCAGAATTCTTTAATTTAGGACAAAGTGTTGCTGTTGCTGTCCTGCTTCCAGCACTTCTGGAATGATCTCAGGGATGACAGGGAGGACAGGGATGAAGCTCAAGAGAAACATAAACACAACAATGTGAGGTAGGAGACACTTCGGGAACCTGGATTTTCCCGTGAATCACGGGTGAACTTTGGTCTTCCATGCCTGGGTACAAGTCATGCCCATCTGACCCATCAATTACATCTTCTTGTCCCATAAAAGGCAGGAATGTGTCAACATCAGGATGGCACTGGGGATTAGGCACAAGGGATTTGGGGTGATGCTCTGCTGACTCACTGGGATCCCTCAAACTGGTGCATTCACAGCTGAGCTTCAGTATCCCAGCGTACAGAATGGACCCAGAAACACTTCCCTGCAAGGTTTGGTTTAGGCTGTAGTTAGACAGCACTTTTAGGGATTTTTGGGCATGTGTGGGAGGAGATTTGCTGTCACGTGAGAGAGGTGAGGAGGGAAAAATGAAAAAAAATGGGTTTCAGGTGTAAATTTCAGGAACTGAGGGCAGGAAAGAGAAATGTCTGAGGGCAGGAGAGTGGAGGAACCCAGAGTGCTGAGAATATTTCTCTGTCTGTTTTGAAGGGTTCTTACCTCCCTGAACAACACTGTTTTAGCTTCAAATCTTGGAAAAAATTACCAATGGTCAGACAAGATATAGAAAATACAGTGGTGTGAATTAGGTGATAGACTACTATGTAAGATTGTCACAGGGTGAAAAATTTAGAGGTTTTGGGCTTCTCGTTGTAGTACATAGATAAGAGTAAAAAAGATCAAAATGGAGGATTGTTGTTGTTCTCTAAACCTTCTTCTCCTTCTTCTACTGCTCCATGTTCTGCAGTAAAAGTAGTTTGGGATGATTGGATAGAAAATTCCGCAGTTCCTGGCCGTGTTACTGAATAATTGGTAGGAAAGTGAAAATAATGTACGTTTTTAGTAACTATTGGTTAAAATATCTTTAAAAGGCTGTGTAAATCTTGATAGAGAGGCCTCACTCCTGCCTTTCTGTGCTCTATGCTGTACCTGGGTCACACTAGTGGCTCTGTTCCTCTGATAAGACTTAATAAACAACTATCTGGAAGCATTGAAACTCAAGGAAAAGTCTCAGTTTATCTTTGAAACTCCTTGCAAGGACTTTTATAAAATTATCTCCCATCTGGAGGGACTTGATTTACAGCACGGTTCAGTGTCAGGAGAGGGCAAAGCCCCCATTTGCCAGGAGTGGCTCACTGGGGAAGCTTCCAGCTCCATAAAATGTGGGATGAGCAGCTGGAGCTGAGCAGCAGAGCTGCCACTCCCCTGTTGTTGGCTGAGGGGGTTTCACCAACGGTCTGGAACATTTATTATCCACAGACTCTGTGTTTACGCACTTGGCTCTGCCTGAACCCATCTGTGGTGGTTGTAAACAGTGCGAGAGGGAGAGATTTTCCCTGGAATGTTTCTCTGCAGGGATTCAGTGCCTTCGCTGCTGAGGCCTTTGTGGCAGGGGAAGGTGGGGACCATTTCCTGCTGGAGTTCTGCAACCTTTCCTGCAGCCTCTCCTGCTTTCCTGCTTCACTCTGCAGATGTGTGAGGAGATAGCAGAACTCCAGCTCAGGGGAGATTCCCGGCCTCCATTCCTCAGGCCCTTCCCAAGCTTCCCCTTCCACGAGTGACACAAGCTGGATGGCTCCAGCTCAGCCGGGAGCGTAGGTGAAACCTTGGATTGCTTAGAAAGGATTCGCATTGGAGATTTTATCTCCTCTTCCCACAAAGGTTTTCAGTCAGACTCAAACCCGAGCTGGAGCCTCTTGCCTGGCTGGGTTTCAACCCTTGTTGGCACAGGGTGGGTTTGGCACTGCCAGAGGGGTGTTGGGGCATGGGGACTGGCACTGGCACCACTCGATGTCCCTGTGCCAGGCTGGAGCCGCACGTTCCCGACCCCGACGTTCATTCCTTGCTTCTGCAATCATGGACCTCGCACCTGGGATTGAGGCTCCTCGTTATTTTAATTAAGAGTAATAATAAAACAAGTGCTAATAACACGTTCCTTGTTCCTTTCAAAGGTTCAGCACGAACCCAGGGCTAATTAAATATCTCGTGCATTACACACAGCGCTGCTCTCGTCCCGCAGAGCCACCGAGTGCCGCAGCAATCGGCCTGGTGGGCTCTGGGAGAGAGCCCAGGGACATGTCTAGTGCAATGGGAAATCCAGCTGCTGATTTTCACGGACATCTGTTCATCTGAACTTCCTATTTTTCCTTTCGCATCTACAAAGAGGGGCTCAGAACTTTTATGGTTTAAGTCAGTTTAAACCTCGGGAGGAACTGGGAGTGTTTTTTCTCATTCAAGAGAGACATTGAGGATCTGGAGCATGTCCAGAGAAGGGAACGGAGCTGGGGAAGGGGCTGGAGCAGCAGGGAAAGGGTCTGGAGAACTCCTGAGGGAGCTGGGGGGGCTCAGCCTGGAGAAAAGGAGGCTCAGGGGGACCTTCTCTCTCTCTCTCCCACTCTCTGACAGGAGGCTCAGGTTGGAATCAGGAGGAATTTCTTCCTGGAAGGGGTGGTCAGGAGTCGGAAGGGGCTGCCCAGGGAGGTTTGGAGTCGCCATCCCTGGAGGTGTCCAAGGAACACCTGGACGTGGCCCTCAGTGCTCTGGGCTGCTGACCAGGTGGGAATCAAGCCCAGGCTGGACTCAATGATCTTAGAAGGGTTTTCCAACCTCAGTTACTCTGGGATTCTGGGATTTCCTCCAGGGAACACGGACTCTTGATGGGATTTTCAAAGCAGGGAGAGTTCCCTCGCACAAAAGACAGATCTAACCCCAAATTCTCCATTTACAGGGGTCAGAAGGGACACTGAGCATGACGTGGTCCTTCCTCTGCTCGTGTCCTCCTGTTTATGGAGATGAGGGATTTCCAGACTTCCTACACGGAACCTGCTCTGTGCTTACCAGCTGCGAACAAATTGCAAAGCCTTCCCAACGTGCCTGTGAGGGTCTGAGGCACCGAGCCAAGGGCTGGGATTAAAGAGATGCTGATCTGCACCTTCAGTCCCAGACAGCTTTTGAAATCAGCCTGGCAGGTGCCCAAGGTGTGGGGACTGCAGAGCTGAGCCATCCCAGCCACTGGAATGCCACGGGAAGGGGAGGAAGCTGTGAAAAGCAGCTCCCCTTAACCCAGACGGGCTTGGGAACGATGCCAACGATAAGAAAAAGCAGTGGAAAAACACCAGGACGCCAGCACATTTGATGAGCTTTAGGTTTTAATATCACACCTTTGCTACTGGAGACAGGAGCAGGGAATGAAGAGATCGGAATTCCCGCGTGTGCGTGGGGGGAAAAATCCCAATTCCACCGCACTAATGCCACTTGGGGTTCTCAGGAGGAGGGAAGGGGCTGGAGGGATGAGGCAGGGCCTGTCCAAGCTCAGGGACAGGGGACAGGAGCAGCTCCGGGCCCTTCACTTCTGCTGCTGCTGCGGCGGCCACTGCACCGGCTGCTTGATCTGCTGCTGCTGCTGCTGGCATGGAACCTGGGCCAGGGGCACCTGCCCCGTCCCGGTGGCCACCGGGCACTGCGGGGTCAGCACCACCACGGGGGTCACGTCCGGCACGGGGGTCACCTCATGGCACACGACCCCCTCGGAGCCGTGGCAGGACCGGTCGCTGTCGTGGCAGGAGGAGCCTCCGCTGTGGCAGGAGGAGCTCTCAGAGCTGTGGCAGCCTCTGTTCTCACGGGAGCACATTTTTGGGCTGGTTGGAGAGAAGGCTGAAAACCTGGGGAGGAGAGAAGTTTGGCATTAGAGCAGGGAGGGCACCTTTCCCATCTCTTTCCCTCCTCTGCTGTGGGATCAGATTCCCTCGCTGTGCTCACGAGCCCACAGGGCCCAGCAGGATTTGCTTTTCTGCCCATCCAGTTTCCCCAGTTTGGGGCTTCATTCCCGCACTGCTGGATTAGCCTGGACAATCTGAGCACCCTCACAAGTCCCCACAGCAGCCCTGGCCTCTGTTTCTACTGGGCTCCTGAGCCATTTTCCTTCTTTCCCTTGAGCCATTTCCCTGCTTTCCCTTGAGCCATTTCCCTGCTCTCTCCTTGAGCCATTTCCCTGCTCTCTCCTTGAGCCATTTTCCTGCTCTCTCCTTGAGCCATTTCCCTGCTCTCTCCTTGAGCTATTTCCCTGCTTTCCCTTGAGCCATTTCCCTGCTCTCCTTGAGCCATTTCCCTGCTATTCCTTGGCTGCATCTTGGGATGATCCCGGAGGAGCAGATTCTCTGTGGGGTGTTGGGATATCCCACACCACCAAGAGGCATCTTGGCAAGAATCCCAAAAACTCGTAGCCTGGAGGGGCCCTGGCACAGCTGGCACTGGTGGCAGAGCCCCGGCAAAATCCACTTCCAAAGGCAGGTGCCCAAAATAAAGACACTCCTGTGCCTTCCTCCCTCCTCGTGTCCTCTGCTCCCTCCAGGCCCAATTTCCTGAGCACCAGGAAAATCCTCTGTCCCTTCCGAGGATTGCTGGGATTTCAGGGAGGCAAAAGGCATCCGGGATGCTGAGCTGGAAGAGGATCCTGCTGCTCCTTCCTCTCACAGTTTAAATCCACTTTCTCTGTTCTTCCCTAAATTTCTTCAAGGATGTTTTAATACTTTCAACTCCTGAAAGTGTTTTCTCAAAGGAGCTTAGTAAAGGAGTCAGGCTTATAAATGCAATTAAAATTCCCAGCTTAACCCCAAGGTTTCTTATGAAAGATCAGCCTGCTGTCTCCCATTCATCCCTAAATCCCATGATTTGCTTTTATTCATTTCCAGTTTGTCCTTTGGATACTGGAAAGCATCGGGGTAATCCAAATATAACTACAGGTGATAAATTTTGCTTCTCAGTACAGGCAGTCCTAATTTTTGGGAGCATGAAACGGCCCCAGCCACAGAGCCAAGGATTTGGCTCTCAATAACCCCAGGAAATGCCCCCAGAGCAAAGCTCAGCTCAGTGCAGGGAATTTTCATTGGAATTAAAGGTTAGCGGTCAAGCAGGGACTTACCTTGGCTGTGAAGGCTCTGGAGGAGGAGTGGAGCTGAGTGAATGAGCTGCTCTCCCCTCCAAGGACTTTTATACAGTTCCCAAGTCTCTTCCTGAAAATGCAATAACCCCCTGGGGAAAAATGACCAAGGTATTTACAAAACAGCCACACCCCTAATTACCCACCACCTTCAAAAGCTCCTTCAGCCCGATTTCTTTGATTGACTTGTCAGGCTCTGGATTGTCTTCCTCGTGTTACACAGCTTTAATTGCACCCTGCCCGTCGAGGGCCGCGAGTGAAAACCGTGTGGGTGGCTCGGCTGTCTCACCCTCATGGCACGATGAGTTTTAGGGTTGCAAAATGGATGGCAAAGGTGGTGAGTTTTGGGGTTCCTATCCTCCTGAAACCTCTCACCTGGAGTCTGGCAGGAAGGAGAGCTCCCAGTGCCCAGTCCTCCCCGAATGGTCTTGGCAGGACCAGGCTCTTGTGGAGAAAACCCACCATTCTCAGGTTCTCGCTCTGAAAAAAGGCAAATTCTTAGAAAGTTCTGGTTGGACATCCTTGGAAAACATCTTTAAAGTAACTTTCACCCTGTGAGACACCTGCAGGTACCAGAACTGAGCTGAGGGTCCCCTCTCTCTGACGGGCTCGTTTCCCGAAGGAACAAAACCAGCATAATGAAATCTGTGGCCACTGTGGGAGGCTCTGGCTGGGAAGTGACCTGTCAAACCCAGGTGGTGGCACAGGCCACTTTTGGAAGTGTTGGCTTCTACCTGTGAATTCCCCCAAAATGTAAGAAGGTTTCCTCAACACGAGGGAGAACTTCTTCCCATGGAGGGGGGCAGAGCCCTGGAACAGCTGCCCAGGGAGGGCCTGGAGTGTCCCCCTCTGGAGTCATTCCAAACCCACCTGGACATGTCCCTGTGTCACCTGCTCCGGGTGACCCTGCTCCCCAGCTATTCCGGGATTCTGTGATTTTAAGGTTCAGGGATTCTGAGGTTCTGTGGTTCCATGATTCCACGGTTCTGTGATTCCCTACCTGTGTCCATCCATTTCCCACCTAATTTTACGGCCATTCCACCATCACTGACAGACTCACCACCAATTTTCATTGCTGACATTTTTTCTGGCCAACCCCAAGGTGCCCCACACAGAATTTCTCTTTGAAAATTGCAGTTTTGCTCATATTTTACTCTTTTTTGTTTGCTGGCTTCTGGAGCAATGATGGGAAATCGGTGCTCGCGGAAGCCGCTTGTGCAAACCTTGCACCCATGAGTAAGCTGTGAGTAAAATGCTGGGTCAGAGACCACACATCCGAGCTCCCCACGCATCCCGATCTCCGCCGGCTCTTCCCTGGGGCGGGATGGGAGCACCTGGGTGCAGAGCACCAGGATGGTGCAATCACGGATGCAACCATGGCTTCGCAACAGCCCCGATTTCTCATTTTCCCTCCCATTCCCAGCCTGACCGTGGAATTCCAGCAGGACTCCTGATACGTTTTCACTCATTTTCCCACTTGAACTCCCTCATGGAGCCACGAGGTTTTGTTGGGCAGAGATCTCCTGAAGCCAAGGGGTGGCTCCCGCTTGCTATCACTGAAACAATTTCTGGAGTTTCTATCCAGAGGCGCCAGTTGGAGGCTTTCATCCAGAAGCCAGATCCGTGTTTACTGCTCAGCCTGTTTACCAACAGCTGCAGCAGAGGGGCCTTGGTTTAACAAGCACTGACAGGCTCGGGGCTGACTCCTGTCTTATCAGACCTGGGGATGGATATGTTTTTATCAGAGTTGGGGATGAGTCCTGTCTTATCGGACTTTGGGTTGAGTCCTGCGTTATCAGAGTTCAGGATGAGTCCTGTGTTATCAGAGCTCCTCAGCCGACGAGGATGACTCGTCCCTGCCTTGTTGCACAAGGAGAGGGGAGGAAACCTCCCTGTGCCAAGGATAAAACCCAGCCTCGGACTCCTCCCAGCCTCAGGAGCTGAGCTCTGGAGAGGGCGGATCATCTCCGGCTCCTCGTGTCCAACCTCTGGATGTAAAACCATCCTGTTCTCCCTGGGTCTATTAAATATTGAACCATCCAAACTTGGGGAGTGCCTTTTGACAGCAGCCTCAAGAACCAGGGAGTAAGAAATGGAATTTTCAAGTCTTTTCTGTTTTCTTTGCTTTGGGAGGGACTGAAATTTTGGAGTGGTTTTTGGTCAGTTGGATAAATGCAAAGATTTGAAGGCTCTGGACTTGGTTTTCTGGGAGTCTCTGGGAATTTGAGCTTTCAGAGTTCTTTTGCTCCCTTGATGAAGGAAGGAAACCCACAGAAATATCAGCAGTGAAGTGGTCGATTCTAGAAATAGATGGAAATAAATGATAACACCGCCTAATTTTAGAATGGAATTTAATGGGGCTGGTGACAAAATCTTGCGTCATTTTCCCCACGTGATGATCTTATGACATTTTACAGTGTGAAAGATCCTCACTGTGGCATCAAACATGGGCTTAGAGCTCAGAAGATTTGGGTCTTCGGTGTTTCAGGGCAAAGTTTTCTGGATTTTTATTGATTTAAAAGGGTCAAAATCCCCCCACGTGGGTGAAAGCAGAATGGTAAAAACCAAACAATGTGATTTTATGTCTCACTTTTAAATGGGCCCAGATCTATGGGTGGCTTTTTCCCTCCTAACAAGTATCTGGATGAGTCAAACAACCCCAGAGAAGAGTCCTGGAAGATTAAATGTTGGGCAAACCCCACATCCCAACCAGCACTGGAACCGTCCTCTCCCTGTGCCTAATTTAGGGCCTGATCCTATCAAAAAATGCCATAAGCAGGTTATGGGGAGGAAGCCAAGGAGCTCCTTGGAGTTGCCTCATGCACGAGGTTCTACGTGCTTGGGGTTACGCCATCCCCAGCAATCTCTGGGACAGGAGCCTGGAATTGTTGCCAAGTAAACAACCTTTCACTCCCGAGGTCAGACTGTAAATAATAATCAGTCGGAAATCCCCCGGGAGATTTGCAGATCTCATTAATAAGGCTTGTAAGGCCTGGGCTCCCTGCGGTGGGAGGAGCATCTCCAGCAGGAGCCAGGTTAAGAACAGAATCCCAGAATTCTGGAGTAGTTGGTGTTGGAAGGATCTCTGGAGATCTCCCAGTCTCCACCTGGAGCAGGTGGCACAGGGACATATCCAGGTGGGTTTGGGGATGGATGTCTCTGGAGGGGGACACTCCGCTCCTTCCCTGGGCAGCTGTTCCAGGGCTCTGCCACCTGCACGGAAAGAAGTTCTTCCTCATGCTGAGGTGGAACTTGGGGTTTGGTTTATGCTCATCCTCCTTGTCCTGTCACTGGGCACCCCTGGGAAGAGTCTGGCATGGTTCCCTTGCCACCTGAACTTCTCTTGCTGTTGAAAATGCTGTGTTTTGGTTCTATTAATACAAATGTTACGTTTAAGTGTGGGTGTCAAGTACATGTGAAAAAGGTTGGAAGAAACTCTTTGTGTTGTGGAGACTCCTTGAGGACCCATTTGCATTTTGAGTGATGGAGCCAGAGATGAAAGAAATCATCCCAATATTGAAAATATCCACAGACTGAGAGGTTTTATTTTCTGACCCATGATCCAAAGGAGAAGGAGAAAAGAATCTTTTCCTGTCACCACAGCACAAACCCCTTTTTCCAGCAGTTCTTGGGGGAGTGTTGTCAGCACAGCCCCATGTGAGGAACGTGGAGCTCTGAGGCCGTAATGACATGGTCAGGGAAAAATTCCATTGTGGCACATCCAGGGACACTTCTGGGATGTGGGAGCTGCTGCTGGGCCAGTCACTTCTTCTGGATGGGGGGCCAGCGGGTGCTCTGCTTGCACTGCTGGGTCTTGATGGTGGGGACAACCACTGGGCATTTCTGCTGCACCACCTGGGCGCATCCCCCGCCTTCAGGGCTGAGCTCTGGACCTGGGAATGTCCCAGTTTCATATCCCAGCCCTCCACCATAGTACCCTGACCCCTCAGTGACCCTCCCCGTGGTTAGGGTATCACTCAGGGGTGCAGGGTATCCATACCCAGCCCCTGCTCCCTCAGCGATTCCCAAATCCCCTCGGTGGCAGACGGATCTTCCCCCTCCCCCCGCACTGCTGATGACCGGACCCAAGTCCTCGCTGCTGTATCCCATTCCCACTCCAGAGCCATACACTGGGACTGTCCCCACTGTGACGTCCCAGCCAGACGTGACCCCACAATCCCCACTGATGGACCTGTCAGAGTCACACGAGTACCCCCCTGAGATGCTGTAGGGGGCTGGCGCTGGCCGGGCCGGGCAGGACAAAGGTCTCCGGCTGTAGGTGATGGAGCCTTCACCCTCGCAGGAGAAGGAGGCGTTGCCGTGGGAGTTGGAGAGGGCCCCGGTGCAGAACCTGCGGTGGCTCAGGGAGATGTCCCGGCTGTAGCCCCGGTTCTGCCATCTCCGCCGGAGGCAGTGGTAAAGCTGGAAGAGGAAAGCAAAACACCCAAACTTGCACCACTTTGCTTCATGTTTGTACCGGGGCAGGTGGGGAGCCGCCAGGTGGTGTGGCCAGGAAAGCTTGGCCAGGGCTTGGGGCAATTCCAGGCTTTGGAACCGAGTGCTGCTGAGCTGTTAGAGAATCATGGAATCATGGACTGGTTGGGGTTGGAAAAGATCTTAAAGCTCATCCAACGCCACCCCCTGCCACGGGCAGCGACGCCTTCTGCTAGACCAGGTTGCTCCAAGCCCCTCTTTTTCAAATCCAAGGATATCTGGACTCTTCCTGGGACAGCCTTCCTCTTTCTACCTCTATTTCCAGAGAATCCAAAAGCTGAAATATATTCTGAATCCAAAACCCGAAATATAAAATCTGAACTATATTCTTTTCCCATCTAATAACTGTCAGGGTTTTCCCCACTCATTTTCATGTCCACAGCCATGGAGCTGCAAAAATACCGAGGATCATCCTTGTTTCTGTTTCCAAACCGTTGCAAGAGCGATGGATCAAAGTTTCCACCCTGGCTCTGTTATTGCAGCCCCAAAATTCTTTCATAGAAGGTGATTGGCCCAGACACAGAGGTTTGTGGCCATTCTGAGGTCCAGCACAGGGTTGTTAATAATTACCATCAAAAATGTGTCCTGCACATGCAAACCCACAGAGGTTGTGCAGTCCCCACGTGCTGGCCCTGCCACAGACCCATCCGGGTTTTTACCCTGCTCATCCCTCTGCACCCCAGCCTGGTGCCTTGATTTCACCTCTCTCCCCAGGGATTGGATCCATAACGGAGCAAGAACCGAGGACTTGGCTCAGGCAGAGGGGTCCTGCTGCTAGCGTGAGCCAAGGTCTCAAATCAGCCACATCCCACGATTAGGAAACTACAAAATCCCAGGAAAAAAAAAGCAGACTTACCCTCTTCAGCCATCGGAAACACATTTAGAAGGTAAAAGTCGACGGAATGAGGAGCTTTAACAGCCTCTGGAACATTTATATGGCGTTTAACATATATGGGAAGTGAGACACCCTCGGGAATGAGAAGGATTTATTTACCAAACCGGCGTTTCAGTGTTTGCTTTGCCTCCCGATCCGTATCTCCCTTCACACCGCTCATTTCGCTGCCCTAATTGTTACTTCTGCCTAATGAGCCTATTCCTGTGCCCCTGCCCTGGGCTACGCAGGAATCCTCCGGTCCTCAGCCCCGGGAGAGGTGGGTGGGGATGTGGGTGTAGGAGAATGCGGAGCGACATTAGGGAGTGTGGGGCACAGGGCAAGAAACGCTCATAGTGCTCTGGTGACAAGTTGTTCCCTGCCGCAAATCCCTGGTGGCCCCAGGGGGAGTTTTTTTCCCGAGGAAAACATTTGCATATGAACCAGAAGGTCGCCAAAAGTGATTGATGCCCGGATATGGAATTTTGCAAGGGTGCTGTAAAGAGAGCTTAAAGATAGAACAGCGGGAGGTGTGAACGTCCTGATGCTTAAACCCAGCCTGGCTGGATTACGCTTTAATGCCTCCAAATCCCTCTCTTCCTTCTTTTTCATATCCTTCCTCTGGTTTGGAAAGAGCACCAGGCCGCAGGGAGTGGGGGAGTCTGGTGGGGGTTGCAGATCCAGGCTGCTCCAGCCCGGCCCTGCAGAGCAGCTCCTGGAGGCTGGACCGGCTCTGTTCAGCTCCGGGAAATTTTGCTGTGGGGACAGAGAGTCCCAGCTTTGGCCAAAGCCCCATCCCCTCGGCAGAAATCCGTGTATGGGGTGGTGGTGCTGCCAGGGCAGGGCGCAAAGCCTGGGAAGGGAGGGATTTGAGGGCTGGAGGAAGATTTGGAGCTGCCTGAGGGATTTGCTGCTGGTTTTATTCCCTCTTGCCTGGCTCAGGGTTGATTTAGGTGGCTCGCATGTGAGGCTTCCCTCTGGGTACAGATCATGGAATCCCAGAATCACTGAGGTTGGAAAAACCCTCCCAGACCATGGAGTCCAGCCCGTCCCCCCTTTGTCAGCCAGCCCAGAGTGCTGAGTGCCACCTCCAGGCATTCCTTGGACACCTCCAGGGATGGAGACCCCAAACCTCCCTGGGCAGCCCCTCCCAAGGCCTGAGCACCTTTTCCAGGAGGAAATTCATCCTGATGTCCAACTCGACCCTCCCCTGCCACACCTTGAGGCCGTTCCCTCAGGTTTGCTGCAGGAAGGGAGAGGATGGCAAGGCCGTGGGTGTTGTCATGGTTTTATTGCCCGCCTGGGGCATCACCAGCTGCTCTTGGGTCATCCCCAATCCCTGCTCTTCCCAACTGAACCTGCTGGACCTGGTCAGGTCTCCCATGAGCTCCACAGAGGTCATTGGGACCTTGGAGGACACAGGAGGGCCTGCACCATGCCCAGGCACCAAAGGGGTGTTGGTGTGGATACAAAAATGCTGCTAGCAAGGATTTTCTTGCTATTTTCTAAGTCCGTGAGAGACTTTTCTCTCTCACAGAAGAGGCAGCAGAGTTATGTAAACAACCAAACACCTGCAACCTTGAAAAGTCTTGTTTATGGTACAGTAGAAAAGTATTTTGACAATGCATGTTTTAGGATTTTGACCAATCACCCCAAGGTGTGGCTGATCTTTGTCCAATTAGACTATGAAGAAAAAGTCTATTAAAGAGTTTGTAAAATAATTAAATAGATCAATCTTGCTGCACAATTCCTGCCTGCTGGATCTTCTCTCCTCCTCCCTACGGCTGCGGGACACGGTGATATACCTTAGGGCATTTTAATATGTTGGTGCTGTGGTTCCTTCGAATTTTGGGATCTTCTGTTCCTCCCTCACGGAGCCCAGGTGCAAAATGAAAGTGCAAAGTCTCTGGGACAATAAACTGGGTGGCTTTGGAGCGAAACATCTCATCAGAGACATTTCTACATCGCAAGACCATGAAATGCAGGTTGATAATGCAAGAAAGAAATGAACTCTCAAAAAAGGGGCAGCTTTGAGCACTTACATTTATTGGATATAAAAAGTGCCTTTGGAAAAGCAACAGGACATTATCAAAGGCACCCCAACACCAGGGCACAGCAGGGGAATCCTGGAGTTCTCACATGAGGATGCAGTGTCCAGGGGCGAGGGGAAGACATGCTGGGAAGGACCAGGCAGCCAGAGGCAGGGCTGGAGGCAAAGAGGTGCCGTGGCAGAGACTCAGAGCCGGAGTTGCCCACGGCTGTTACTTCTGCTGGCTGTAGGGCCAGTAGGAGCTCTGCTTGCTCTGGTGGGACACGATGCTGGGGATGACAATGGGACATTTCTGCTGGGAGGAGCCTCCGCTGCCACCTCCAGAGCTGATGATGATGGTCTGTCCTGAGGAGCTGCCGCCGTATCCTCCTCCCATCCCGTAGCTGGATCCTCCACCACAGTATCCAGAGGATCCTCCACTGCCTCCCCCTACAATGATGCTCTTTGATCCTGAAGATCCACCACCATATCCTCCTCCCATCCCATAGCTGGATCCTCCACCACAGTATCCAGAGGATCCTCCACTGCCTCCCCCTACAATGATGCTCTTTGATCCTGAAGATCCACCACCATATCCTCCTCCCATCCCATAGCTGGATCCTCCACCACAGTATCCAGAGGAACCACCACTACTTCCATCTCCCATTATGATCTTGGTTCCTGAAGATACACCACCATATTCTCCACCCATGCCATAAGCTGAAGATCCTCCACCACAGGAACCACCACTACCTCCCCCTACAATGATGCTCTTTGATCCTGAAGAGCCACCACCGTATCCCCCTCCCATCCCGTAGCTGGATCCTCCGCTGCAGTATCCAGAGGAACCTCCACTGCCTCCGCCTACAATAATGGTCTTTGATCCTGAAGAGCCACCACCGTATCCTCCTCCCATCCCGTAGCTGGATCCTCCACCACAGTATCCAGAGGATCCTCCACTGCCTCCCCCTACAATGATGCCCTTTGATCCTGAAGAGCCACCACCGTATCCTCCTCCCATCCCATAGCTGGATCCTCCACTGCAGCACCCAGAGGATCCTCCACTGCCTCCCCCTGCAATGATGCCCTTTGATCCTGAAGAGCCACCACCGTATCCTCCACCCATGCCATAACCTGAGGATCCTCCACTGCAGTATCCAGAGGAACCTCCACTGCCTCCCCCTACAATGATGGTCTTTGATCCTGAAGAGCCACCACCATATCCCCCTCCCATCCCGTAGCTGGAGCCCCCACTGCAGCACCCAGAGGATCCTCCACTACCTCCGCCTACAATAATGGTCTTTGATCCTGAAGAGCCACCACCGTATCCTCCACCCATGCCATAACCTGAGGATCCTCCACTGCAGCACCCAGAGGATCCTCCACTGCCTCCACCTCCAATGATGCCCTTTGATCCTGAAGACCCACCACCGTATCCCCCTCCCATCCCATAGCTGGAGGAGCCCCCACTACAACAGGATCCACCTCCTCCACCACCAGAGCTGATGATGACTTTGCCAGAACCCCCTTGTCCCCCGCAGCAGGAGGAGCCCTGGGACTGGTAACTGGAGGAGCCGCTCCCGTGGCAACCAGAGCCCTCGCTGTGGCATCCACTGGACTGGGAGGACATTCCATGGCAGCCTCCAGAGCTTTGTCTGGAGCACATCTTGGAGCAGTGACCCTGCAAGGAACGGAGCTGTCAGAGAGGAGAACCTTGGAGATGCAGCTGAGCCTTCCCAGCAGACAGAGAAGGAAGAGTTCCCAGGAATGACCCCTTTTGTCCCATCTTCTGCAGCCCTACAAGGATGGCAGCTTTAACCTCCCTCACCCCTGTGAGAGCTGCCGTGATATCCCAGGGAGCTCTCTGCAGGCCACAACAGCTCCAGGAAACCTCTGCGTGTGGAAAGGTTGGGAATACTTCCCGAGGTTTGCACACATGCTCTGGCACGCCTAAAAAATTGTGTGGATCATTCTGGATGTCTCACACTGACTCAGCAGCTGAAAGTTCAGCTTTCAGAGATCCAGCTGCAACTCCCCTCTCTAAGGGAGGGAGTTCTGTTGGCACCTCCAGTTGGTTTTTGGTGGAGCCACCACGGTTCAAAGAACGCCCAAAGAACAACTGGTGGAGAGATCTCCCTGCATAGAGGTTCCGGCAGCTTCCGTATCCACGGGCTTACCTTCAGTGCTGGTGGGAACGTTGTGATGCTCGGTGTTGGTTGAATGAGGAGCCTTGGGATAGCTGAGCTTTTATACCGGGTTCATCGTGCTCCCAAGGGAAGTGAGACACCCTAAGGAATGCTGAGAGATTTATTTACGGAGCTTGGCTTCAGCTGCCTCCTTCCTTGACTCACTTGCAGCAGAGGCGATGCGAAGGAGGCGCATCAGCCCCGTTCTGTATCGCAGTCGCTAATTCTGGTTAATGGTTCCCTTCCGGGAGCCTCACTCTGAATTTTTGGGGCAAACAACATCTCAAGGTCTGTTTTAGGGGGTCCCCAATGTGTTTCTGCTGGGCTGGAGCTTCTCGGGAGCTCAGGAGAGTGTGGGGACTGAGCAGATGCTGAGGGATGGGGACTGGAGTGAGTTGGAGCCAGAGAGTGATGGAAGGACAAGGATAAAGGATGTGCTGGAGCAGAATCCCAGAGAATTTTGGGGAATTTCCTCAAGGACTGGCGAGATGGGGAGCAGGAGTATGTCCATCCTGCTGACAAAGGCCAGAGGTACCACCCCGATGGAGTGCCCTCCATTGGAGCTGCCCAGATCTGTGTCAGAGGATGGTGTGAGAGTGACAAGGAGAATATTTCCCCTCAACCTTTTGGGAGCCCAAGGTCCTAGCTGCTGTGGGTTTGAGCCCGGAGGTCCAAGCTGCTCCAGCTTCCAGGAGTCTCCATTCTCCAGGTTGGAGTGGGGAAAGCCATGAAATCCTGCTATTTTCGAGGTTGCACTTGAAGGCCATCAAGACCTTACCCTTGAACTCCAGGACGTTAAACACCCCCTCTGCCTCAACAGCACCCATTTCTGAGGGTCTCCACTGTCCACCCCACCCATACTTGAGCTGGGGAGTCACCTGGATATTTTCCCTGCTGGAGGATGACAGTTTGTCAGCACAGCTGTCCCAGCACTGGCTCTGTGTCACGCGTGTTTGGAGCCTGACAGCAGCATCCGCCCTCCTGGGACACTGAGTAGACGAAGGACTAATAGGGGGTTTTGGCAGTGGGGACGTGTGACAGCAGCAGCAGGTCCCAGCTGTCACCACGAATGTGACTTTGAACACGCACACGTGACACACTTAGGA
This sequence comes from Corvus hawaiiensis, assembly GCF_020740725.1. Lineage (NCBI taxonomy): Eukaryota > Metazoa > Chordata > Aves > Passeriformes > Corvidae > Corvus > Corvus hawaiiensis. The sequence goes on from NC_063241.1 coordinate 2,382,468, forward strand.
TAGGGACAGGGCCACCAGCACCGGGGACACACGTGCAGGGGCTTCCTTTGTTCGGCTTTGGAGTCCCTCCCGTGGCCTTATCTTTGTTCTCATCTCCAGATCTGAGGTGTCACCGCCGTTCTGGCTCCCAGCTCTGCCGTGTGGGTGTTGTACTCCTGAGGATCTCACCACCTTGATCCCTTCCGTGCCTTCGACCTGTAGGGACTTGCCCAGAGGGACACCCAGGATTAGCAGCTCGTTGGCACAGAGGGACACCCAGGATGAACAGCTCATCTGGACCCAGGGATGAGGAAAGGTCATGGAGGCTTTTGGAGGGGTGGTGAGAGGAGATCCTGCAAACCACGGAGTGTGGCGAGCCCAAGGTTGGACCCCCTTGAAGCACTGGGCCTGTAGCACATGGATTTGTTTGCCAGAGGTGTAGGAAAAGTGTGGCTGGAAGCACAGCTGCGGAAGGGTCGGCACTACCACAGCCTCTCTCCCAGGTTAGGGAGAAACTTGGATACCTGTGTTGGGGAAAGGGGAATGGGGATGTAAAAGGCTCCAGGGCCACGTTCTGAGTTTTGTGATGCTCCGCTGGGCCCTTTTCCCTGCAGTCCTGGAACCCTTTGGATGGGCTGGTGTCGCTGTTGTGTGCAGGGACGGCGAAGAACGACGTGCACTCAGGTCAGAGAAGATGGTCGAAGCTGACCAAAACCCATCTTTTTATAGCATGGATTGCAAAAGAGAAATTACATGATTGGCCCATCGGTCAACGACCTACCAAGGTGATAGGCTCTAACCACCCATTTCAAAATATTCTTCCCAATAAACTAAAACAATTCCACTACGTTCTCACAACAGCCTTGCACCTGCAAACGTTTACGGACTATCCAACCATCAGACAGCTGGCTTGCGTGAGAACAGAGACCTTCTCATGAGACAGTACAAAGTGGAGAATTTTTCTCTGCTCGCCTCCTCAGCATCTACAGAGAGGCTGGCAGATCATGGTACCTCTTCATCTCCTCACTGCAAACACCTGGGAGGGTGGTTGATACGAGAGAGGACAAATCCCTGGCCAGATCCTCCAGCAGCCTGGGTCCCTTTTCCCAGCAGATTCCCTTGCGCACAGTGATGCTGACAGTGTGGGGTGTGGTCCTGGAGAAGAACTCTCCAGTTTTTCTCCAAAAGGCAGGGGCCTGTCAGTTGTGATCCCTCAAGAGTTTCATGGTTGATGATCCCTCTAATTCCTAATTTTGTTTCCTCCCTACCAGCTGTGTTTGTGAGATGGACAAAAACCCTCTGGGCTTAAAGTTTGCTAAACTCAAGACTAATCCCTCCTGTCCCAAAGAGGACTTTGGGAGTCCTTTTTGAGAGGATTTTCCCACTTTGAGAGGAAAGCCAGCTGTCTCTGGGCTGCGTCCAAAGGACAGCAGGCAGGTTGGTGAGGGAGGGCATTTTTTTCCTCTACTCTGCTCTGGTGAGATCCCACCTGGAATGATGTGTCCAGTTCTGGTGTCCCCAACATAAGAAGGACATGGAATTGTTGGAGCAAATTCAGAGGAGGCCATGAAGTTGATAAAGGGCCTGGAGCCTGTTCCCTATGGAGACAGGCTGAGAGAGCTGGGAATGTTCAGCCTGGAGGAGAGAAGGTTGTGTGGAGACCTCAGAGCCCCTTCCAGGATCTGCAGGGGTTCCAGGGAAGCTGGAGAGGGACTTTTCATCAGGAACTGCAGTGGAAGGACACAGGGAATGGGTTCAGGCTGAAAGAAGGGAGATTTTGGTTGGATATAGGAAAGATCTGTTAATGAGCACCTGCTCCAGAGCTGGAGGCTGGAGAAATTTTCCCAAGGGAATGTTTTGGATGTTTTATTCCTTTTTGGGAAGGACAAAGGAGAAAAGCAACCTCACAAACCAGTTCTGTCCGTGCACAGAAATCTTTATTTTCCGTCACATTTATGGCACAGAGGAGCCACCTGGGCATTCACAGCACAGGGATGCAGCACCGAGGGAACACAAGGCAAGGGGATGTGCCGGGAGCAAACTTGGAATGCAGAGACTCGGCTGTTCCCAGTGGGAACCGGAGATGCCCATGGCTGTTACTTCTGGCTGCATGGCCAGTGGGAGCTCTGCTTGGTCTGGTGGGACACAACACTGGGGATGACAATGGGACATTTGTGCTGGGAGGAGCCTCCGCCGCCACCTCCAGAGCTGATGATGATGGTCTGTCCCGAGGAGCCGCCGCCGGCTCCGCCACCGCAGCATCCGGAGGATCCACCACCGCCTCCCCCTCCCATGATGATTTTCCCTCCATAAGAGCCACCACCAGATCCCCCTCTGCAGCATCCAGAGGAGCCTCCTCCTCCTCCACCACCAGAGCTGATAATGATCTTCTGGGCTGATCCCCCACTGCCACCACCGGATCCTCCACCACAGCACCCAGAAGATCCTCCACCTCCCATTATGCTCTTTGATCCTGAAGAGCCACCGCCGGATCCTCCACCACAGCATCCGGAGGAACCTCCACCGCCTCCACCTCCCATTATGATCTTTGTCCCAGAAGAGCCACCACCGGATCCTCCACCACAGCATCCGGAGGAACCTCCACCGCCTCCACCTCCCATCATGCTCTTTGAAGAGCCACCACCGGATCCTCCACCACAGCATCCGGAGGAACCTCCACCGCCTCCACCTCCCATCATGCTCTTTGAAGAGCCACCACCGGATCCTCCACCGCAGCATCCGGAGGAACCTCCACCGCCTCCACCTCCCGTCATGCTCTTTGAAGATCCACCACCAGATCCTCCACCGCAGCATCCAGAGGATCCACCACTGCCTCCACCTCCAATGATGATCTTGGTTCCTGAAGATCCACCACCAGATCCTCCTCCCATGCCACCACAGCATCCTCCACCACAACATCCAGAGGATCCCCCACCTCCCATTATGCTCTTTGATCCTGAAGATCCACCGCCGGATCCTCCACCGCAGCATCCAGACGAACCTCCACCACCTCCACCTCCCATCATACTCTTTGAAGAGCCTCCACTGGATCCTCCACCGCAGCATCCGGAGGAACCTCCACTGCCTCCACCTCCAATGATGATCTTGGTTCCTGAAGATCCACCACCAGATCCTCCTCCCATGCCACCCCCACCACAGCATCCAGAGGATCCACCACTACCTCCACCTCCCATCATGCTCTTTGAAGATCCACCACCGGATCCGCCACCGCAGCATCCGGAGGAACCTCCACCACCTCCCCCTCCCATGATGATCTTCCCTCCTGAAGAGCCACCACCGGATCCTCCACCGCAGCATCCAGAGGAGCCTCCTCCTCCGCCTCCTCCACCGCCAGAGCTGATAATGATCTTCTGGGCTGATCTGCCGGAGGATCCTCCACCGCAGCAGGATCCGCCTCCTCCCCCGCCGGAGGAGCCCTGGGACTGGTAGCTGCTCCCCTGGCAGCAGCAGCAGCAGCCGCAGCCGTGGCACCCGCTTTGTCTGGAGCACATCTTGCAGCAGTGACCCTGCAAGGAGCAGCTTTTTACTCCAGGGCAGCCACCACCCTCATGAGAATTTCCCAGGGCCTGTGACCCCTGTCTGGCCCAACACCACTTTGTCGTGTCCAGGATCATCTTTTAAAGACTTTTATCCCAAAGTTATCCTATCTCCTTGTCCCAAAGCCATTCCATCTCCATCTCAATACTGATGAAAGACAGCCTTCAGTAGCACGGGCTGATCCTGCTTCTGTTTGGTCTGGTGGGACCAAGGCATCCCCAGGAGATTTAAATTCATCCCAGCAACTTTCCTGCCCTTCCACCACCACCCCCTGATGTTTTTAACCAAAACTTCTGTGTTTTGGAAGCAGAAAAGGAAGAGAAGAATCCCTCCCTTGAGCAGACCTGGACTTACCCTTCTTGGCTCTGACCACGGACACCTCAGGGCAAAGCTGAGCGAATGAAGCACCCCGAGATCCACCAACTTTTATACCATTTTTCCCGAGTGGGAAGTGAGGAATGGTTTAGGAATCCACAGGAATGGTGTAGGTTTATTTACCAAACAACCTCTCCTCCTTCATCCCACTTGTCCTGACTCACTGGATGCGGACAATGCCTCTCCCGTGCATCACTTCCTCGGCTGCCCTGCATCCACTGCACGTCCCACACATGAGCTCGGCTCCTGTGGTTGAGTTCCAAGGTAGGATTCTGGGCTTCCAGTAGGATTCTGGAGGTTGCCACCCTCCACTCCAGCCGGGAGATGCCGCTGGTGACCGACACCAGAAGGGGCTGCGGAGCCTCCTTTTGTTGAGTGTTACAGACTGGAGGCACAGGGGCGGATTGGTGGGGTGTCTGTGCAGGGAGCTGGACTTTGATGATCCTTGGGGGGTCCCTTCCACCTCAGGATATTCTGTGAGAGATTCCCAGGGGAACAGGGGCGGGACTGGTGTTTCTGGGGCACCAAAGGAATCCCCCATGGCTGTAGGAGATTTCCCACCACACCAGTGAAAAATTGATCGGGATTTTTGTTTAATTCCACCACTCTGGAGAGAGCAGAGGTCAGGCAGGCCCCGCCACGTCAATGATGGAGATGAACATCCCCCCTGTGCAGCAGCATCTCCATGGATATGGACCAAAAGGATGAGTTCCTGCCCATTTTGGGGATAACTCCAGCATTTCCGAAGAAGCAACAAGATTTGAGGCCGTGCTGTGCTCCTGCAGTCACCCTGAGAATCTCTGGAATTTGGATCCTGGTTTTCTTGGTCCTGGGCTGTTTCTGGGAGTGGGGATGTCTGACAGCACCGTTCCCACCTCCCCAGTGTGGGACCCCAAACCCTGGCTTTGCTCTGTGTCAATGTTTGTGCAGTTCTCAGGTATTTTAGCACCCTCTGGCTTCCCATAATAAAATCCCAGGGAATTCAGCTCTTCCAGTGGCAAAACACTGGCTGGAGGGGCTCATCTGGACATACTTTGAGGTTGTTTGCATCGCTGAGGTCCCCAAGGGGGAGAGGGCAGAAGGTGGAGGGACAGGAGAAGCCGTTATAGCCGTGGGTCACTCCTGGGACAACTCCAGGTGTCCGTCACCTGCCTCCCGTAGAACAATTCCAAGGTTTAATTCCCTTTCCCTGCTAATTGCCAGAGTAGACCACATCAAAGAGATCACTTCCCGCAGGGAAACTCCCTCTGAAGACTCACACCCGGAGCTGTGTTTTAGCCCTGTGGGAATGAGGAAATGCCCAGGTGTTCCAGGCTGAGCATCCCAGCCCTTGGAAGGGCCTTGCTGAAGCCCTGGGCCTGCCTCTGGTTCCACTGGGGGTTCAGAGCTGGAAAAGTGCTGGAGAACTCCCTCATTTCTCTTCCACAGCTGCCTGTGAGAGCACCAGGAGCTCCTGCACCATCTCATGAAGGGCCTGAGCTTCTCTCACCCCTGTAATTACACCTTGAAGTCCTTTGTAGCAGAATTTTGACATCTTCTATCTCTGAACCCACTCAGAACTTTCTTGGGCATCACCAGAATCTTGGTGAGGTAAAGAGACCCCAGTGATCAGCTTTGTGGTACCTCCTCTGACAGGCAAAAGTCAGGATCGTCATCATCAAGAGACATTAAATAGTGACCTGAGAATATTTAGTGAATCCAAAATCTCTTCTACCAGTGGGGTTTCGGTGCAGTTTTGCTCTGGAGCTTTATTGCAACAGCACCAGCTCGGAATAAAACCAGGGATGGAAATAAAGCAACTGGGACCAGAAAATCCAACCACGCACACACGGAACTCTCTAGAACTGCAAGTTTTATTGTCTGGTGCAAGCACTAGAAAATTGAGGCAGGAACAGGCACACGGAACAACCCTGGCTGGAATTATGGAGACACAGCACCAGAGGTTCCGGTCAGAACATTCCCGGGGGAAAGGAGAAGAGAACAATGCAAATAATCTTAAATTTAACAGAGGAGGAAATGTGAGGCATCTTCGTATCTTGGGCTTCCTTGGTGTCAGAGTCCTTCTGGCAGCCACTACTTGTGCTTGGTCTGCGGTGGCCAGCAGATGGGCTGGGTCTGCTGCTGCATGGACATTCCTCCAGAGCTGGAGGAACCACCTCCACCTCCACCTCCGCCTCCGCTTCCGATGATGATGATGGGACCTTGGCCCTGGTGGCCTGAGCCACCTCCACCTCCTCCTCCACCTCCTCCCCCAATGCACACAGGGCCTTGGCCCTGGTGCCCTGAGCCACCTCCTCCTCCACCACCACCACCACCGCTAATAATGATGGGACCTTGGCCCTGGTGCCCTGAGCCACCTCCTCCTCCTCCTCCTCCTCCACTGCCACCTCCAATACAGATGGGACCTTGGCCCTGGTGCCCTGAACCTCCTCCTCCTCCTCCACCACCACCACCACCGCTAATAATGATGGGACCTTGGCCCTGGTGCCCTGAGCCACCTCCTCCTCCTCCTCCCATGCCACTCCCACCAATGCAGATGGGACCTTGGCCTTGGTGGCCTGAACCACCACCTCCACCTCCACCACCACCACCACCACTAATAATGATGGGACCTTGGCTTTGTTGACCACCACCACCTCCTCCTCCTCCACTGCCACCTCCAATGCAGATGGGACCTTGACCCTGGTGCCCTGAACCTCCTCCTCCACCACCACCTCCTCCTCCACCAATAATGATGGGACCTTGACCACCTCCACCTCCTCCTCCTCCTCCACTGCCACCTCCAATGCAGATGGGACCTTGACCCTGGTGCCCTGAACCTCCTCCTCCACCACCACCACCTCCTCCACCAATAATGATGGGACCTTGACCACCTCCACCTCCTCCTCCTCCTCCCTTGCCACCCCCACCAACACAGATGGGACCTTGGCTTTGTTGACCACCACCTCCTCCTCCTCCACCACTACCTCCTCCAATGCAGATGGGACCTTGGCCCTGGTGGCCTGAGCCACCTCCACCACCACCTCCACCACCACCACCACCGCTGCCTCCACCAATAATGATGATTCCTTTGCCCTCGTGGCCTGAACCTCCACCACCACCACCACCACCACCTCCACCACTTCCTCCATCAATGCAGATGGGACCTTGGCTTTGCTGACCACCACCACCTCCTCCTCCCCCTCCGATGCAGATGGGTACATGGCTCTGGTGGTCAGAACTTCCTCCTCCGCCACCTCCACCCCCTCCAATAATGATGGGGCCTTGGCTTTGTTGCCCTGAGCCCCCTCCTCCTCCACCTCCTCCTCCTCCTCCTCCTCCTCCTCCTCCAATAATGCAGATGGATCCTTGGCTCTGCTGGCCACCACCTCCTCCTCCTCCTCCGCAGGAGGATGATGGCATGTGAGTCTGATAAATGATCCCGCCACCTCCACCACTGCCGCCGCCGCAGCCGCCGCAGCCGCCTCCTCCTCCATGGCAGGACGACCCCTGGCTCTGGTATCCCATAGATCCTCCTCCACCGCTGCTGTGGCAGCATCCTCCTCCACCCCCTCCATGGCAGCCGCCGCCGCCGCCGCCGCCGCCGTGGCACCCTTGGGACTGCTCAGACATCCCTTGGCCGTCTCCTTTCTGCTGGTGGGAACCCATGGTCTATGTGATGGGAGTCCTGCAAGAGAGAGAGAAACCAGGCCTGAGCTCTTCTGGAGGGAGAAGTTGTGTTACTGGGCCACCCCATCCCCTTCCAACACGGAATTGTCTTCTCTTCCAATTTTGCTCCTTCCTCCACCTCTGACTGATGCAAAATTTTTCAGCCTAAGGAATTAATGAATTAAACTGAAAACCTGTGAAGTTTTCAGCTTATTCCATCTACAGAACCTCCTTATCCAGATGTAACTGTTCTTTTTTTTACCATTCCTTAATAATTCCCTCTTGCAGCGGGTGTGTCGCTGCAAGAGGCACACGAGGCCATGGTACCCCAGAATTACCCTCATCCAAGTGTGGTTTGGGTATTTTGAAAGGGCTGCAATGCTCAGGGACAGGGATTAATATTCCCTGGCTGCAGGAAAGAACCCGGTTTGTCATTTGCATAACAATAACTTCACTGTGCTTTGAAATTCTTCAATCCCGCTTTCAAAGGAGCTCAGTGTTTAATTTCTCCTTCAGAGAGGAGAAGGAAGAGGAACAGCCTGTGGAAAAGTTGTCAGCGATGCAAAAGAAGGGGAAAAAAAAAGCCCCAAACTTCAGCAGTTCCAGGGCAGCACTTGCAGGGTTTGATGTGTCTGTCTCCGAGAGATGCTCTGAAGTTTGAGCACTTAATCCCCCCCCAGCCACGTCCTTGTCTGCCGGCAGCAGGAATTGATGTTCCTGTGAAAGGGAAGGGACAGCTCTGAAAGGAAACGATCAGCAGGATCAGGTGTCCAAATGCCTAAGGAGAAAACAAGAAGCAAAATACTCAAAAGAAACCCCTTTCCCATTTAGATGAAAGGCTGGAAAATGAGGATAGAGCCCCACTTTGTATTTCTGTTCCTTTGTTTCCGACTCTCTGCTGAGTACCTGCAAACTCTCTTTTTCCTGCCCCTTCCTGCAAGGTTTATTTTCCAGGAATATGTGTGTGTGTGTGTGGTGGCACCATGTAGTGCTGGGCCCAGAGAAATCCAAGGGGCTCCAAACCCCCCATTTTCCATGTCCCAGTGCTCTCCTTTTCCTGTGTGATTACATAATCCCTGAATTGGTAGAAAAACAAAAAATAGCTGCAAATAAAGAGGAATTTTCAGACTTTGAGACCCAAAAGCCGTATTTAATCCCACATTTCCATTTTAGCATTCCAAGCCTAATCAGCCAAATGAATTTTCATCAATCGCCTGAAATCTCTTACCGTGTCCCACGGCACGAACCAGTGGAAAGGAGTCAACGGGAGTGAGGGAACGTGGTATGAGAGAACTTTTATATAGGATCTGGTCCTCCTCTTGGAAAGAAACAATGATTGATTTATTTACAGCCAAACCCAGCCCCAGCTGCCCACTTACTTCGCATAATCTCGGGCTCGTCATTGCAGAGATCGGTATCGCCCTTCCTTCCACCACCTCTTTTGTTGTTGGCGGCGTTAAAATTATTGGATGGCTCCACCTCCTCCAGGTAAAGTGAGGAAATAGGGAAAACCAGACACATTTTCAGCCTAAACAAGTGATTGAATTTTATGTCCCTCTCTAGATAAAGTCCAGCATTCCAGAGAGGAAACACGAGGGGTTTTTGTCTTTATGGACACAGGGAATTTATTTCTCATCCTAGAAAATATTTCTGAGCTGCCAGACGCGGCCCTGGCGTGTCATTAAGATGTGATGCAACCCAGATTGTGGATTATATGTTCCTAATGACACCCACATTATTGCCAGGGGCTGGAGGGACACGTTGGGCTCCAATGAGTCCGAGGACCTGGAGCTCCTCAAAACACAACAAATGCCTCCAGAGGCAGAGGTTGGAGTGATGCAAATCTGGGAGGCTCCAGGTGATTTACGGCCTTTGGAGAGTTTGACCTACAGAGAAGTGGAGGGAAGAAACCCAAAGAAGGAGTGAAATAGTCTTTGGGTAGATTTGGAGAAAGGCTGAGGCAGTTGGGATTGTTCAGCCTGGGGAAGAAAAGTTTTGGGGTGACCTTATTGTGGCCTTCCAGGACCTGAAGGGGCTACAAGGAACAGGGGGAGGACATTTTTATAAGGGTTTGGAGTGAGAAGAGAAGGGGGAATGGGTTAAAACTGAAAGAGGGGAAATTTTCCTTGGATATAGGGAAGAAATTGTTCCTTGTGAGGGTGGTGAGGCCCTCATCCCTTAACTGTAGGGGAATCCACTCTGGATAGGGTTTGCTCCCACTTCTCCTGTCTTTCTTCTGCCAACCTGGAATTGTTCCAAGCAATTGAAGTTCCTCCAGCAAAACTCTCCAGCTCCAGGCAAGCTCCAAAGTGCCAGAATTGGGAGGATCTTTCGCTCAGATGGAGCTGATTGAGGCAACAGGAACTTCATTTATTATTTCAGAGCTGTTCTTGGTGACAGAGCCAGAGGCTGCGCCACCCAAGTGCCACCTTCCTGCCCAGTTCCTGCCCTGGAGCATGAGGCTGCTCAGCCTTATCTCATCTTTATCTCATCCTCCCCAAACCCCACCACAGGACCTGGGTGGAGGTGACACCACCAGCGGTGGCACAGGAGAAGGGACCCCCTCCCCAGCACTCAGGGCTGTGCTGAAGGCTCTCGTCTGAACGGGATTTCGTGGGATACCTGTGGGGTTTTGTTATAAGAAGCCACAAAATTGTATTAACATTTCTTATTACGAAAACTTTTGGAAGTTTCTTATCTGCGTCACTCCTGAGTGCTCACTCCTGGCTGTTGGAGGATGAGCAGCCAAGAGGGTAGAGCCAAATACCCACAAAAAGGTTCAATAAAATAAATTTCAAAAACAGAGCAAAAAAGTGAAATAAAATAAAAATCACCTCCCCTTCCCGCCCGGCCTTTCCCGAAGTTTGGTGCTGTATTTCCCACAAAACCAAGATGAAGTTTAAATTCAGGAACACCCAGCTGAGACCACCCAGCTCCCAACGGGAATGTCCAAGCCCCTCCATGGGGTGTCTGGGCTGGGAGGAAAGTAGGGCAGGGAAGGGAGCCGTGAAGGGATTCCGCGGCTGTGGTTGCAGCACATGCTTTGCATATCTAGAACAGCTTGTTTATCTCTGCTCTTGGGACCAAGGGTGCTCAGGACACAGCTGTCAGAGCTTCAGCACGTTCTGGCACAGAAAAGATGAATCCTGGGATTTCATGTCCGTGTGGGGAAGGACAGAGCTTGGTTTGGTGGCTCTCAGTGAGCGCGGGACTGGTGAGGGGCACCTGGATCCCGTGGCCAGATGTGGGCACAGATCTCACTGCAAGGACATGTTGAGGGGCTGGAGGAGGGAATGGAGCCGGGAAGGGGCTGCAGAGTCAGTCCTGGGATCATATTCCTGAAATTCCCCACAAAGTGAAAGGCTCGCATTAACTGGGCTGGACTTTACTGCCAGTCTCAGTCCTCAGTGCCCATTTCTTCACACCAGGCACAGCTCCTGCTCAATCCCCGGTGTCACACGGGAGCAGGAACTGGAAATGAAGGATTATTTTTAATCTGGAAATGTTTGTGCCTCCACCCCTTGGGTTCTGCTCCTACTTTGGGGATCAGAGTTTCAATCCTTTGCTCGCGTCGCTGTCAGCTCTCCCTCCTCAGGTCTGTCCATGAGAACCTGTCCTTTTGTCTTTATTTTGATATTAAACCCTCTGGGATCATGGCCAGGGCTCCTTCTGGGAGTTATTTCTAATTATTATTGGCAGTGTTTCTCTTGAGTTCTGGGTGCATTTCTCCTGAATCCTGGGAGCATTTCTGCTGCTTTCAACACCTGCTGTGATTGGTGTCTCCCTGCCAAGAATTTCGACACAGCCAGTGAAGTCTGTGTACCCCAACAAGGGCAACTTTCCCCCATAATTAATGGTCGGTGGTTTTGGCAGTGGAACAGTCGATTGTCCAGCTGTGCCATCCTTCCCTAATTTCACTTTTATTTGGTCCCTGCACTTGGCCACAGACATTTAAGCCACGGCCACACCCTGGTTTCCATTTTCTTCTTTCCCCCATCCTGGTTCCTCATTCTTTCGAGGCTCATTGGGAAATCATCGGTGCTTCACTGGGAATTTGGGAGCTGGGAGCACTGCAGCTCTGGGATAGCCCAAAGCAAAGCTCAGCTTAACACAGCCTGGCCTGGCTTTAAATCCCAGAGGAACGGAAATCAAAATGTTCCCAACTGCTCCATTTAGTTGCTGGCAAAGCTTGGTGGTGTTGGGGTGAAGGATCAGGAGGCTGATAAAGGGGATTGGAGCCTGTTCCCTATGGAGACAGGCTGGGAGAGCTGGGAATGTTCAGCCTGGAGGAGAGAAGGTTGTGTGGAGACCTCAGAGCCCCTTCCAGGATCTGCGGGGAAACTGGAGAGGGACTTTTCCTTGGGAAATGCAGGGACAGGACCCAGGGAATGGGGTCAGAGTGGCAGAGGGGACATTTCAGTTGGATATTGGGAAGGAATTGTTCCCTGTGAGGTTGGGGAGGCCCTGGCCCAGGTTATTCCAAGAATTCCCAGTCCCTGCAAGTGTCCAAGGCCAGGCTGGAGGGGGCTTGGAACCACCTGGTCTGTGGAAGGTGTCCCAATGTGGGCAAACAGAAACGATCACTTTTAGACAACCGAAATTTCTGAAAAAGGGGAAGAACGCTTTGAAAAGAAATTAAATCTGAGCCTTTCTGGCAAACCAGGAGCTGGAGCTGAGTCTGAGTGAGGCAGACACCGGCAGCAGATGAAACAAAAAGGAGGAGAAGTCAAAATTGAGCAAGAGCCCCTCTCCACCAGAGGTGCAGATCCCTTATCACACCCACAGCCTCATCACGGGAGGGTTTGGTAATGGCAGCAAAGATTGGGGCCACTTCCTTCCTCCACACAGCAATCTTTGGCCCATTTTCCTTGCGTCATTCCAGTTCTAGTCCAATTATCCCTGGTGCTGGACTTCCCACCATGGTGGCGACCAGAGAGAGCCCCGAGACCATCGTCCACCACCTCCTCAGGTGGGAAAAGACCATTTCCTTCTGCTTCCAGATGGGGAATGAGCCACGAGAGGGTCCCCAAGCCCACACCCACCCCAGAGCCCTGTGGGGTGACCGAAGCGTCACCTCAGAGCCAAACTTCCTGTGCTGATAAGGGAAGCCGTGGTTTGCCAGGCAATTATGGACACTCAGCTGGAGATGACCAATCCATCCAGCTCAGGGCTGTGGCTCAGGCACCTCCATGGGTTTGGGGATGGCACATGTGACGGGATGTTCCCAGGAAGCAGCTGCCACTGCCCAACCCACTGGCACGGGGTGGAAGGAATCTTTTCAGTTTTAATGGAGCTGTTCCTGGGCTGGGGCAGCGTGAGGAGAGCCAGGCCTGCCTGGAATTTTTTCCCAGGTTATTTGCACGGGAGGATCCCCTCCCAGGAGGGAATTCTGCTGGGGAAGGGGCCCCTGCCCATGGCAGGGGGTGGGACAAGGCGATTTTTGAGGTTCTTTCTAACCCAAACCATTCGGAGGTCCTGCAATCTTAACATTTCAAGGCGTCCCCAGAGGGAATAGCATCCACCATAAAGGGATGGAAATAAATCCCTGTGGTTTTTCTTGGGTCACTCCCTGCAGCTCTAAATATTGGAGAGAGCCTTTATTTGATCCCACTTTGCTCCAAACTTTTTATCTTCACACGCAGGAGTTTCCAGAGCACCTCCTGGGCATTTTTCCATTCTCTCTCCTCCCCACCATGGAACGGAAGCATTTCTGGGATGCCATGAGGGCTCGTTGGCCAAACCTGTCATTGTCACCCAGACACCAGCAAGGCCCCGACTGCGTCACTGCCAACCCCATTCCAGCGTCCACCAGGGATCCGTGGGGACGTGGCAGGACAAACTCCTCGGGAAGAGGGAGCTGCTCATGCCCTGGCCAGTTTAACTGCATTGCTTCCTATTTTTGAGGATCCACCCAGCTCTTTACTGGGTCATCTGCCCAGTTTTTCCCTGTGACACTGAGGCAGCTTCCTCCCCTTGTTATTCAGAAAATTACAGTCATCAAATGGAAAGTCTTAATTGCTCCATTCATGATCCTCGGGAGTCATATCCGACTGTTAATTTATTTGCCTTGGAACTCCCCAAAGGCTTTGTGAGGTTTTTGGCCTAAATCAGAATTAGCTGCTCTGAGGACAGTTGGAGGAAGGAATGTCACCAACACAGGGGACCCTCTCCAGTGCCCCCAGCTCTGGGCACCACTGGGGCCACCAAAACCAACCCCAATTTTCAGCTGCCAACTCTGGAGCGGGGAGAAGCCTTGTGGCTCCAGGGCACTGTGATTTTTTAGGATGTTGGAGCATTTCCCCCTCGCTGACAGCTGATGTTTGGTTATTCCCATGAGGATTTCCATAGAGGACAGGAAAACCAGGACCTGGTTTGTAGGACACATCTGAAATGTGATGTTTTGTGTGGGGTACAGGCACTGAAAGTCTCCTTATTCTGTTTCCAAGGGCCTGGAGTGACAGGACGAGGGGGAATGGCTTTGAATGGACAGAGAGAAGGTTTAGATGGGATATTGGGAAGGAATCCTCAGCTGTGAGGGTGGGGAGGCCCTGGCGCAGGTGGTCCAGAGAAGTTTTGGCTGCCCCTGGATCCCTGGAAGTGTCCAAGGCCAGCTTGGATGGGGCTTGGAGCAACCTGGGATGGTGGAAGGTGTCCTGCCCATGGCGGGGGTGGGATGAGATGAACTTTAAGCCCCTTTCCACCCAAACCATTCCATGGTTCCATGATCCTTAAGGACTCACATTTCAGGGACAGGGTCCCTCCAGATTCTCCTCCTGGAACTGCACCTCCAGCACAGTTGGATGAGGTCAGCCCTCGCCACTCCTCAGCCTCATCCCATCAGCACCACCCAGAGAGAGCTCAGGGAAGTTGGGATGGAGAGGGAGAAACGTCTCCTGAGAAAAGAGCAAATCTTAATTCTTCCTGCAGCGTGAAGATTTGATCTGGACAACCAACAGGGTTTTCTCCTTTCCAAGCCTCCGGCTGCTGGGAACGTTCCCACAGGATGTGAGCAGGGTAAACACAGGCAGGTGCAGGAATAAACTGATGGAGAGCCTTGGATAAACTCCCAGAAGCTCAGCTGTGACCCACCGTGGTCCCTTCCAGCCTCCCCCGGTCTGGGATTAATATTTATCAGGTTTGTCCCTCCTTTCCTTGGAGCGCTACCTCATTTCTCCATCACTTCGCTTGGTCACGGGCAAGAACCACCCCGGAGGAGCCCCGGGGATCCCGGACCTGCTTTTCCACCTCTCCCCACAGGCCCTGCTCCATCCCTTTATCACAGCAGCGTCAGCAGTGCTGCAATTTGGGATTTCAACAGCCGGGAACGCCGGTCCTGCTCCACCTTCCCCACCCACAGCCAGTCCGAACTCCCCAAATCCCCGTGGGCAGCACCTCAGAGTCTCCCTTCCACGGGAAGGACAAAACCTGGCAGAAATGTGGGTGAAATTTGTGTCTTCTGGGGGTACAAGTGACAGGTTGAGGGCCCTGGAGAACCTTCCACAGCCTGTCTGTCTCTCTGTCTGTCCCTGCGTCTGTCCGGCTCCTCCCTGGGCAGCTCCCACGGCGGGATCCGGGCTGGCAATGAGCAGAGCTCGTTATCCAGCAGTTCATTACCAGCACCTCCTTCCCAGCGGCTCATCCCATACGCCTCCAGCCGCTCCAGGAATGAGTCAGGAGGGAACATTCCAGCGGCTCGGCACCCGCACAGCCACAGGATGGGGCTCTGAGACCGTGGAATGGTTCGGGTGGGACGGGACTTTGAAGATGATCTCATCCCACCGCTGCCATGGGCAGGGACACCTTCCACAGTCCCAGGCTGCTCCAAGCCCTGCGCTTGGACACTCCCAGGGATGGGGCGGCCGCAGCTTCTCTGAGAGACCTTCCGTAATATCGTCAGGGGCAAATTTAGCGTCAAGTGACAGAATTGCTGTTTGTTTTCAGCTCTGAACATCCCCGGGTGAGGCCGGGGCAGCCCAGGCTGAGCTCCCCGGGGCACGCTGGCTTTGCTGCCGGTCCTGTGGCACTTCCAGCACAGCTCTGACCCCAAATCCCCTCCGTCTCCCTGGGCTGGGATAACTTCACCACCCAGCATTTTGGGTTTAACCCTCTCGGTGCATCTGTCTGCCTCTCCAGATGGTTCTCGATGGAGGTTTGTGGATGACAGAAATTCTCTGAATGCCCTCTCTAATTCCTCATCCTCCGTGTTTTTAATTAGGAATAATGAAGAGCGCGGCCGCCCGGTTCATTGGAGGAGCAGGCTGCTGAGGGGCTCAGACGCATCGAAATGCAAATCCCGGGGAGTTTTGTTGCGGTGCTTTTGTCCAGACGCGGTGGAGCTCGGCAGGGCTGGGTGGATGGGGAGGGTGATGTGGAGAAAAGGATGAACTGAGGGCATGAGGAGTTCTGCAGCTGAACACGCACACCTGGGACCTCCTAAACCTCCCCTCCGAATGGGGGAGAGGAAGGTGAGGGTGAAAAACCATGGGGAGAGGCAGGAAAGGTCCTTTGTTCGTGTTGGTGCTGCCAGGACCCTCCGCTGGTGTGGGTTTGGCACAGGGGAGGTCACACCTCCATCCTGGGGCTCTGCCGGTGTGGGATTGGCACAGGTGGGGTCACACCTCCATCCTGTCCCTCTGCTGGTGTGGGTTTGGCACAGGTGGAGTCACACCTCCATCCTGGGGCTCTGCCGGTGTGGGATTGGCACAGGTGGGGTCACACCTCCATCCTGTCCCTCTGCTGGTGTGGGTTTGGCACAGGTGGGGTCACACCTCCATCCTGTCCCTCTGCTGGTGTGGGTTTGGCACAGGTGGAGTCACACCTCCATCCTGGGGCTCTGCCGGTGTGGGTTCAGCACAGGTGGGGTCACACATCCATCCTGTCCCTCTGCTGGTGTGGGTTTGGCACAGGTGGGGTCACACCTCCATCCTGTCCCTCTGCTGGTGTGGGTTTGGCACAGGTGGGGTCACACCTCCATCCTGTCCCTCTGCTGGTGTGGGTTCGGCACAGGGGAGGTCACACCTCCATCCTGGCCCTCTGCTGGTGTGGGTTCAGCACAAGTGGGGTCACACCTTCATCCTGTCCCTCTGCTGGAGTGGGTTCAGCACAGGTGGGGTCACACCTCCATCCTGGGGCTCTGCCGGTGTGGGATTGGCACAGGTGGGGTCACACCTCCATCCTGGGGCTCTGTTGGTGTGGGTTCGGCACAGGTGGGGTCACACCTCCATCCTGGGGCTCTGTTGGTGTGGGTTTGGCACAGGTGGGGTCACACCTCCATCCTGGGGCTCTGTTGGTGTGGGTTTGGCACAGGTGGGGTCACACCTCCATCCTGTCCCTCTGCTGGTGTGGGTTTGGCACAGGTGGGGTCACACCTCCATCCTGTCCCTCTGCTGGTGTGGGATCCGCACAGGTGGGGTCACACCTCCATCCTGGGGCTCTGGCACAGGTGGGGTCACACCTCCATCCTGTCCCTCTGCTGGTGTGGGTTTGGCACAGGTGGGGTCACACCTCCATCCTGGGGCTCTGTTGGTGTGGGTTTGGCACAGGTGAGGTCACACCTCCATCCTGGGGCTCTGTTGGTGTGGGTTTGGCACAGGTGGGGTCACACCTCCATCCTGTCCCTCTGCTGGTGTGGGTTCGGCACAGGGGAGGCCACACCTCCATCCTGTCCCTCTGCTGGTGTGGGTTCAGCACAAGTGGGGTCACACCTCCATCCTGGGGCTCTGCTGGTGTGGGTTCAGCACAGGTGGGGTCACACCTCCATCCTGTCCCTCTGCTGGTGTGGGTTTGGCACAGGTGGGGTCACACCTCCATCCTGGGGCTCTGCTGGTGTGGGTTTGGCACAGGTGGGGTCACACCTCCATCCTGGGGCTCTGCTGGTGTGGGTTCAGCACAGGTGGGGTCACACCTCCATCCTGTCCCTCTGCTGGTGTGGGTTCGGCACAGGGGAGGTCACACCTCCATCCTGTCCCTCTGCTGGTGTGGGTTCAGCACAAGTGGGGTCACACCTCCATCCTGTCCCTCTGCTGGTGTGGGTTTGGCACAGGTGGGGTCACACCTCCATCCTGTCCCTCTGCTGGTGTGGGATCCGCACAGGTGGGGTCACACCTCCATCCTGGGGCTCTGTTGGTGTGGGTTTGGCACAGGTGGGGTCACACCTCCATCCTGGGGCTCCCTGGTGCTCCCTGAATCCTTTGGCCACACGATGGAGCACAAGGAATTCCCGGGCTGTGGTTTCTGAATGCACACGGAACGATTTAGGGGAGATTTGGTTGGGATTCTGTGGTGGACAGGGTCGTTCTCATCCTTTTTTTTTTTTTCCAGTTTGATGTCCTGCTCTGCCCTGGCAATTCCAGCACCCGGCACTTACTGATTCCCTGTTTTTGTCATCCCGGAGCTGCCCCGGGTTTTTCCTGAGTTGATTTAAGACCCACTCTGGGGATCGGGATGATTTTTATCAGCCCCGGTGGGCGTGGAGTTTGTCTTTCCATGATTGATGTAGAACGGGGATTTTCAGCTCTGAGTCGAGTGAAAAGGGATGGAGGAAAAAAACCAAATTAGAAAGGAAGTAGTTTGATGGAGTAGAGGTTTTATTGTGCGTGTTGGGGATGTGCCAGAGAGAATAAAATAATGCAAACTACGGAGCAAACTCTCCGACTTCCAGCTGCTACGCCACAGGTGGATATTTAATATATTCATTATATTTAAGGAGTTTTTATTATTCTATTTAAGGACTAAATGCTTTGAGAGTGAATTGCTTGACACAAGAGACCCCCTTTGACTTGAAAGCCAAGTTCTGTTTTTCATCATTTTCCATTTTTTTTGGTCTTATTTCTGTTAGTTTCGTATACAATTAAAATCCCTGAATCCCTGAGGTTGGAAAAGCCCTCCCAGACCATCAGCTCCGACCTGTGCCTTATCCCCACCTGGCACTGAGTCCTTGGACACCTCCAGGAATGTGACTCCACCACCTCCCTGGTCAAGAACCCCCAGATTTCTTTACAAATTTCCCTCTGGAACAAAGTTGGAAGCAGAAAATAAATGTTTATTTTTTAGCGGCATTGGCGTGGGGAGCCCTTTGGTGGCACTGAGGCCACCTGGATGTGGTGTCATCCATGTGAGTGGCCGGACTCACATCTCCTTCACACAGCCATGGAAATCTCCTCGTGCCACGGGGAGATAAGAGAAGGAGATAAGAAGCTATGAGACCCCGAAATCTAATACAGAGAATACACGGAGAGGATTGAATAAGGGCTGGCTCCTAAAGGTGCCAGAAGGTTCCCAAAGGTGCCAGAAGGTTCCTAAAGGTGCCAGAAGGTTCCCAAAGGTGCCCAGGAGTGATTTCAGCAGGAAAAGCGTCATGTTTGTGGGAGCTGCGCCTCAGTGCTGGATGTTCTCGGGCTCTTCACACCCTGGTTGTCCCCCGGGCACCCCGGTGAGGTTTTACTGCCCACAGTTGTACTGGTAACTGTTGGACCACTGGTAGGAGTAGGGGCAGGAGCTGTCCTGGCACACGGGGGCCGGGGCACACACCTGGGGACACCTCCTGACCACGGCCTGCCCGCAGCGGGGCACACACAGCTCCCTGCCCTGCACCAGGGGCTGCAGGAAGGGCACGGAGCAGGGGTCCAGACACCTGGAGCTGCTGCAGGACGAGGAGGACGAGTGGTGGCCTTCCACCACGTGGGTCTCCACGCAGCCCGTCCGGCAGGGCCCGGGGCACCGCGGGCTTGCCAGGGTTTTCCTCATGGTGCAGACCTTGGTCCCCGTGGGGGCACAGGGAGAGCAGGACCCGCAGGTCACCACGCCGGGGCTGTGGCACTGCTGGGTGAAGGTGGGCGCGGAGCACTTCATCCCGCCGGGAATGTAGCACTGCTGCTTGTACTGGTACCCGTAGTAGGACATGGCTCTGGAGGATCCTGGAAAACATGGGAGGGAGGTGAAGGAATTCCCTGCTGGGCTCTGGCACAGGAATTTGAGCTCTGGCTCTCAGCCCTCAGCTCTCCATCCAACTGCCACGGCAGGGACACCTCCCACTGTCCCAGGCTGCTCCAAGCACCATCCAACCTGGCCTTGGATGCTTCCAGGGATGGGGAATCCATGGAATAACCTGGGCCAGAGCCTCCCCGCCCTCACAGGGAACAATTCCTGCCCAATGTCCAACTATAATTTCCCCTCTGTCACTCTGACCCCATTCCCTGGGTCCTGTTCCTGCAGTTCCTGAGGAAAAGTCCCTCTCCAGCTTCCCCACAGCTCCTGCAGATCCTGGGAGGGGATCTGAGGTCTCCACAGACTGAACGTTCCCAACATTCCCAGCCTGGCAAAGACTGATCCAAACCTGGATAATTATCACCTGAACCAGCAAAATAAGTGGCCTGCAGTAAAGGAGAGGTGTAGAACTCAATTTTAACAAAGCAAATAAAAGATATGGACCAAAGAAGAAGATGGAGAAACATCACATCCCAACTTGGGCGAGGCTCTGTAAATCTCAGGCTCAACTTTAAACTCCTTTATCTGTCTCTGCCTTTAAGAAAAACAGCAACAAACCCAAGAAAGAACCTTTAGAAGAACAACCCTCTTAATTCCCAGTGTCAGGCTATTCCTGCAGGATCCAGATTCCAGTTCCAAGTCCCAACAAAATGGTATTTTCTTAGGAATAGAAACAGGGAAACAACTTACCGAGCTCACGGTGGAGAGTAAGGACTGGATGGAAAGCTTGGAAATGGGGGTTTTTATATGGAGTTTTTATAGTCCTTCAGACTTCATGGAAAACTTGAGCCACTGAGTATCAAATCCTAATAAACCACAGCAGGGAATTTGTTCACGTGCAACTTTTTCACTGGCTGTAATTATTTTACTCACTTGGGCTTGTTAATGCGTTGCTGTCCCCAAATCCCATGAAAAACACCTCACACCCTGCGGGTTCTTTCCATTTTAAAGCTTTATGGGGAGAAGGAAAAGCCGCCTTTTATCCCATTGACCTCGTTAGGTACCTAAAGAAATCCATCTCTGTCCTCCTAAAGCTCCTTTTGTTGGAGTGACGATCGGGAAGCAGCAGTGGGGGAGCGGGAATTGATGGTTCTCACTCCATTTTTCCTGCATAAAGGCAGCTGGGACACTGAGGAATGAAGCTTTGGAAAGCAGGACTGGGAGAGATGCACCCAAGGCTGGCACTGAGCTGCTCCTCATGTGGCTGATCCTGTGCCCCTCAAACTTCCTAAGAGTCATTCCCTGACTTTGCTCCAAGCCCCATCCAGCCTGGCCTTGGACACTTGCAAGGATGCAGAATCCATGGAATAACCTGTGCCAGGGCCTCCCCACCCTCACAGCGAGGAATTCCTTCCCAATATCCCATCTGAGCCTCCTCTCTGTCAATCCGAACCCGTTCCTCATCATCCTGTCACCACCTGCCCTTGCAAAACGTTTCACCCCAGCAATAACAGAACAGGGAATTCTTTCCTCATGACCCCATTGTCCCACCCTGCGATGATCCCAACAGCTCTGGGATCAGCCCAACAGCTCTGCTTTGCACCCAGAGCTCGGCTCTGTCCCTGTGCCTTGTGCTGGGTCCTCCGAAGGGATCCTGCTGCCGCAGTGTGATGTCATTAGGGTAATTAGCAGCCTTTGATGTGCTGAGACGCGGCCCTGAAATTGACTCTGTGCTGGCGTTGTTCGTAATGGGGCTGAGACAGGACAGCTTGGCTCGTGTCAGACATTAATGAGCATTTGTGAGGGGTTTACAAGGTCCTGTTATGAAGGTGTTGTTTAACGTCCTGTCAGTGCTGCTCCTGCTTTATGAGCGGGTAAACACCAGGGTGAGCCAGCTCAGCACCCCAGGAGTGTCTTCATTAATCAATAATGTCCTTATTTATCACTAAAATGTCTTCATTTATCACTAAAATGTCTTCATTTACCAGTAGAACAAAGCTGAGTTTTGGGGTGAGAACAGGCCCTGATAAAGGTTTTTTTCCTTCCTTCCAGCTCTGAGCATCCCTTTAAAAAAAGCCCCTGTGGATGTGGTGGTTTAGCTCTGATTTTATGCATCTATTAAATATATTACGTATTTATGTATTGGAAAGGGGAGTAGAGTTATCAGGGAATCAGGGAATGGGTGGGAAGGACCTTAAAGAACATCTCATTCCATGGGCATGTGGGAGGCGGAATTCCCTCTCCAAACTCCTGACAGGAGCTCCCACTGACCAAGAGGGAACGGCCTCGAGCTGTGCCAGGGGAGGCTCAGGGTGGATATTTGGGAAAATCCCTCCTGGAAAGGGTGGCCAGGCCTTGGGAGGGGCTGCCCAGGGAGGCCATCCCTGGAGGGATCCCTGGAGGAAGGACTGGACGTTGGTCTGGGTGACCAGGTGGGGATCGGGCACAGCTTGGACTCGATGACCTTGGAGCTCTTTTCCAACCTCAGGGATCCTGGGGTTCTGTGTTTGGTGTTTCATTGGTGTCCGTGATGGATCCATCCCTGGTCCCCGCTTTTTTGAGCACTTCACCCCCACTAGTGTCCTCAGGGATCTCCCTCCTCCTGGGCTCAACTCTTGCTTGATCCTTTCTGTTTTATCTTTCCGAAGCCAGTGATTTTTGTGCTTTTCATCTTTACCTTCAGAGGAGCTGGAATTTGCTCCTTCAGCCTGTTTGAGCTGGTAAATTGAGCTGACACTGCTCTGTTGTGTTCCTCACTCAGGTGCTGAGTTTTGGCCATGTTACACCTGTTGATTCATCACTTTTATTTCCTGGTTGTGTCTGAGCTGTTAAAACTCCTGTTAACAACGATACAATGACAACGTCAGGGCACTAATGAGCTTTTATGATGTGTTTGGAAGCACTTCCAGAAAGCCTTGACATGGCTCCTGTCGGGGTTACTGTTCATGTTCACAGAAATCCACCCTGCAGTGACAGGAACCCCGAGCAGAGGGAACAAACCCCAGCACTGCTGATTCCTCCCACGCTGGAGTAAAGATCTTAATTTTTAATTATTAATAAATCCCTGAAATAAGATTTAACATTTAATCTTATCTTCAGCTGGCTAAACCCAGTACCCGGGTATTAATTCCAATGTTTTTGACTTTGGGGATAAGTTGCTGGCCAATCTAAGCTGAGGTGAAGGTGGATGTTGCAATTCCCATGGTTATCTTCCATTATCAGTTGTGGCTGTCCCACCCCTGGAAGTGTCCAAGGCCAGGATGGATGGGGCTTGGAGCAACCTGGGATAGAGGAAGGTGGAATGGGATGGTCTTGGAAATCCCTTCCAACCCAAGGGAGAAGGCTTTGAGGTGAGGTTTAATAAAAGAGAGCAGAAGTAGGAAAAGACTTTTGTTTTTAAACCAAATGGAACCACAATGGAGCAGCTGCTGCGGGTGGGAGTGTCCATCCAGCTCACACCGGTGCCATCCTTGGCATCCCTGACTCCACTCCTGGCTGTCCCAGAGCCTCCTCCTCAGGTTTAGCAGGATGATAACCCCAATCAGCAGCTGGGATTCATCAGCAACTGGGATTCCAGAGGCGTCTCCCACTCATTGTTCCCAACGTGCCGCGTGAGTTGTTGTTCCAAGGGCTTTGGGTGCCCTTTGATTGGAGAAGTGACTCCCTGGAAAAAATGCCTGCCAAGGTCTTGCCTCGGTCACACCCCATTTATGGCCTTTTTGCCATTCCCTAAATCCAGCCATGATTGATGGTTTTGAAAGTACGGGGTATTTAACGTGATGTAAAATGTGGTCTTGCCTTTCTTTCTGTTTTATTGTTAAAACGTGTAAAGGAATTGTGTGCTCGGTTGAAATCAGGTTGAAAGAGGTGTCCCGACTTATTTGGGTCAATAACTATAAAATTCAGGATTTTTGCAGTGTGCCAGAGCTTTGATCAGACTTTGTATTAGTCTGAAGAACCCAGAACACAGATTATCCCTCTTCCATCAAATATTTCATCCAAGAACCCAGAACTCCCCTTTATCCCTCACTTTTTCAGCTCTTCCTGGGCTGACTCAAGGATATTTTTATCCAGAGAAGTGCCTGGTTCCCCCCTGCCTAGGAATGAGTCCATCTACGGAGAAGATCGAGCCTAAACCCCATAAACCTTTTGCCTTTGAGATGCAGAGATGAAGAATCCCCTCTCTATAAAGTTGAAATTGCAGAGTGGGGAAGGCAGTAAAGGACAGGTCATGCGGGACAGAAGGACAAACCAGTAATTAGCAAGAGTGAGTTATCTAAAACAACTGACATCCATTAACAAAGTTGGATCTTGAAAGAATCGTGGTTACTAATTGATTAGGAAGTTCTGCACGTGGGTGATTCACGTGCTGGGCACTCTGGGGACGGGTATAAAAGCATTCAACCGCACACCTTGCCACGATCATTTCTCTTCTCTCACTTCTCTTGTGCTGTAGGTAAGTGAATTACTGAATTCCTGAATTCCTGAATTCCTGAACTCCTGAACTCCTGAATTCCTTCTCTAACCGAGCCTTTGAGTGTGGTTTTGGGATCAGTCTGACATTCTCCTGGTGGAAACCACTGGATGTGGCACTTGGTGCTCTGGTCTGGTTGCGAAGGTGGGGACTGGTCACAGGTTGGACTCGATGATCTTGGAGGGCTTTTTCAACCTCAGTGACTCTGGGATTGTGAAAATGAATCCATTTGTGGCTGTTCAGCCACTGGGAGATGCAGATCTGGGTGAGATCTAATTACTATTCCATGAAAACTCTTTCCCCTTGTGTTCAATACATGAGTTAGGGACGTATTTTAGGTGCTGAGCTATGAGAATTCTCCCTGTCCCTTGAGCCTCTTCATAGCCTTTTCTGCTCATGTTTGATTATGAAACTGATACGAATTTGTGTTTTATTTTCCTGCCCTTCCCTTGCCCTGCAGATCCCCATCCCTGAGCCATGGTTCACTCCCTGAGCCCCTGCACCGACGGCAGCGCCTCCCCCTGCGGCGTGGCTGTGCCCCAGCCCGTGGCCGACACCTGCAATGAGCCCTGTGTCCGGCAGTGCCCCGACTCCACGGTGGTGATTTACCCTCCCCCTGTGGTCGTCACCTTCCCTGGGCCCATCCTCAGCACCTTCCCGCAACAGAGCGCTGTGGGATCCGTGGGAGTCCCCGAAGTTGGAGCCGGTGTTGGAGCCGCTGTCGGAGCCGGTGTCGGAGGTGGTTTTGGTGCTGCCCGAACCCCTGGAGCTTCCCAAGTTTACGGTGGGGCCAGGTGGAGCCGGGGGTACCCAGTTGGGAGCTGCAGACCCTGCTGCTAAAGCCAAGGAGCGGCGGCTGGAAGATGGTGAGCGGCAGGACGCGGATCCACGGCTGAGCTCCGGGGCACAGCGTTTAGGGAAAGGAGCATTTGGGGCAGCATCGAAAGCATCGGTGGATGTTTGAACGCCTCAAAAATCCATTTCCATCCTTCTCCTACCCTTCCTGATTTTTTTTCTCTAAAGCTTTCCTCTCTTTCCAAGCACTCTGTTCTCAAAGCTATGGACTGTTCCTGATTCCTTGGGGGCTTGTAGGGATCTTTGTGGCTTCCCACTGACAGTAGGTTTAGATTAGAGTTTAGGCAGAAATTAGGAGGAAATTCTTTCCTGTGAGGCCCTGGCACAGGTTGCCCAGAGAAGCTGTGGCTGCCCATCCCTGGAAGTGTCTGAGGCCAGGCTGGACAGGACTTAGAGCAACCTGGGATAGCGGAAGGTTCCCTGCTCATGGCAGGGGTGGAACTGGATCATCTTTAAAATCCCTTCCCACCCAAACCATTCTGTGCTTCTGTGACTGTGGCAATGTCAAGGATCTGGTACGAGATCCACTTTAGATCCATTTTCTAGCACTTTCCATGGTTACTGATGGATAAAAAGGGTTCTGGAGTGCCCCAGCCCCTGCTCTGCTGCTGTGCCGTGTGATCAGGGCTGGGTATCACCACAGGAGAAGCAACCCCACACATTACCTGAGTCACCCTGGACCTAACCACGGCTTGTGGGCAGTTTGTAACCAGTGCTGTGTCTCACCTCTTCTTCCTCATTAAACCAGACATTGCAGCAGGTTTGTTGGTGTGTGGGTGTCTCTGTGCGTTCCCTGTCCTTGTCCTGCTGCACCAACCTGATCTCATCATCAGGATAATGAAATTCCTGAGGACTCTGGCCAAGGTCTGTGGGTGCATCTCCTTTGCACAGCCACAGCTGTCCCTTCCTTCCCCACATTTCCAGTCTCTGTGGAGATTTTTGCTCAATACTGGCTTTTCTGGCACCTGCTCCTGGTGTCCTCGGGCTCAGCCTCCCCATCTTGGCAGTGACACAGGATTGGAGAAGCCCTCCAGGATCATTGAGCCCGAGCTATGCCCGATCCCCCTGTGGTCACCCAGACCAACGTCCAGGAATTGACTGGACACCTCCAGGGATGGCCACTCCAACCCTCCCTGGGCAGCCCCTCCCAAGGCCTGGCCGCCCTTTCCAGGAGGGATTTCCCCAAATATCCACCCTGAGCCTCCCCTGGCACAGCTCGAGGCTGTTCCCTCTTGTCCTGGCCCCATTCGCTGGGATAAGATCCCAAATCCCCCCAGGAAGAGCCCCAAATTCCCTCTGGATCCCCCTTTTCTCTGGGATGAGCCCCCCCAGCTCCCTCAGGACTCTCCATTCCCTTCTCCTGCTGCTCCAGCCCCTGAATATCTCTCAGCATAACCTGGACATGATGGTGATGCTCCCTCATGGAAGTGGGGATTTCTTCAGGAATATATTGGTAATAAACCTTTCCCAAGCTCTCCTGGCCGTGTTTGAAACGTTATGTAGCATGTGAGCAACAGCACCAGTGGCACTGAGGATTGCAAGGGGACCTGGGGATGTGGGGTTATTCCAGGTAGTCACTCTTTGGGGAATTATTATCCTTACATGGAAGGAAATCAGAGTTTCCCAGGCACCATAATAATGTGTAATAATGTTGGTGAGCCCTGGAGCAGGTGATGAAACCAGATTCTCCCCAACCACATAAACCCTACGAAAGAGAAATCCCCCAAACTTCAAAAGCCAGGGATCTTTGTTGTTGGGAGGATGGAGTGTTTGGGAAGGAGCTGCAGTTTATTGGGGCTTCCCAAGATGCTCTTTTATGGCCTAAGTTGAGATCTGCATTTACCACAAATCAGAAATATCAGTGAAATTATGAAATTCTGCCGGTGGGATTTGATAGAACTATTTTGGACACATTTTTATTCATTTGGATATAAAAGCTGCTCATGTGAAATGTCCTTTTGGGGACTAAAGATATCGAGTATCTCACTAAGAAGATTTAATGCCTTTTTAAGATAGAAGCATTTGCTAATAACTCTTAGGTTCATTATTGAGCCTAATTATTGGGGTGAGCGATAATTGTGAGTTAACAATATCCATCTAAATAAGGCGAATTTTGAAATTCTTTTCTCCTGTCGTTTCCAACAAGGCCATTTTTTTTCCTGTTTCATGTCCCACTTCCCCTTCTCCTAAAAGGCCGCACTCTTTAACAAATAATTGGAAAAATTAGTCCAGTTTGGGCAATAACCAGGGGCCCAACTTCTCATTTGGGACAGCTTTAGTCTTCAGGGAGGATCCTCAGCCTTGCAGGGAATCATCGTGCTGGCAGCTCCTGTGGCATCACCCCTGTGGTTGGTTCCCAAGGGAACATTTAAATAGATAATTCCCCAGTAAATACATCCTACTGGAGGCTGGCAGTCTGGAGTTGGAATGGAATCCCAGGAGTTGGTTTTCTGTTAGTTAAATTACCCGGCTGTTGGCTGTTATGATAATATCGCACTCAGGCCGCAAATTCCTCCCATCATCCAACTTTTCCTGAGCCTCGGGGCATGAATGAATTCCAGGTTTAGGATCTGAAAGGGGTCTACAAGGAAGCTGGGGAGGAGTTGATGGTCAGGAACTGGAGTGGCGGGACACAGGAGCTGCCAGCACGAAGATTCCCTGCAAGGCTAGACTCCAGATGTTAGGGACTGTCACCACATCTCCACCTCAAAGACTCCTGCCCTGACTCACTTCTCCCACTAGAAGGAAGAACCTTGAGTAACCCTTGACCTTGGGTTTATCCAAATATTTCACCAGAAACAGCCATTGCTTGATTGATTTTTCCCCCACAGACACTCCTGGAGCAAAGCTGGGCTTTGTGCTTGGGCAATAAATCACAAGAATGAGAGATTGAGGGGGAGTCTCGTGGTCATCCAAGGCAGGAGATCGGTGGCATTTGAGGTGAAAGACACCTAAAAGACCAAAGGCAGCCAAGCTGTGACCATCTTCTGGAGGGTTCAGCTCCTCTGCAAACGCAGCAGCCGGTTCTTCAGGGAGTTCCTGTCAGCCCCTGCCCTGTCGCCTCAGGAGACTGAGGAGACCTGATTTAGATTTAGAACACTACAGATGATTTAGCTTTAGAATATAAGAGATGATTTAGATTTAGAACACTAAAGATGATTCAGATTTAGAACACTAAAGATGATTTAGCTTTAGAATATGACATGATTTAGATTTAGATTTAGAACACTAAAGATGATTCAGATTCAGAACACTAAAGATGATCACGTGGCACAGAACGAGGTGGTTCAACAAGCAGAGCCCAGACAGAACTGCCCGGATCCCCTGTGAGCCCAGTTCCACGTCAAAGACATCAGCCAGAGTCACAAATGTCACTGCAGAAGTGGCTGTGAGGGGGCACCTCTGGGCTGATTTCCCAGGCATAGCCATGGCCACCCCTCCTCTTGCCGTGGTGGCCTCCTGCAGAAGCATTTCCTAATGTTTCCCAGCTCTCAAAGAAAAGTAGAGGAAAGGCTCAAGAAAATAATTAAGGGAGGAGGTTGGAGAAGCCATTCAATGGGCAGAAAACCAGGACCAGTCAGCAGAAATGCTGCTCCTCCAGCCCAACATCCATTTCTGTCTATCATGTCATTGATTTCCCCGAAACTCTTTGACCAGGAACCAGCTCCAGGTAGCAGAGATGTGCTCCACAGCTCCATTTCCTTCTCTGGGAAGGGGCAGCCCCAGGCAAGAGTTAGGTCTGGTCTGATTTCCCAGTGGCCCAGTTTGAGAAGGACAGCCCCAGATCGGGATGCCCCAGGAAGAGGCGTCAGGGAGGAACAGCCACCCAAGCAGAGCAGCCCTTAGAAAATGGCAAAGCTTTTAAGAAAGGTTTCGCAACCCTTCTGCTGTCAGCAGCAAAATGGGCTGGGTTCCCCCGGGAAAACATTAGGAAATGCTGGAGTCTCCCAACACTATAAACTCAGCTTGTCTCCCTTGGATGCCTCTGGCACCCCAAGGCTTTTCCTATCTGCACGGAGAGTGTGGAAGGGCTTGGACAGCCATGCACAGCAGGGCAGATGGAATAAAACCCAGGAAGCCGAAAATTTGCGTAAAATTTGCAGCCCTCCCCAGGGTCCTTTGGCCCAAATTTAACCTCCATCCCTACCCAAGTTTGCCAGGACGGCATCATTTGTGAGGGCCTTCCCTTATGACTTCCCCCTCTGATCATTCCCGAGGCAACACCGCTTCCCCCGGGGGACAGGAGCTGCAGATGGTGATTTCCTGCCAGTCCCAGCCCTGTCACCTGCCTTCACCTCCCGTCATCTCTTATATTCTAAAGCTAAATAGTGTTCTAAATCTAAATCAGGTCTCCTCAGTCTCCTGAGGTGACAGGGCAGGGGCTGACAGGAACTCCCTGAAGAACCGGCTGCTGCATTTGCAGAGGAGCTGAACCCTCCAGAAGATGGTCACAGCTTGGCTGCCTTTGGTCTTTTAGGTGTCTTTCACCTCGAATGCCACCGATCTCCTGCCTTGGATGACCACGAGACTCCCCCTCAATCTCTCATTCTTGTGATTTATTGCCCAAGCACAAAGCCCAGCTTTGCTCCAGGAGTGTCTGTGGGGGAAAAATCAATCAAGCAATGGCTGTTTCTGGTGAAATATTTGGATAAACCCAAGGTCAAGGGTTACTCAAGGTTTTTCCTTCTAGTGGGAGAAGTGAATCAGGGCAGGAGTCTTTGAGGTGGAGATGTGGTGACAGTCCCTAACATCTGGAGTCTAGACTGCCCTCTTATTGCAGGGCTCCTTAGGGTGGCTGGGGGTCCTTTTAAAGTGCTGGATGAGCCAAGACAAAATCAGAGCCGACATTTGATGCTACTAAACAGAGTAATTTTAATGAAAATGAGAAGCAGGGAGGAACAGAAAGAAGAAATTGGCAGAGATACAAAAGGGGCTTTGGCAAGTTCCCTATGGTGAGCGATGTTTTTCCTGGTGGAAATGGTGGAGTGTACCAGACCAAACGTGTTTCTTCACCGTGTTCAGTGTCAGGTGAGGTGCAGCAGGGACACAGAACAGGAGCTGCTCTGCTAAAAGTCACCTTTGGTCAGAGTGGAGCAAAGTGGACTTTGTTGCAGAAATTCCCACTACTGTGGCAACACAAAGTGGCTGCGAATGAACTTAAAAAGCTCTTTCCTCACACCCAAAAGTCTCTCTCTACTCCACCAAAGTGCTCTAAAGGTGCCTCAGCCCTTTCAGAGTGACAGCTGGAGAGACAGGAGATCCCACAGAGGGTTACATTTGGAGTATCCTACACCACCTGGCACCCACACATCCCCCAGAGTCAGAGGCGTGAGCGCTCGTCATTTCTCAGCACCGTAACCTAAACCATGAATCCAAGTCCTGCATTTCATGCCTTGGGCGCTAATTCTGCTGGGAATAGCTCAGATGGTTCTGTTCACAAACTGAACGGAGAAGGGGAGACTTAATCCGCAGTTTCCAAAGTGACCCAGGAGCCCAGAGAGCCCCTCAAGCTCCCCAGAGAGCCTCCCAACAATGTCCCCATTGAGGTTTGCACAGACGCTCCCACAGAGGCTCCCAGAGGACTTCACGAAGCTCCCGATGTTCCTGAAGCCGGCGGGGGGGACGTCTTGGCACTGGTCCCAGTAGAAGCTGAAAGGGTGCCCAGACCAGAAGCTGCAGAAGCCGTCATTGCTGACTTGGGTGCAGCACCCAAGACTTGCCAGCGGTCCTTGAAGGAAGTCATCCTTTGTTGATTTGGAGAGCCTGGAACACACACCCAGAAACAAATTTTATGGGCTGCTGAGGGCAGAGCAAAGGCTCCGACTTGGTGCCTCCTGCGCATCGGTTTCAGCCTCTTAATTAACTCATTTATTTTGCTAATCTCCTGCATCTCAAAAAAGAGTTGTTGTTTTTTTCGCCCATCAACTTTTGGAAACTGCTGACTAAATGTGGTGCATTAGGGTTTTGCCAGCTGCGAGCTGAGCTTTCCTGCCCCAGAAATCAGAGAAATGTAATAAATGAGAGAAAAATATAAAAAATATAACCCAGCACTGAAAATGACTTTTGACTACAAAATTGCGGTAGCACATTTCCAGTTTTCAGCACTTTAAAGCCTAATATTAAACAAGCACAGGAAAGAGGAGCAAAAAGCTTTGAGCGGAGGGATTCCTTGAGATGGCAGGGAATTTTGCATTTGGGATTGACTCTAAAATGACAAGAAATTTCTTACAGAATGTCTGTACCTGTACACAGACACAGGTTACATATAAATATACTCATATATATTAAAAAATATATATATGAATAATATAAATGATAATATATATTTATATATATTATATTTATAGACATAAATACAATACATATATTATATATATATTTATATATAAATATAATATATATTCATATAAATATTTACAGACACAGCAGTACCTATCAAATAAACAAAGAAACAGCATGTATCTTATATATATTCATATTCATATTCATATTCGTTGTATGTATTTATACAGAAATATTTGGGCAAACATACACACATGAGAGTAGAGTCAGTATTGCCTTACCTGCTCTGCCAAGAGGCGAAGTCGGGAGGAAAAGCCGAGAGGAGCGAATGATTTTTTGGAGTGGAGGTCTGTTTTTACACCTTCTCAAACTCGGGAATTATCCAAACGTCATCCGACTCTTCATTCTTCCAGCTGGCGTCACTGGAGCCAACCATTTTCATATTTTCCACATTTGGCATCGTGGCACCAACGTCAACCCCTTATAATTTCTTTAATCTTAAAAGAAGGACACGTTTCTGGGGAAATTGCCCGGAATTCCTTGCGGCCGGATGGGGAGATGTTTATTTGGGGAGGTGTTTATTTGGGGAGATGTTTATTTGGGGAGATGTTCAGACCATCAGGAGTTTCGCGGTTGCCTCGTGGGTGCTCCGTTGGCTTGGTTTTGGCGCCTGTGGTGCCGCTTGTGGAGGACTGAGGGAAGAGGTTTTGCTTTGCTGTGCCAAAGGTTGAGGAGCCTCTACTGAGCATTGCCACGACCTGCCCAAGCTTCCCGGTGATCCTGGTGGGGCTTTCCCGCCGGATTTGTATCCCAGGTTCTCCAACAACAACCCAAAGACGTTTTCCAACCGCCTTGTGGGCGTTGCCGAGTATTCCTTCCTCTTTTAAGTGATTTTTTGGGATACTTTTTGACTTTCATCAAAGTTTCAGCATCACCTTAATAGGGGTCAGGAACCAGAGACCTTGAGGAGTGACCATATTATTGAATCTGGAGGCCTCTTTTGGTGTCAAACTATTAATATTTAAATCCTGCAATACTTTGCAAACTGAAATCATTAATGAGTGTTTACGAAGTGCTTTGGTATGCAAAATTCAGATGAAGCCTCTGCATCCTGTTTGCTCGTTATTATACTTATTTTATATTCAAATTAATGCCAGAAATTAGGTGAAGGTCACCCAAGGAGTTCTGCCCTAACCTCCAGCGTTCCTCACTATCGTCATGTCTACACATGGTGATACTTTGTGGAAAACGTACCAACAGGGTTCTTTTGGTGTTCATGTAATGCTCTTTTAGTGCTAATCCTGATCATTTCGTTATTGCCAGATCAAGTTCAGCCTTGAATTCTCCACTTTGCTCTGCTGAACTTGGGTCAAACCCTCCAGTGAACAGCACTGCAAAAAATGCAGTTGTAGTTTTGTTAAAAACATTCTTCCTGCTCCTGCAGCAGCATGGCTTTGATTCAGGAGTACTTTGGAGGAATGGAATTAAGATTTATTTATAGTTCTGGTCCTTTTTCTGAAGTTGATGAAGTTTAACATAAAATCCCTATGTTTACATTTCCTTTAAATAAAATCCCATGGTGCATCTTTCTACTGAACACAAGTATTTTCAAGCATGTGGAAAATTTTTCCTTTTTTACTGAAAACTCCTCTCTCTCCAATGACTTGGAGAAATTAGAAATGGCTTTTATATTACGCCAAAATAAACTTCGGATTTGACAACAGAGACAATAAAATGGTATCAGGAATGTTGTTGGCCCAGAAAATGTGAAGATGAAAGAAGCCTGTAATATGTGGGACATACGGGAGGCTGGGAACACACTAATAAACCCAAACAATGAGGAAGATTATATTAATTGAAGATATGACGTGTACAGGCAAATTTGTTTCCCAGCTAATACGGCTCCAAACCTTTTGAATCCACAGGGCGTCTGAGATAAGCCAGGAGGGAAAGCTGGAGTATAAAAAGGGCTCGGAGCTCAAAGCTCCTCATCAGCTCTCCTGCCTCTTCCTCCCGGTGAACTCGGTAAGCTTTTCCTCCTTTCCTCCTCTGGACTGGGAATTTTCCTTCCAGAATTTTTTGTAGGACTGTGGCTCCTCTGAACTGTCAGGTTTCTCTGTTCCTTTTATCTGGGCTTGCTGGGTTCGAGTTTTGAAGCTGCAAGTGGAACTTTCCTGGTCCTGTTGGTACCTGGATTCCCTCATAAGGGATTTTTAGGACAGCAGAGGTAGGAAAGGGTTTCCCCACCATGACTCTTGGTGGATTTTTCCTTAAATCTTCTGTTTTAAGGGGGATTTCAGGTCTGTTTGGCAGCACAGATGTTCTCATGTGTGTTCACGCTCCATGATTTCTTCTGTGGGCTCTCAGCATTTCCAGGTGCAAATTAAAATGGGTGGAAAGCACTGAAATGGGGCTTGCAGCGATGGACCCAAAAACTGAAGGGTGTTATCACAGTAGAACTTTGGAAATACTTTCCTGATGGAGTTGGGAATGCAGAGCTCTGTGAAAAGCTGATATCCTAAAAGAAAATTAGGGTTCCTAACCAGGTTCTCTCAGAAAAAACCCTAAGGCAGCATCAAGGTTTTGATCTGTGGCCGCTGATTCCGTAGTCAGGGGCTCCTCCAATCCCAGGAGTACAGAAATACTTTAATATGATTATATTAAATCTATATGAACATAGAATAGAAAATAATTTAAAGACAGTGGGTAAATGAGCAGATTATACAAACGGGGTGTAATGAGGAGCTGAGGTCATAATTTCGCCTCTGCTCTTGGTGTCACAGGACCAGCGAAGAAGTTCTGGGCTCTGACATTGTCGCTACTCCTTTGGAGTATTTACCACTCTTCCTTTCCTCCCCGTTGCAGGTTTTACCTCCATCTCCTAAAGATGACTTTCCTCCAAGGCCAGTGTGAGGATGACTGCTACTCCTCCTGCAACTACGGGAGCCTCTATGGCTACCGGGGCTACGACTGCGGGAGCCCCTGCAGCTACCGGGGCTACGGGGGCCTCTACAGCTCCCGTGGCCTCTACGGCTTTGGGGACCGCTATGGCTACGGCGGCTTGTATGGCTACCGCAGCCTCTACGGGTCCGGGGACTGCTACGGCTCTGGCGGGCTCTACGGCGGCTATAGGGGCTTCTACGGCTCTGGGGACTGCTACGGATACCCCGGGTTTTACTCCAGCCGCTACGGGTACCCCTTTGGCTCCCGCTACGGCCAAAGGTTTGGCTACGGGGGGTGCTACACCTGCTAAAGCCGGGGGGAGCGACCCCAAAACGCAGACGGGGTTTGGCAGGCGTGGATTGCTGGAGAGTCTGGCAGCAGAGCCCCTTGGTGTGCAGAGCCCACTTGGGGACAAGAGCCACCCCCGGGGTGCTCCAAGTGCTCTGCGCTGCTGCTGAAGGGCTGGCGATGATTTGTCTTCATGCCACTCATGCTGCCTCAGCCCCAACTCTCCTCTTGACCCAGATCTTCTCAGTTCTCCAAGCAAACCAATCTCCATGGTTTCAGCAATGCTGTACAAAACGTTCCCTCTGACTGGATGGTGTGGGCAGGGTGTCGTGTGACTTTGGGAATGTGGTCTTTCCATTCTGTATCCCTTTCGAATTATATCTGCCTTGCACTCCTATTAAAGACTTTTTCTGCATCAATTCAGCATTTCTGGGTTTATTTGTCACCTGTGTTTCTCGAGCAGCTTGAAATCTTTGGTGTGCAACATTCTCAGGAAGCCTCAGCATCCTGTTTGCTCTTTAGTATGCGTGTTTTAAATTCAAATTAACGCCAGAAATTAGGTGGAGGTCACACAAATATCTTGAAATCCTTCACAGCAAAAGGACTGGGTGACAAAATTATGAACTCTGCAAGATTAAGGACTGGAGATGTCAAGGGTAACGCTGGAGAGGTTGGACCTCAGTCCTGTGACTGCTCTTTCCAGGAGAAATTTTCCCAAACATCCAACCTGAACCTCCCCAGCACAGCTCGAGGCCATTCCCTCTCATCCTGTCCCTGTTCCCTGGGATAAGATGCCAAATCCCCCCTGGCTGCCCCCAGGAAGAGCTAGAAATTCCCCCCTGGAGCTTCTTTCCTGCAGACTGAGCCCCCCCAGCTCCTTCAGGATTCTCCAGACCCTTCTCCTGCTGCTCCATTCCCATCCTGGACATGCTCCATCCCCTCAATGTCCCCCTTGCCATGAGGGGCCCAGAGCCGCACATGGATTTGAGGAAAGTCCCTTCAGAACTCCACAGCTCCCAGAATATCCATGTAAACCAAGGACAGAGGCAAGAAAACAACTGGATCTCCAGAGTTTTTTAAATGCAGGAAGTATTTAATAGAATAAGAAAAAGAGCTGGCAGAGATACAGAAAGATTATAGTTTTGGGATCCTGGATGCAGCCCTGGGAGATGAGTCACTGCACTCCAGAACACGTTGAAGCCATGTTGTTCATCCTTCAGGTCCTCGTAAATCCAGATCAAAGGCGAGACAGTTGTAAATCTTCCTTACCCAGGGCTGCAGCACCCTGCTGGAAGCGCTTATTGAAAATGCAGATGACTCCAAATCTGATTTCACAGAGGTCCTTCAGCCCCATTGCAGCAACCCTGAGAAGTTCCACATAAATTGCAGATCATCCCTCCTGCTGCCGAAGGGGCTGTGGGAGGCTTTCAATGCGGAATATCAGGAGCGTGGAGAAAGACAGGAAGGAGCAGACAGAGAGAACAGCAAAAGCAGAAATTCCAAGAGGTTTTAGAGCACAGCAAAGCCCCCATTTGTAGCAGCTTCATCCTGGGGGCTCAGCACTTGTGCAAACAGCAGCCGTGGGCTCAGCCATTGGTCTTCAGTTGGTGCAGATCCGGTTGTGGGCATTTTTCCATGGGATTAGCAGCAGCAGGGGTAGCAGCAGGAGTAGGAGCAGCACGAGGGGTAGTAGTAGCGCGTGGTGCAGGTCCTGTAGTTGCAGCAGGTGCCGTAGGAGCGGCGGTAGCAGCTCAGGGAGTAGCAGGGGCTGCAGCAGCTGTAGGTCCGGTAGCAGGGGGAGCAGCACAGGGTGTAGCAGGGGGAGTAGCAGCAGTAGGACATCTTGGGATGGAGGGGTGGAGGGGTGGAGGCAAACCTGGAGTAGAGCGGGAGAAAAAGGGTGAGCTCAGTTTGTAGGAGCAGAGTTGTGATGTGAGTGAGGTGGGCTTGGGTGGAAATGTTGAGGGAATCCCTTGGGTTTGGGGGTGATTTTCATGTGACAGATTCCCAGAATCCCAGAACCCCAGAATCCCAGGATCGCTGAGGTTGGAAAAGACCTCCAAGATTGAGTCCAACCTGCACCCAGTCCCCACCTTATCACCCAGCCCAGAGCACTGAGTGCCACGTCCAGGAATTCCTTGGACACCTCCAGGGATGGGGACTCCAAACCTCCCTTCCAAACCCTGAAAACCCTTTCCAAGAAAAAAAATCTTCCCGAAGAAGGAATCTGTGGGTGTTTGCTGCCCAGCCTCCGAGCACGGGCAGCTGAGGTAAATCCCAGCTCAGGGTAGGGGCGTGAAAGAGTCCCGGTGTCTGAGTCGAATCCCTCACAGCGTTTTCTGGAGTTCTTAGAAGTGCTCACGCACAACTCAAGGAGTTCATTAAGTCTCCAGCCTCTCTGTCTGCTTTTAATCTTGGCACATAAACAATTCTGTTTCCTGGGCAATTCCGGCTTTGTTAGAGCCAGTTCTAGCAAGGACACTCTGCTGGGCAGTGAAGGTTAAAATCCTGCAGCTCAGAGCTTCCCCGGGGACTCCAGAGGGACAAAAACAATTCCTGGGACTTTTCCATATTCCCCGTTGCAACACCCTGCCACAAAAAGTCATTTCCTCCTTGCACAATGATTCTGCCCAGGCCTGAAAATTCCAGGTGTCACCATGGGAAAAAAAGAAACCCAGAACTTCAAACTGGGCTTCCCATGTCTCCGAGGAACGGGAATGTTCCCGCATCTGTGCCCCCCGGATTAAAAGCACCCGGGAGAAAACACCTGTGAGCAAAGGATTTCCCCCCAGGTTCAAGGATTCTCCGCGAGAACAGGATCTGGACTTACCGAGATCAGTGGGAAGAGCAAACCCAGAGGAGCTGTGTGAGGAGCGCTGGGGTTGGGAGCATTTTTATATTCCCATGGTGGAAGTCGGAGCAGTTCTCCGTGAGCTTCCCTTCGTCACGGGGCAAATTTGGGAAGTACATCAGCAGCCCAATTGCTATAATTGTTTTCCTCCACATTTAGGGCAATTTTGGAATTCCTGGGGCTGGGCACTGTGATTACAGCCTGGGAGATTCTTTCATCTTGAGACTTTCCAGGACAAAAGGATTTCTGGGAAAGCACCCCAAGGACAGCTGGGAATGGGACTGGAGGCTACACAGAACAGCTCTGGCCACAATTCCTGGTGAGCTGGGAGTCCATGGATTGGTTCTTTACCTTGTGGGCCCACAAGGGAGGTGGACACTGCACATTTTGGGGTGACGTAAAACACCGGGGGAGCGGAAGAGAATTACCCCGAGTGCTCCAGGATTTCCGTCACAATTAATGACAGGCATTCCATTGATTCTTTTAGGTTCTTCTCCTGCCTATAATTTGTCCTCGAAGAGGTGCAGGCCAAGGCACGGGATCAATTAAAGCAGCATCTGAGAAATGTGGTTAATTTTTATGGTGTGGGGTTTTTTCTTTTTTTTTTTCCAGAGGAAATTATTGGAAAAACTCACTTGCGTCAGTGTCTTGTGATAGCATCCACGTGTCCGATATTTATAGGATTTATATATGGGATACCTGGGCATGAGCTGGCGGTGTGAGCTCAGCCCAGAATCCATCCCTGTGCCGGGCTGCATCCAAAGGAACATGGGCAGGAGGGTGAGGAAGGGGATTCTCCCCCTCTGCTCTCTCTGGTGAGATCCCACCGGGAATATTGGGTCCAGTTCTGGTGTCCCCAATGTTACAGGGACGTGGAATTGTTGGAGCAACTCCAGAGGAGCCACGAGGTTGATAAAGGGACTGGAGCCCCTTCCCTGTGGATCCAGGCTGGGAGAGCTGGGAATGTTCAGCCTGTGGAGACCTCAGAGCCTCTCCCAGGATCTACAGGGGCTCCAGGAAAGCTGGAGAGGGACTTTTCCTCAGGAACTGCAGGGACAGGACGCAGGAAATGGGGTCAGAGTGACAGAGGGGGAATTTCGGTTGGATTTTGGGAAGGACTTGTTCCCTGTGAGGGCGGGGAGGCCCTGGAACAGGTAATTCCATGGATTCCCCATCCCTGGAAGCATCCAAGGCCAGGTTGGATGGTGCTTGGAGCAGCCTGGGACAGTGGAAGGTGTCCCTGCCCATGGCAGGGGTTGGAATCAGGAGATCTTTAAGGTCCTTCCATGATTCCACATCTATAATAACGAGCCAAGGATTTTTTGTCTTAAAAAACTTTCGGGGTCCTCCTCAGCTTTAGTGATGAAATCCAGGTCTCAGAATGGACAGGGGAATTCACAGGAGGTAAAATGATAAAATGATTTTGCTGAGCAGCCTCTGCCTTTGACGGGCTGGAGAACACAAAGGGTTGGACATTCCCCCTCGGGAGGGATTTTCCTGAGGCAGGGAAGCAGGAATCACTCCCTGATCTGCTGTCGAGGCATTTTCCAGTGAGGTGCACCTGGATCTCCGTCACTCTGCTCCAGGGGATGTCAGGAATTAATTTAAATAAAGAAAAAACCTTCCTTAGCCCCGGGGCTCCCTTCGCCGTTCTGGTTGGGTTACACGAGGCGCCTTTCAGCAACAAACCGGGAGGATTTAAATAACCCAGACGTTGCCAAAGGAGCTTTTAATGACTGTTTGGGGAGGACATTGATACCATAAATTCTGTTGAGGCTCAGCACTTCCCCAATGTCTGTTATTATCCTCATTTAATATGCAAATGAGGCTTGGCTCACTGCAGGGAAGGTCATACAGGGAGGTATTTGCTGAATTTTAAAAAAGCCTCTTGATTTGTGCTGAGAAGCCATAGGTGAGGCTGAAAATCAGCATTAATGAGATTTGTTGTACAGTTTTATAATTTTAACTCCTATTAATTCCCTTCTCCATTCTGGATTCCATCACTAAAGCTGAGGAGGAGACAAAAAGATTTTAAGACAAAAAAAAAGGTGGTTTTTTTTTATATTGTCGGGTTGAGTTGAGAACAGATTAATGATCCCTGATGGCGAGGAAACCAATTATTTTAATTGAAGTTGTGACGTGGCCAAATAAATTTAATTTTGTTGCTGTTTACATTGGTCAGATCATTTCTGAGTGACCAAAGCACCTCCCAAAGAGCTGAGGGACACTGAAAGGCCAGGAATTGTCCTGGGAAGTTCAGTAAGTGCAGGACTTTTTCCAAAGTTCCTTCCCTGCTCCAAATTAATGCAAAATTTGGATGTCCCAAATCCTGAAAATCCAAAATGGAGTTGGAGAAATGGGAACTCACTTCTGTGCCTACAAACACAGGGAAGAACTCAAGACAGGGTTCGGTCATTAGGTGGAAATCTAATTTATAGAACCTCTTATTAATTAGAGAAACATGGAGTCAAATTCCCAGGGAATAATAAATTGAGGCGTTTAATGAAGTGCTCTGATTTATGGGAACAGGTTAAAACCTGTTCATCCCCAGGAAACTTCAGTGCTTTTCACCATCTTCATTTGCTAAAGATTTTTTTTCTATTTTATTCCTTCATTTAATGCATTTTTCCAGCTGTTCTGGGCTGGCATTTAGGCCAGAGCAAACACAAATATTTCAAAATTTTGTGTTAAAAAGTACTTCTAAAAAATTTACCAAAATGTGTTTTTTCTCTCCAGATTTTGTCTTTAACTATTTTGGCTTTAACTTTTTATGTCCTTAACTTTAACTCTGTTTTGTCTTTAACTTTTTTGTCCTTAACTTTAACCCTATTTTGTCTTTAACTTTTCTTTTATCAGTGCAGAGGCATTTCATCTTCTATCCTGTCAATAATAAGATTATGCAGAAATCAAACAATTCTAACTGCTCACAAATAGGGAATATTTGTGTTTGTGCGTGCACATAAAAATCACTTAATTACTAAATTTCTTGAGCTATGATCCACTTTTCCCTATTTTTTTCTGAAACCCTGCTGTGGCTGAAATCAGCGCCTCTTTTAAACGTTTTTTCCTATGTGTCGAGTAAATAGTTAGCGAAGCCCAACAGAATATTAAAAAGAACATTAAAATATAACCGAAGGCAGCAGCGTGATGCAAGAGATCTTTTAATGAGACTACGAAGAAGTTACAGCTTGGAGTAGCACAGGAGTAGCCAGAGGTTCACATGATCGTACACCGAGGAGTTGCTGCACCTCACAGCAGAGGTTTGGCGAGTAAAGCTGGTGTTGGAGAGGAGCAGTGCTGTCAGCACAGCCCCACGAGGCTCTCGCACCTCCTGCTGTGAAGTTACACCTCAGA
Organism: Corvus hawaiiensis; assembly: GCF_020740725.1. NCBI lineage: Eukaryota > Metazoa > Chordata > Aves > Passeriformes > Corvidae > Corvus > Corvus hawaiiensis. The sequence goes on from NC_063241.1 coordinate 2,423,000, forward strand.
ACACACAATTTCATCCCCAAAGATTGAGAAGGAACAGCGAGAAAAGTGAATTATTCAGAGTAACTCAGCAGGCGTTGAGGAGATCCCAAACCCTCAGGACCCGTCCGCAGCCGCCGTCAGCGGAGTTGAGCGAGAGCAAAACTCATCGCGGGGCCTTGTACGCGGATTTTGGGGGTTTTTCCTGCCCGGCGCTGGGTTTAGCACTGGTAGCAGGGGTAGCAGCTGCCGTAGGAGTATCTCTGGAAGTAGCGGGTGGAGTAGGGGGAGCAGTAGCGCGGGCTGTAGGAGGGGCAGTAGTCGCGGTAGCCACAGAGCCGCCCGTAGTAGCCCTGGTAGCCACAGGGGCTGCCGCAGTCGTAGCTGCGGGAGCTGAACACGGTCCCGTAGCTGCAGGGGGAGTAGCAGGAATCCTCACACTGCCTCTGGTAGCAGAAAGTCATCTTGGAGCTGGAGGGAGGCGAGTCTGGAAGGTGGCGGAAAAGAGGAATCAAAGAATCGCGGAACGGTTTGGGTTGGAAGGGAATTAAAGCTCGTCCTTTGTTCCAGCCCTGCCATGGGCAGGGACAGCTCCCACTACCACAGGTTGCTCCAGCCTGGCCTTGGACACTTCCAGGGATGGGGAATCCATGGAATATCCTGTTCCAGGGCCTCCCCACCCTCCCGGGGAATGATTCCTTCAGTAACTCTAACCTGGACCTGCCCTCTGTCAGCTTGAAAGATAAGATCAGGTTTGTCCCAGAGATCCAGCAGGAATTTGCTGCTTCTAGGAAACCCCGTGCAAGCATGGAAAACAGGGAGAGGAGAGAAGGGCCAACGCAGGAACCAACTGAACCTCTCCATTCAAGGCCACCCTCTGTGGGAAGAACCTTTCCCTGCTATCCAACCTAAACCTCCCTGACACAGCTAATCAATAGTAAATCCTGAAATAATTCATCATATCATCAAATGAAGCACTTCTCACAGTGCATGTCTAAATAAGCCAAATTTCGACATCTACACGGCACCTGAACACCCCGTTTTTACCAAAAGCCCTGAACTGCATGGCCATGAAATCACTTCTAAAATACAATTTTAAAGTTTAAGTTCCACCCCTACCCCGCTACAGCAAAACCCAGCAGCAAAGCCCCTTAAGCCTGACTTACCACGCTGAGCGAGAGCTGAGGCTGAAGGTGCGAATGGAGAGCCTCAGATTTCTCTCCCTTTTATACATTTATCTGCCCCAGCCTCTGGTGCTTTAAACTCCTTTTCATCACATCCCAAACTCACCCTGTGCACGTCATTCCTGCAGCTGATGGAATTGTTTTCCTGGCTTTGGGATCGTTACTCAGTTCTTGGCTGCCAAAAGGATGACTTTGCGTTGCTCTTTTCTTTCATGTTCAGACTTCCTGGGTCAATTACATTTGCGGAATTAGGGTGGTGAAATCCTGAGTTATAGCTGGAAAAGGAAGGAAGGATATTGAGAGCAGAATTAATGGATGCTCGCAATCCCAATTTGGGATGAATGGACAAAGGCCAATATATGAAACCTGTAATGACTCTGGGTTCATCTGAGGAAGAAAGAATTTAAATTATTTTTCAAAACGAAAATCCCTAGAAACAATTTATGGTTTGGGTTTATTTCAAAATCGCATTTTTAGGCCAGAATATTTATATTATTTTTATTTATATTTTAAAAAAAATTATTCTTAATTAATTCAACCAAACTTCAACAAACTCCTAAGTCGTAGAAAGACGTGGGGATCCTTTTCCAAGACTGGAAATACATTTGAATGAAACCAGACATCAACGACTTTATGAGAACCTTAAAGCAGCTGGAAATCCCCAACAAGTCTAAATTATTTCAAGCAGAAATAACGATATTTGAAATCTCCAGGTTCATTTTATGATATTTGAAATCTCCAGGCTTGTTTTATGAAATCCACTCACAATTTCCTGCAGAGCCAGCCCAAGCAAGGCAAATCTTGCTGGGTCCAAAAAGATCTGCTCAGCGTTTGTTTTTACTTAGATCAGAAAACGATTCACTCAGGGGTTCCTGACAAGGACAAAGATAAAAACCCCAGGGATTTATCTCTGTAATAACTGCAGTTTTCCCAATAAATCCTCCAAATTCTAAAAATGACTTAATGTAACTTCTTCTCAATATTGTTGAGGTGTTTAATTCACTCTAATGAAGATGAATAATGCTGAGCCCTGTGGAGGTGCAGCCCCAGCCTGGGGTTCCCTGGTGACCTTCACCTCCAAAAACCCTGTTTTGCTGTTTACTCCCATCCCAAGGGAGGATAATGACAGGCAGCACATCATGAGTTCTGGGCCTTTCTCTGAATTTCGAATATCAAAGCCTTCATTAAGACTTATTAAATATTTTCAGGCACAAAGAGATTTATTATTTCAATATTAACACCACGTTGTTACGCCCGGCTGTTATGTAACACTCGCTCTAAAAACGTGGATTGGGGTGTCCTGTTCCCTGGCTTTATTGAAGTTGTAATTGATAGCTTCGGAATTGGGTCTCTGGGAGCTTTTCCCCCTCTAAAAATACATCCCAGGCATACCATTTCAATGCTTACAGGCCAATTTTCTGGCTGAATCAATATCCCCCCTTGCATGGCGGCTCCAAATCAAAGAGCTGCTCCTTCCCCCTTTGGAAGTCACCGGAAATGTTGGGAGGGATCGGCAGGAACGTGCTGATGCTCCGCGTGTTAGTAAGAGTTATGAAATCCATGAAAAGCAGGGGTTGTGCTTCCCTTCCATGAGTGTTCCAGAGGCGGGGGGAAAAAAAGCACAACAAAGCACAACAAAGCACATTCCCTGCTCTTCCAAACCTGCCGCGTTCGGAATTCCGCAGGTCTTTGCTGATTCCGAGGAGTCGTCGCTGTCCCAAAGAGCAAATTCAGCACGATGATACCAAGGCTTAATTAGCCGGAGTGGTTTTGGGATGAAAGGGACCTGGCGGGCGGAGCTGCCCTGTCACGGTGCTGGACCCATAATTAGAAACCCCGGGAAGCAGCGGGATATCAATGAGGGAAGGAAAATTCCCACCTCACAGGCTGGAAATTGGAGCTGGCGCAGGGAGCAGGCACGTGTTCCATGTGTGGGGCGGGACTGGGAGCTCCATAAAAACCCCCGCATCCCTGAGGAGAAATCATTCTCTTCTCCTGCCTTCTCCTCCTTGTAGACGAGGGTAAGTCGGGAAAGATCTGGGAAATTCGAGTGGATGATGAAGGGATGAATTTGATGCTGCTCTTCCTCCTTTATTTCCCTGCTAATCTACAAGTGCTGCAGCTAAAGGGAATTAAGGTTGTGACTTAGGAGTTATTCCTATGCAAAACAGTCTTTTCTCCATGAATTTTTAATATTTAAGTGTTTGAAAGAGTCTCAGTCCTGCACGGATGCCCTTTTCCCTCCAAGTCTTCGTCTCAGTGCAGCTCTGAAGGATTTTCCAGCCCATTCCCTGCCAGTCCTGCTTTGACGCAGGGTCACGGTTCACAATCCCGTTTTTCAGTGGGGCTGTGTGGGAAAGCCCAGGAAGGCTGCTCAGAGTGGAGGATTAGGGGGAAGAACTGGCACTAAATTCGGGATGGAACAAAGGATGAGGACAGTGGCAGTGGTTTCCTGTCTCTTCCTTCCCTGCAGCGTTTACTCGGGATTTACTCGCTGTCGGGAACACACCTCACAGGCTTTTTCTCCCTTCCTGCCTTCCAGACTCGCCTCCCTCCAGCTCCAAGATGACTTTCTACTACCAGAGGCAGTGTGAGGATTCCTGCTACTCCCCCTGCAGCTACGGGACCGTGTTCAGCTCCCGCAGCTACGACTGCAGCAGCCCCTGTGGCTACCAGGGCTACTACGGGAGGTTCTGCGGCTACCGCGACTGCTGCCCCTCCTACAGCCCGCGCTACTGCTCCCCCTACTCCACCTGCTACACCCAGAGATACTCCTACGGCAGCTGCTACCCCTGCTAAATCCACGGGGGTTTCATAGGGAACCGGGACTGGGAATTAATGATGGAATTCACGGCTGCTGCTCCGGGGAGGCTTTGCCGGAGCTCCGAGTCCAGGACTGCGACGGGAAGATGCAGCACTTGGGAGAGCTCGGGGTTCCTGTAAAGCTTCTTCAGTGTTCTTCCAAAATGTTTTGTTTTCCTTTTTCTCTGCTGTATTTCTTACCCCTCACTGGGTTTGCTGATGTAAAGGAAACAGGGTTTAGTATTTGTTAACAAATAACTCTTTTATAGCTGTTTCCCAGCTAAATCTAATGAAACCTGGGTTGTGCCTGTCCTAGGGATGCATTTCTGACTTAAATGCCTTTGAAACTGTGTCAGAGAAACCCTAAATCATCCAATCGGCTTCGTTTCATTGGACTGGAAGCAAGTGGAAAAGTCTGGAAGTGGAAAATCAACAGCAAAATTGTTCCAATGAAACCGGGAGATTTTCTGCACATATAAATTAATGTGGTGCCCATTCTTTCTGCTCTCTGTGCTACTTTAGGTTGTGAATGTGAGCTTTACTCTTATTAAAAACGTTACAGCATCATAAAATGGCCCTGGTTTGCTTTTTCTGGCTTGCATGGACACAGATTTTTGTCCCCAGCTTGATGTTTTATGGAGCCACAGCACCCTGTGGCTTTTGTGAAACTCCTTGTCAGCTCAGCTGAACCCAAGCACACATTTTGCAAACCAATAATAGCTCAGCAGAATCTCAGAAAATGAATTCCAATTCCAGAATTTCCTAGGAAATATTTGGAAATACCCCTTTAAATTTGCTTTCACATCCCAGCTCGAGTGCAGACATTGGACATGACACAATCTGTATATCACTAAGGCACAGACTGGCTACACATTAATTAAATTTTGGGGGATAAGACAAGAAGCTGGGAGAAAACCCCTCTTTCTCCCATGCTTTTGTGCTGGTAGTGTGTGGAATTTTTCCATCTTTCTGGATGGAGAGACCTGATCTATTCCAGAGCAGAAAATTTCACTTTACCTTCACTTCATGAAGTGCTGGTCAGGACAGGTGAGTGCAAGCGTTGCTCTCAGGCTCCATTGGAATGACAATGGAAGTGTGGAGTTCCCAGGCTGGTCCTTGGGATGAGGAGTGACTCAAATTATTCATGACCGAGGTACCTGAATGGCGGCAGCAACAACCTTGTAATAGCCCGGTGCTGGCCTCAGAGTCTGGGCTCAAACAAGCTCTGAAAGCTCAGTTAAACCCTCGAACCCTCATTGTGAGTGTAATTGCTGCCCTTCGAACACACAGAGGCGATGCCAGCATCCCAGAATCCCAGAACTGTGGGTTGGAAAGGACCTCTGGAGATCTCCCAGGGCACAGTCCCGCCAAGGGAGCAGACCTGGCTTGGGCTCAGCGTAAAATATGAAAGTAAAATTCATTGAAAACCTTTCCCAGTAAAACTGGAGATTGTATTTCCAGCAAATTTCAGGATGGAGCTTTCCCAAGGCTTTTGATGAATTTTGATTGATTTATCCATTCAGAAGCTCAGCTCAAGTTGCTGTTCAAGCTGTATCCTGACATTAAGGCCTCTAAATTTAGCGGCAACTGGTCATAATCTCAATCTTTTCTCTAACTAAAGCTAATCAATAAAATCTGGGGAGTTACAGACAAATTCCTAAGTAAAAACTGGAAAGTTTCATGTGTCTCAGGATGCACAAGTAAAACCAATTGAGACTAAAATAAATTATACTGTCTCAGCTCTACAGACTGATTTAGCTACTTTTAACAGTTAAAGAAAGAGTTAAAATTAATGGAATTTTAACATATGTTTTGCTCACTCCAAGAAATCTAAAGATAAGACTAGAAATAAATCCGAATTTGGAGGATGAGGAGACAAAGCAGTTCATTGTTGGGTCTCCCGTGGCTGTTTGTGCAGAGCCACATTTGAATAAAAGTTTGAAAGGTATAAAATAAATTCTGACGAAAGCAAACATCGAACTGCCTCAACTTGTACCTCTGAAGTGACTGTTTTTTAAATAATGGAGCATCTGAGAAGAGAATTAGGCTTTAAATAGACTAATAACAGCCTATAAATACATAAAATAGTTACGGGCGTCTGAGAGGTGCTTTGAACTTCTGAAATTATCGACTGTGGAAAAAACTGAAGACATTTTAATTTTTTGTTGCAGGACCACAAAGGAATAAATAAATTAATTGAAACTTTTCCGTTTAAACCTGTCCCTTGGAACAGGGATCATGATTCATCTCCATCCTTTGCGTGCTACAAGACAAAGGTGTCTGAGCTGATGAACCTCTCACAAGCCCTGGCCATTCATCTGCCTCCTGATGATAAATGTTGTGGTTTGAGCTTCATCTGGGGAAGAATTTCTTCCAGAAAAGGGTGGTCAGGACTGGAAGGGGCTGCCCAGGGAGGTTTGGAGTTGTCATCCCTGGAACTGTCCAAGGAACAACTGGACATGGCACCCAGAGCTCTGGGCAGGGTGACAGAGTGGGAACCAGTCAAAGATTGGATGATGGTCTTGGAGGTCTTCCCAACCTTAATGATCCTGGGGTTCTGTGAACATATCCCAGCTCAACATGGAAAACCAGAGGACCAAACTCATAAAAACCAACCAGAAGCCAAATTGTTCATGCAATGCAGGTTCTTTATTGTGGATGAAGAAGGCCGTAGGCAGTGTCAGCAAGAGACAAACCAGCACAGCTACAGTGCACTGGAAACACAAAAATCCTAAGGCAGCAGCAAGGCACAACCCAGGGCTCCACCCCAGAGGTTCCCCCTTCCCAGGGCGGGTCGGGAGTCTCGGAGCTGGGCAGAGCAGGGCAGACCCTCACCCGAGGGTCAGCACAGCTGGGTGGGATGGCAGAGAGGGGGGAGCTGGTGGAGGCAGTGCTGGAAACCCCAAAGGCACCGGCTGAGGGGCTGCAGGGTCACCCTGGCAGGTGATGGGGACCCTGCAGCTCCCGGGGCTGCTGGGCCACCCCTCAGCAGGGGCTGCAGCTTCATCCTGGCTCAGGTGGCAGAAGACAGGAGGGGCTGGTGGTGGAGCCCATGGGCAGAGGCAGCACTGAACTCCAGGGAGATTTGGGGTTTAGCAGGGCCCACAGCCACCCCCGAGGGACCGGGAACCACGGCCCCAGCCACCACAGGCTCCATAACCCCCATAGCCTCCAAAGCCTCCAAAGCCTCCATAGCCCCCGTAGCCCCCAGAGCCCCCGTAGCCGCCACGGCCTCCAAAGGAGCCACCAGAGCCGCCTCCAACGAAGGGAGCTCCGGCCGAGCCCACAGAGCTGTGCTGCGGGAAGGAGCTGAGGATGGGCCCGGGGAAGGTGACCACTGAGGCCGGGGGCTGGATCACCACCGTGGAGTCGGGGCACTGCCGCACGCAGGGCTCGTTGCAGGTGTCAGCCAGAGGGGCCGGGGTGGCCACCCCGCAGGAAGGGACACACAGGCTGGAGCAGGACATCCTTTGGTTCAGCAGGGAAAGCTGCAAGACAAGGCAGAGCCACGGCTCAGGCCAAGGACTCATCCCAAATCCCTGCTGGCTCTCTCTCCCACCTGGAGCCTGTGTCCCAGGACACGCTCTCGAGCATCTCTGGCATTCCGAGCAGAACCCCTTCCACAGCTGAAACGGCTGCTGAAATCTCGCTCCCTCACCATCCCTGGGTCTTGCCTGCCCATGGGAATTAAGAAAAACTCCCACATCCAAATCACCAGGCTCCCAGAGGACTTGAGTCCACTGGTATAACCCCAACCATCCTCACTGTGCACTGCAAGAGCTGGTGGAGCACAGAGACAAAGATTCCCTGGGAAATCCACAGCCAAAGATTCCTTGAGAGAGGCACAGACGGTGAAGGAAGGATGGAGGGAAGACTTGGACTTACCACAACGATCAATGAGCAGAGACAAGTGGAAGAAGCTGGATGGAGACCTGTGGAGCCCTTGGATCTTTTATACACCCCAGAGTGCCTGGGGCATTGTCCAGGAGGTGGTGACAGGAGCCCCAGCTCACCACGGAATCAAGCGGCCAAACCTCATGACACAAATTGCAATGGCAATTACCTCCATCCTAATTGGGGCTAGGAACAAGTAAACGTGCCCTGGAGAGCCAGCAGGCCCTGGGAGGGACAGACAGTGACCAATCACTGCGTGAAAGATCAATTGTTGCTGCAGCTGAACTCAGAGCCCCAATAAAACCCGACGTGTCCCTAATCCCTCACTTTGCTTATGCACGAGAGTTTTGGGCATCATTCAGGAGTGCTTTGAAATCCTGGGCACAGCCAGCACATCTCTCATTAATCCCTTTTACAGGCTGCTAAATAGGGACGCCGGGAGGGAGAAGCCATCCCACCCACTGAAGGCGCATCCCACAAACGCCAAACGTGGCCCCATCCCGGGAAGGGCAGGGGTGGTCACAGGACCACAGAGTCCCAGAGTGGATCAGGATAGAAGAGGGTCATCAGCCCCAATCTTCTGCCCAAGCAGGGTCATCCCACATGGCACAGGGCTGGGCACAGAGGGTTCTTGGAAGGAGAATCCCTAAGGAATTTTTCTGCCACTGGAGGACTTGTGAAGCCCCTGATTCACTTGACGGTCATGCAAAAAGCAGCAGAAATGGGTCCCATGTCAGATGAAGCTTCAACGATCCATCTTGGCATGGATGTGGGTGGGACACGAGTGGGGTCAGGAGCTGGATACCTGAGTAAGGGGACACCAACACAGAGGAACAGGTTCAAGAAACAGGATAAAGAAACGCTCAGCTCCTCCAGCCCCGTGCCTGTGAGCTGGGTCCTGCCCGAGCCCTCCTGGAGGGTCTGCATTGCCCAGCTGGCCCCGAGGGCTGGGCCAGGGGGTGTTGGCCGAGCCCCCCAGAGCCAGGCTGACCCTGCCTGTGGTCCCAGGACAGGCCCAGACGGGCACTGCTGGCTCACGGGCATGACCGGGCTGAGGCTCAGGGTGGCGGGGCTGGGCACAGCCTTATCCCAAAGGCAGCCCAGGCTTCTTTGTAAGCAAAGTGAGGGATTAGGGAAAAACCAGGGTTTACTGGGGCTGTGAGTTCAGCTCCAGCAGAACCGTGCCTGTCATGTAATGATGGGCCATGGCTGTCCCTCCCATTGCCCCTCTCTTGTCCATTTGTTTCCACACCAATGTCCACAATGAGTGGATGACAGAATTGTCCCGCGTCCCTTCACTTTATGAAGCTGGTCAGCGTGAATTCCGAATTATTGGGGGTTTGCCCCCCCTCCCTGGACAATGCCCCAGGCTCTCTGGGATGTATAAAAGGGCTGAGCTCCTTGCAGAGTCCATCCAGCTTCCTCCACTTCACTCTCCTCTTCAACCGGGTAAGCCCAGCTCTCCAAAGCCTCTCGGGGATCTCCTTCTGTCTCCTTCCATGCAATTCCTTCCTCACACCTTTGCCTCTTCCTGGGGGTGTTTTCCAGAAGTCTTTGCCTGTCTGAAGGATGTCCTGCTGTGTCCCTACCTGCGGGGTGGCCACCCCGGCCCCTCTGGCTGACACCTGCAATGAGCCCTGCGTGCGGCAGTGCCCCGACTCCGTGGTGGTGATCCAGCCCCCGGCCTCAGTGGTCACCTTCCCCGGGCCCATCCTCAGCTCCTTCCCGCAGCACAGCTCTGTGGGCTCGGCCGGAGCTCCCTTCGTTGGAGGTGGCTCCGGTGGCTCCGCTGGACGCCGTGGCGGCTACGGGGGCTCTGGGGGCTATGGGGGCTATGGAGGCTTTGGAGGCTATGGGGGCTATGGCAGCTGTGGGGGTGGTTGGGGTTCTGGCGGTTATGGTGGCTGGGGCAGCTGTGGGGGCTCCAGAGGCTATGGCGGCTGTGGGCCCTGCTAAGCCCCAGCCCAAGTGCGGCCTCAGACCCAGGAGAGCTCCAGGAACGCCCCCAGCACATCCCGACATGCCAGCACCTGAAGGAAGGACATCCCTTGGGCCCTGCCGGCCGCCAGAGCTGCGACGCCTCGTGCCCGCTCAGGGCCCCGCTCTGCCGCCTTCCTGCCGCGCTTGAATCCCTGCAGCAATCGCTGCCTGCTCCCAGCACGGCCCCAGCTGGGCTCCCGCGGCTCCGCCGATGCTCCGCTGGGCTCTGCCCACGGCCAGGAGACACGGGGAGCCCTTGGGCAGGGCCCCGCTCTTCTGCCAACTCCCTCCTGCCCTCCCAGAGCAATAAAAGCTGCCTTGCATTGCAATGTTCACCCTGCTCTCGTTTGGTCTTTGCTCCACACCCAATGCTCCGAGTCCAGGGGGGTTTCCAGGTGGGTCCCACTCAGCCCCACTTGCACAAGGCACAGGAGAACACCGGGAGCTGCCAGGACTCCTCCTGCCTGTCCTTGGCCACCCCGCCCTGGGCAGCAGAGCTCCCCTGAGCCAGGCCCTGCTCAGCTCCCTGGACAAGGCCTCTCCCCCTCTCCCTGCCCGGCTCCTCCCCACTTTGGGCTCCTGCTCTGACGCCCCACAAGAGCCCCGGGCCACACCGCCAGGTCCCTTCCCACTCCGGACACTCCCAAAGGGCTGCCTGGAGCCCCATGGCCGTGGGCATTGGGGTGCAAATGGAGGCCCCCCAAGGGACACGGCCCAGCTCCGGGGCTCCTGGGAGGCCCTGGCTCCAGAGGGGAGAGGGAGAACAACCCCCAGCACCGCTCCCACTCCTTTGCCTCCATCCCCTCAAGCATTCCTGCACCCTGGCACCACCTCCTGCTCCCACTTCTCCTCTGGATCCCATTCTCCTTGGAGCACTTCTGGCCCCACCTCGTCCCCACTGCTGGTGCAGAAGCCCTTCCTGGGATCCCCAGTGTCACCCACCCCTTGCCTGGGACGCGGCTCTGCCCAGGAACAGCAGGAGAACTTCCCACAGCCCCGTGCTCTGGGCCACTCCGTGGTGGCCCTTTGTTGCCCTTCCTCACACTGAATTGCATCTCTGAAATTATGTTTATCATATTGTTAATATTGGATATATTGGAACTATTGAGATAAATGAATAGAGCACGAAAGAATATTGTCTGAAATGGATCTATATGAACTTACAAAAGAATTTTACTTCCCACAGCCCCGTGCTCTGGGCCAGACCATGGCAGGCCTTTGTTGCCTTTCCTCACACTGAATTCCATCACTAATATTAAAATGTTATTTTATATATTCTGAATATTGGATATGCTGGAATGCTTGGGATAATATGAATAGAGTATGACGCAATATCAGCTAGGTCTGGCCTGTATTAACTTTCAAATAAATATAAATCCAAACCCAGGGAATTGCTGGTGTTAATTTGATATCCAAAATAAATTTTCAGACATATCAATAGACAAGAATAAATGATGTTTTTTGCAATCGTCCCATTGCTCCTCATGTTGAAAATCACTCTGGGAAATGCTCCACCACTCCTTCGGGGGATCCAGGAATGTTCCCAAACCAGGCCACAAATGACCCCACACTCTACACCCCACCCAAGCTGCTGGCCACAGCCACCAGGCCAGGGTCACCAAACCCCTGTCACCTCTGTGCCCTCAGCGGGGGCACAGGCACAGCCTAGGAGGACACAGCAGTGGCCAAGTGTCACCACAGGGGATCCGGGCAGGAGTTTGGAAGAGTTGGAAGCACCGGGAAGAGTTTCTGTGAGAAACTTGCAGCACATTTCCATCATCGCTGTGGGCTTGGGGGATGTCCTGCATGTCCTGCTGCTGGAAGAACACGGGAAGCTGGGAGGGATGGGTTCCCCACGCCCAGTGAGGTCCAACGTCCCCAGAAGGAACACACGGAGCCAACTGTCCCAAGGCTCCAAGAGCACTGCCCAGGGCGATTCCAACAGCCCTCACGGACACCCAGGAGATTGGGGGGAGTGGGAAAAAGGAAGGATGAAGGAAAACCAGGAGTCAACATTGCAATGCAGTAGAGCTTTTATTGCAGGGGGAGGGCAGGAGGGGCTTGGCAGAAGAGCAGGGCCATGGCCAAGGGCTTCCCGTGTCCTGGCGCTGGGCAGAGCCGGGTGAGCAGGAACAGGAGCCCAGGGCGAGTCTCTGGGATCAGGGCAAAAGGAGCCCTGTGGGGATGCTCAGGCAGGGCAGGGACAAGGCACAGGTGGTTTCCAAGCTGGCACGAGGCTTCCAAGGTGCAGAGCCCAGCGATGCCGAAGGGCTTTTCTTCCACATGGCATCGGGTCGGGATGTGCCGGGGTTTCTCCTGGAGCTCTCCTTGGTCTGAGGTCGCACTCGGGATGGGGCTTAGCAGGGCCCACAGTTGCCGTTGAGGTACCGGTGGCCGCTGCTCCAGCCTCCGTATCCACAGCCCCCGAAGCCCCCATAGCCGCCGTAGCCCCCGTAGCCCCCATAGCCTCCACAGCCCCAACCCCCATAGCCTCCACGGCCTCCATAACCCCAACCCCCATAGCCTCCATAACCCCCGTAGCTGCCATAGCCACCATAGCCCCCGTAGCCTCCATAACCCCCGTAGCCTCCACGGCCTCCAAAGGAGCCACCGGAGCCGGCTCCAACGTAGGGAGCCCCTGCTGATCCCACGGCGCTCTGCTGCGGGAAGGAGCTGAGGATGGGCCCAGGGAAGGTGACCACTGAGGCCGGGGGCTGGATCACCACCGTGGAGTCGGGGCACTGCCGCACGCAGGGCTCATTGCAGGTGTCAGCCAGAGGGGCCGGGGTGGCCACCCCGCAGGACGGGACACACAGGCTGGAGCAGGACATCCTTCAGACAGGCAAAGACTTCTGGAAAACACCCCCAGGAAGAGGCCAAGGTGTGAGGAAGGAATTGCATGGAAGGAGACAGAAGGAGATCCCCGAGAGGCTTTGGAGAGCTGGGCTTACCCGGTTGATGAGGAGAGTCAAGTGGAGGAAGCTGGATGGACTCTGCAAGGAGCTCAGCCCTTTTATACATCCCAGAGAGCCTGAGGCTTCAGAAAAGGGGGCGGTGGCAAAAACCACAAGTAATTAGGAATTCACGCTGACAAGCTTCATCAGTGGGATAATGTCGCAAGATAATTCCATGGCATCCCCTCACTGGGGACACAGGTGTGAAAACGTGTCCTGGACATGACGGAAGTGATGGGAGTAACAGCTATGGCCCATCATTACATGACAGGCACGGTTCTGCTGGAGCTGAACTCACAGCCCCAATAAACCCTGGTTTGTCCCTAATCCCTCACTTTGCTTACAGAGAACAATTCCCGGCATCTTGCAGCAGCTCTTTGAAATGCCATCACCCCTGTCATTATGTCCCTTTTACGGGCTGGTAAACAGAGGCAGCGGCAGCTTGGGCAAAAGGAGAAGCTACTCTTGGGGTGTCTCCAAATCCCACCAGCTCCCAGTGCCAGACAGAGATGCTCATCCCAAGGTCAAGGTCAACATCTCTACGAATTACCGCAATCCAAGGTTCTGGAGGACATTGGGATTTCCATGTCCCAGTTACCCTTGATAGCCATACAAAGAGCAGAGGGGGCAGATCTCACTCGTGGCAGACCCCAAACCCCCGGGGAATGGGGAGAGCAGTAGGACAGAGCCCGGGACAGCTCAGACAGAGGGGGCACAACGGGAGGAGCAGAAGGGCAGCAGCGGGGCCAGGTCCCTGTGGCTCCTCCAGCCCCGTGTCTGTGAGCTGGGTCCTGCCCGAGCCCTCCTGGAGGGCCTGCATTGCCCAGCTGGTCCCGAGGGCTGGGCCAGGGGGTGTTGGCCGAGCCCCCCAGAGCCAGGCTGACCCTGCCTGTGGTCCCAGGACAGGCCCAGCTGGGCACTGCTGGCTCATGGGCACGGCTGAGCTGAGGCTCAGGGTGGCGGGGCTGGGCACAGCCTTATCCCAAAGGCTGCCCAGGCTTCTCTGTAAGGAAAGAGAGGGATTAGGGACAGATCTGGGTTTATTGGGGCTGTGATCTGAGCTCCAGCAGCACCTTGGCTGTCATGTAATGATGGGCCATGGCTGTCCCTCCCATTGCCTCCTTCTGGTCCAGGGCATGTTCCACACCAATCTCCCTGATGTTGAGGTGTATAATTGTATTGCATCATTATCTCTCTGATGAAGCTTGTCAGCTGGAATTCCTAATTACCTGTTTTTTTGCCACCACTCCCTTTCCTGATGCCCCAGGCCCTCTTGGAGATGTATAAAAGGTCCAAGGGTTCCACAGAGCTCTATCCATCTTCCACTGCTTGACTCGCCTTATCAGCTTGGTAAGTCCAAGTCTTCTCTCTTCTTTCCTTCTTCATCCTTGGCTTTCTCAAGGAATCTTTCAGGGCTTTCTTGAGGAACCTTAGTCTGTGTCCTCCTCATGCTCTCCCCATGCAGAGTTAGGATGGTTGGGATAATAACAATGGGCTCAAAGTGTTTGGGAGCTTGAGGATTTTCCGTCTGCTTTGGATGTCGAAGTTTTCTTAATTTCCATGGGCAAGCAAGACCCAGGGAGGGTGATGGGAGCAAAGGATCTAAGCAGGCATTTCAATGGAACAGAGTTGTGTTCAAAATGCCGGAGATGCTCGAGAGCATGTCCTGGGACACAGGCTCCAGGCGGGAGAGAGCCAGCAGGGATTTGGGATGAGTCCTTGGCCTGAGCCGTGGCTCTGCCTTGTCTTGCAGCTTTCCCTGCTGAACCAAAGGATGTCCTGCTCCAGCCTGTGTGTCCCTTCCTGCGGGGTGGCCACCCCGGCCCCTCTGGCTGACACCTGCAATGAGCCCTGCGTGCGGCAGTGCCCCGACTCCACGGTGGTGATCCAGCCCCCGGCCTCAGTGGTCACCTTCCCTGGGCCCATCCTCAGCTCCTTCCCGCAGCAGAGCGCCGTGGGATCAGCAGGAGCTCCCTACGTTGGAGCTGGCTCCGGTGGCTCCTTTGGAGGCCGTGGAGGCTACGGGGGTTATGGAGGCTACGGGGGCTATGGAGCCTATGGGGGCTGGGGCTATGGAGGCCGTGGAGGCTATGGGGGTTGGGGTTATGGAGGCCGTGGAGGCTATGGGGGTTGGGGCTGTGGAGGCTATGGGGGCTACGGGGGCTACGGCGGCTATGGGGGCTTCGGGGGCTGTGGATACGGAGGCTGGAGCAGCGGCCACCGGTACCTCAACGGCAACTGTGGGCCCTGCTAAGCCCCACCCCGAGTGCGACCTCAGACCAAGGAGAGCTCCAGGAGAAACCCCGGCACATCCCGACCCGATGCCATGTGGAAGAAAAGCCCTTCGGCATCGCTGGGCTCTGCACCTTGGAAGCCTCGTGCCAGCTTGGAAACCACCTGTGCCTTGTCCCTGCCCTGCCTGAGCATCCCCACAGGGCTCCTTTTGCCCTGATCCCAGAGACTCGCCCTGGGCTCCTGTTCCTGCTCACCCGGCTCTGCCCAGCGCCAGGACACGGGAAGCCCTTGGCCATGGCCCTGCTCTTCTGCCAAGCCCCTCCTGCCCTCCCCCTGCAATAAAAGCTCTACTGCATTGCAATGTTGACTCCTGGTTTTCCTTCATCCTTCCTTTTTCCCACTCCCCCCAATCTCCTGGGTGTCCGTGAGGGCTGTTGGAATCGCCCTGGGCAGTGCTCTTGGAGCCTTGGGACAGTTGGCTCCGTGTGTTCCTTCTGGGGACGTTGGACCTCACTGGGCGTGGGGAACCCATCCCTCCCAGCTTCCCGTGTTCTTCCAGCAGCAGGACATGCAGGACATCCCCCAAGCCCACAGCGATGATGGAAATGTGCTGCAAGTTTCTCACAGAAACTCTTCCCGGTGCTTCCAACTCTTCCAAACTCCTGCCCGGATCCCCTGTGGTGACACTTGGCCACTGCTGTGTCCTCCTAGGCTGTGCCTGTGCCCCCGCTGAGGGCACAGAGGTGACAGGGGTTTGGTGACCCTGGCCTGGTGGCTGTGGCCAGCAGCTTGGGTGGGGTGTAGAGTGTGGGGTCATTTGTGGCCTGGTTTGGGAACATTCCTGGATCCCCCGAAGGAGTGGTGGAGCATTTCCCAGAGTGATTTTCAACATGAGGAGCAATGGGACGATTGCAAAAAACATCATTTATTCTTGTCTATTGATATGTCTGAAAATTTATTTTGGATATCAAATTAACACCAGCAATTCCCTGGGTTTGGATTTATATTTATTTGAAAGTTAATACAGGCCAGACCTAGCTGATATTGCGTCATACTCTATTCATATTATCCCAAGCATTCCAGCATATCCAATATTCAGAATATATAAAATAACATTTTAATATTAGTGATGGAATTCAGTGTGAGGAAAGGCAACAAAGGCCTGCCATGGTCTGGCCCAGAGCACGGGGCTGTGGGAAGTAAAATTCTTTTGTAAGTTCATATAGATCCATTTCAGACAATATTCTTTCGTGCTCTATTCATTTATCTCAATAGTTCCAATATATCCAATATTAACAATATGATAAATATAATTTCAGAGATGCAATTCAGTGTGAGGAAGGGCAACAAAGGGCCACCACGGAGTGGCCCAGAGCACGGGGCTGTGGGAAGTTCTCCTGCTGTTCCTGGGCAGAGCCGCGTCCCAGGCAAGGGGTGGGTGACACTGGGGATCCCAGGAAGGGCTTCTGCACCAGCAGTGGGGACGAGGTGGGGCCAGAAGTGCTCCAAGGAGAATGGGATCCAGAGGAGAAGTGGGAGCAGGAGGTGGTGCCAGGGTGCAGGAATGCTTGAGGGGATGGAGGCAAAGGAGTGGGAGCGGTGCTGGGGGTTGTTCTCCCTCTCCCCTCTGGAGCCAGGGCCTCCCAGGAGCCCCGGAGCTGGGCCGTGTCCCTTGGGGGGCCTCCATTTGCACCCCAATGCCCACGGCCATGGGGCTCCAGGCAGCCCTTTGGGAGTGTCCGGAGTGGGAAGGGACCTGGCGGTGTGGCCCGGGGCTCTTGTGGGGCGTCAGAGCAGGAGCCCAAAGTGGGGAGGAGCCGGGCAGGGAGAGGGGGAGAGGCCTTGTCCAGGGAGCTGAGCAGGGCCTGGCTCAGGGGAGCTCTGCTGCCCAGGGCGGGGTGGCCAAGGACAGGCAGGAGGAGTCCTGGCAGCTCCCGGTGTTCTCCTGTGCCTTGTGCAAGTGGGGCTGAGTGGGACCCACCTGGAAACCCCCCTGGACTCGGAGCATTGGGTGTGGAGCAAAGACCAAACGAGAGCAGGGTGAACATTGCAATGCAAGGCAGCTTTTATTGCTCTGGGAGGGCAGGAGGGAGTTGGCAGAAGAGCGGGGCCCTGCCCAAGGGCTCCCCGTGTCTCCTGGCCGTGGGCAGAGCCCAGCGGAGCATCGGCGGAGCCGCGGGAGCCCAGCTGGGGCCGTGCTGGGAGCAGGCAGCGATTGCTGCAGGGATTCAAGCGCGGCAGGAAGGCGGCAGAGCGGGGCCCTGAGCGGGCACGAGGCGTCGCAGCTCTGGCGGCCGGCAGGGCCCAAGGGATGTCCTTCCTTCAGGTGCTGGCGTGTCGGGATGTGCTGGGGGCGTTCCTGGAGCTCTCCTGGGTCTGAGGCCGCACTTGGGCTGGGGCTTAGCAGGGCCCACAGCCGCCATAGCCTCTGGAGCCCCCACAGCTGCCCCAGCCACCATAACCGCCAGAACCCCAACCACCCCCACAGCTGCCATAGCCCCCATAGCCTCCAAAGCCTCCATAGCCCCCATAGCCCCCAGAGCCCCCGTAGCCACCACGGCGTCCAGCGGAGCCACCGGAGCCACCTCCAACGAAGGGAGCTCCGGCCGAGCCCACAGAGCTGTGCTGCGGGAAGGAGCTGAGGATGGGCCCGGGGAAGGTGACCACTGAGGCCGGGGGCTGGATCACCACCACGGAGTCGGGGCACTGCCGCACGCAGGGCTCATTGCAGGTGTCAGCCAGAGGGGCCGGGGTGGCCACCCCGCAGGACGGGACACACAGGCTGGAGCAGGACATCCTTCAGACAGGCAAAGACTTCTGGAAAACACCCCCAGGAAGAGGCCAAGGTGTGAGGAAGGAATTGCATGGAAGGAGACAGAAGGAGATCCCCGAGAGGCTTTGGAGAGCTGGGCTTACCCGGTTGATGAGGAGAGTCAAGTGGAGGAAGCTGGATGGACTCTGCAAGGAGCTCAGCCCTTTTATACATCCCAGAGAGCCTGGGGCATTGTCCAGGGAGGGGGGGCAAACCCCCAATAATTCGGAATTCACGCTGACCAGCTTCATAAAGTGAAGGGACATGGGACAATTCTGTCATCCACTCATTGTGGACATTGGTGTGGAAACAAATGGACAAGAGAGGGGCAATGGGAGGGACAGCCATGGCCCATCATTACATGACAGGCACGGTTCTGCTGGAGCTGAACTCACAGCCCCAGTAAACCCTGGTTTGTCCCTAATCCCTCGCTTCGCTTACAAAGAATCCTGGGCAGCCTTTGGGATAAGGCTGTGCCCAGCCCCGCCACCCTGAGCTTCAGCCTGGCTGTTCCCGTGAGCCAGCAGTGCCCGTCTGGGCCTGTCCTGGGACCACAGGCAGGGTCAGCCTGGCTCTGGGGGGCTCGGCCAACACCCCCTGGCCCAGCCCTCGGGGCCAGCTGGGCAATGCAGACCCTCCAGGAGGGCTCGGGCAGGACCCAGCTCACAGGCACGGGGCTGGAGGAGCTGAGCGTTTCTTTATCCTGTTTCTTGATCCTGTTCCTCTGTGTTGGTGTCCCCTTACTCAGGTATCCAGCTCCTGACCCCACTCGTGTCCCACCCACATCCATGCCAAGATGGATCGTTGAAGCTTCATCTGACATGGGACCCATTTCTGCTGCTTTTTGCATGACCGTCAAGTGAATCAGGGGCTTCACAAGTCCTCCAGTGGCAGAAAAATTCCTTAGGGATTCTCCTTCCAAGAACCCTCTGTGCCCAGCCCTGTGCCATGTGGGATGACCCTGCTTGGGCAGAAGATTGGGGCTGATGACCCTCTTCTATCCTGATCCACTCTGGGACTCTGTGGTCCTGTGACCACCCCTGCCCTTCCCGGGATGGGGCCACGTTTGGCGTTTGTGGGATGCGCCTTCAGTGGGTGGGATGGCTTCTCCCTCCCGGCGTCCCTATTTAGCAGCCTGTAAAAGGGATTAATGAGAGATGTGCTGGCTGTGCCCAGGATTTCAAAGCACTCCTGAATGATGCCCAAAACTCTCGTGCATAAGCAAAGTGAGGGATTAGGGACACGTCGGGTTTTATTGGGGCTCTGAGTTCAGCTGCAGCAACAATTGATCTTTCACGCAGTGATTGGTCACTGTCTGTCCCTCCCAGGGCCTGCTGGCTCTCCAGGGCACGTTTACTTGTTCCTAGCCCCAATTAGGATGGAGGTAATTGCCATTGCAATTTGTGTCATGAGGTTTGGCCGCTTGATTCCGTGGTGAGCTGGGGCTCCTGTCACCACCTCCTGGACAATGCCCCAGGCACTCTGGGGTGTATAAAAGATCCAAGGGCTCCACAGGTCTCCATCCAGCTTCTTCCACTTGTCTCTGCTCATTGATCGTTGTGGTAAGTCCAAGTCTTCCCTCCATCCTTCCTTCACCGTCTGTGCCTCTCTCAAGGAATCTTTGGCTGTGGATTTCCCAGGGAATCTTTGTCTCTGTGCTCCACCAGCTCTCGCAGTGCACAGTGAGGATGGTTGGGGTTATACCAGTGGGCTCAAGTCCTCTGGGAGCCTGGTGATTTGGATGTGGGAGTTTTTCTTAATTCCCATGGGCAGGCAAGACCCAGGGATGGTGAGGGAGCAAGAGATTTCAGCAGCCTTTTTTTGCTGTGGAAGGGGTTCTGCTCAGAATGCCGGGGATGCTCGAGAGCGTGTCCTGGGACACAGGCTCCAGGTGGGAGAGAGAGCCAGCAGGGATTTGGGATGAGTCCTTGGCCTGAGCCGTGGCTCTGCCTTGTCTTGCAGCTTTCCCTGCTGAACCAAAGGATGTCCTGCTCCAGCCTGTGTGTCCCTTCCTGCGGGGTGGCCACCCCGGCCCCTCTGGCTGACACCTGCAACGAGCCCTGCGTGCGGCAGTGCCCTGACTCCACGGTGGTGATCCAGCCCCCGGCCTCAGTGGTCACCTTCCCCGGGCCCATCCTCAGCTCCTTCCCGCAGCACAGCTCTGTGGGCTCGGCCGGAGCTCCCTTCGTTGGAGGCGGCTCTGGTGGCTCCTTTGGAGGCCGTGGCGGCTACGGGGGCTATGGGGGCTACGGGGGCTTTGGAGGCTTTGGAGGCTTTGGAGGCTATGGGGGTTATGGAGCCTGTGGTGGCTGGGGCCGTGGTTCCCGGTCCCTCGGGGGTGGCTGTGGGCCCTGCTAAACCCCAAATCTCCCTGGAGTTCAGTGCTGCCTCTGCCCATGGGCTCCACCACCAGCCCCTCCTGTCTTCTGCCACCTGAGCCAGGATGAAGTTGCAGCCCCTGCTGAGGGGTGGCCCAGCAGCCCCGGGAGCTGCAGGGTCCCCATCACCTGCCAGGGTGACCCTGCAGCCCCTCAGCCGGTGCCTTTGGGGTTTCCAGCACTGCCTCCACCAGCTCCCCCCTCTCTGCCATCCCACCCAGCTGTGCTGACCCTCGGGTGAGGGTCTGCCCTGCTCTGCCCAGCTCCGAGACTCCCCACCCACCCTGGGAAGGGGGAACCTCTGGGGTGGAGCCCTGGGTTGTGCCTTGCTGCTGCCTTAGGATTTTTGTGTTTCCAGTGCACTGTAGCTGTGCTGGTTTGTCTCTTGCTGACACTGCCTACGGCCTTCTTCATCCACAATAAAGAACCTGCATTGCATGAACGATTTCTTTTGTTATGGATTTCTTGATCCTGGCAGTCAATGAGTCTCTGACTGAGCCATGGTGTGAAATGTCCAATCGTGGAACGATAGGATGGTTTGGGTGGGAAGGGACCTTAAAACTCATCTCGTTGCACCCCCTGCCATGGGCAGGGACACCTCCCACTGTCCCAGGTTGCTCCAAGCCCCTTCCTACCTGGCCTTGGACACTTCCAGGGATGGGGCAGCCCCAGATGCTATGGGAAATCCATCGCAGGGTCTCCCCACCCTCACCGGGAGGAATTCCTTCCAAATATCCCATCTAAACCTCCTCCCTGTCAGTTTGAACCCGTTCCCCCTTGTCCTGGCACTCCATCCTTTGGGGAAAGTCTCTCCCCATGTTCCTTGTAGCCCCTTCAGGTCCTGCAAGGCCACAGTTGGGTCACCTCTGGTCTCTTCCCAAAGCTGAGCAATCCCAGCTCTTCCAGCCTTTCCTCCCAGCAGAGCTGCTCCATCCCTCAGATCCCATCCTGGAGCCTCCTCTGGGCTCTCTCCAGCAGCTCCACGTCCTCCCTGTGCCGGGCCCCAGGGCTGGGGCAGCTCTGCAGGTGGGGTCTCACCTGAGTGGGGCAGAATTCCCCCCTCCCCTGCTGCCCACGCTGGGGCTCAGCCCAGGACACCCCTAAATCCTTCTCCCAGGGCTGCTCCAGCTGCTTTTCCCCAGCCTGGATCCATCCTGGGGGTCTCCCCAATCCCAGTGCAGCTCCATGGCCTTGTTAAACCTCCTGAGAAGGGAATTCTTTTGCTAAAACCCCTCGTGGCAGCTCTGAAATTCTCCCAGAAAAGTCTTTCGAGCTGCGCGAGGCAGGAGCTCGGGCTGTGGCCTCAGGTAGGTGGGATCCGTGTGTGGGCTGCACATTCCTCCACCCACAAATCCACGTCTCGCTTTGGGCTTGGGAAAAAGGGATGGAAATTTGCCCTGTCCTGAGATGGAGGTGGTAAATCAAGGGCTAAGCATCACCTGAGCCCTTTCAGGACCTGCTGTAAAAGCAGCCACTGCCAGGGGTTCAGGAGGGGCCCGGGGAGTGTCAAATGCTCAGCACACATTTAATGTATAAGAAGTGTTCCTGGGATTTCGTGACATTTGAACTCCAAGAAGAAACATGGAATGTCTATAAATGAGGATAAACAACAGTGTAGGTTCAACTGAAAATAGAAGAACAGGGAAATTATTATCACAGAATGCGGGGATTTATTATCATAGAATTAAAAAATGTCCTGAGCTGGAAGGGACCCACAAGAATCATCAAAGTCCGGTTCCTGGCCCTGCAGAGACATCCCCAAATCCCAGAATGTCCCTGGGAGCATTGTCCAAACGCTCCTGGAGCTCAGACAGCCTCGGGGCTGTGCCCATTCCCTGGGGAGCTTGTTCAGTGCCCCACCACCCACTGGGGGAAGAACCTTTCCCTGATATCCACCCAAACCTCCCCTTTTTTTATGTGATAAAGGAAACCAGAAAATGTATTTTGGTACAGAAAAATTTATTTGGAAAGAGAAGCTTTCCTACAATTGTGGAACAAAACTGTACAGGATACAAAGAGCATCGTTCCAGGGTTTCAGTGAGGCTCTGGCAAATCACCAGCATCCGAGTGATGCCGCCTGTCAAAACTGGGAATTTCCCTTTTGGCAGCGTCGCCCTGTGCAATTCCGAGCATTTTAAGTCACCTCTCTAAGCTCAGTGCCAGTAAAAAATCCGGGATAAGCCAAAGCACCACGGAAAGCGGATGACTACGCTGGAAAGCTGCGGGAGAACAGCTCTAAACTAAAGGAAAAACGAGGAATGGCCACACGAGCCTGCCTTTCCCGGGGGCTGAGCTCCTGCAGCTCCTCAGGAGGAGCCGGAGCAGCCCCGGGCCCGCTGCTGCAGCTCCACCCCAAATAACAACTGGAATTTATCTAGAATTTCCTTTGCTGCTTCTTCGCACGGCCCCGAGCTCAGTACGTCCAGCGCTTCTCGGAGCGGTAGGAATTGCAGGGATGAGTCCATTGGGAAGAGTAGGTGTAGGAATATTTGGGGGCGCAGCGCGGCTCGGGACGGGCCAGCACCGGGGCTGGCACTTCGTCCCCTGCTGCCTCCAACCTGCCGGCGACCTCCGCGGGCAGCGGGGCCACGGCCGGGGGCTCAGTCACGGCCACCTCCGCTGGCTCCGAGGCTCCCACGACGGTTTGCTGGGGGTAGGTGGTGAGGATGGGCCCCGGGAAGGTGACCACGACGGGCGGCGGGTAAATGATGACCCGCGAGTCGCCACAGGCCACCACGCACGGCTCGTTGCTGCTGCTGGCCAGGGGCTGGGGACACTTGGCCTCGCAGGGGGTGGCACAGGCCAGCTGGGTGGAAGCCATCGCCCGGCGGTGGTGGGCAGCGCCTGCAATTCGTTCGCAGAGTTCAAAAACCCGAACAAAACCACCAAAACCGAAAGCAACAATCCCTCCCAGCTCCTGGCTCTTGACATTTGGCTCTAAGGGATCGTTAGAGATAATTTAGATAAAGACAAGAGTTGCGCATTTGTTTATTGACGTTTGGTTCTAAGAGATCGTCAGAGATAATTCGGGTAAAAACAAGAGTTGATCGCTTGTTTATTGCCATTTCCTTCTAATATCTCGTTAGAGGTAATTGAGGTAAAGACAAGAGTTGAGCTCTTGGCTGTTGACATTTCAGTTTCAAGGTCTTGTTAGAGATGATTGAGATAAAGACAAGAATTGATCTCGTGATTATTATCATTTGTCTCTAATGCATCCTCAGATGCTTAGAGCTAATTTATCTCTCACCCTTTACTTCCCCGTACCGATTTGTTCTGAATTCCTGCTTTAAACTTTCCCTCTTTCTCCTCCTCCTCCTCCTCCGGGAGCAGAACTCCTCCTCTTTCCTTCCGTGCCACCTCCGAACCCCAGCCTTGCCCCAAACCCTCCCGGCCCTTGGGAGGAATTCCCGAGGACGCGTCCGAACTTGTTCCCACAGCACCTCTGTTCCTCCCACACGGGGGAAAAAAACCCCAAAAATCTGGATTTTCCACGTATTTGAGTGTGGAATAATCTGCTTAGCACCCTGCTTAATTTTTGTATTATTTCCCTTGCAGATTCCTGTTGTTTTCAAGCAGGAAAATATTCTGCTAAAACACAGGGAAAAAATCGAAAGGCTGCGAATAAGTGGGAGTGCAAAGTGCTCGTTTAATAAGTGAAACATATAATTAAAATACTTATATAATATTATATATATAATTTTTTTTACAGTGATATAGTCAACTCAAAAAAGAAAATTACAGTTTCACCTTGGGGGAATGTATTCAATCGTCTTTATTTCTTCAGGTTAAATCCTCCCACCACTCGCCTGGTGTAGCATCAGAATAGTTTTTTAAGCTTGTAAGTCAAACCTTTCGTTGTGATAATTTAAAAAAAAAAATGCAAAAAACCCATGCAGGGCATTTTCCTCCGAATTCCCTCAAGTTAGAACGTAGCTTTGACCTAGAGAAATGCTGAATTTAATCTCCGTGAAAGCACTTTAGAACTTTAAATCAGTTTTAAGCGTTAGAAATGAAAGTTATTAGCACAGTTACGTTAATAGGCTGTAATCATCCCTTGGTGTAGCTCGATGTGACTCCAATTAAATTAAAGATGCGCTGATTCAAACAACAGCAGAGCTGCACGTCTGGAGCTGCACCGAGCTCACTTCCAACCAGGTTTTCCATGAATTCCCCCCTCCCCAGCCGCTGAATCCCTGGATCTCGCCCTCCACACCAAAGCAGTCCTAAACCCCTCTCCCTGATCGTGCCACACAATCAAGCCCGAATTTAAATCCATTCTCAAAACTTTCCCCGAATATTTTTCAGAATTAAAAGACTGAAATTCCTCATTCTCCCATAATTTAAAAAGCCTTGGAAAAGCCCCCGCTTTTATTTTTGCATCCTTTACCCAGCACGGAAAGCACCTGCAGGAAAGATCTCCTAAATCCCTCAGAGCCAGAATATTTAGGCAGGGTTTAGCCCCGATTTTAAGGAGAAATCCACCAAAAGCAGAGGGAAACTCAAGGTTTTTAGAGCCGGGGAATAAAAACTTACTCAGAGAGGCAGAGAGAACAAGTCAGGAGAGGCAGTGAGAGACTCCCGGCTTGGAGAGAGTTTTTATATCCTCGCCCGGATCGCCGGGAGCGGCTGAGACACCCTTTGTGTAAAGCGCTTTAATTACTCCGGGAGCAAAGCCCGGTGCAGGGATTGCTCCTGGAGTTGCAGGAATTGTTTTGCTCACTGTTTATGATTATCTAAAGCCGCGTTAGGCAATAACCCCAAAATGCAGATGGGAACCCGCCAGGTCTTTTCATCTCGGAATTTCCTGCTTTTCCCCTCCTGATTTCATTAAGAGGTAAAAACACACCGAGAATTAATGAGGCTTTTTAGCTTATCTTGGCTAAAAACTGGAGTGCACAGGGAATCTTGGAGATGCCGGGCGTGCCAAGATGATTTTCCTAATGGAAGCACAACCAAACACTGGGAATTTGTGCCCATGCCTCGTCTAAACGCTGGAAAATCAGGGATTCTTTCCAAAATATTGATGGGATTTACAGCTGTGCTCCTCAGTCAGGAATCTGGTGCAAATCTAAAGAGCAAAGCTCAGAGTTATCTTTGGAATAAAAACGAAGCCGTTTATGAATTATGCCGATTGTGAAGTTTAAAATGAGGAGTTGATGAAACACTTTCCATAATTTATTCTTTGTGAGGTCACAGCAGCCCGGATCCTCTAGGATGTCATTATTGTGATTACCATGAGATGATTTCCCTGGATGACAAACTCCCAGAGTTTTTGAGATCCTCTTTGAAATCTCATTTTCTGATGTCTCCGGAATATTCCTGATAAGCTCCAAAGCCCTGGGGGATCTCTGGAGGTGCCTCATAAAATCGGAATAATTCCTGTGATGTCATAGACGCCCCGGAATGGTTTTGCCTCATTTCGATGTGGGCATTTCCATGCACAAAGGTTCCCTCCGGAGGGATGAGAGAGTGGACTGAGCCCCAGGAAAAGAGCACGGGGATTTTGGGAAGGTCCTCCCAGTGGCCTCTTCACGAACAGGGAAGAGCTGGGGCTGTGTGGGATTCTGTTCAGCCTTTTGGGGCCATGTCCATGGTAAAGGAATCCTCAGTTTTCCAGGATTTAATCCAGACCAGGTTGGATGGATGTTGTCTATGAGGAGGAGCTCAAAATCCTGCCAAAACCCGTCCATTTTCTTCTCCTGAAATTTTCCATGTCTCTGTTACAACCCTTTGGAATTTCTTGCTCCAAGACCTTCCCCCTTCCAAGGATGCCTCTCAAAATTCCTGTTCCAAACCAGGAGAATTAAATTATTGCTGACATGGAGCAAATGTGAAATTCATCCCAAGTGTGGAATTCACCCCTCCAAAAGGATTCTGGTGAAGTCGCCTCAGCTGATCCCTGTAGGATTTGGGAGTTCCCAATCCAGGAACCGAATCCTGGCCGGCAAAATCAGTCCCTAAAATACAACAGGACCAACCCTTCTCAAAATTCCTCAGAATCTTGTCCAGAATTTTCTACTTTCCACCCAATTTTTGTGTTGTGCTCCAGTGACTGCGGCTGATTGATCAGGAATTGTGGGGCCAGGATGAGGGGGATGAATTCAAACTGAAAGAGAGGAGATTTAGGTGGGATACTGGGAAGGAATTCCTGGCTGTGAGGGTGGGGAGGCCCTGGCACAGCTTTTCCAGGGAACTTCTGGGAAAATCCGTTCTCAAAACTTTTCCAAATATTTTTTCAGAATTAAAAGACTGAAATTCCTCATTCTCCCATAATTTAAAAAGCCATGGAAAAGCCCCCGCTTTTATTTTTGCATCCTTTACCCAGCACGGAAAGCACCTGCAGGAAAGATCTCCTAAATCCCTCAGAGCCAGAATATTTAGGCAGGGTTTAGCCCCGATTTTAAGGAGAAATCCACCAAAATGAAGAAAGCATCCGAGGCCAGGCCGGACGGGGCTTGGAACAAGCTGGGATTGTGGCAGGGGTGGAACTGGGCGAGTTTTAAGCTCCCTTCCAGCCCAAACCATTCCGTGAGTAACAAAGGGAATAAAGAAGGAGCGCAGACTTGAAACCCCACAACACAGAGCCTTAATATCGTCGGGGCCCATTAATCCTAAATTGTTTTAGAAAATTACATCCTTGTGCAGGGCAGGGGCGGCTTTAATGACAGCCAGGGTGGTTTTTGTGACCGAACCGGTTCCGTGGGGCTGCAGAGCCCCAGGGCTTGGCTGGTCCAGCTGAGTCAGGAGCGCTGCCTAATGAAGGAATAATCAAAGGACGAGGATTTGGCGTGGGTGCTCCGCTGCTGGAGCTTTGCAGCCCTCGCTGTCCTCACTTCAAAGAGGCTCTGCCCACTGACATCACCGGGACAAACATCGCATCAGCAACAATTCCGCCCACGAGGCAGGAGGAGCCGAGGTGCAGCTCCGGAGTGGTGGCAGCAGGTAATTAATGGCAATTAAATCGTCACTCAGCGTCCGGATCCACGCGTTTCTGCACTAGCAGGAATTCTGATTTCGCACAGCGCCAGTGAAAGTTGAATAATCCCCAAAATCTGAGGCGGTGACCCCCGGCCTAATCAGGACAAGGGCAGAGATGACCTCGGTTGACCTGTTTGGAGGTGATTGCCCAAGAGGAGGCGTCACCCGGGCTGGGGATAAATCCCAAATCTGCACAGGCAAGGGATTCCTGGGTCCGTGGAACCTGCCCAGGCCCCAGAGCACGCCCAGGGTGGTGCATCCTGCAGGGCATCTGCAGAGAAACCTCCCCAGTCCCAAATTCCTGCAGCAGGAGGAGGGTGGAACAGAAGTGCGGCTCCTGAATAAACCATCCGTGGGGTGGGTGCGAGGCAGGGAGGGTCTTCTCCGAAAATATGTGCCAGGTCGGGAGAGCAGAGCCTTTTCTGGAGGGTTTTTTTTGTTGATAAAAAAGGGAATTTTTCTTTTAGGACGGTCCAGCCTTGCCAGGACCCCGATGTGTTTGGGGCATTGAGGTTCACTGGGGTTTTTTAGTCTTTCCAGGGCTTCACAGAGCAGCCAAGCCCCCTAAATTCAGCAGCAGAACCCAGGATTTGTACTTTTTGTTCACTTCCAGCTGGGATTAAACCCGATTTTAAATCCTGAGCAATGACTGAGACCTGATGGCAGGATAAACTCAGGGAAATAAATGTTGGAGGAGAACAAAGGGAAAGGGAATGAAGGGAGGAGGCAGAAGAAAAACCTCTCCCTCAACATGTGCTGACCAGAGCTGTACTGAGATGTTTTATTTATATCTATTTATATATATTTATACATATATAGTTTTATTTTTATATATTTATATATTTAAATATTTATGCATTAATATATTAATATATTAATATATATTATCTATTAATATATTTATATAAAATATATTTATATATTTATATATTTATATTAACATATATTTATGTATTTGTATATTTATATATTTTATATAAATACGTGTATATATTTATATTAAAATATATAAATATACACAAATATTATATAAATACAATGTAAATATAACATAAGTATTATATAAAAATATAAAAATATATTCAAATTATGCACATTATGTATAAACGTTGTGCATAAATATGATACATAGATATGATACATTTATATATAAATATAAAATTACGAGAAAATTGAAATGCCGGGTTGGTCCGGGCAGGAAAGCAAATTCAGTTATTTAAATGATATAAAATCTGCTTGGAGCACACCTGAATTCCTTGGTTTTTTAAATTCATCCTGGTTTTTGGTGTTTGGGTGGAGCCCAGAGCCAGGCAGAGCCCCAGATCCGAGTCCCTCTGGTGACTTTCCGTCTCCCTCTGCTTGCCCCAGGTGGCATTGCACAACCTGCCTCAGCTTCCCCACAAATCCCGAGGTTTTTCTTCTCTCAGCCACTCCAAACTCTTCGTTTCAGAGCACAAAAAGGGTGCCCGTTTTTCTTCTGTCCCATGATAACCCTTGAGTTAGGAAAAGGCACCAGGGGGGGCTCCAGGGAAGCTGGAGAGGGATTTTTCCTCAGGAACTGTGGGGACAGGACACAGGGAATGGGGTCAGAGTGACAGAGGGGAGATTTGGGTGGGATATCGGGGAGAAATTGTTCCCTGGGAGGGCCTGGCCCGGGTTATTCCATGGATTCCCCCATCCCTGGGAGTGTCCCAGGCCAGGTTGGAGCCACTTGGGATAGTGGAAGGTGTCCCTGCCCTTGGAAATAGATGAATTTCGAGCTCCATTCCAACCCAAACCATTCCAACATTCCATTCCATGACGCCGCGAATTTCTATCTGCTTCAATGTATTTATAAATAGGGACGCTGAAGGTGCCGCTCATTTTCCCGGAGTTAGGCATAGGATGAATCCCAGGCTGGTTTGGGGTGGAAAGACCTTAAATCCCATCCCATTCCACCCCTTCCCATGGGGCAGGGACACCTCCCTCTGTCCCAGGCTGCTCCAAACCCCACAGACCAATGTGGGTTCCGTGTCCCTCCGCTTTGTCCTGTCCAAGGTGTCACATTAAAAACAAAGCCTGCCCCGTGTTGGCTGTGACAAAACAACCCCAGGGGTGATCCCTGATCATTCCTGGGATAACCCAACCTGGGAAAAGGTGCTGGAGGAGCTGTTGGCACCAGCAGGGCAGAAATGGATGTGGGAAAATAAAAGGCCCAAACATCCCTGATCTGTAATGTGGGGCCTGCAAATGTCGTGCTGCCTTCCCAAAGTTCTTTGGAATTTATTGCCACTTGGCTTTGGAATTTATTCCCACATGTCTTTGTAATTTATTGCCACTTGGATTTGGAATTTATTCCCACTTGTCTTTGTAATTTATTCCCACTTGGATTTGGAATTTATTCCCACTCGATTTTGGAATTTATTCCCACACAATTTTGTAATTTATTCCCACTTGGATTTGGAGCTTATTCCTACTTGTCTTTGGAATTTATTTCCACTTGGATTTGGAGTTTATTCCCACTCAGGTTTGGAGTTTATTCCCACCCATCTTTGGAATTTATTCCCACTTGTTTTTGTAATTTATTCCCACTTGGATTTGGAGTTTATTCCCACTTGGATTTGGAGTTTATTCCCACACAGCTTTGGAATTTATTCCCACTTGTTTTTGTAATTTATTCCCACTTGGATTTGGAGTTTATTCCCACTCGTCTTTGGAATTTATCCCCACCCAGCTTTAGAATTTATTCCCACTCGGTTTTGGAATTTATTCCCACTCGGCTTTGGAATTTTCCCACCCGGCTCCCAACAGGGTGGATTTACCCAGTGAGTTCCTCCCTCCGGGGGAAATCCCACACGAGCTCCTCCGGTTTTCAGGATTCACGGCAGGGAAAGCCGGGGTTATTTAATCAGGAGCAAACCGCAGGAATGTAAACAAAGGGTGCAGGAGGAGGACCCGGGTATTTTTAGCAAGCTGAGGGTGTGGCAGCTGCATCTGCTGGGAGTCACCCTGGTCCTCCTGGGGTGCTCCAGGGTGACAAATTCTGGCCAGCACCGGCCTCTGTTGCTACCAGCTTGCCCTGGGGGGCTGAATTTAATGGAAATTCAAATGCTCAGGGGCTGGAGTATTAACAAAGCACCATTAATGAAGTGTCTGTGCCTAATTAAGTGATGTTATCACCTGATATTTGAACAGCTGGAGTATGATAAGACATGGTTTGATTCGTCCCATCTTCTGTTTCGATGTTTAGGGTAGGAAAAGCAAAAATAGCTCAAAGATGAGGATTTGGGATTTATTTCTTCTAAATATCTGTAAATGTTTCTGCCAGAACGTTCCTTGAGAGGGCAAAACAGAAACTTTTTATGAAGAAAATAAAAGAAGATGCAAATTTAGGAAATGAGGGAAGAATGAGAATATGATGAATTGGCGCGGTCTGTGCTGGTCCTGCACTTGGGGGAAGCTCCTCTGGAAGTGGAGGGGGAAAGGCAGGGATGTCAGGGGGGATTGGGAATGGAGATTCTGCTTGCTGGGAAGGTGATGAACATTCCCTTTGCACATTCCAGGGTTTTATCAGCTGCATCGGATCTCTGCAGGATAGGAAAGGTCTGATTCCAGGGCTCCTGGGCTGGGTCACATGAGGGAACTCTACACCAGGCACTTTGCCTATGGAAATCCAGCCACAACAGTCATGAATATTCTGAAACTCCTTCCTTGAGGACACTTGGAGATTTCCCAGGGAATAATTTTGCCCCTTCTGACCCTCGGAGAGGCACTTCCCATGCTGGAGGTAGTTGGGATTACAAATCTGATTAAATCAAACCTCAGGCACTGCAGGAGCTGTGAGAGGGAGGAAAACCAGAGTAAAACCTGACTTTAATCCACAGTCTGGGCCTGAGGGATTCCCATTCCTGCAGCCCTGTGGAGCTTCCCGGCGCTGCCACCACGTCCTGCATGCGCCACCTTCCTTCAGAGCCCTGGGCCCTGGGGCTGCTGAGGGAATCTGATGCCATGAAGATTTTTGCCTTTTCTTTTATACCCCTGTTATACCTTTTTACAACTTCTGTATTCCTAGTGCTTTTTGCCTACATTCTTGGACTTGTTTGTTAAGCTGAGAGATTAAACATTTTAGAAGCTTTGTAGCTAGGGATCAGTGTGCCCCAGACCCCAAGGTCCTCTCCAGAACATATTCTGTAAACTAAGATAGAACCATCAGGGGAAGGTTCCTTGGGGAGGGGGGCTCACTTGAGCCTCTCATTGGGGAATCTTTGATAGATATGCTAATTAGTAAAACCTATAATGTTATACCCAATGTTGGGGGGACAGGGAGACACAGAGATAGACTCGGCGGGGTGCATCTCGATGCATATTACCTGGACGTGTACACCTAAGGATCCTTAAAATAAATACCAAGGTAAAATCCCTTTTCCCCTTCTAACCGTGTATGACTCTTGATTTTAAGACCAGGAAAAGGCATCAAATCCATAGCCAAATTCCACGTGGGACACGGATTCCAGGGCACTGGGGGCCGCTGAGCAGCGCAGGCGTGGCGCAGACCCCAGCGGAGGTGACGGAGGAGAGGCAGCGTCCCCTCTTTGGTCCCGGGAGCAAAAATCTCCCGTCACAGACTCTGGGACAGTCCCTGGGGTGAATCTGTGGTTGCAGAGGAGAAGAGGAGGTTGTGTGGAGACCGCAGAGCACCTCCAGGTTCTGCAGGGGTTCCAGGGAAGCTGGAGAGGGACTTTTCCTCAGGACAGGACACAGGGAATGGGGTCAGAGTGACAGAGGGGGAATTTGGGTGGGATATTGGGGAGAAATCATTCCCTGTGAGGGTGGGGAGGCCCTGGCAGAGGTGATTCCATGGATTCCCCATCCCTGGAAGCATCCTGGGCCAGGCTGGAGAGCCCTGGGACAGTGGGAGGTTCCCTACTCATGGCAGGGGGTGGAATGAGAGGATTTTTAAGGTCCCTTCCCACCCAACCCATTCCATGCTCCTGTGGGGGTGGATTGTAATTTATTAACTTTATTAACAAACCATTGCTGCAGTCAGTCCATGGGGCCATCCAAGATACTCAAAATACCCAAACATCCCAGATTCCTGCCCAATGAAACCCTGGGATGATGCAACTGCATCCCTGAGGGGAAGTGAAGTTTGGCTCCCACCACCTTGGAATTTCTGCCAACTCCTTCCCCAAGCACCGGGGCGTGCAGAAGCTGATTCCCTGAAAATCCAAACCAGCTCCTGACGAAGAAAATGCAAAATAACCATCTTGAAAAACCGCCGCTCCCAAAATCCCCATCCGTGTGTTTCTGAAGTGCAGCTGTTGCTCAACATCTGGATGTCCACATCCAACGTGTTTGTGTTGCAATGCTCTTGTGTACAAAGATAATTAATGTTTGTGGAGCATTCTCTGTCATTAGGGGAAGGATTGTTCAGGAGCTGGGGCTGATTTATGGACAAAGCAGATTTGCAGATTTCAGTTGTGGATTCCAAGAATTTAAATGGATTCATGTGGACAGAAAGGCCCGGGGGGGGGAGTGAGGGAGGGTGGTGGAAACGGGATTCCCTGGAAATTCCAGTGGGGGAACGTGAGCTCATTAATTCTCGGCTTAATCACTTCTCGCTATTACCAAATATATATATATATATATATATTTATAATCTATATTTATTTCACATCTTAAGCTGCACATCCCCATGTTGCAGATTGTCCTTGCCTGGCTTGTCCCAGGGAAGGTGACAGGTCCTGCCCGCACACGCCTGACCCAGGATTTTTGTCCTATTTTTGGGGAACAGCCTTGTGAGTCGGCTGGAAAATTCATTCCAGGGCTTCAATTAATTGAGAAAAAAAGAATCTGCATTTTTGTGCTGGGCCCAGCAGCATTTCACACCGAAATCCAGGCTGGATGAACTCTTCGAAAAGGCAAAATCTCATCAGTTTTGAGTGGTGGTTTGGTTAATGCTGATTTGGGGCTGTTGAGCCTCAGGAAAAGGCCCCAAAGTCACTGCTGGGACACACAAGGGTTCAAAATAAAATGTAGAGGAAGAAGTTTTCTGTCAGAACTGGAGTGACAGGACAAGGGGGGTGGGTTCAGACTGAAGAAGGGGAAATTTGGGTTGGATTTTGGGAAGGAATTGTTCCCTGTGAGGGTGGGGAGGCACTGGCACAGGTTATTCCATGAATTCCCTGTCCCTGGGAGTGTCCAAGGCCAGGCTGGAGACACCTGGGATAGTGGGAATGTCCCTGCCCATGGAACTGGGGTGGGATTGG
Organism: Corvus hawaiiensis; assembly: GCF_020740725.1. Classification (NCBI taxonomy): domain Eukaryota; kingdom Metazoa; phylum Chordata; class Aves; order Passeriformes; family Corvidae; genus Corvus; species Corvus hawaiiensis. Next base: position 2,456,441 of record NC_063241.1, read on the forward strand.
ATGATCCTTGGGGTCCCTTCCACCCCAAACCATCCTAAAAAAGCAAAACCCAAAAGTGCATCTGCATGACAGCATTTAATGGGAATGAGAAGCTCAATTTACAAGTGCAAAACTCGCTGGAAAGGATAAAATCAAAGAATTCCAGGACTTCAGGAGGGTCCACAACAAATCCCCACTCCCATGATTTTCATAGATTTGAGAAGAAGGATTTTGCAAAGAGATTTGCTCTTACAATTGCTGTAAATATTTTGATTTTGGTTGGGTTTTTTTCCCCTGGCTCGCATTAAATGAGATAAAGGCAGGAAAAGAAGCTGGGAGAGCATTACAAGGCGGGGCTAAGCAGGAATAAAGCACAGCAAGGAGCTACAAATTCCTAATTTTCAGAAATGCCAAGTAGAGTGGATTTATTTATTTCCTTTTTATGCTGGTTCAGCAAAATTTACAAATGAGGAGGAATTTGGATAAAATTTAATTTTGGAACCCAAGATTTTCAGTCGTATTTTTTTGGATGGATTTTATAATTTTTTATTTTGAGAGAAATTGATAATAAAACGTCCGGGTTGGCATAAAAACGAATTTATTGACACACAGCTTTTAGCAAACCAAAAAAAAAAAAAAAAAAAGAAAAATAGAGATCTATTTTTTAAAATCTTGTTTCTTGGGAAATTCTGGGCTTTGGTTCGTCCCAATTTGGAATGAGGTCAATAGAGAAATTTCAGTTTTCTCGTAGTTTGGAAATTCTAGTCCTTTGGCAGGTCTAGTGCCAGGAATCCATGGATTTATGGACTCCATGGGAACCTCGGGAGCTCGGCACTTCTACAATCCAGTATCCATAAACTTAGTCGGGCTCTGTCTGACTGCTCAGTTGTACTTTTCAGTCTATCCACAGATATCCAGGCAGGGTTTAGGTTGGCCTGCAAGTTCCACAACAAAACAGTTGCGATAAGTGAGGAGGAAAAGGATTAAAATTCCCTGGATCCCAAAAGGAGAACCCGGGGTTAAAACCTGACCCCAAACCACACCTACCCCTAAACCCATGGGATCCCCTGGGGCCCAGGAACTTCCTGAGGTCCAGCAGAGCCGTGGATCCCACGATGGTCTGCTGGGGGAAGGTGGTGAGGGTGGGGCCGGGGTAAATCACGGAGTAGGGGGGCAGGTCGGGCTCCACGATGTCCACGATGGTGTCGGGGTATTTGATCACGCAGGTGTCGTTGCAGGTCACGGCGAAGGGCTCGGGGCATGCCAGGCCTGCGGGGAGGCAGCACTCATGGAAGGGAGACATGGGGCAGAGGCAGAGCTGGAAAACAGCGGGAAAAGAGGGAAAAATGAGAAAAACCATCCTCGGTCGAGCAGGAAATTTCTGTGTTAAATAGTAAGGTTTTGGTAACGTGGTTATGGGGATTTTTGGCCAATTGGGAATTCCAGAGCTCAGGTGGGAGTTGAGTGTTCGTCCAGGAATTCCAGCCGGGAATTCTTGTCCTTCCTGAGAAACCCTTCTGAACTTCCTTGTTGTCAATAAAATGGTATTTTTTAGACCACCACTATTTTAATCCCAAAAAGCTTTTATCCTATTGCTTCTCTTCCCAGGATTTTTGGTGTGTCCCTCCCACTCCTACAGCCAATGGAAACCCTACTGAAAACCACAACTCCCAACTCAATCCCAGATTTTAAACTTGGATTTCAATCCTCATTTAAATCCCAAATGTGGAGGCAGGAGCTTGTTGCCTCCTCCCACCCGGTCCCAAGTGGAACAGTGAGATCCAGGCTGGAGATCCACCCATTTTTTATGGGTCTCATTAGGGACCAGCTGGATATTTGAAATCCCAGAGCTCTTTAAACCGAGCCCGATATTGAGGCCAGATTTTTTCTGGGCATTGTTTAATTACAGATTCAAGGCCGTGCTTGCCCTGGATTGTGCCCACACGAATTGGGCAAGGAAAACATAGAGGGAGAAGGGATAATTTTCCTCACTTTATCTCCCTGAAGCTGCTGGGGAAGAAATTAAGGACTGGCAAAGTGGGGGCTTGAAGTGATTTCCTAAATAAGTTCCCACTTCACTCCAGGAATCTGCGGGGGAGACAAAATCCAGGGGGGATTTCTGACGTCTCCACCTGAACATCCCGTTTTAACCTTCCCAGTCCTCAGGGAATTCTGAGGTTTTTTCCAATGCATTCAAGTCCAATCTCCTCTAGACTTGAAGGTGAGGAAAAGGCAACCACGGAGGATTTTTCCAGTGGGGTGATTTTGGCTTTGGGAAAAGAAGATTGGTCTGAGGGTTGGGATTATCGAGTGGTTCAATGCAGACAAAGAACTTGGCAAAGCTCATCCCAGAACTCCTGAAAGGAGGTGAAAAAGGAGCACTTGGATGTTCCTTCTACATTGGGAATTCAACACTAGAAATGTATTTTCACCCAAACCAGCAGTAAAGTGGCTTTCGAGTACGGAAAATCCGTGTTCTGCTCTCTGTAGGATTGGGAAAATATTTAGGACAGTTTCTCCAACTTAAAAGACACCGGAGGCTCCTGGAAGACAGCTGAGGGTGGGAACATGGTAGAAATTAAATTTTTAATGACCATTTCTTTAATGACGCCGAGTCTTTAGAATATGAAAAGAGCACCATGGAATTATTGAGATCCTTTAGGATTCAGAGGGAGTTTTCTATGCCCTCCCTGGTTTCCATGAGCTGAACTCTCCCCTCTGAAATGTAAAACTTCAATTAACTCCGAACTAAAGGATAATAGAAAGGCTCTTTCTGGAAAAAACACCCCCTCGTCCTTTCACGAGCTCACCCTGTCATTTGATATTCAGATAGCAATAATAATAATAATAGTAATAATTGATTTAAAATTCAGTAATTGAGTCAAAATTGACTTACCCGGATCACCCAAGGAGAAGAGTAAAAGAAAAGTGATTAGGAGGCTTCTACGTAGCAAATGCTTTTATACCCGTCCCCAAACCGCCTGGAGGATGTGACACCCTCTTTGCATGAAGTCTTAATTAGTTGCAAAACAAACTTTGCTGCCTGCATAACTTCTGCAAGTAATGAAACTGTTTTGCTCCCTGTTTGTGTTTGTTCCCTCTCGGAGCTTCCCAGAGCGTGCTACGCCCTCGGGGCAGGATTCACTTTGCCCTTTCAAGGGCCAGAAAAGGGCTTGATCTGCTCCTAATTAACCACATTTCAGTTATTTCAGGGCCTGATCAAGGGTTCTTTTATTTGCATTGGGTTTTCCCTCTCAGCTTCTGTGGAAGGGATTCCAGGGAGCTGCAGCGGCATCATTTCCTATCAGGGAGCAGCGTTGTTTTTATGATTTCCCAGGGTGGATGGGATTTTTTTATTCCAAAAACCCTCCCAAGGCATTAACTGTACCCCTACACAGCTGGATATCCATGGATAAGGAGAACAATAAATCCCTAATTCCATAATTCTCGATAAATTCCATAAATTCTCAATAAATCTTTAATTTCGCGGCATCAGCCTCTCTTGGACTGAACTCCTCTGAACAGGGCTGACCCCAGCGAGAAAGCTCTGCCTTATCTTCCATCTGCTCCTTACAAATCCTGGGATGGGGTTTAAGTGGAGCAGCTGGATTTGCTCCTGGGCTCCGCAGGGTTTGACCCCGGTGCAATTAAAGGCACCCAGATCCCACCCACGACTTCTGGCTCCTGACTCAAGGTGAAGTCACCGAGTGTCACACGGTTTTGTTTGTTGGGGTTTTTTTCCCCCCCTCCTCTTCCCCCAGTTTTTGGGTTGTAAAGGATAAAACTGTGGGAAAGGGAAGGTTGGAGCTGGTTTCCATCCAGGTTTTCTCGGACAGACTTAAAGGGGAAAAAAGTAGGCAAGAAATTGTTCTGCCCTGATGAAAACTTAATTTAACACAAATTGGAGATTTAAGTTTAATATAAAACCATGAAAATATTGGAGAAAACCGGGGTGCGCAGTTTATCAACATTTTTGAGTGAGCAGACATGGGTTTAAAATATTTTAAAAAATACTTTAAAGGGGAAATCAATGTCAGAAAAATCATAATAAAGAGATAAATCAGGATTCCCACAGAAAGAGATTTCTGAATGAGCCACTGGTTGTGCAGCCAGGAATATTTTGGGATAACAGTCCCCCAGACAGTTCCATTTATTTATTTTCTACATAAAAGGTGTCCTTAATTTAAATCCTATTGGAATACCGGGATAGGGCTCACTTAAATATTTGGGGACACCCTTAAAAGCACAATTCCAGCCTCTGTGTTGCATCCTCCATGCCCAAATCTGCATAAACCACTTGGGATCAGCCCGAACCCTTCTGTTCCCAGCTTCCCATAAACGCTTTTGCCTTAGGACCCCTCTCGGGCTGCAGATAATTTATGCTGGGGGGGGGAAGGGGGAGGGAAAATTTAAAGTAAATAATAATTAGGAACAAAGGGAGGCAGGGAAGGAAGGCAGCTCAACTTCCTGGCACCTCGCAGTGGCTTCACTTAGAATACGAATCCAGGGAAAGAGAAATAAGAATTGTGGATGTCCCATCCCTGGAAGTGTCCGAGGCAGGTGGGGATGTCCCAAGATTTAACTCTAATTAACCTGCCTAAGGTTCTATGAAAGCTGAAATGTCATAGATGAAGGTACAAAGGGACACTAATGCACATTTCTATATTTTTGTATTTTTATATTTTTATTTCTAAATATTTTTGTATTTTAATATTTTAATATTTTAATATTTTAATATATTTATTATTTTATCATTTTATAATCGTATAATTTAATAATTTAATTTTTATATAATTTTTATATTTTTATATTTATATATTCATATATTCTTAGATTTCTATATTTTATATTTTTATAATTTTATAATTTTATATATTATATTAATTTTATAATTTTAAAATTTTATAATTTTATAATTTTATAATTTATATTATTTTTATATTTTGATATATTGATATTTCTATATTTGTATATTTTTATATTATTTTTATATTTTTATATTTTTATATTTCTATATTTTAATATTCTTATATTATTTTTATATTTTTATATTTCTATATTTTATATTTTTATATTTTTATAATTTATATATTTTATATTTTTATAATTTTATATTTTTATATTTCTGTCTTTTTATATTTTTATCTCTTATTTCCTTTCAGAATCCACATATGAAGATTTGGTTCTTGCCCTTTAACCCCTTAACACTCTTTGTAAAGATAACAATTAACTGTATCTACATAAAATTCACACAAGGTGCTGCCAGGTGATGCTGGCATTCTGTGAGCCCTCCCCCAGACACTGCTCAGTGCTCCGTGTTCATTCCATTCCCCTTTTCCAGCCCCTTGCGCCGCAGAACATTTCGGGACTCCTGGGGATTTCTGCTCTCTCTGCGTTTTTGGGCCCTCTACAAAAAGCTCCTTCGCCCTTCCCTCGCAGCCGAATTTTCCGTTGCCTTTGGCAGATTTTAATTCCAGTTATTATCTGGGTTTAGCAGGGAAGCACGGGAGGCAAATGAATTGTCGGAGGTCACCCTGGGAGCAGCTGGAAGAGCCTGGAGTGAAGCGGGCCCTCCTGGCTGACATTTATCACCTTCCCAGCCACCGCAATTCCAGCAGCTCTCGGAAGCCTTGGCTGCCGTTCCATTGGATCCGTGGGGCACAGGAGAAGTCCCCACAGCCAGGAATCGGCGGATTGGAGCTGGGAAAGAAAGGAGTGGGAGTTCCAACCTCCTGGAAACACCAGGCGGGGATTAAGGGAGGGGCTGGGAGCGCTTTTGGACGAGTCCTGAAATGGCTTTTCCAGTTTGACACCGGAAATCTCTGGCGCGGGGAGTGAACACGGCCCTGGGTTTTAACAAATTATTCTGTTTTAGAAGTGCCCTTTATAGTCACGTTCTCCCAATGTGTTGTTTTATGGAATTATGGAATGGTTTGGGTGGGAAGTACCTTGAAAATCATTTTATTCCCACCTTCCACTATCTCAGGTGGCTTCAGGCCCTGCCCAAGCCAGCCTTGGACATTTCCAGGGATGGACAATCCACAATTCCCTGGAAAACCTGCACCAGGGCCTCCCCACCCTCACACAGAACAAATTTTTCCCTAATATCCCCCTCAGAATGAACAGCGAACTTGGATTTCTTTCCATTTTCCCTTCTCCATCACGCAAAAAGAAAAAAAAAGATCTGAGTTTTCCAAAGGTGCTTAAAGCCTTTAAGGCCCAATCCCTAATTAATCCAGGCCTTTGTTTATGTCTTTCGAAACCTAAAGCTGCCGCTTAAGAAATCTGCAATTACTGGGGCCCTGCAAATTGCTCACGATGGGGTAATGATCCCCAGTCAGAAAATAATTCCTTTTTAATGAAACTCCTTCCTCAAAAATCATCCCTTAGGAAAGACTTGGTTCCCAAGGAATAATCGTATCAGTGTGGATTTATCTGCTTTTTAACAGCTAAAGAGGGGGGGGGAACAAAGCAAATTAATAATAATAATAATAATAATAAATAAAAACAGGAGGGTGAAGCTGCGGGAATTTTCTTCAATTAATTGAAATATTAACGAAGCCTTTTGTGTGTGCGTGAGGTCCTAATTAATTCCAGGTTAATTTTTCAGGACTGAGTTCTGCGTTCTCTCAGTGTGGGTCACACCAGCAGCCTCGTTTGCATTCTCTGACCTTCCCACTCTGCTCAGGTTCCCTCATCAGGGATGTTTTCTATCCTAGAATTCCAGAATAATTGTCTTTTTTGGACTGTGAGGCTCAGAATCAAACTGGAAAGCCAAATTCTCTGCTCAAATCATTCCCCTGCCAAGCCCCAAAATCTTTATTAAGTCTTAATAAAGGGTTTTTATTTGTTATTTTTATATCAATCTGAAAAATTCAGCTGTGAGACCTTTCCTTAAATCCAAAATTAACCGTGAGTGATCTCCGCATTTTGATTTAACAATTATTCCCTTTTTGTGTAATTCCTGAGAAATCAGTGCTGTCCAAAGACATCCAGGTTTTCTCTGGAACAAATTCCAGCATTTGCCTGTTCTGGGAAATCTGGCAGAAGTAAAATACCAGTTTTCAAATCAAAATCAAACCAGAGAAAATATTTATAATTATTAATATTATATTTAGAATATTATTATAAACTTAATGTATTTCTAATACAATATTATTTCTAATACATATAATTAATATTTATCATTTATATTATTTACAATATTTTATTCTTATTTCTAAGTATCAATATTATATATTTATTATAGATATATTTAAAATATCTATTTATGACCAGAGAATGCCCATTAACAACCTTGCCACGTCCTTCAGGGTGACTTTGTGACTCCCTTTCAGAGCTCTGCAATCCTCCTGGATCCCTAAAAGCTGCTAATGAGTGTTTTACATGAATAAATCATTAATGAGAGTTTGCAAAGAGCTTGGAAATCCTTTAATCTGAAACTTCCTGGGGCCGTTCCCGGGGACTGGCGTTGCCTTGGGAACTTTGCAGAGTCACCCATTTTTGCAGGAATAATTCCAAGGAGGGGCCTTTTTTTTATTTCTCATTCTTTTAAATGGGATGAGTTGCTAAAGGAGGGGAAATAGGAATAAAAAGGGGAAATTAAATGATTTTCAGGGAAAGGGGATGGAGCATGAGCCCTTTTCCTCCTGAAATCTCCCAATATTCCCGCTTATTTCGGGGTGCCCCAGCAGTGGGGAGGTGGGGGCGAGGGAGGGAATTTTCCCTGCTCCAAACCTTCTCCAAGCAGGAATGATGAGGCTCTGCTGCAAAATGGCACCTCCTGCCCAGATTTTTTGGAGGGAAGGAGCGCTAAAATTAAGGAGCAGAAAAACCCCAATTCCTTCTCCATATTTATGGGGTGATGTGACCCTGGAGCCCTGGGGGAGGACTTGAGGGACGACCTGGAGCTGGTGGAGCCAGTCCAGAGGAGGCTCCGAGAGGATCAGCGGGACGTAGGAAAGGCTGAGGGAATGGTTCTGCCCCCACAGAAATTGGGGTTTTATTTCTCATTCTTTCAAAAAGGCCATTTCTGGCCACCCTCACTGTGCCCTCGGGCTTCGGTTGCTGCCTGAAATGCCTCTTTGGGCATCACTCCCAATTAAAGCTCTGCCAGGGCGAAGAGCTGCACCAAGGCCGACAAAAAACCTCATCCCCAAGCTTATTTTGGGGCTGTTTTGGCAAAAAACTGCAGCTTTCAGCCCAGGGGACGAGTCAGGGAAAGTGCCCAGTGCCCCCTGAGCTCTGCCCTTCCCTACAGCCAGATTTCCTGCCTGGAGCTGTTTACCTGCTCCTGGTTTGCTCCTTCAATAGAGCAGTAATTTTTTTTTTTTCTCTTTAAATCCCTCTAAATGACGAGGTGTGACGGGGAGAGCCCCGAGGCGGCGACTCTTACAGCAGAGCTGCTCATCCTGCGTGCACCAAACGTCCCAGTCCCAGGTGCTCATTAATGTGTCATTATCCCGAGCATGGAATTGGCTTCAGACACCCGTGGCGGGTTGAGCAACAAAAGCCCTTAAAGATAAACAGATCAAAGCTCAGCTGTCATTCCAGTAATCAGCTCCTAATGAGGTCAGGATTCTTGGCCTCGTAAGGCTTTTTTTTTAAAAATTTTGTTTGCAACACTGCATCCATGTTAAATCCCAAGAATGGAATAAATTTAATGGAATAAATTCTGTTAAATGGATGGAATAACCTGGATGCAGGGAGGGGCAAATAAACTCCATTCCCTGGGATTCGCAAATCCATTCCGTGGGCTGGTGTTATCACAGCGATTGCCCGTCAGTGTGTGAGGAGGGGTTACAGGAATCCATGGAATGGTTTGGGATGGAAGGGGCCTTAAAGATCAACTCATTCCAGCCCTGCCATGGGCAAGGACACCTTCCACTATCCCAGGGTGCTCCAACATGGCCTTGGACACTTCCAGGGGTGCTTATCCATGGAATAACCTGTGCCAGGGCCTCCCCACCCTCGCAGGGAACAATTCCTTCCCAATATCCCATCTACATTTCCTTTCTGTCAGTCTGAACCCATTCCCCCTTGTCCTGGCACTCCAGGTCCTTGAGAATTGTCTCTCCTCATGTTCCTTGTAGGCCCCTTCAGGTCCTGCAAGGCCACAGTTGGGTCACCCCAAAGCTTCTTGTCTCCAGGCTGAACAATCCCAGCTCTTCCAGCCTTTCCTCCCAGCAGAGCTGCTCCATCCCTCAGATCCCATCCTGGAGCCTCCTCTGGACTCTCTCCAGCAGCTCCACGTCCTCCCTGTGCCGGGCCCCAGGGCTGGGGCAGCTCTGCAGGTGGGGTCTCACCTGAGCGGGGCCCTGTTGGAACCCCCCCATTCCCACCTCACTTTGTTCCCAGTGCTGCTGCGTGAAATCGTCGTAAGAATCCCAAGTAGCCTTGGATCTGTTCCAGGGGCTTTGTGGGAGGTTGTTACAACACACAAAACAACTTTTTAATGAAAAAATTAATAACCCTGGGTTCTGATGCTGTCAAATGTTGTCTGCCCAGGGAGTAACCAAATTTCAGCTGACGTTACTGCCCGAATGACAAAACCATCCCAATTTTGCATTGTGGCTGCAATATTTCCATGGCTGATGCACTTTGTGTGTCTCAACCATTAATGAATATTTGGGATTGACTTTGAAGTTCTTCCCTTTCAAGAAGCCAAAGCTTCAATTGTTCTCCAGCCCCGGGGAGCTGCAGACAGACACCTCTGAGGCTTGGGAATATGGGATGAAGGTAAATGAGAGATGGAGGTTCTGATACTGCTGGGAGGAAGCTTCAAGTGAAATGTTCTTTTTTGGTTAAAAAAATACTTTATAAAAGAATTCCCATCGGTTGTGGAATCACGGAATGGTTTGGGGTGGAAGGGACCTTAAAGATCATCTCGTTCCAACCCCTTTCATGGGCAGGGCCACCTCCCACTGGATCAGGTTGCTCAATATCTCATCCAGCCTGGCCTGGAATGGATCACATCCTGGAACTGATCATTTCTTCTGCCTCAATTATCATAGGATGCATTCCCAATTAGTTTTGTTCTTCTCCAAATTGAAATCTTAAAATAATTCTCAAAATAAAATCCCCAGTCTGGGGATTGAATTACTGCTCGAATCATTTTATCCCTTCATGGTCAGTTTAATTCTTGTTTTGCTGCAGTCACGAAGTGCTAAGCTCTGCTTTAATGAATAAAATGAAACATTTCTCTCCTCAGAAATGTTTTGGGGTGGAAAAATTGAAGCTGGAGACTTCCTCCCCTTGGTTAGCCAAAATTACCCACTCAAATTATCCCAGCTGAGCAGAAATGATTGTTGGCTGCACCACCTGAAAGAAGCATTTGGAGTTCTGGGTTTGGCTATGGCCATAAATAAACTGAAATTAGGTGTCCAAGCAATTGCAGGGACGCCACCAACTCCCGAGTTCCCAATTGCTCCCATTCCTTTCCAGGAAGGAAAGAGTTGTCTGGATATTACCAGTGGTCATTCTGACCTCCAAATTGTGGTGACAGGACATAAAACTGGAGCACATTCCAGCCCTAATTAGGCCAGGGAAGCAACTTGCCCAGTAGCCTGTATCCACCCCCAGCTGCTGAATGTTTTATTTCCACGGAGAAACAGAGTTCAGCTCCCTGTTGGAAAAAGGGAAGGGGAAACTGCTCCTTGAGACTTGACAGAAGTTGCTCTGAGGGTTAAGGGGGAAATTATTCCCAGAAAGGGCTTCAAATGTGAAGCTGACTTGGAAAAAAGCCCCACATTTTTTAAAAATTCTGATTTTGGTTGTTAAATGTACTTGGAGATTCTACAGAAGGTGAAGGTAGTGACACAATAAACTATAAACCAGAAGGTGTTTCTGGAATAAAATGCCGAATGTTGACTGAAAAACTGAAAAACTTGGTGCCACACAGGGTTTGTGACCTCATTGGGCTCTCACCTAAAGCAGGGTTTCATTCTCAACGAGAGATTCAAACCAGACCTGTGGCACAATCTGAAAACACACAGAAAAACAGCTGCAATTACATTTATGCAAAATATGCAAATGCTTTGTGAATCCAGAGCTATCTGGGATGAGTCTGGCATCGTTTTAATTGGGGAATGGCTGTGAGACAGACAAGGCAGTGACTAAACTGCCAGACAGAGGAGGAAAAACACGTTGCTTTCCAAGGAGATCACCATAAAGGTCTAAATTACCTGAATCAACAGTGCTGGGCATGAGGAGCGTTTGATCTATAATTAAGTCACATAAAATGAGGTTCCAGTGTGGAATGGGGATGCCACCAGCAAGGAAACAGGGAAGGAGCATTGAAGCACCAAATCAAAGGACAGTGCAGGAGAAGGGAGTCTTTTCCATGCAGGATGAGCTTGGGAAACACGTCCCATGAGCAAAGGCTGGCCCTGGGGCTGTCCAGGACAGTATAAAACCCACTCCGACTGCAGAAGCCCTCATCCACTTCTCCTGCCTTCTCCTGCTCGGTGAAACAGGTGAGCTGCAACCACCTTTGCCTTCCTCTTCTCCTTCTCCTTCTTCTCTTTGCCTTCCGCTCTGGCCTTGGTGCTGTGTAGCTTTTGCTGAGACCTTTGCTCCTTGATCCTGCTCCCAACCTCTGCTCACTGGCAAGAGGGGGGAGAAGCCGTTGGGCTCCTTGCAGGGAAACTGTGGGCATGGGTTCCAGATCCTTCCTTCCTCCCAATTCCCTGTCCCTCCTCCCCAGACTCTGCTCTTTCTCCTGCTGAGGCTGTGCCTCACATCCTGCCTGTGCCTTCTGCCAGGTGCTCCTCCAGCCACAGCCATGTCCTGCTACGACCTGTGCCGGCCCTGCGGCCCCACCCCGCTGGCCAACAGCTGCAACGAGCCCTGCGTCCGGCAGTGCCAGGACTCCCGGGTCATCATCGAGCCGTCCCCCGTGGTGGTCACCCTGCCCGGGCCCATCCTCAGCTCCTTCCCCCAGAACACCGCCGTGGGATCCTCCACCTCCGCTGCTGTGGGCAGCATCCTGAGAGAGTCCGGTGTCCCCATTAACTCAGGGGGCTTTGGGCTCTCTGGGCTCTCTGGCCTTGGTGGCCGCTACTGTGGCCGGAGGTGCCTGCCCTGCTAGAGCCGGGCCGGACGTCCAGCGAGTGCCTCCCCCAGGAAGCCCCAAGCCAGGTGCTGGACTGAGGCTGGAGCTGCTGGCCAGCGTTTCCTGAGGCCTTGGGGCTCCTCGAGCCCTCCTGCCAAGGAGGGAGGGAAACGTGGCCAGCTGAGGCTTCTGCTTGTCCTGCTTTCTTCTGCGCCTCCCGAGGCCCTGTTGTCCCCTGCTCTCCTGGCCCAGGGGCTCAGCCCCAAGCCAGCGCAGCGGGGTCCTGCTGCTCCCGCTGTCCCCGTGCCTGTGGGAGGCAGACGTGTGTCCCACTGCTGCCCAGGGCTGCCTGCCTGTCCCTGCTGCTGGGGCAGCCTGGCCCCGGGCCCTGCCCACCCCCCTGCTTTGTTTCTGTCTTTACACTCAATAAAGTTGACTCTGCATTGGAACTGGAGTCTCCTGGAGTTCCTTCCATTTTGGGATACCCAGCTAAAGCTGCTCCATGGGGGATGGGATGCCCTGGAGGGGATTGGGTGGGCAGTGGACATTTTACATGCCTGGGTGAGTTGAGAAGCTCCAAGGGCCACAGTCACTGGCAGTGCCATGGGGCAGTGGAGGGAGTGTGGCTTTGTGTGAGTGTGCACAGGGTGACCAGGAGGTGTCCCAGGGGACAGGTGAGCCAGGAGGGAGGTTGGGGATGTGCTGAGGATGGGTGCACAATGTGGAAATGAGAGAGGGATGGACGCACAGGGACCATGATCCCTCATCTGAAAGAGAGGTGCAGTGCCAGTGACATGGCCTGGGACTGTACCCAGGCCTAGAAGAGAGCAGGAAAAGCATCTGATCCCCCACCAGAACTGCCCTGTGGTCAGAGGCGTTAATTGCTGTGGAGTCATTCCGTGTGTGTCACTATGTCCTGAAGGAACGGGAGTCTGGAGCAGTCCTGCAGAAATCTGCTGGGCAGACTGTCCTCTTGAGCTTTTTCCAACATCCAGGATTCTGGGATTCCTCCCCATGAGGGACCCATCCTCAGTCCATTCCCACAGTGCCAATAGCAGGCAGAGGACTCTCATCTCTCTTTGCACAGCTGCCCTGGGTGCCATGTGTCACCTCAGGACCTTGGGTTGTCCCTATGCTCCAGGGTTTGGATGCTGTGCTGGGATGCAGGCAAGGAAAACAATCATTTGTAGGTGGAAATGCACAATAAAGGCTTTGGGAAGGTGCCTGTTAATCTGCACAGAAATACCATCTGGAAGGACAGTGTTTTGCATCATCAACTGGAACTCAGTGTCCAACCTCCCTCTTGACTCAAAAATCCCCTGGGGCATCTCCTGGGCACCCTGTGCACACTCACACAATGCCACACTCCCTCCAATCCCCTCCAGGGCATCCCATCCCCCATGGAGCAGCTTTAGCTGCACATCCCAAAATGGAAGGAACTCCAGGAGACTCCAGTTCCAATGCAGAGTCAACTTTATTGAGTGTAAAGACAGAAACAAAGCAGGGGGGTGGGCAGGGCCCGGGGCCAGGCTGCCCCAGCAGCAGGGACAGGCAGGCAGCCCTGGGCAGCAGTGGGACACACGTCTGCCTCCCACAGGCACGGGGACAACGGGAGCAGCAGGACCCCGCTGCGCTGGCTTGGGGCTGAGCCCCTGGGCCAGGAGAGCAGGGGACAACAGGGCCTCGGGAGGCGCAGAAGAAAGCAGGACAAGCAGAAGCCTCAGCTGGCCACGTTTCCCTCCCTCCTTGGCAGGAGGGCTCGAGGAGCCCCAAGGCCTCAGGAAACGCTGGCCAGCAGCTCCAGCCTCAGTCCAGCACCTGGCTTGGGGCTTCCTGGGGGAGGCACTCGCTGGACGTCCGGCCCGGCTCTAGCAGGGCAGGCACCTCCGGCCACAGTAGCGGCCACCAAGGCCAGAGAGCCCAGAGAGCCCAAAGCCCCCTGAGTTGATGGGCACTCCCTCCTCGCTCAGGATGCTGCCCACAGCAGCGGAGGTGGAGGATCCCACGGCAGTGTTCTGGGGGAAGGAGCTGAGGATGGGCCCGGGCAGAGTGACCACCACGGGCGAGGGCTGGATGACCACACGGGAGTCCTGGCACTGCCGGACGCAGGGCTCGTTGCAGCTGTTGGCCAGCGGGGTGGGGCCGCAGGGCCGGCACAGGTCGTAGCAGGACATGGCTGTGGCTGGAGGAGAGCCTGGAGAGAGGGCAGGGAAAGAACCAGGAGCAGAATGTGAGGCACAGCTGGAGATGCTTCTCTCAGGAGAAGGAGCAGAGACTGGGGAGGAGGGACAGGACACCCTGGATCCCAACGTGTTCCCTATAAAGAAATCCCAACACCTCCCAGTTCTCCCCAGTGAAGAACAAGGACAGCAGAGATGGTGGCAGAAAGATCCGGGCTCTCAGTTCTACACGGAGGGAAAGATTTGGTTGATACCCAAAGAAAAAGAGAACAAGAGAAAGAGAAGAGTGAAGCAAAGGCCCTCTCTACTCACCTGTTTCACCGAGGAGGAGAAGGCAGGAGAAGTGGATGAGGGATCCTGCAGTTGGAGTGGCTTTTATACTGTCCCGCACAGCCCCAGGCCCAGACGCGCCTTTGCCCATGGAACATGTTTACCAACAAGCTCATATTTTATGCAAAGCAACCCAATTAAGTAAACTGGAGGTTGTTTATGTTCCCTGCAACGCTGCCTTTTCATTTCCCTGTGCAGGACATGCCCATTCAGCCAAACTGGCTCCTTTCAAGTGACAGCATTAGAGACCAAAATGTTTTCGGGGTGTTTTTCAGCCAGAACCAGGCTGATGTTTCAGCCAGCTGGGTGGAGTGGTGCCGTATTTCCAGGTGATGTCAGCACCTTCCCCTCCCGAGGCAGCCTCTGAGCCTTTGGAGTAATAAATGCAGTTTTTTTCATTATAAACCTAGGATTAAAGGGCTGGCTTTGGTGGGGACTGGCCGTAGACGTTGCTCTCTGTGACTCCAAGGCCTTTTAAGCCTTCTTAGACATCATTTATTCATCAGAGAGACTGCATGGGTTGGTTTTGAACTTTTTTTGGGATCTCATATTGCCTTTAGAAGAAATTATCTCTTTTCTTCTGCCTTTCACCCCTTTCAGCGTTGCCTGGGGTTCTCCAATCAGCAGAACAAGAATGTTCCAGAAGGAAGGACGCTGCTTTCCCAACAACAAACATTAGTCAAGGTCGTTATCTTGCAGAAAACACTTCCTAATGAGAACCTCTGACTTCAAAACTGTTTCCTCTTCCATTCCTCACAGCCATCCCTCCACTTCTTTTCCCCCCCTGCCTCTGACCAAACCCTACACACGGTCCCAAACACTCGGGAATATTTCCAAGCAGGACAGAACCTTCACCGGGAGCACCTGAGGGCTGGCAGTGCCAGCAAACCCAGCCTGGGGAGCAGCAGGGGTCAGGATGTCCCCAGAGATGCCTGGCAAGGGAAGGATTCTGGGCTCTCAGCTGCATTTCCTGGGGCAAGACAGGAGTTGATGTCCCCAGGAGCAGTGACAGCCCTGCTCGGGCACCACCTGCATGACTGTGATACCCCTCATGGCAAAGGGGGCAAAACTCCTATTCCAGCGAGGCTGGAACTCCATCAGAGACTGGAAACTCTTTAATCCCAGAGCTCCAAGGCAGATTCCTCCTTCAGGAGGATGAAGGGGGCTCCCAGGTTGACAGGAGATGTTTCTCCAAACAAACACATTCAGAAGAAAACGCCAGGTGTGACTGAAACAGGGCAGATCTAAAAGCAAGATTTCCTTCAAAACACGCACCAGGTTTCCAGCCACGGCATTTCCACTTAAATGCCTTCCACAGGCAAAACATTAAAGGCACCAAAGGCATTTCCAGCCCTCTCTCCTTCTCCCTGACCCAGCCCTCCCCACTGAGGGTCTCCATAAAGCCTCATTCTCTCAGAGCAGGTCCTGGTGGGGGTTGCCTCCCTTCCCTGGTTTCATTTTGACCTTATTGCTGTCAGTGTCCCCTCCTGGCTCAGACAGGGATGGGAGGGCATTTCCACAGGGTCTCCCAGCACGTGAAGAGACAGGGAAACTTGAAAGGATCACTTTATTTCAGATGTTGAGTCCCAAAATAGGGCAGCAGAGCAGCCTTTGAGTGTCACAAGATGACTGCAGGGCCAGGTACAGCCCATTGCCCAGGGAGAAACGCTCCACAGAAAGCAGGAAAAGAAAATTGAACATTTAATGACTTTGACAGATGCACTGGCTGGCACATGTCCCTTCAACTCATTTGGACTCCCTCTGCATCCAGGCTTTGGAGGAAGGAAGGCAAAGGTCCAACTGCAGGTGGTAGAACACAACCATGGCCTTGGGCAGGTGGGTGGAACTTGCACAGAAACCATCAGGTCAGTGCTTTGACTCATCAGCTGGAAGTTGTCCAACCTCTGTCCTGGCTCACCTGTCCCCTGGGGCACCTCCTGGTCACCCTGTGCACACTCACACAAAGCCACACTCCCTCCACTGCCCCATGGCACTGCCAGTGACTGTGGCCCTTGGAGCTTCTCAACTCACCCAGGTGTGAGAAAGGTCCATCACTGGCCTTTAACCACCCAAACCCACCCAGGGCATCCTATCCCCCATGGAGCAGCTTTAGCTGCACATCCCAAAATGAAAGGAATTCCAGGAGACTCCAGTTCCAATGCAGAGTCAACTTTATTGAGTGTAAAGACAGAAACAAAGCAGGGGGGTGGGCAGGGCCCGGGGCCAGGCTGCCCCAGCAGCAGGGACAGGCAGGCAGCCCTGGGCAGCAGTGGGACACACGTCTGCCTCCCACAGGCACGGGGACAGCGGGAGCAGCAGGACCCCGCTGCGCTGGCTTGGGGCTGAGCCCCTGGGCCAGGAGAGCAGGGGACAACAGGGCCTCGGGAGGCGCAGAAGAAAGCAGGACAAGCAGAAGCCTCAGCTGGCCACGTTTCCCTCCCTCCTTGGCAGGAGGGCTCGAGGAGCCCCAAGGCCTCAGGAAACGCTGGCCAGCAGCTCCAGCCTCAGTCCAGCACCTGGCTTGGGGCTTCCTGGGGGAGGCACTCGCTGGACGTCCGGCCCGGCTCTAGCAGGGCAGGCACCTCCGGCCACAGTAGCGGCCACCAAGGCCAGAGAGCCCAGAGAGCCCAAAGCCCCCTGAGTTGATGGGGACACCAGACTCGCTCAGGATGCTGCCCACAGCAGCGGAGGTGGAGGATCCCACGGCGGTGTTCTGGGGGAAGGAGCTGAGGATGGGCCCGGGCAGGGTGACCACCACGGGGGACGGCTCGATGATGACCCGGGAGTCCTGGCACTGCCGGACGCAGGGCTCGTTGCAGCTGTTGGCCAGCGGGGTGGGGCCGCAGGGCCGGCACAGGTCGTAGCAGGACATGGCTGTGGCTGGAGGAGCACCTGGCAGAAGGCACAGGCAGGATGTGAGGCACAGCCTCAGCAGGAGAAAGAGCAGAGTCTGGGGAGGAGGGACAGGGAATCGGGAGGAAGGAAGGATCTGGAACCCATGCCCACAGTTTCCCTGCAAGGAGCCCAACGGCTTCTCCCCCCTCTTGCCAGTGAGCAGAGGTTGGGAGCAGGATCAAGGAGCAAAGGTCTCAGCAAAAGCTACACAGCACCAAGGCCAGAGTGGAAGGCAAAGAGAAGAAGGAGGAGGAGAAGAGGAAGGCAAAGGTGGTTGCAGCTCACCTGTTTCACCGAGCAGGAGAAGGCAGGAGAAGTGGATGAGGGCTCCTGCACTTGCTCTGCCTTTTATACTGTCCCACACAGCCCCGGGCCCACCGGCACCCTCTGCACATGGAATGTGTTTACCAAGCTCATCTTGCATGCAAAACATCCCAATTAGAGAAATGGGGACACTGCAACGCTGCTTTTTTCATTTCCCTGTGCAGGACATGCCCAGTCAGCCTGCCAGGCTCCTTTCAAGTGCCAGGATTAGAGACCAAAATGTGTCCGGGGGCAATGCCACGTCAGCAGGGATGGGTGATGCAGCCGCTGTTGGGGACTGTCCTATATCACCAGGTGACACCAGGCCCTTTGTCCTCCAGGGCCTCACTTTAGGGTTCTCAGAATGATTGGTGCATTTCTTCTGGCAGCCCTAAAATAACAAGCCAGGTTTTAAATTGCATTTTCTGTGACAGGAGTCACCTCATCCACTGCATAATCAAATATTCGACTCCATCAGAGCTGGCTGTAAACTTCCCTGTCACCCTGGGCACTCTAAGTTTGAAGAATCAGGAATTTCACATCCAGACAAATCCGTGTGCTCTTAGCCCTTCCATGCCTTGGTGGAGAGCCCTCAGCATCCTCCAGTCAACGGAAGGATGCTTGAAAAGCAGACAGAGTCCTCTCCAACACACCATAATTCTGCTCCCACCACCTCCACCCAGCACCAATTGTCCGTGTTGGGCCTTTCCCACTGTTCCTTCTCCATCCCCAAATCTCCAAAACCCTTCTTGGAGCCTGCACCCAAACTCAGTAGCAGGCAGTGGAAAAAGCCTGCAGAGCTCTCCAGGAGACATCAAAACACATCAGAAGGACTCATGGCCCGGGAATGTCATCAGGAAAACACTGCAGGCAAGCAGACAGCAAGATCACCGGTTCCTCTTCCCATCAGCTCAGCACTCAGACATGCAGGGTCCAGCTGGCCTGGCCTTGTCCCACAGTCAGCATCGAGGGGCTGCTCTTTAATGGCCTTTGAGCTCTCCATTCCCTGCCTTTCCTCCCTGGAATGGTCTTTGAGCCCCTCCATTCCCTGCCTTTCCTTCCTAGAATGGCCTTTGAGCCCCTCCATTCCCTGCCTTTCCTCCCTGGAATGGTCTTTGAGCCCCTCCATTCCCTGCCCTCCCTCCCTGGAATGGTCTTTGAGCCCCTCCATTCCCTGCCTTTCCTCCCTGGAATGGTCTTTGAGCCCCTCCATTCCCTGCCTTTCCTCCCTGGAATGGTCTTTGAGCCCCTCCATTCCCTGCTTTCCCTGGAATGGTCTTTGAGCCCCTCCGTTCTGCTCCAGGTAGAGCGAGGGTCACTTCTTGTGTTTGGACAACGCTCTCAGGCACAGGGTGGGATTTTGGGGTGTCTGTGCAGGGCCAGGAGCTGGATTTGATGATTTGTGGGTCCCTTCCAATCTGGGTATTCCACGATTCTGTTATTCCCTGAATGGCACGGACTGGAAGGTGTGGGAGGAAGCAGGAGGCACCTTGTCCTCTTCTGCACCACCAACCACTCGACAACCCAACACCTGAGCAATGTTTTCCCCTGCCCGATGTCATGAGCCACTGTGAACTCCCAAGCTGTGCCTGCATCTCTGCCAGCCCTGCTGACCACTGCAGAGGGGACAGGAGGGCATGGGGGATGGTGTGGTGGCAGGAGCGAAGGGTGACAAGTCCTTGGTATTCTGTCACATGCAGGACATGAGCCATGGAAGGTGTTCCAGGAAACATTTTTCTACTGAGCAGTGAAACACATCGACCAGGGAGGTTATGGAGTGTCCATCCTTGGACAGATTGAGAAGCCATTGGCACCTGGCTCAAGGTTGTCCGACCTGAGTTGAGGGTTGGGCCACATTACCTCTCTAAGTGTATTCCAACCCCAATAACTGTGATTTTGTGACTTCCCGTTTAGCAGCTTTAGCTGGGTATCCCAAAATGGAAGGAACTCCAGGAGACTCCAGTTCCAATGCAGAGTCAACTTTATTGAGTGTAAAGACAGAAACAAAGCAGGGGGGTGGGCAGGGCCCGGGGCCAGGCTGCCCCAGCAGCAGGGACAGGCAGGCAGCCCTGGGCAGCAGTGGGACACACGTCTGCCTCCCACAGGCACGGGGACAGCGGGAGCAGCAGGACCCTGCTGCGCTGGCTTGGGGCTGAGCCCCTGGGCCAGGAGAGCAGGGGACAACAGGGCCTCGGGAGGCGCAGAAGAAAGCAGGACAAGCAGAAGCCTCAGCTGGCCACGTTTCCCTCCCTCCTTGGCAGGAGGGCTCGAGGAGCCCCAAGGCCTCAGGAAACGCTGGCCAGCAGCTCCAGCCTCAGTCCAGCACCTGGCTTGGGGCTTCCTGGGGGAGGCACTCGCTGGACGTCCGGCCCGGCTCTAGCAGGGCAGGCACCTCCGGCCACAGTAGCGGCCACCAAGGCCAGAGAGCCCAGAGAGCCCAACGCCCCCTGAGTTAATGGGGACACCGGACTCGCTCAGGATGCTGCCCACAGCAGCGGAGGTGGAGGATCCCACGGCGGTGTTCTGGGGGAAGGAGCTGAGGATGGGCCCGGGCAGAGTGACCACCACGGGCGAGGGCTGGATGACCACACGGGAGTCCTGGCACTGCCGGACGCAGGGCTCGTTGCAGCTGTTGGCCAGCGGGGTGGGGCCGCAGGGCCGGCACAGGTCGTAGCAGGACATGGCTGTGGCTGGAGGAGAGCCTGGAGAGAGGGCAGGGAAAGAACCAGGAGCAGAATGTGAGGCACAGCTGGAGATGCTGCTGGGCAGAAGGAAACACAGGCTGGGGAGAAGGGACAGCCTGGATAGGAAGATAGAAAGGACAAGGAATTGAAATCCCCAATAGGGCCCTACAAACACAGACAAGGCCTTCTCCCACCTCCCTCCAGGGTGGCAAAGAGAATGGAGATGATCACCAACTGTCCCAGCAAAACATAACTGAGGCAAAGCCTCAGTGGAAGCCAGAAGAGACAGAGGAAAGAAAATAGAAGCTGAGGAAGGCACTCACCTGTTTCACCGAGCAGGAGAAGGCAGGAGAAGTGGATGAGGGATCCTGCGCTTGCTCTGCCTTTTATACTGTCCTGCTCCACCCTGGGCCCAGGGACAGCCTTTGCACAGGGAATGTGTTTACCAAGCTCATCTTGCATGCAAAACATCCCAATTACAAAAATTAGTGGTTTTATTTTTGCCCTGCAACGCTGCCTTTTCCTTTCCCTGTGCAGGACGTGCCCAGTCAGCTTCCCAGCCTCCTTTCAAGTGCCAGGATTAGAGGCCTAAACATTTCCAGGGAAAATGATCTGTCAGCAGGGATGGGTGATGCAGCCAGGGCTGAGAAGTGTCCCACTGACCATCCGGTGCCAGTCCCTGGCCCTTCAGGGCATGACTTTCAGGTGCAGAGGCAGACCCATGGATATTGGCACCATGGGACGGGACTGAGGATGGTCCCTCATCTGAAGGGATCCCTGAAGCATTAGATTGGAAAAGATCTCCCAGACCATCGCGTCCAACCTGTGCTTGATCCCCACTTTGTCACCCAGCTCAGAACACTGAGTGCCACGTCCAGCTTTTCCTCGGACACCTCCAGGAACTGGGACTCCAGACCTCCCTGGGCAGCCCCTTCCAAGGCCAGAGCAGCAGTGCCCAGCCTGGAGAGGTGATGCCTCATTCAGGGTGAGGGATGGAGCCGACCCTCGAAGGGAGATGACCAGGCTGGAGCCTCAGGGCCCTGAGGAGTCTGGCCCCATTAGCAGGAAACACTTTAAAGTCATGCCCTGGAGGGCCAGGGTTGGAATTATTTGGGGTGTTGGACGCTCCTCAGCACTGGCTGCATCACCCATCCCTGCTGACGTGGCATTGCCCCCAGACACATTTTGGTCTCTAATCCTGGCACTTGAAAGGAGCCTGGCAGGCTGACTGGGCATGTCCTGCAGAGGGAAATGAAAAAAGCAGCGTTGCAGTGTCCCCATTTCTCTAATTGGGATGTTTTGCATGCAAGATGAGCTTGGTAAACACATTCCATGTGCAGAGGGTGCCGGTGGGCCCGGGGCTGTGTGGGACAGTATAAAAGGCAGAGCAAGTGCAGGAGCCCTCATCCACTTCTCCTGCCTTCTCCTGCTTGGTGAAACAGGTGAGTAGGAAGGGTCTTTGCCTCACTCTTCTCTTTCTCTTCTGGCCTTGCTACAGCTTTTAGTGAGATTCTTGCTCTTTGATTGTTCCTGAGTCCTGGCTCCAGGTAACCTCCATGGGAGGTGGGAGAAGGTCTTGGCCTTTGCTGGGAACACTTTGGGGCTGGGGCTGTTGAATTCCTCCCTTCCTTCCTATCCAGGCTGTCCCTTCTCCCCAGCCTGTGTTTCCTCCTGCCCAGCAGCATCTCCAGCTGTGCCTCACATTCTGCTCCTGGTTCTTTCCCTGCCCTCTCTCCAGGCTCTCCTCCAGCCACAGCCATGTCCTGCTACGACCTGTGCCGGCCCTGCGGCCCCACCCCGCTGGCCAACAGCTGCAACGAGCCCTGCGTCCGGCAGTGCCAGGACTCCCGTGTGGTCATCCAGCCCTCGCCCGTGGTGGTCACCCTGCCCGGGCCCATCCTCAGCTCCTTCCCCCAGAACACCGCCGTGGGATCCTCCACCTCCGCTGCTGTGGGCAGCATCCTGAGCGAGGAGGGAGTGCCCATCAACTCAGGGGGCGTTGGGCTCTCTGGGCTCTCTGGCCTTGGTGGCCGCTACTGTGGCCGGAGGTGCCTGCCCTGCTAGAGCCGGGCCGGAGGTCCAGCGAGTGCCTCCCCCAGGAAGCCCCAAGCCAAGTTTCCCATGGAGCTGCTGGCCAGCGTTTCCTGAGGCCTTGGGGCCCCTCGAGCCCTCCTGGCAAGGAGGGAGGGAAGGGAGGTGCTGTCTGGACTCGTGGCCAGCCTGTCTCAGCCTTGAAAATCCTGCTTTTGAAGAGTTTCCTTGTCTCTGTGATTTTGCATTTCACCCTGACGTGGTTTAATGCTGTAATTGCCAACACTGAGTGGAGGGGTTTTACTCAGGAATTAAGGAAAGGTGGAGTCTTGCTTGCTGTCTCTCAGCTGGAACGGTTTCAGTGGCTTCTTTTCCCTTCATAAATATATATTTTCCTTTTGTTTTTGCTGAATGCTACTTGACTTTTTATCATTAAACTGATGTTGCATCTGATTTTGAGTTGCATTGTGGTTTTTCCCTCCTTTTTACCTCCCCTTGGGGCAGAATTATGTGAAAATCTGTGCAAGGATTTCGCAGAGGAAAATGTGAATCCAAAAGTCATCACAACCCACCTGATAAAGATAATTTCCTCATTGTTTATACTCTTGAGAAGCACTGAACAGGTTCACAAATATATTTCTCTTTTTAGGATTTTTTTCCCTGATTCTTTAACCCCACCTCTGTGTGTCCCTTTTTTGGTAACTTTGAAACTCCTGCGAATCTGAATGTGAATATTAATATGGCAGAAGCAACACTTGCCATTGTGGCAACCAAAAGACATCTAAGAATAATAAAATTGTAAAATAAATTCTATTTGAAAATTAAATTATCCTAGAGCTGAGATATAAATATTTGAGGAGCTCAGGGCAAGGCATTTGGGTTCAGCATGGAGCCAGCCCAAATGTCCACAGAACAGGGAAAATAGGTGGGGTTCTTCTTCTCAAATGTTTCACACTTACGTTTAAAGTTTATTGAGAATGATCTACTTGCGAATTTACAAATTTGGGGGGAGCAGAGTTTAGCAAAAAGATCACATAGAATCCTAAACATCCTCATTGGAAGGGACCCTCAAGGATCATCTAATCCAGCTCCAGGTCCTGCACAGACCCATAAGAATCCCAAAATGCCCCTGGCAGCGCTGTCCAAACGCTCCTGGAGCTCTGGCAGCCCTGGGGCCATTCCCATTCCCCGGGGAGCCTGGGCAGTGCCCCACCACCCTCTGGGGGAAGAATTTTCCACAAATATCCAGCACCAAACTCCCTGGCAGAGCTCCAGCCATTCCCGGGCTCCTCTCCTTGGTCACCCAGGGCAGAGATTGGAGCTGCCCCTCCACTGGGTCCCCTTTTAGTCTGTGGCTTGAGGCAGCAGAACCAAACAATGAAAGATGGCCAAGGAAAACGTCCCAGACTGAGAAGAGTCTGGGCTTGAAAAGAGGTGGGTGAGTTTTCCAAACAAATAATTGGAGGGGCTGGAAAGCCTCCACGAGCCCTGCTGGCGAGACTGGCGGGATGAGTTATTCTCCGGGATCCGGGAGGAATCGTCGAGTGCTCCCCCAGGGACATCAAAGGGTGGCTTCGTTCTGCGTGGCAGGAAGGCGCCGTCCCGTGACGCAAATGGACATGGAGCTCAAGGGGTGGAGGAGTGGAATTTGGGAGAATGAAGAGTCTGGGTAAGGGGAAATAAACCCCGAAATTTCCCCTTGCTGATCTAAAGGGAAAAAAGGGAGCCACGTCCTGGAGCCTTCCCAGCCCAGCATTGCAGGGGGTTGTGCAGGATGTTGATGTTTTTATTAAATGGAGGTGCTCATTAATATTTCGGGTAGAATTTTATACCTTTATGGGTCTTCTCCATCTCCTGGAGAGACAATTCCTAAAGAATGTGGAGATGATTTGGGAGCCACGCCCCCTTTGGATGTTCAGGTGGAGAAATGGGTGCAATAACTCCACAGAGATATTTATGAATTTATCAGGTTATTGAAGCATATTTGTTTTGCATTAATTAGTTCCCACGCATATTTTTGCAGGTGGAACCTTTTCTTGATAAAGAAATTGTCCTGCTTTTGTTTTCCAGTCTAGGTTTAGGCTGGCATTGCATGAGAAGCATCATCCACCCATTAAAAATTCTTTCATCTTCCCAATTTATGGGTACCTTTAATTTCTGGTACTTTTATACCAGCTCTAATAATGTCAACGTGAAATTACTCCAAGCACAGTCTAATAAAGAAAATTTTTTTCCAGCTCCTCAGCAATTTGTTCGCTTGTGGCTGCCTTGGGATCCAAGAGCAAATCCAAGAGGTGCCAAAACTCTTTGTGTGCCATTCCCAGCCTGACCCAGTTACAAACAATTGTCAGTTAAAATGTTCACATCTCCAAAAAAACTCTGAGGACCTTTCCAAGCCTGGAGAAGAGAAGCTTTGGGGTGACCTAATTGTGGCCTTCCAGGACCTGAAGGAGCCAACAAGAAACGTGAGGAGAGAATTTTCAAGGGGCTGGAGTGACAGGACAGGGGAGAAAGGGGTAAAACTGAAAGAGGAGAAATTTAGGTTGGGTATAGGGGAGGAATTCTTTTCCATGGGGGTGGTGAGGCCCTGGCAGAGGTGATTCCATGGATTTCCCATCCTTGGAAGTGCCCAAGGCCAGGCTGGATGGGGCTTGGAGCAACCTGGGATAGGGGAAGGTGCCCCTGCCCGTGGATTGGAACAGGATGAGCTTAAAGATCCCTTCCCACCCAAACCATTCCATGATTCTGATCAATATTTGTGAGCTGATACAGAAGGGCTTTATAGGTTCCCTTTCTAAAAGAACTGATAAGTCAGGATTAAATGTCCCTTTGCTCTTGCAGCTGTGCCTCAGACTCTGTTACCCAAATTTAACACAATAAAACCATCTCCATTTGATGTGATAAAGTGAGAATTCATCTCTGAATTCCACAATTCTGGCGCTTCCTCCCTGAGTTCTGTGGGATTTCAGGAGTGGACGTGCTCTTTTGGCAGGGCTTTCCCCAACCCCAGAACTGAGATTGCTCTGACGCTCGGCTGGAGGCAGAGCCTGGTCAGTGGAGACAGGAATTTATTAAGGATTTACACTCATACCCTTAATAAAAGGACACCTTGGAATGATGAATTATGTATTATAGACATTCTTGGTATTTTTCTTTATGACTAAAGTCAAACATACACCAGAGTCTAGGTTTTGTTGTGACTGAAAGGTGGCCCTGAAATAAATTTGGTCCCTAATTCCCGAGATGAGAGAAACCTGCGGGACGGAATCTGTCTGTCAGAAGATAAGGAAATAAAAACAAGGTAAATAAGCACCCAGGAAAAGACATTTAATCAGGTGGAACATTTGACATTCAGGACATACTCGCTGGGAATTAATTCCAGCTACAAAGGCTGTCTGTGGTCCCCAGGCCATCAGGGCTGAAGTATAAAAACCAACTCGACCCAACTCCTTCCCACCACTTCTCTTCCCTCTTTCCTCTTTTGTGAGCAAGGTTAGTTCAAATCCACTTCTCTTTCTCTGTTTGCTGAGTTCTTGCCTTTTAATAATCTGGCTTTTCCCCCACAGTGTTCTGCTGGTTGCTGGATTCGTTGGGGGGAGATTTTTTCTGTTTAAGAAGTTGGGGTTTGCTGTTGGAATTGTGGAATTTCAGGAGTCCTGACTTGGTTATAGAGATCCTTGAATTGGTGATAGAAATTTATTCAAACGTGGGATTTCAGACAAGTTAAGTGGTGTAGAAAATATTGGAAATAATAAAGATTAACAAATTGAATGAGTGGAACGATGGCGCAAGGGGTTGGAACTCTGGGGTCTTTAAAGGTCCCTTTCAACTCCAACTATTTATTAAAACAGAAAATCCAGGAGCTCAGTTATATTTTCAGCAGCATTTTATATCTTTGAGGGTCTTTTCCATCCTGGAATGCCAGCTGGGTCACCAAGTGCGGAAATTTTGTTCCAGAATGCAATGACATCTCCTGGAATGTTGAGAAATGGGATGAGGGATTGTGGGGATAAAGGGAAAGAAGGGGAAAACCAGAGCAGAGCTGAGCACCCACCAGACTGTGACGGGTGTAGGAATCAGAATTTTGTTTTCATTGCCGTGGTGGGACCAGACCCAGGGAGCGTGCAGGGGATTCCTGCCTTTTCTCACATCCGTGGACGAGTTGTCTGGGAAAGATTTCAAAGACCTCCTCTTCAAGGCTGCTTAATGACATTGAAATTTGTACCTCTTTGTAGGCAAAGTTGGAGCCTTGAAATGAAGTCTCCCTTTCATTTTTCCAGCTGCCCATGGAACTCTCTCCACAGGTACATTTGTGGTTGGGTTTTACTCCTAATTGCTGCTCCTACAACGCTCTGGGTGCACGGAGCTGGATCTCTCCAGACATGCAATCGAAATCCTACAATTAAATTAATGATACAGGTTTGTTTCTTTTGTTCTGCTGCCAGCTCTTCCCTGGATCCGCGACAGCACAGAGGATGCTTCAGCCTCTGTCTCCTTGTAACATATTTAAGGGTTTGGTTTCCTTCTCAGCTCCTGGTTCAGCTCCTTAAAGGCTCCTTAGAAAGTTGTTGTCCTGATAACTCAACTGAGTAAATGTAGGTGCAACACGACTCCCACCTCGCACTCAGGTGTGGTCCTGTATTCCAGACCTCATCCCGAGCCATGTCCTGCTACGACCGATGTCCCTCCACCTCCTGCGGCCCCACCCCGCTGGCCAACAGCTGCAATGAGCCCTGCGTCCGGCAGTGCCAGGACTCCACCGTGGTCATCCAGCCCTCGCCCGTGGTGGTCACCCTGCCTGGGCCCATCCTCAGCTCCTTCCCCCAGAACACCACTGTGGGATCCTCAGCGTCCGCGGCCGTCGGGAGCGCTCTGAGTGCCGGGGGGGTCCCCATCTCCTCGGGCAGCTCCTTGGGGCTTGGGGGCTTTGGCTACCCCGGGCTGGGCAGTGGCTACAGCCGGCCCTACCGGCGCTACAACCCCTCCCGCAGCGGCTTCTACGGGCCCTGCTAAGGCGGGAGGGAAAGCGGGAGAAAAAGACCAGGAATGCTGAATCCCACCCCGTCCCTGGAGCACGACTGAGCTCAGGATTTGCAAAAGCGATGTCAGATCCCTGCAGCTCCACCTGAACGGAGTCAGTCAGCCCCTGGAATGAGGCCACTACTCCTGGTTTACTCCTTTATGTTTCTAATCCATTTTGTAGCTCTGCTGCTCGGTGTATTTGGTACTACCGGGTATAAAAGTTTAAATTTAGGAAGTAGGTGGGGCTTGCTTCTCAGGGTGCATTGGAAGAAGAGCTCTGCCTGTGGAACACGTCCCCCTGAACCGAGCCTTTCCCCCCACACTGACCCCTGGTGCTTTGCAGGGCTTTAATCCTCTCGTTGGGATTAATAAAGTGATGCTTTTATTGTAACTCCAGTCTCCTGCTGGTTTTTTCCTTCC
Organism: Corvus hawaiiensis; assembly: GCF_020740725.1. Lineage (NCBI taxonomy): Eukaryota > Metazoa > Chordata > Aves > Passeriformes > Corvidae > Corvus > Corvus hawaiiensis. Next base: position 2,484,337 of record NC_063241.1, read on the forward strand.
CCTCCTGTTTTCCTTTGAAACTTTCTCAGGGTGAAATTTATCACTGAGTAGATCATCAATAGTCTGAGGGAGTTGGGAATGTTGGGAATGTTCAGCCTGGAGTGTGGAGAGCTCAGAGCACGTGCAGGATATGATTTAGATTTGCCACAGCCTCTGAAGGCACTAAACCAGTCGATTTTGAGGAAAAAATGTAGAAATTCTCATGTTGGGAAGGTTTGGGTCATTCCAATAACTCCAGTTATATAAATAATGTCTGCAGCATGTTGTCCCCAGGAGTTAAATTGCTCCCAGGAGTTAAATTGCTCATGGTTTATGTACCAGCCTGGCATCAGATGAAAAACCTCCCTCAAAGCTTCTTTCATCTCCAGGACCTGGGGTTCATTTCAATCCTTTGTTCCATCACACCCAGGACTCCGGAGTCAACACAAGGCTACAAATTTCAATTCATGCAGTAATTTGTCAACTCTTTGGTGCCTCTCCTGTCCTGGGAGCTCCGTGTTGTCACACAGAGATTTTAATTGAGGGTGGAGAGGGTGCAACTCCATTGCCGATCCATGAACGGGAGTTGGTGTGTCCTGGTTCCCCCTCCAAAGGCTCCCAAGTTCTTGGATGAACTCCGGGTGTTAATTACAGAACTGGCAGAGTATCATTGCCAGGCTACTAATGAGGCTTTTTCCAAAATGTGATCTCCCCTCCAAGAGCAGCAGTTTCTGTGCCTGGAGGGAAGGATGAGGAGGAGGAAGCATTCCTGGCTTATCTCAGTTTTACGGATGAAAGGGACACGTGAATTTTTCTTGGGAGTGATTCCTACTAGAAGGAATGAATTTTTTAAAATATCTAAAAAGATTACAGGATGTTGGATCGTAGAGATTTTGAGGAAAGGGAGGAGACAGACTCTCCTTTTAGAGAAAAACCTTTTGTAGAAAGGACTCTAATAGAAAAGAAGAGAATTTCCTCGTGGAGAGTTAAAGGGTTTTAGAAGACATGAAGATTTGGGCTTATTTTTTTCTAAAGATAAATTACAGAAAGGTTTAACAAAATAATTAAAGTTTCTGAAGGCGTTTACCTTGACTTAGGTGAAGTCCTTTGAGTGCTCCTGACTCACACACTTTGATTGAAGTCCTTACCCAGGGGATGTGGGCGCTGAGATCTCGCATCCCTTGAACCTCGGGGAGCCAAAACTTTGCATATTTGAGCCATTAGCGAGAAGTGCTGGGAACTTTGAAGTCCTTTGTTCCTCTGAAGGCCGAGCCCAGTCTTTGTACAAAGCCTCTTCGTTTGGAGTTAATTCCTATCTTTTGCTGAGTGCTCCCGATCCCAGCTTTTTGCATCCTTTCCGTGCAGGATTTTCCAGCAGGGACAAATCAAGCCATGATAAATGGGATGAAGAGCCGGGTGCAGATTCTCCTGACGCTGTCGTTTGGTTCAGACACAATACAGCCTCTAAACCCCAAAATTTGAATTAATCTCAAACATCCACCTTCACATTTAATTTGTTGTGAAAATTGCCTGCACATCCTGGCGACTTCCCGGGATTTCGGGCAGGAGTGGTGGTGACTCAGGCATGGAAATGATATTAAAATTCGTGTTTGGGTAAAGAAATGCATGTTTGTGGGTGCTTGGAATGGCTGAGTCCATAAAAAGTGGGAGAGCTGTGGCTTGGCCCAAGCAATTTCAGAACGTGTTTTGTTGCTCAGCAATTCTGGGTTTCATTTTCTTCCAGCTTTGCAGTCCTCAGGGAAAAATGCTGCTCCTCTCAGCCGTGTGTTTGTGTGGGAAGTGGGAAATTTGGGAATATCCACTCTGCATCTTGTGGTAAAGCTTGGAACGAAACACTGAGGCTCCACCTCAGAAAAAGAAAGGGATTATTCACCTAAAGGAGTGAAGTCTTGAATGAGGGCTAAACATCACAACACGCCCCTGAAGCAGTGTCTTAATGACTAAAACCAACCCTAAAACGTCCGCTGGCCTCAGGACTCGACTTAATTAATGCTGCCCTTTACCCGAGTCGCCACAGCCTCCCAAGCAATTAATTGGGAGCACAGGAATGAAGATGAAAGCTTCGGAATGGGAATGTAATAAGGGGAGCAGGAAAAGGGAGCAATCCCAAGGGGAGATTTCGAAACAAACAACAACAGGAGCCGATCAGTTTGGGGGGGATTTTTGCATGCAAAAGGATGGATCATTAAGGAATTCCATGCATAGGAGATGGCTCGGGATCACGGTATAAAAGCCTATAGGACAGAAGCCTTTTCCATCCACTTCTCCTGCCTCGTTCACCCCGGGAACAGGTGAGTCTGAACTTCCCTGGTGCCTTTTTAAATGCTAAAGTGCCACTTTGATGGCTGCTTTTATTGTATTTTTTTGCTGTTGGGTGTTCTTAGTCCTTTATAAATATTTCTAGGTTGGTTTTTGTTGGTTTTTTTTTTTTACCTCGAAGGGAAATTAGAAAGGTTTCTTTCTACCAAAAAGAAAGGCTTTATTTACCCGTGAAGCAGAGGGTGACAGGACAGGGAGGGTGCTGGGAATGTTGTCTCTCCAAACAAGCAGCTTTATCCTGCAGCAACATCTGCTCCAGGAACTCAAACCCACCTGGATTTCCAGGCTGGTGATGGATTTAAAAGCCCAGTTTTATGGCAATCAGCAGCTGCTCTGAATAGAAATCCTAAATAAATACTCCAAGCATCCTTTTCCAGCCTCCAAACACTCCAGTTCCTGGGAGGGCAGGGTGTCACCAGCCCCTTTTCCAGCTGGGGTGGCTTAAAACTGACCCTGGAGGAAGCTGGCAGCAGGAAAACCTGGATCAGCATCCTGCCTGCCTCTTAGTTTGGAGGGATATAAACAATCCTTTCCCAAAAGAGGAGGATTTGGGTCAGGTTTAAGCTTCCTGGGACCCTGCAAGCGCTCAAGAGTCTGCAGGGAGGCAGGGAATGTTTAATCACTGCTCCTGGAGGCAGTAAAAAAGGGCAAAAATGAGTTTAATGCCTTGTCCAGGGGGAAACAAAGCCCAAATCCTGGGAAAGGATGCTCAGGGGGAGCAGAGGGAAGGAGAATGCCGGCAATAATCCACATCCAGCCCCAAATCAAGGCTTTTCATGGCCAGCAGGGGATGGTGGGGGGTTTGACCTGATGAGTGACGACCTCTCCCCCCACCTTCTGTGTGTGCTTGGCTCTCTCTCACCCTCCTGGATGAATTCTAGAAAATTGCTCCAGCTTTGAAATCGGGTTTGATTTCTTCCCTGCGTTCCAGACCGCCTTCCATCCCAAGAAATGTCCTCCTACGATTTGTGTTGTCCCACCTCCTGCGGCCCCACCCCGCTGGCCAACAGCTGCAACGAGCCCTGCGTCCGGCAGTGCCAGGACTCCACCTACGTGATCCAACCCCCGCCCGTGGTGGTCACCCTGCCCGGGCCCATCCTCAGCTCCTTCCCCCAGAACACCGCCGTGGGATCCTCGGCGTCCGCGGCCATCGGGAGCACCCTCAACTCCGAGGGCGTCCCCATCAACTCGGGGAGTTCCTCGGGATTTGGGGGCTTTGGGTACAGCCGGCCCTCCCGCCGCTACAGCTCGCGCTTGGGGGAGCCGTGCTAAGGGAAAAGCGGGATAAAGCAGCCCGGAATGCTGGAGCATGACCCGATGCAGGACTGAGCTTCTGCTCCAGATGTGATGGGAGACGGCCACAGCTCCGCCTGAGCTGTGGGAGCTCCTCAATCCAGGCCTTTGCTTGTCTTATTCTTTGATATTTCATATTTCTGATGAAGTATTTTTATTTCCTGTCGCTTTGTTGTCTCAGTCCACGGCAGCTCCGAGAGAAGAATCCCAGGATGAAAAGCCGTAAGAGTTCTTGTTGAATCCTAGAAATATTTACTTACACTTTGTACTTTTTTATTCTGCTGTTTTGCTCTCATTAAAGTCCCAAAGTTGCATCACACTCCAAGTCTCCTGCTGTTTATTGGAAAAACTTGGAAAACTTTTAGCAAAAAGCTCATTTTCCGCAAAATTTTCTTATTGTTCCTCTGTTTTATACAGTGAAAGGGGGCAGCAGAGGTTGCAGGAATTCAGCCTAGAGAAGAGAAGCTTTGGGGTGGCCTAATTGTGACCTTCCAGGACCTGAGGGTCCTGGAAAAAACATGGAGAGGGAGGGCAAGGGCAGGGAGTTACAGGACAAGGGGGGATGGGTTTGGAATGACAGGGAGGGCATTTAGATGGGATATTGGGGAGGAATTCTTCCCTGTGAGGGCGGTGAGGCCCTGGCACAGGTGATTCCATGGATTCCCCATCCCTGGCAGTGCCCAAGGCCAGGTTGGAGAGGTCTTGGAGCAAACTGGGATAGTGGAAGGTGTACCTGCCCACGGTCCAGATGATCTTTAATGACCCTTCCATGATTCCATGATCTCCAGAGTTCAAGGACAGGCTGAATTTTCACCTGAAATCCTTCCTCATTTTCCTGGGATGGAAAAGTGTTCCAGGAATCTGTCAGTCATGGCTTTGCAGCTCCGAACAAGCCGGCCACAATCTTTTCCTTCCGGAATGAGTGAAGGAAAGAAAGTCAGGGACCTGGGATGTGATTGCAGCAAAAGGCAGGTGAGGGGTAAACCATGGAAAAGAAAAATGCCTTGTGCACAGGGTTTATCCCGAATATTCCTGGCAAATCCTGGCTCCGAGTGGACGGATTAGAATCCCACATCCACCAGCCTTGGTGGCACCAAACGTTGGTCTGCAAGGAAGGTGGAGCTGACACCCAGGGCAGCGCTAATTGCACTCATCCAATTTGAAACATAATTAAAATCTGCATTTGAAAGCTCACGCAAACAGGTCTGAAAAAGAAACAAAACCCTCCCGTTCTGGGTGTGTTGTTTTGCAGAGCTTCTGGTGAGTAAATAATTTCTCCCCTCGAGTGTGAATTAATTTTTGGGCTTGTTTTCTGCTGTTCCCAGCAGAATTCCAGCCGGGAATTCCACACTACCCCAGCTCCTTGCAGGAATCCTCTGCAGATCCATCCAGGAGTGAGTGACATTTATTTCTGGACAAAACCAGAAGTCGTAAATCCATCCAGGAGTGAGTGACATTTATTTCTGGACAAAACCAGAAGTCGTAACAGAAATTGTATATTTGCCACAGGAAGATGCCAAAGTAAACCTCGAGCCTGAATGATTTGACATAGTTCGTGACAGAATTTGAATAAAATTAACAACTAAATGAGCTCCAGTCAGGTGTGAACCTGGAGGATTTCAGATCTCCCTGTGCCTTCAGGGGGGCTGTTTGAGGAGGGGTGAAATCCCAGGCTCTGCCTACCCCAAAAACCATCTCAGATCACACGTCCACAGCTTCATCTGCCTGGGATGGGTGGCAAATTCCAGCCAGGAACAAGGGGTGCCTTCGATAACCCAAAATTCCAGACAGACACGGCCAGAGGGGCTGAGTGAAACGCCTTAAACCACAGGAACATCTTGAGGTTTGAACAATTCCCCATCCAGGGTGATCTGGGCAGGTTGGAGAGGTCGGACTGGGCCAACCCCAAGGGCAAAGTCCCAAAGCCAGGTGAGGGCAATCCCAGGAACCCAGAGAGGGGATTCTCCCCCTTGGCTCTGCTCTGGGGACATCGACCCGGAATTGTGTCCAGTTCTAGAATCTGGCCAGATTATTGTGGGAACCTCAAATGGCTCCAGAAGGTCCACATGAGCTCAGTCCAGAATTAGGGTTGAGACAAAAGTAAAACCCAGCAGAGAAGGGAACTCGGGAGTTGCAAGGATTTTACAGAGGCTCCAAGCCTTTGAGGAACTAATTCTTCATAATGAGCTAATTAATTACAATTCAAAATGAATTGCAGATGCCACTCTTGCCAGGGAAATTCTCTCTGCTTCTCTGTGGATTTTGGGATCGCTTCTGTGCCTGGAGACTTTACCCGGGGATGACTGTGAGTAACCTCCCAGTTCCATTTTGATTAAAAATCTCTTTTTTCAGATGTTCAGTCACTCACAGGTCTCTCAGGAGGATGTTCTCACATTATGCAAGAAGTCTTAATTATAATCTGAATATTTAGGTCCGGCCTTGATGGCAAAAATCTGTGAACTCTTAATTCACTCACTTTAATGCATCTCAAAATCAGGCCATTAAGTCATTCTGAGTGTACAATCAAATAAAGGCTGGAGTTAGAACAATATTTATTGCAATTATTTACCAGAAAGGCTCCAAACAGCTCTGAAAATGTTGCCAGATATATTTTTAAATTCTCAGACAGATTTTAAATGTGTTTTGTGTTATCAAGCAAATCTCGCACGAAGGAAGAATTTAAAAAATTGAGGAAAATAAAATAATGAAAATAAACTGTGGATGGTGTTATGCAAATTAATTCCTCAGCTAACTTCCTTGAGAGGAAATAATTTCTGAAAACAGCTGCTAATTCCTTACAACATGGAGAAATACTGAAGAATGCACAGCCAAAAACAGCCAAGGAAATATTTTTGAGAATCCCCTTGAAATAGGAGATGGCTCAAACCAAACCTTGAACTTTTCTTCTTGATTTAAAAGAAAGCAGCTGTAATTCCAGCAGATAGAAACAATGCCATCAATTTCACAGCCCAATCACTGCCCTGCACCCCCAAATCTTCAGAACATATGATTAAATAAGATACAAGAATTCAGATCTAGGTCAGGCATCTGAAATGTGCCAGGGACGGGACATTTGCATGGTGGCACTTGAATAAAGCTGCTGATAAACTTTGAAGTTCTCGGGAAGCTCTGCCCAAGCCAAACAAGTTTCTGTTCCCAGGGGATCCCCACAAAGCCAGCCCTAATTTAGGGGTGATTTACATGTCTCAGGAGTGGATGTGCAAGGAGAGCAAGAACCTCGGAGGTAATGCCTGGATCCAGGATTGCTCATGGATTTGGGGTTGGAAAAGAGCTCCAGGATCATCAATCCCAACCTGTGATTGATCCCCACCTGGTCACCCTCGATGTCTCCTCGTTCCTGGGGCACCTCCAGGGATGGTGACTCCAAACCTCCCTGGGCAGTCCCTTCCAAGGCCTGTCTGCCCTTTCCGTGGAAAAATTCCTTCTTCCTTCCCTAGAGAGCCTCTCCATGCCTGGAGGTGTCCAAGGAATGACTTGATGTTGGGCTGGTGACAAGGCTGGGATTGGGAACAGCTTGGACTCAATGATCCTGGAGCTCTTTTCCAACCTCAGGGATCCCGGGATTCTGTGAAAAGCAGCTCAGACCTCCAAATACTCATGGCTTGCCTTCCAAAATCTGCAATTCTCCATTAATTCCCCCAGGATTTACCTTGCAGAGGAGTGCACAAGGGACTGCATTATGCAAATGAGGCTTAATCTCCTGTAATGACACCAAGCAGATCCCAAAGAGGTTTGAAGGCTGAATAAATCCTGCTGAATTAATCACTGTAGTGTTCCCAGGAATGAACCTGACCCAGAATATTTTAAGATGAAAGCACCTTGTGGTCAGATAGACAAACCACAAGATAAGGAAGTGAGGCAGTAAAAACCACAAATACTGAGGCAAAAAAACCTGTAATCAGTCGTGGCCCATAAATCACGTCTGGCACAAAGAGTGGCCCAAGTTGTTGGGCAACTCAAAACTCAGTATAAAAACCCGACCAACTCCAGGCTGTCCCAGCCATTTCTCTTCCCTCCTTTGCCATTGTGAATAAGGTGAGTTTGAACCTATTTATTCTCTTTATATAACCAGCTTTTGCCTTGATTTTGTAGTTTTCCCTCCCTCCTGTTGTGGCAGTTTTTTCTCAGAGGGAAGAAGGGGTTTTATTCCAAAGAGGGGGTTTTCTGTTGTTAGCGAGTTGTAAAAATCATTAATTAGCCATGCTGGCCATTCAGGGTTATTCGTTCAGTTTTGGGATCCAAGCAAGTTTTAAGGTTGTGCAGCTGCACTTAAATATCAGCAGTGAATTCTTGGGCCTGTTCAGAGTCCTGTGACTGCATCCCACCACAGCCCAAGTGGAGAATTCACCTGAGGCCAGAACATGAAGAGCATTGAAAATTCAGTTTCCTTCTCAATTTGCTCCTTGATCAACTCCTAAACATATCCTTGGGAAGCTGCTCTTTTCCTGATAAATGTGGGTGTAACACAGTACAGAATATTCCTGTATTCCAGAATTCCCTCCGGCCACAGCCATGTCCTGCTACGACCTCTGTGCCCCCACCTCCTGCGGCCCCACCCCGCTGGCCAACAGCTGCAACGAGCCCTGCGTCCGGCAGTGCCAGGACTCCACCGTGGTCATCCAGCCCTCGCCTGTGGTGGTCACCCTGCCTGGGCCCATCCTCAGCTCCTTCCCCCAGAACACCACCGTGGGATCCTCGGCGTCCGCGGCCGTCGGGAGCGCTCTGAGTGCCGGGGGGGTCCCCATCTCCTCGGGCAGCTCCTTGGGGCTTGGGGGCTTTGGCTACCCCGGGCTGGGCAGTGGCTACAGCCGGCCCTACCGGCGCTACAACCCCTCCCGCAGCGGCTTCTACGGGCCCTGCTAAGGCGGGAGGGAAAGCGGGAGGAAAAGACCAGGAATGCTGAATCCCACCCCGTCCCTGGAGCAGGACTGAGCTCACGGCTGCAGTTTTTGGATGCCGCATGAGACACCCCCAGGCTGGAGTTTAAGGAGCTGTGGGAGTTTGGCATCTCCCCAAACCAGGCCTTTGCTTGTCTTTCGTTGTGCTTTACTTCATATTTCTGATCAAATGTCTTTTCCTGCTTTTTTGTTTGTTTTTGTATTTGATAATAGGCAAAATATTAATTGTTAGCAATTGTTCTGCATGGCTGGATTAGCACAGGTCATTCATCAATGAAGAAGGAAGATTTCCACTTGCTGAGTGTGCCACTGCGAGAGGGATGAGTGGGTTCTGTCCTTACTGGACCATGGAAATGTGTTCCTGACTTTCACATTGCTTCCTTCCCTTCCTCAACCCATTAAATTGGTGCTGCATCACACCCCGAGTCTGCCTGACCTTCTTTGCTCTCCCAGCCCCTTTTCCAGTGCCTTTGGAAGTCCCCACTTCCAGAAAACACGACGCAAATAATTAATTCCAACTTCAAAGGAGAATGAGTCTGAGTCCAGTGGTGGAAAATGTTTAAAATCAAGCCTGAGACCCCTTACCAAAGGTAGAAAGGGACGACCTTCACCTGCAATGGGTGTCTCCTGCTGGGACATAAACAGGGAATATTTAAAGATGTGATACTTGGGAGCTCAGCTGAGATGCCTCAAGAAAAAAGTGGAGGGAGAGGCAGCAAATGGGGCAGCCCTTTGGGCACAGCCTGGAGCTGTTTGGGTGCAGCATCTCCAGGCAGCTGAGCTCAGCCCCTGGTGAGTCTGGGAGGGGAGGCAGAGAAGGATGGGAAGTGCTCCTGCAGGGGAATGAGCCTTTGGAATTTGCTGGGCTGGGAAACAAGTCTGGGACAGGAGATGGGAAACAAGTCTGGGATAAAGAGATGAAAGGAGTGAAATTTAAAGAATTTTTAGTTCTAACCATTTCTTAGGGTGTTTTCTTAAGCGGTTGTGTCTGGCAGAGCTGAGCTTTATCAGGCACTGCTTTACTCCTCCTGGACTGTCTGTGCCGGGATCAAGGTGCTGTTTAGACACCAGAGCTTTGCTCCCTGAAGGAAGAAGGTTTGGAAAGCTTCCCCTGAAGGCTCTGGATGACTCAGTCTCCTGTCAGCCCATAAAACTCCTGTTATCTCTGAAAAGTCTTGCTTGGAGTCTTTGTCTGCCTGTCCAGACTGAGGCTGAACTGTAATTAAAGATGTTGATGAGGTTGTACTGACTGCAGTCATTAGTGGAACGAAATTAAAGGAGGTAAACAAAAGAATTATTAATTTTAAGGAAGAGGTTTCCTTAATAAACAACAAAAGACAGTGGAAAGTTGGCAGTTTGATGTTCTATTACAGGAGGAGCTTGGTCTGGATTAAATGCTTAATTTAATATTTTTTGCCATCTCAGCCGAAGCTGTTCCCTGACCAAAGGTGATGAATTCCAAAAAGTCAATGGCTCCAAAGGGTTGTGACTGAGGCACTGCTGAGAAGGTGCCTTGGACATGTTAAGGTGGATATTCCTCATGACAATATTAATTTCCTTTACCCTTTCAATTCCCTTCTCATTAATTGAACCAAACTCCTTCCCAGATTGCAAAAAAACTCCCCTCAAATTTGGGGTGTTTCCTCCAAGCACTCGGAAATCACATCACGAGCATCTGATATGCAGCAAGCTTTACAAAACAAAATAAAAGACAATCCCCAAGCGTCACTTCCCTCCTTCATTCCTGTCACAAATGTTCTTTTTGGGTTAAAATGTGGTGTGGCAACAAGTAAAGCACAATTCTAAGGAAAAAAGGGAAATGTGGCTGGGTTTGCAGTCAATTAGAAAGTGATATATTCAGTGCTGCAGAAAATGAGTGGGATTTTTGTGTTAGACAGAATGTTTTTCACAGGGAAGAATTTTCTCTGAAGAGCTGGAACAACTTGGTCCCACAGAAATAAAAATAAACCCACGAGATGTTTTCGCAGTCCCCTGAAATATTTGCTGTCAGTGAAAATCCATTTCAACACCGAATTCTGAAAAGCTGAAGCCAGAGCTGCAGCATCTCCTGGGTTTACAGGGAGTAGGGAAGAGGCAGGAAGGCTCTGGAGAGCTTTTATGGCTTTCTGGGGCTGCCTGGAGGATCTGAGCCATTCCTGCACCTTTATTAAGCAGTCCCTGCAGGAATTGTTGGTTTGCTTTGCATTTGGCCGGGTTCCCAGCAGGGAAATTGGTTTATGTTTATTAGGGGTTTATCCTGGCCACGGATGAAACCCACGATCCACGAGGCCGCTTTCATCTCCTCCGTTTGCATCCATTAAATATTCCCGACTCCATCATGCCAACTCCACCTTCCAAAGTGGGGATGAGTCAAAATCCGATTTGTTTAGGAATTGGCTCTTCTCTCTGGCATTTTGGGCACACACCTGGGAGCAGCCCCTGCCGTGGCAGCGAGAGTTTTAATTGGAGTCCTGAGTGTGCAACTTCAGCCTTGATAAGCGCCCAGGAGATTTTGGATCGCTGCTCCTTGTAATATTCCAATGAGCAACATCCTGAAGCTTTTGGCTCCAGGGAGGGGAAGATGGAGCCAGCCAGACAAGTGGGACTTAGGAAGTAGAATTGGGGCTCTTTTTATCTTCTCTGTGGTTTTTGATGAGTTGGCTTTCAAACTACACTCTTAGAGTCAATAGTTAGTTATTGTTGTAAAGGAATGTCAGAGAATCAGGGAATGGTTTGGGTGGGAACGGGCCTTAAAAATCATCTAAACCACGGGCAGGGACACCTTCCACTATCCCAGGGTGCTCCAAGCCCCGTCCAACCTGGCCTTGGACATTTCCAGAGATGGGGCAGCCACAGCTGCTCTGGGCAACCAATTCTTTACCATTTCTGTGTGCAGTGAGAACATTGGGAAAGTCTGGTCAAGCTTAAAGGCCAGGAGAGTTTCCATCCATCGTGTCACTGGTGGGGGTCATCCCAAACTGGGGACATCAAGTGACTCATGGCTGGAATTGTGCAAATTCTGATTTGTATTTCAAGGGCAAGCTAGAAGAGCTGGAGCTGGTGAGGAAGTTCGTGACATCCATCAGGAACCTTGGCCACCCATTTGAACCCCTGGTCATGTTCAAAGAGTCCATCCCTGCCCATTTGCTGCTCACTCCCCATTTGCATGTCTGAGTGGTCGAGGGAAATGTTTTGGGAACTTGGAACACTTTTGTTCTTCAAAAGTCTCCAAGCAGGGTTTCTTTCCCAGGAGATGTTGGGGAAGATACTCCCAGTTCAGGGCTGATTTGCCTGTCTCTGCCTGGGAGATTAAACATGAGGAGTGACTGGAATGCTCAGCCCTGCCCTTCGGTCTGCTCCTGCATTGTCTGCAATTACTTTTTAATCTGGAAATTGCCTTTGAAAAGGAACTGGAATTGCTGCACACTGAGGTGCTCTTTGAGACGTGCAAAGTGAAAGCCAGGATTGGCTTTCAAAGAGGAAAAAAAGGAACAAGAACATTACAAACGTCTCTAAGTAACTGCTATTAATTTGGGGAACAATTTTGCATAATGGTGCAAGGCCTAGCAGGGGAAAGTAATAATTTAGTGGCAGATGTAAAAGGGTTTGGTGTCTTTGATGACCCCAAAGATGAGCTTGGGCAAGGCTTTGAGTGTCTCTGAGCAGCCTCAAATTCCCAGCCATCCTCCATTTGACCTCAATTGTTGTCCTGGAGTTTGATGGAGGGAGAAAACCCAACCTGGAGACTCCTGAGATGAAGGACTTGGACACTCAGTTCCCAAATTGTGTCTCAGATTCCATCATGGAAGTGGGGTGCTTTGATATTAAAGGAATATATCAGGCTGCTGATCCTCTTTCACCCTCTCTGCTGAGTCAAGAAAATAAAATCTATTCCCTCAAATAATCCATTTCCCAATACCTTTGAGAGTGGTGGAGTTTGATCAGCTCTAAATGCTTTCAGTAATAAAGTTATTTCCTTTATTTCCTCTGTTTGAGAGGAATTGGGCAAAATTCTGAGGCAGAAACAGAAATTTTCTGCCCTTTTCAGAGCAAGATGTGCCAAAAACTTATGCCCTCCATGCAGAGGCAAAGGGATTTCACAGGGAAGTTCACTGCATCTTTCCTGATGGTTTTATTCATCTGTGTCATGGTTCCTTAGGATGCAGAATAATTTCCTGAGTAACCCAGATGATTCAGCTTCTGACCGGGAATTAACCAGGCTTGTAAGATTTGAGGATAAAAGAAACCTCTCCAGAGGAATGCATACATTACAGGGAGGAAATGAAATCCAGGCAAGAAACACAAACAGAGGGGAAAAGTAAATCCCCTGCCGGGTGTATTTTGCATATGAGGAATCGTTAGCAATTGCCTGGTAATGGGCTACAAGCACAATTTGTGTCTCAGGTCCTCGGGCTCTCCGGGCCAGGGTATAAAACCAGCCCGGTCAGAGGAGCTAAAATCACTCCTGCTTTATTCTCCTTGGAGAAAAGGGTAAGTCTTGATCTGTTTCCTACTTTTCCATGTCCTGCATTGTTGTTGGTCTTGTATTTTCTTTTTCTACTGTTTGTCTGTAGCAGTGCAAGGTTTGTGCCCTTTAAAATTGTAGGGGAGGCCTCGAAGCAGCTTTTTCTCCAGGGAGGGACATTCTGTGAAGGGGTGGAGGTTGTTCGTGCTCTGACCCCGGATTCAGCCTCGTTTGGCATTTGCGTCACCCAAATCTTTTGGTTCCAAGGGGTTCCAACCTCTGCCTGGGCATTGCTCAGCAGCTGGATGTGGGGAATCCCTGCAGAGGTTTCGGCTCTCAGAATGGAATCACAAAACATTTGGGGTTGGAAGGGACCTCTGGAGATCTCCCAGTCCATCCCCGGGGTCAGCCGGAGCAGGTGACCCAGGAAAGACTCCAAGTGGGTTTGGAACGACTCCGGAGAGGGAGACTCCAGGGCAGGAGGGTCTGAGTGTCTCCAGAGGGAAATTCCCTGAACTCCCTTGCTCAGAGCAACCTGTGCCGGGGCCTCACCTCTCTCACGGTGAAATTTCTGCTCCTCACTTTTACTTGCTGAGGAATTGTTTTTTTTTCTCTCTCTTTTGGGGCAGAGCTTTTCCCTGCTTTTCTGACAGCCTGGTCCTCACTTCCCCACTTATTTCAGAGCTGCGGGAGGAGTGTGGTGGGAAAGGAGCTCTCAGAGCTGCTCAGGAGGAGGTGGAGCTGCCCTTTGTAGTGTGGAGAGGTTTGGGCTTTACTGAAATCTCCTTTCAAGCCAACACCAACCCTTTACTCCATTCTCCACGTAGTCCTTTGTGCTCTCCATCACCGTAGCAGCTTAATTACGTGACTAATTACAAGCTGTTCCTTGTATTCCCTTCTTCCCTGTGTTCCAGACTCGCACCCCACAGCCATGTCCTGCTACGACCTCTGTGCCCCAACCTCCTGCGGCCCCACCCCGCTGGCCAACAGCTGCAACGAGCCCTGCGTCCGGCAGTGCCAGGACTCCACCTACGTGATCCAACCCTCGCCTGTGGTGGTCACCCTGCCCGGGCCCATCCTCAGCTCCTTCCCTCAGAACACCGCCGTGGGATCCTCGGCGTCCGCGGCCGTCGGGGATGCTCTGAGTGCCGGGGGCGTCCCCATCAACTCGGGCAGCTCCTCAGGGCTCGGAAGCGTGGGATATTCTGGTCTGGGGGGCCTTTATGGGAGGTCCTACCGGCGCTCCAACCGCTGTGGGCCCTGAGGAAGCCTTGGGACAGCCGGGAAGGAACAACCAGGAGACGGAAAGCGCGATCCGGATGCAGGACTGAGCCCGTGCCCACTCGCTTGCTGACCCCCCGCAGCTTTGCCCTGAGCTCATGGGGCTGCAGGAGCTTGGCATTTCTGATTCGATGCCTTTCTGTGGTATCAGGGAGGTGAAAAATGTCACTCGATTGTTGCTGGGTGTCCAGCTGTAAAGCACTGCCTTGAAATGGGTGATTAATTTTAATCCATATTCAACCCTTCTGCTTTCTTACGCTGTACATTTTTTTTTAAATTCCACTTCTTGCTCATTAAATAGATGGTGCATCACAATTTGTGGTTTGCAATGTTCCTTCTCGCTCTTCCTCTTTGGAGCCTTCTCTGGGAGAAATTTGCCTGTGCATAAATTGTGAGTACCAGGCAGATCTGCATTTAAGTTAGACCACGCTAATTACTGAGGACTTAATCACAGATAAATATAAGCAATGAATAATATCCTTTTTTTTTGGTAGGGAATATTTTCCCTTTGTCTCATTTCTGGAAGAACAATTTGAAATAATCACCCCTGGCTAACAAAAAAGGGAGGGAAAGAGGTGGGAAAGCTAAAGCTGCTTTACAGACAAAGCAGGGAGGAATTTGCTCCCAATATCCCATCTAAACATCCTCTCCATTAATTTGAACCCATTTCCCCTTGTCCTGTCACTCCAGGGCTTTGGAAACAGTTTCTTCCCACATTTCTGGTCGGCTCCTTCAGACACTGGAAGGTGAAATTAGGTCACCCCAAGTCTTCTCCTCTTCAGGCTGAACAAACCCAGGCAGAACATTTAAAACCCAACAAATAAAATAAAAACTTAGGCCTGGTTCTTCCTTTGTTGTCTTGCTAGTTTAGAAAGGCTGCAATTATGTTTTAATTGCTTGCTAAATGATGTGGTGATTGAGGGGCCTTTCGGGTGCCACCAGAAATCCTCAGAGCAAGAACAATTACTCAGAACCTCGGGGAAGATAATGACGGCTAAATTGCTAAACAAACATTCCTCAACATCGTGTTGAGTACCACAATTAAACTCCCATTCCACATTTTAAAGACATGCAGCAAGGGCAGATCCTTTGATAAGGCTCCCTCAGCACCCTGGGGAGTTTTGCTCCCGGAGGAAAATAAAGAACAAATGAAAACCAGAGAGGCTTTTGTGCAACACAAACAGGGGTTTATTGTCAGAGAGAAGAGCAGCAGTGGAGCACAGGGAATCCAGGCAATCGCAGGGGCAGCAGGGGATGCAGGACTCGTGCTCTGGGAGCAGGGCCTCGCTCAGGACCAGGATACAGCAAGGGGA
The DNA here is from genome assembly GCF_020740725.1 of Corvus hawaiiensis. Classification (NCBI taxonomy): domain Eukaryota; kingdom Metazoa; phylum Chordata; class Aves; order Passeriformes; family Corvidae; genus Corvus; species Corvus hawaiiensis. Next base: position 2,499,927 of record NC_063241.1, read on the forward strand.
TGGAGGGCTCAAGGTATCCCGAGGGGATGGGGAGCTCAGGGCATTCCCGAGGGAATAGGGGGCTCAGGGCATTCCCGAGGGGATAGGGGGCTCAGGGTATCCCGAGAGGATGGGGAGCTCAGGGCATTCCCGAGGGGATGGAGGGCTCAGGGCATTCCCGAGGGGATGGGGAGCTCAGGGCATTCCCGAGGGGATAGGGGGCTCAGGGTATCCCGAGGGGATGGGGAGCTCAGGGCATTCCCGAGGGAATGGAGGGCTCAGGGCACACCTGGCACAGGAGCTCCTGCCCGGTGTCCCCATGGCCCGGGCTGGGCTCCAGGGCTGCCACTGCCCCTGGGGGCTGGCACTGCCAGGGGCGCTTTAGAAAACCCCACAGCTCCCGCGGCGGGACCTGCCCCATCTCTGGAAGCCGGGCAGGGAATAGCCCAGGCCCCGGGAGGAGAAGCCGGAGCTGTAGGACCTCCCGCCATTGCCAAAGGAGCCCCCATAGCCCCCGAGGGAGCCCCCATAGCCAATGTCACCTCCATAACCCAGGGAACGGCCGTAGCCAAGGGAGCCCCCATATCCAAGGGAGTCCCCATAGCCCTGGGAGCCCCCATAGCCCCCACAGCTTCCCAGGCCAAAGGAGCCCCCATAGCCCCGGGAGCCCCCATATCCAAGGGAGCCCCCATAGCCCTGGGAGCCCTCATAGCCCTGGGAGTCCCCGTAGCCTGAGAAGCCCCCATAGCCCCGGGAGCCCCCATATCCAAGGGAGCTTCCATAACCCCCATTGCCCCCATAACCTCCTAACCCAAAGTAGCCTCTATAACCACGGGACCCCCCCAACCCAAAGGAGCCCCCATAACCCTGGGAATCTCCATAAGGTCCCCACCCAAAGGAGCCCCAGTTACCCAGGGAGCCCCCATAACCTCCAGAGACAAAGGAGCCCCCATAGCCTGAGGAGCCCAAATAGCCCCCGTAACCCCCATAACCTCCCAGCCCAAAGGAGCTCCCGTAGCCCTGGGAGCTCCGGGAACTGAAGGAATGTCCCAACCAGGCTGGGCCTGATGATGCCACAACGCTCTCCTGAGGGCAGGAGCTGAGGATGGGGCCCGGGATGGTCACCACCACTGGCGGGGGCTGGATCAGGGCTCTGGAGTCGGGGCACTGCTGCACACAGGGCTCGTTGACGCTCTCAGCGATGGGCTGAGGGCAGCTCACCCCACAGGACTCACTGGAGCAGGACATTCTTCTGTGCTGGGAGGCTGCAACACACACCAGAAAGGACTTTTAAGCTAAATTGGCTGAGAAGAGATGAATTAAAATTATTAAGCATTGGCTCTGTGTTTGAAATATCAGAGGGAAACAGATAAATTCAAAGATGCTGTCAAAGAAATCTCACTCTTGTATCAAGTCCACTTTTAACCTTCCTCTCACCATGATCATCCTTACGAGCAGAAATTCTGTGATGGATAAATGAAATAAATCTGTAGCAACCTGTGGCAAAGATTCACTCAAAAGTGTGAGACCAGCGAGACAGAAGCCAAGAGGAACAGAAAAAAAGACTCATTGACTTTATGTAGTAATTCAGATTTTATGAGGATGAGTGACACCACTTACCTTCTTCGCTGTAGGGATGGGAACAAGAGCAGTGGATGCACGGCTGAGGGTGATCTGAGCTTTTATATCCTCCTCAAAGCCACCCTTTGTGCCTCTCATCCTCATTTATTACAAAACCAACGCGATAGTGGGTGCTTCGATTCTGTCACCTCAGCACTGTCCCTCCCAAACTCGTGTGGGTATGATGCAACAGGTGATGGCAATCAGCTCCCTCTGAGGGCAACTTGAGGGGCTCTGAGGAACTTGCAGCTGAAGGGTGGCCACGGAGACATCGATTAAAGCCAGTCCTGCTTTAGTCCCATTTTAATGGGACATTTTAATGGTCAAGGAAGTACTTCCATGGTGTGAAGCCCTTTGTGGTCCCACCTTCACCAGGTGAAGGTCACCCAACCGGACCTAAAATTTTGGCTCTGAGAGGACACAAATTCTCCTTGTAGCTGAGTAGGGATCTATAAAAGTTGCCCCCAAAGAGGCAGAAATTGGTACAGCCAGAATAGGCCTTGGCCTGGAGGTAATTCCAAACTTGTCACTATTTAATTTGAAATCTCTACTTCCAGAAGTTCAGTTAGAAACACATTAAAAATCATGATTGTCTTTCCCCCACCCCCAAAGTACCGAGCACTATAGAAAAAGAGAGAATTTAATAAAGTAGTATTAAAATAAAAATAAATTTTATTAGGATGAGTCTGGGACATCCTGCAGTTATTTCTTTTCTTTCCTCTTGCAATTGTTTTCTAATTTTACAATATTGCAAAAGAGAGGCAATAAATTACTTCTAAATTGTAAAATAGCTCTGCTTGTGAAGTGTCATCAGGATTTGCTGATAATAATGAGAGGTACCTGGAGGATAATGACTTTAAGCTGCCTCACAAATACTCATTAATAGTCAGTGCTTGCAATTTCTGTTATTATCCTATTAAATGAGGGCCAGGAGTTATGAGGATTTATTCTGAGTTAGGAGCTCCCTTGTTATGAAACAGCATAATTTAAAAATACGCCAACCAATGTCACTCCTCTTGATTCCCTGATCAGCCTCTAATTAATAATTTCCATTCTGGCAATGATTTGATTTTCACTCCTGATATGAAATTCTTTATTTTATTAAGTATTAATGTGTTGTGGGTGATTATGACAAGTCCATGGTCTGGACTATTGAATGCAGCTCCTTCTTAATGTATGAGGCAGCATTTTGCTGAAATGCCTTAAATTTTAGGAGAGAAAAAAGAACCTGATTGCAAATTACCTGAATTTTCAGGCTTAACTATCGATGTTCTGCAAAAAGTGGTGTCAGACTGGTGTTCTAAAATCTCTACTCTTGGACTCTCACCTGGAAATGTTTTGTCCATGAAGTTGCACCTCATGACACAGAGCCCTCAGCTCACACATCTCTCAATCGGCGCTCCTGCCCAAGCTTTGGGTGCTGACATTTCTGTGCTCGTGTCTAACACACCAAATACGAGTTTCAAGTGAGTGTTCATAAAGCCTCTCATCGTCCTGGAAGGATCTGGAACATCCTCAAAGTGTCCCTGCCTCCATGACATTCCAAAGCCAGCAGGGAATGGCACAATGGAACCCACCTTGGAATTCACGAGTAATTAGTGGTGTTTGAGCTGCAAACAGATCTTAAACCCCCTCATGTTTCTCAAGCATTTGGAGATAATTGATATTCTCTTTCTTTTTGATACCTGTTTCCCTCTTTTTGTGCAGCTTCCGTGGATTTTCACAGGATTCACTTAAAAACCACCGTTTTAAAAAGACAGATAAATTAATTAATTTGAACTCATCGAACCTAAAGCCAATGCTCATGATGGGGATTACTATCTCATCATTCACCAGCTCGATGCCCTCAAGTCTGTCCTGACATCGTCTCACGCCCATTTTTGCGCGTGGGGAGTGGCAGTGCAAAGCCAGCAGAATTAAATCCCTCCATGTGAGGGTTGTTTTGCTGCTGTGTGGGACCTGAGGCACGGAGGGTGTTTTGTCCCTGTAAGCACTTTGGGAAATGTATAAAAGCTGTCGCGACTCGGAGCCTCTCCATCCACATCTCCCGAGTTATTCGCCTTGGTGAACAGGGTAAGTCCAATTTGAACTCCTCTATCCTTCTCTATCCTTTTTTCCCATCCAATTCATTAATGTTATGAATTGGTAGATTAAAAAACCGTGGGTCTCAGAAGGCTGTTAGAGAATAAAAGGTAAATTCTTACCATGCCACCTGGAATAACCATTTCCCAGGCATTTTAGTTCCAGTGCGTGACTATAAAATTTAAAAGTATTTGAGTGATCATTCCCACCTTGTGGGAATATTTCTTCCAGAAGGGTAAATTTTCTGGTTTGGAAGCTGAGGGCTACTTGGGAAGGAATATGAAACAATAAAAACTGCTGGTTTGTATCTGAAACTTCTTAACTTGTTATAGATACATTGCTAGATTTCAGCTGCTCTTAATAAATTTATAAAGAGATGAAAGGAGACTTGTCACGGTATAATTAGTGTAGGAATCACCAGAGATTACACCAGATGTCTTCATCTGTGAGTGACGTCTCAGGGATCCTGACAGCAGAGTCTAGAATGTGATTTCTGTGGTCAGATAAAGGTCAGATTTGGAAGGCAATGAACTCTGAGCCCTCAAAATTTCCATTGGAAAGCACAGGCAGAGTCAGGTGGAAATTTCAGGATCTGAAATCTGTTTCCTGGTGTGTGTTGCAGCCTCCCAGCACAGAAGAATGTCCTGCTCCAGCGAGTCCTGTGGGGTGAGCTGCCCTCAGCCCATCGCCGAGAGCGTCAACGAGCCCTGTGTGCAGCAGTGCCCCGACTCCAGAGCCCTGATCCAGCCCCCACCGGTGGTGGTGACCATCCCAGGCCCCATCCTCAGCACCTTCCCTCAGGAGAGCGTTGTGGCATCGTCAGGCCCAGCCTGGTTGGGGCGTTCCTTCAGTTCCCGGAGCTCCCAGGGCTACGGGAGCTCCTTTGGGCTGGGAGGTTATGGGGGTTACAGGGGCTCCCTGGGCTATGGGGGCTCCCGGGGCTATGGGGGCTCCTTTGGCTCTGGAGGTTATGGAGGTTCCCTGGGCTATGGGGGCTCCTCAGGCTACGGGGGCTCCCAGGGCTATGAGGGCTCCCAGGGCTATGGGGGCTCCCTTGGATATGGGGGCTCCCGGGGCTATGGGGGCTCCTTTGGCCTGGGAAGCTGTGGGGGCTATGGGGGCTCCCAGGGCTATGGGGACTCCCTTGGATATGGGGGCTCCCTTGGCTACGGCCGTTCCCTGGGTTATGGAGGTGACATTGGCTATGGGGGCTCCCTCGGGGGCTATGGGGGCTCCTTTGGCAATGGCGGGAGGTCCTACAGCTCCGGCTTCTCCTCCCGGGGCCTGGGCTATTCCCTGCCCGGCTTCCAGAGATGGGGCAGGTCCCGCCGCGGGAGCTGTGGGGTTTTCTAAAGCGCCCCTGGCAGTGCCAGCCCCCAGGGGCAGTGGCAGCCCTGGAGCCCAGCCCGGGCCATGGGGACACCGGGCAGGAGCTCCTGTGCCAGGTGTGCCCTGAGCCCTCCATTCCCTCGGGAATGCCCTGAGCTCCCCATCCCCTCGGGATACCCTGAGCCCTCCATTCCCTCGGGAATGCCCTGAGCTCCCCATCCCCTCGGGATACCCTGAGCCCTCCATTCCCTCGGGAATGCCCTGAGCTCCCCATCCTCTCGGGATACCTTGAGCCCTCCATCCCCTTGCTGTATCCTGGTCCTGAGCGAGGCCCTGCTCCCAGAGCACGAGTCCTGCATCCCCTGCTGCCCCTGCGATTGCCTGGATTCCCTGTGCTCCACTGCTGCTCTTCTCTCTGACAATAAACCCCTGTTTGTGTTGCACAAAAGCCTCTCTGGTTTTCATTTGTTCTTTATTTTCCTCTGGGGGCAATATTCACTCTTGCACAGGGAGGAAGTGCCTGGAGTTCCTCAGTTGGCCAAGGCCCTTTGGTCTTCGTGATTTGGGAAAAAGAGGCAAAGAGACACAACTTGGATGCAGGAAAACTTTATTGTGAACAGAGGGGCGAGAGAGGGTGGGAGAGAGACGGTGGGCAGGCCCCAGCCAGGCCGGGTGTCAGGGGCTGCAGGAGGCCAGGGCGGCTTGTGCAGAGCTCAACTTCTCCATGCTGGGCCGAGGCCGCCGTGGGTGTTTGGGGTGCGGGGCTGTGGTGGGTCTAGCAGGGCCCGCAGGTGTCCCAGAGCTTCTTGCTGTAGCGGGGCAGGACGCAAGGGCTGCAGGCGGGAGCAGCGTAGGCTCTGCCAAAGGTGCAGAGGCCCCCCGAGGCCTGGGTGGCGCCGGCGCCGTAGAGGCCGCCCAGCCCCAGGGAGCCGCCAAAGGCCGGTGCTCCGGAGGAGCCCACCACGGCTTGCTGCGGGAAGGAGCTGAGGATGGGGCCGGGGAAGGTGACCACCACTGGGGGCGGCTGGATCAAGGCTGAGGAGTCGGGACACTGGCGGGCGCACAGCTCGTTGCAGCTCTCAGCGATGGGCTGGGGCACAGCCACGCTGGTTTTGGGTGGGCACAGGTCGTAGCAGGACATCTTGCAGGGGTGAGAGTTGGTTTGCCACAAGTGGGGAACTTTAAACTATAAAAAGCAGAAAGTTTAGAGAGAAATTTTCAAAATCACTGTGTTGTGTTTTATGTTCAGCCTTGATCAACCTGGTGAGCACCCAATAAGCACCTTGATCAAAAATTCCTGCCTGTGTAAAACCATCCCCAGAATGACTAGACCCCACAGACTGATCTTTGTTCTGGCCCCACATTATTGTCTTTCAGCTCCTGGAAATGCACTCCCTGAAGAATATAAAAACCTCAGTCCCATGTCCCACAAACTTCCCCAAAGTGGGGAAATAGCCCTGATCTAGATGTAGCTTTGCTTGAAATAGGAGGGTTTATTATGACTCTCAGAATGCCACTGAACCCACCTGAAAAGGGTCTCAATTCTTGTCTTGAATTTTATAAAATACTAAGATAATCATCTGAAATAAATGTTTTAATCTATGCCTTTTTAAAGCTGCTAATTGGCTTGGAACACTCAAATTTCTCACAGTTTCTGTGCTCATACTCAGACTTCCAAATCCTACATTTCCCACTGGTTTCATTAAGAGTAATGCCAGACAGAAACGGTGTAAAGCTGTTCTAAATCTCAGCATTCCTAAAGGAATATTCTACAACTGCTCTGGTACAGGCTCTGTTTAAATAAATAGAAAGAAATTAAAAATTCATACTCACCAAGCTTCGGAAGGTGAATGAGCTGCGAGAAGTGTCTGGATGAACCCAGGCACTGGAGCTTATATAGAGGATCCCAACATTCCTGAGGGGCTGGAATCTCGCTTGGGCTGGGGGTTCTGCCTAAAAGAAATTGTTTACCAGCTTGAGTCATGAAAGTTTGGAGTTTGTGGCAGTTCTGATTTCATTCACATTCTCCTATCGTGTGATGTCGGAGTTTCACCATCCTGATTTCTTTAATCTTGGGTCTTAATTGGTGCTGGCAACTCCTGGCATCATTAGAGTGACCTCACTGGAATTACCATGTTCATTAAGCTGACTCCACATGTTGCTTCTTCCTTTACAACCTTGTCATGAGCTTGTCTGCGCCGAGATTTTGTAAGACTCGTCTTTGGCTGACATGGACATTTTTCCTTAACAGCCCTTTAAAATTATCTGATAAATTAATTAGAAGCAGAAAACATCTTATTCCAGAGCTACCCAGGAATAAATGTCTTTTCCAGCCCTAATTAAAGATACCTTGTTGGTCTGAGATGGATTTAAGGGGTCATGAATATCTGCTGAGATTGTCCAGGACACTCAGCAATTCCCCAATAGTTTCCCATTGAGAGGAAGGTTTGGAATCAATCCCACATAAAAATCACTTTGTTTAACTAAAAAAGTCTCAGTGGGAAATGAAATTCAGTTTTAAAAGGGTCTGTGGTGCTGAATGTTCCCGTATCAAGTCCTGTGATTCACAAAGGTCCAATTTTGAGGAAATATCAAAGAGGCAGATCAAGGTTTTTCTTTAATGTCGTGAGTGTAATCTCTTACCAAGCATGTTCTGGGCCTTCTTGAGAAAAATACTTTGTAATGATTTCACAAACATTCATTATCTGCTGTTCAACCCAGCTAATGTTTGCTGTTGTATGACATGAGCGATTTAGACATTTCACTCTTACACAACCCCACCTGCTTTAATATGCAGGAAACAAGGTGGTGCCTGCCATTACTTTAATTAAATCGTGATTTGTGCCATTGGAAGTCAAGGGTTAATAATTAATGCAGCTCTTCTTTTCTTTCTTCAAAAAAATCCTTTCAATATCTGTGGTTGAATCCTCTGTGAGTTTAAGATGCCACCTTTGCTGTATTTGTCTTATTTCAAACTATACTTTCCATAAAAAAAGAAACATTTGTGATTATTTGCCCTTTTTCTGTGATTTTTCAGAGAACAGCCAGTATCTTTTATTCTAACTTTTAGGTTTTTACCTGAATCCAGTGCATTTTAGAGACCCTTCTTGTCATTCCTGAGAAATCCCCTCAGAGATGAAGTATCTGCTCTTAATTCCTACACTGAAGATTTGTTGTTGTGGTCCATGTTCACCCCAATATTTTCATTTTCTCTGCAAGTGATAAAGGATTTAGGTTTAGGTTTGTGTTTTGTTTGTTGCCCCGACAAATTTCCCTGTATTTGCTGCAGGGGAAGGAAAACAAGATTCTCCAACCACAGAAAGGGATTGAGTGGTTCCCACATCTCCCAGCCTGGGGGTGTCTTCCTTGCCTTGAGATGTATTTTACATAAATCTCGAAGTCAGAACAAGCTGTGCCTCATCCCTGGCTCAGGGCACAAACTCCCTTCAAATCCAACTCCTTGATTATTCCTGGGCTGCATCAAAGGCCCCGTGGGCAGCAGGGGAGGGGGGGATTCTGCCCCTCCGCCCCACTCAGGTGAGACTCCACCTGCAGAGCTGCCCCAGCCCTAGGGCGTGGCACAGGGAGGACGTGGAGCTGCTGGAGAGAGTCCAGAGGAGGCTCCAGGATGGGATCCGAGGGATGGAGCAGCTCTGCTGGGAGGAAAGGCTGGGGGAGCTGGGATTGTTGTTTGGAGAAGGGGAAGCTTTGGGGTGACCCAACTGTGGCCTTGCAGGACCTGAAGGGGCTACAAGGAACATGGGGAGAGACTTTCCCCAAAGGATGGAGTGCCAGGACAAGGGGGAACGGGTTCAAACTGACAAGGAGGAGGTTTAGATGGGATATTGGGAATAAATTCTTCTCTGTGAGCGTGGGGAAGCCCTGGCACAGATGATTCCATGGATGCCCCATCCCTGGAAGTGTCAAGGCCAGGCTGCACAGGGCTTGGAGCAACCTGGGGTAGTGGAAGGTTGCCTGCCCATGGTAGGGCGTGGAACAAGATGATTTTAGGATCCCTTTCCACACAAATGCTTCCATGAGTCCGTGATTGCCTCTCTCAACTTTGTATTAAAAATAAGCGCACTCTGAACTACAAAAGGTATTTTGGGGGTTCCTGTGAGGGAAACCCCTCACTATTTGCAGATTTTCTTGAGCCTCTGAGGAACAAGGACTGTGAGAGCACTTTGGAAGCACTGAGTAATGATCTCTGCTCCCTGTTTTGTTGTTTTAATGGGCCTTGCATATCCCAGGGCTGAGTAACAGCATCAGTCAAAGCGGGGAGGAGCTGCCAGGAACCTCAGCCCTGATCAGATTGTTCATAGCCGCTGGGTTTGGGCAGACCTGGCCCTGCCCTGCTCTTACTTTCCCTTTTGTGTCATCCAGGGCAGACTGCTCCTCTCAGAGTGGCTCCCAGGCCCTTTTCAGTGGCCCTCCAGAGCTTTAAGCAACCAGAAATGGTGAAGTTGAACAGTTCTGTTATAAGCAGGTAAAACCTCAAGTGAATAGTCATCATCATATAAAATAAAAAGAGATGAAAACAACAGAAAAATTTGATGCCTAAAAGATTTATTGCAGGAACAACTTGAATAAATCACACAGAGAATACAAAGAACAGGATGGGAAAAGAAGAGGTACAAAGAGAATCGAAAAAATGAAGCCAAAAATTTTAAGTCATGAAGTTGTCAACAAGCAGAGCTAAATAAACGCAAATATGACATGAGGTTGATATAAAAGACATAAACAAGAAAGATCAAACAGACGGAAAGAAAACTGAAACTGTAATAGAGAATTTACAAAAGAGAACACTGAAGGTGAGATCTTCAAACTGGAGAAAAAGAAAAATAATAAGAATGGTAAAAGAAAAGGTTTAAAGGAAAGATGAATGGCTGCAAAAATTGGGATAAATAAATTCTAGATTTCTCTGTTTCTGACAGATGAAACAGGCTTGGGAGTTGAGTCTAGCAGGGCCCGCAGGTGTCCCAGAGCTTCTTGCTGTAGCGGGGCAGGACGCAAGGGCTGCAGGCGAGAGCAGCGTAGGCTCTGCCAAAGGTGCAGAGGCCCCCCGAGGCCTGGGTGGCGCCGGCGCCGTAGAGGCCGCCCAGCCCCAGGGAGCCGCCAAAGGCCGGTGCTCCGGAGGAGCCCACCACGGCTTGCTGCGGGAAGGAGCTGAGGATGGGGCCGGGGAAGGTGACCACCACGGGGGGCGGCTGGATGAAGGCTGAGGAGTCGGGACACTGGCGGGCGCACAGCTCGTTGCAGCTCTCAGCGATGGGCTGGGGCACAGCCACGCTGGTTTTGGGTGGGCACAGGTCGTAGCAGGACATCTTGGCGTGGGATGCGAGGGTGCTCTGCAAGAGAGGCCAGCGATGGTGGGAGAGCAGCAGAGGCCAGCGGCCGAGCCACAGAGGGGCCGGGGCTGGAGCAGGGAGCTGCGAGCAGAAGCGCTCGCACACTTACCCTTGTCCCCGAGGAGGAGAAGGTGGCCAGGGCAGTGCTTGGCCGAGTCTGGCCCCAGCAGGGCTTTTATAGCAGCCCCAGCATTGCTCAGCTCCAGCCGGGCCAATCTGCTCAGGGGACACTCCCTGCTGCTGCTGCTGCTGCTGCTGCTGCTGCAGCTGACAGCAGGGCTATGCGGCCCCTGCCCCTCCCTGAGTCAGCATCCCCCAGGTGCCACCCCAGCACATCGCGCTGCCCAAGCCAACCTCTCCTTCCTGCCACGTGAGGGACTCAATAGCAGGGATGTCACCCAGAGTAGACTCCATGGACACCGGGAAGTATTTGGGAGGTCTGGGTCAGGAGTGGAAGGACCAAGAACTTTGTGGAGATCTGTGCATCACTGGCCAGCGTGGGGGAGGCAGAATTCATTTATTTCTTGGCACTGCCCCGGGAGTTCTGCCAGGCTGGGCACAAAGACTGCTCGTGCCAGGCCTGAGATACATTGGGCAAGGAGCAGAGATGTCCATCTGGCCCAGGCTGATTCCAGCCCTGCCCCACCCCTTTGGAACATTAAAGATGTCCCTGGAGCCCATTCCTGGGTGACAACCCTGCTATCGAATATATGACGTGGCAGGAAGGACAGGATGGCTTGGGCAGCGGGATGTGCTGGGGTGGCACGTGGGGGATGCTGACTCAGGAAGGGGCAGGGGCCGCACAGCCCTGCTGTCAGCAGCAGCAGCAGCAGCAGCAGCAGCAGCAGGGAGTGTCCCCTGAGCAGATTGGCCCGGCTGGAGCTGAGCAATGCTGGGGCTGCTATAAAAGCCCTGCTGGGGCCAGACTCGGCCAAGCACTGCCCTGGCCACCTTCTCCTCCTCGGGGACAAGGGTAAGTGTGCGAGCGCTTCTGCTCGCAGCTCCCTGCTCCAGCCCCGGCCCCTCTGTGGCTCGGCCGCTGGCCTCTGCTGCTCTCCCACCATCGCTGGCCTCTCTTGCAGAGCACCCTCGCATCCCACGCCAAGATGTCCTGCTACGACCTGTGCCCACCCAAAACCAGCGTGGCTGTGCCCCAGCCCATCGCTGAGAGCTGCAATGAGCTGTGCACCCGCCAGTGTCCCGACTCCTCAGCCTTGATCCAGCCGCCCCCCGTGGTGGTCACCTTCCCCGGCCCCATCCTCAGCTCCTTCCCGCAGCAAGCCGTGGTGGGCTCCTCCGGAGCACCGGCCTTTGGTGGCTCCCTGGGGCTGGGCGGCCTCTACGGCGCCGGCGCCACCCAGGCCTCGGGGGGCCTCTGCACCTTTGGCAGAGCCTACGCTGCTCCCGCCTGCAGCCCTTGCGTCCTGCCCCGCTACAGCAAGAAGCTCTGGGACACCTGCGGGCCCTGCTAGACCCACCACAGCCCCGCACCCCAAACACCCACGGCGGCCTCGGCCCAGCATGGAGAAGTTGAGCTCTGCACAAGCCGCCCTGGCCTCCTGCAGCCCCTGACACCTGGCCTGGCTGAGGCCTGCCTGCTGTCCCTCTCCCAGCTTCTCCTGCCCCTCTGTTCACAATAAAGTTTTCCTGCATCCAACTCCTGTCTCTTTGCCTCCATTTCTGAAATTAAGAAGAACCCAGACATAGGGGAGTTCCAGGAGTGGGAGGGGAAATGCTGATCTACGGATGCCCGTGGGGAATGGAAAATGGAAGTGGAAGGGGAAAGTGAAATAGAAGAGGGAAGGGGATAGTGGAGGTTAAAGTGGGCAAGAAAATGTTATCAAAAAGCAAGTATGAAAGGAGAAGTGGGAAGGGGTAGGATGAGAAAGATAGGATAAGGATGAGAAGAAGAAGGGGTTGCAATGATTCTTCTTAAGAAAGTCAGATCCCCTGCTTGTAGGCCATGAGGCCACAGGCTTTTGCAGACCTGAACCCGTGCTGTCACAGAGTGGAGTGGGCCCAGAGCTGGGAGCAATCCCGGGGCAGAGGACCAGGGCTCCATCCCCTCTGTGCCCCCATGGCTCTGCTAAAGGACCTGGGACTGAAATCAGAGGGACACTTCCCCCTCACCATGCCCTGTACATTTACCTTCCTCATCTTCAGCTCTTTGTCTTTGACTTTGTCTTTGTCTTTGTATTTGTCTTACTCTTTGTCTTTCTTCTTTATATTTCTCCCTCTCCTTGTTCCTCATCTTCTGTTTCCTCTTCTCCTTCTTCTTCTCCTTCCTCATCTCCATGTCCTCCTCCTTCTCCTTCCTCCTTTTCTTCCACTGTTTCCTCTATTCCTTCTCCGTCTTCATGTCCTTCTCCCAATCCAATCCCTTCCTGACATTTTCTATCTTCTGCTATTAATCCACTTTGATATAATTTTCTTCTACACTTGAACCTCCATGGTCTCCTTCCTTCTCCTATTTTACTATCCCCTTCCCTTTCCATTTCCGATTCCACTGGGCTATCACAGCAACACCATTTCCCTTTGCAGTGTTGGGACACCTCCAGCCCTGGGGTCTTTCTGGTTTTGGATGAAAGCTGAGGGAGACAGGAGTTGGATGCAGGAAAACTTTATTGTGAACAGAGGGGCAGGAGAGGCTGGGAGAGAGACGGCGGGCAGGCCCCAGCCAGGCCGGGTGTCAGGGGCTGCAGGAGGCCAGGGCGGCTTGTGCAGAGCTCAACTTCTCCATGCTGGGCCAGGGCCGCCGTGGTTGTTTGGGGTGCGGGGCTGTGGTGGGCCTAGCAGGGCCCGCAGGTGTCCCAGAGCTTCTTGCTGTAGCGGGGCAGGACGCAAGGGCTGCAGGCGGGAGCAGCGTAGGCTCTGCCAAAGGTGCAGAGGCCCCCCGAGGCCTGGGTGGCGCCGGCGCCGTAGAGGCCGCCCAGCCCCAGGGAGCCGCCAAAGGCCGGTGCTCCGGAGGAGCCCACCACGGCTTGCTGCGGGAAGGAGCTGAGGATGGGGCCGGGGAAGGTGACCACCACTGGGGGCGGCTGGATCAAGGCTGAGGAGTCGGGACACTGGCGGGCGCACAGCTCGTTGCAGCTCTCAGCGATGGGCTGGGGCACAGCCACGCTGGTTTTGGGTGGGCACAGGTCGTAGCAGGACATCTTGGCGTGGGATGCGAGGGTGCTCTGCAAGAGAGGCCAGCGATGGTGGGAGAGCAGCAGAGGCCAGCGGCCGAGCCACAGAGGGGCCGGGGCTGGAGCAGGGATCCGCGAGCAGAAGCGCTCGCACACTTACCCTTGTCCCCGAGGAGGAGAAGGTGGCCAGGGCAGTGCTTGGCCGAGTCTGGCCCCAGCAGGGCTTTTATAGCAGCCCCAGCATTGCTCAGCTCCAGCCGGGCCAATCTGCTCAGGGGACACTCCCTGCTGCTGCTGCTGCTGCTGCTGCTGCTGCTGACAGCAGGGCTGTGCGGCCCCTGCCCCTCCCTGAGTCAGCATCCCCCACGTGCCACCCCAGCACATCCCGCTGCCCAAGCCATCCTGTCCTTCCTGCCACGTGAGGGACTCAATAGCAGGGATGTCACCCAGAGTAGACTCCATGGACACACGGAAGTACTTGGGAGGTCTGGGTCAGGAGTGGAAGGACCAAGAACTTTGTGGAGATCTGTGCATCACTGGCCAGCGTGGGGGAGGCAGAATTCATTTATTTCTTGGCACTGCCCCGGGAGTTCTGCCAGGCTGGGCACAAAGACTGCTCGTGCCAGGCCTGAGATACATTGGGCAAGGAGCAGAGATGTCCATCTGGCCCAGGCTGATTCCAGCCCTGCCCCACCCCTTTGGAACATTAAAGATGTCCCTGGAGCCCATTCCTGGGTGACAACCCGGCTATCGAATATATGACGTGGCAGGAAGGACAGGATGGCTTGGGCAGCGGGATGTGCTGGGGTGGCACGTGGGGGATGCTGACTCAGGGAGGGGCAGGGGCCGCACAGCCCTGCTGTCAGCAGCAGCAGCAGCAGCAGCAGCAGCAGCAGCAGCAGCAGGGAGTGTCCCCTGAGCAGATTGGGCCGGCTGGAGCTGAGCAATGCTGGGGCTGCTATAAAAGCCCTGCTGGGGCCAGACTCGGCCAAGCACTGCCCTGGCCACCTTCTCCTCCTCGGGGACAAGGGTAAGTGTGCGAGCGCTTCTGCTCGCAGCTCCCTGCTCCAGCCCCGGCCCCTCTGTGGCTCGGCCGCTGGCCTCTGCTGCTCTCCCACCATCGCTGGCCTCTCTTGCAGAGCACCCTCGCATCCCACGCCAAGATGTCCTGCTACGACCTGTGCCCACCCAAAACCAGCGTGGCTGTGCCCCAGCCCATCGCTGAGAGCTGCAACGAGCTGTGCGCCCGCCAGTGTCCCGACTCCTCAGCCTTCATCCAGCCGCCCCCCGTGGTGGTCACCTTCCCCGGCCCCATCCTCAGCTCCTTCCCGCAGCAAGCCGTGGTGGGCTCCTCCGGAGCACCGGCCTTTGGCGGCTCCCTGGGGCTGGGCGGCCTCTACGGCGCCGGCGCCACCCAGGCCTCGGGGGGCCTCTGCACCTTTGGCAGAGCCTACGCTGCTCCCGCCTGCAGCCCTTGCGTCCTGCCCCGCTACAGCAAGAAGCTCTGGGACACCTGCGGGCCCTGCTAGACCCACCACAGCCCCGCACCCCAAACACCCACGGCGGCCTCGGCCCAGCATGGAGAAGTTGAGCTCTGCACAAGCCGCCCTGGCCTCCTGCAGCCCCTGACACCCGGCCTGGCTGGGGCCTGCCCGCCGTCTCTCTCCCAGCCTCTCCTGCCCCTCTGTTCACAATAAAGTTTTCCTGCATCCAACTCCTGTCTCTTTGCCTTTTTTTCTCAATTTAGGAAGGCCCCAGGGCTGGGGGAGTTCTAAGAGTGGGAGGGGAAATGGTGTTGCTGGGATTGCCGGGGGAATCTGAAATGGAAGGGGACAGGGAAGGGGAAAGTGAAATAGAAGAGGGAAGTGGGCAGTGGGGGTTAAAGTGGAGAAGAAAATGAAATCAAAGAGGAAATGGGAGTGCAGGAAAGAGAATGATGCAAATGGGTTTGGTTAGGAGATGGAGAAAGATAAGAAGAAGAAGAGGACAAAGGATTGGGAGAAGAAGAGGAAGAAGAAGGAGTAGGAGAAGGAGAGGAGGAAACAGATGATGAGGAGTGAGGAGAAGGAGAAATATAAAGAAGACTAAGACAAATGGAAAGAGAAGGAATTGATGATAAGGAAATTTAATATACAGGGTATGGTGAGGGGGAAGTGTCCCTCTTATTCCAGTCCCAGGTCCTTTAGCAGAGCCACGGTGGCACAGAGGGGCTGGAGGCTGGGTTGGAGCCCTGGTCCTCTGCCCCTGAATGGCTGCCAGCTCTGGGCCCACTCCACTCTTTGACAGCACGGGTGCAGGTCTGCCAAAGCCTGTGGCCTCCTGGCCTACAAGTAGGGGATCTGTCTTTCTTCAGGAAGAGTCTTTGATGCTCCTTCTCCTTCTCCTTCTTCTCCTTCTCCTATCCTGACGCCTTCCCCCTGTTCTCTTTCGTACTCCTCCACTTCCCCTTTGATAACATTTTCTTCTCAGGTTTAACCTCCACTATACGCGTCCATTTTCTATTTTGCCTTCCACTCCCCCGTCTTTTTCATTCTACTGGACCATCCCAGGATCAGCATTTGCCCTCCCACTCATGGAACTCCCAGATGCCCAGGGTGCTCATGATTTCAGAAAAGGAGGCAAAAAGATACAGGAGTTGGATGCAGGAAAACTTTATTGTGAACAGAGGGGCAGGAGAAGCTGGGAGAGAGACGGCGGGCAGGCCCCAGCCAGGCCGGGTGTCAGGGGCTGCAGGAGGCCAGGGCGGCTTGTGCAGAGCTCAACTTCTCCATGCTGGGCCGAGGCCGCCGTGGGTGTTTGGGGTGCGGGGCTGTGGTGGGTCTAGCAGGGCCCGCAGGTGTCCCAGAGCTTCTTGCTGTAGCGGGGCAGGACGCAAGGGCTGCAGGCGGGAGCAGCGTAGGCTCTGCCAAAGGTGCAGAGGCCCCCCGAGGCCTGGGTGGCGCCGGCGCCGTAGAGGCCGCCCAGCCCCAGGGAGCCACCAAAGGCCGGTGCTCCGGAGGAGCCCACCACGGCTTGCTGCGGGAAGGAGCTGAGGATGGGGCCGGGGAAGGTGACCACCACGGGGGGCGGCTGGATCAAGGCTGAGGAGTCGGGACACTGGCGGGCGCACAGCTCGTTGCAGCTCTCAGCGATGGGCTGGGGCACAGCCACGCTGGTTTTGGGTGGGCACAGGTCGTAGCAGGACATCTTGGCGTGGGATGCGAGGGTGCTCTGCAAGAGAGGCCAGCGATGGTGGGAGAGCAGCAGAGGCCAGCGGCCGAGCCACAGAGGGGCCGGGGCTGGAGCAGGGAGCTGCGAGCAGAAGCGCTCGCACACTTACCCTTGTCTCCGAGGAGGAGAAGGTGGCCAGGGCAGTGCTTGGCCGAGTCTGGCCCCAGCAGGGCTTTTATAGCAGCCCCAGCATTGCTCAGCTCCAGCCGGGCCAATCTGCTCAGGGGACACTCCCTGCTGCTGCTGCTGCTGCTGCTGCTGCTGCTGCTGACAGCAGGGCTGTGCGGCCCCTGCCCCTCCCTGAGTCAGCATCCCCCACGTGCCACCCCAGCACATCGCGCTGCCCAAGCCATCCTGTCCTTCCTGCCACATCAGACATTTGATAGCCGGGATGTCACCCAGGAATGGGCTCCAGGAACAACGTTAATGGTCTAAAGGGGTGGGGCAGGGCTGGAATCAGCCTGGGCCAGATGGACATCTCTGCTCCTTTCCCAATGTATCTCAGGCCTGGCACGAGCAGTCTTTGTGCCCAGCCTGGCAGAACTCCCGGGGCAGTGCCAAGAAATAAATGAATTCTGCCTCCCCCACGCTGGCCAGTGATGCACAGATTCCCACAAAGTACTTGGTCCTTCCACTCCTGACCCAGACCTCCCAAATACTTCCGCGTGTCCATGGAGTCCACTCCGTCGTGACATCCCTGCTATCGAATATATGACGTGGCAGGAAGGAGAGGTTGGCTTGGGCAGCGGGATGTGCTGGGGTGGCACGTGGGGGATGCTGACTCAGGGAGGGGCAGGGGCCGCACAGCCCTGCTGTCAGCAGCAGCAGCAGCAGCAGCAGCAGCAGCAGGGAGTGTCCCCTGAGCAGATTGGGCCGGCTGGAGCTGAGCAATGCTGGGGCTGCTATAAAAGCCCTGCTGGGGCCAGACTCGGCCAAGCACTGCCCTGGCCACCTTCTCCTCCTCGGGGACAAGGGTAAGTGTGCGAGCGCTTCTGCTCGCAGCTCCCTGCTCCAGCCCCGGCCCCTCTGTGGCTCGGCCGCTGGCCTCTGCTGCTCTCCCACCATCGCTGGCCTCTCTTGCAGAGCACCCTCGCATCCCACGCCAAGATGTCCTGCTACGACCTGTGCCCACCCAAAACCAGCGTGGCTGTGCCCCAGCCCATCGCTGAGAGCTGCAACGAGCTGTGCGCCCGCCAGTGTCCCGACTCCTCAGCCTTCATCCAGCCGCCCCCAGTGGTGGTCACCTTCCCCGGCCCCATCCTCAGCTCCTTCCCGCAGCAAGCCGTGGTGGGCTCCTCCGGAGCACCGGCCTTTGGCGGCTCCCTGGGGCTGGGCGGCCTCTACGGCGCCGGCGCCACCCAGGCCTCGGGGGGCCTCTGCACCTTTGGCAGAGCCTACGCTGCTCCCGCCTGCAGCCCTTGCGTCCTGCCCCCGCTACAGCAAGAAGCTCTGGGACACCTGCGGGCCCTGCTAGACCCACCACAGCCCCGCACCCCAAACACCCACGGCGGCCTCGGCCCAGCATGGAGAAGTTGAGCTCTGCACAAGCCGCCCTGGCCTCCTGCAGCCCCTGACACCCGGCCTGGCTGGGGTCTGCCCGCCGTCTCTCTCCCAGCCTCTCCTGCCCCTCTGTTCACAATAAAGTTTTCCTGCATCCAACTCCTGTCTCCCTCAGCTTTCATCCAAAACCAGAAAGACCCCAGGGCTGGCGGTGTCCCAACACTGCAAAGGGAAATGGTGTTGCTGTGATAGCCCAGTGGAATCGGAAATGGAAATGGAAGGGGATAGTACAATAGGAGAAGGAAGGAGACCATGGAGGTTCAAGTGTAGAAGAAAATTATATCAAAGTGGATTAATAGCAGAAGATAGAAAATGTCAGGAAGGGATTGGATTGGGAGAAGGACATGAAGAAGGAGAAGGAATAGAGGAAACAGTGGAAGAAAAGGAGGAAGGAGAAGGAGGAGGACATGGAGAAGAGGAAGGAGAAGAAGAAGGAGAAGAGGAAACAGAAGATGAGGAACAAGGAGAGGGAGAAATATAAAGAAGAAAGACAAAGAGTAAGACAAATACAAAGACAAAGACAAAGAGCTGAAGATGAGGAAGGTAAATGTACTGGGCATGGTGAGGGGGAAGTGTCCCTCTGATTTCAGTCCCAGGTCCTTTAGCAGAGCCATGGGGGCACAGAGGGGATGGAGCCCTGGTCCTCTGCCCCGGGATTGCTCCCAGCTCTGGGCCCACTCCACTCTGTGACAGCACGGGTTCAGGTCTGCAAAAGCCTGTGGCCTCATGGCCTACAAGCAGGGGATCTGACTTTCTTAAGAAGAATCATTGCAACCCCTTCTTCTTCTCATCCTTATCCTATCTTTCTCATCCTACCCCTTCCCACTTCTCCTTTCATACTTGCTTTTTGATAACATTTTCTTGCCCACTTTAACCTCCACTATCCCCTTCCCTCTTCTATTTCACTTTCCCCTTCCACTTCCATTTTCCATTCCCCACGGGCATCCGTAGATCAGCATTTCCCCTCCCACTCCTGGAACTCCCCTATGCCTGGGTTCTTCTTAATTTCAGAAATGGAGGCAAAGAGACAGGATTTGGATGCAGGAAAACTTTATTGTGAACAGAGGGGCAGGAGAGGCTGGGAGAGGGACAGCAGGCAGGCCCCAACCAGGCCAGGTGTCAGGGGCTGCAGGAGGCCAGGGCGGCTTGTGCAGAGCTCAACTTCTCCATGCTGGGCCGAGGCCGCCGTGGGTGTTTGGGGTGTGGGGCTGTGGTGGGTCTAGCAGGGCCCGCAGGTGTCCCAGAGCTTCTTGCTGTAGCGGGGCAGGACGCAAGGGCTGCAGGCGGGAGCAGCGTAGGCTCTGCCAAAGGTGCAGAGGCCCCCCGAGGCCTGGGTGGCGCCGGCGCCGTAGAGGCCGCCCAGCCCCAGGGAGCCGCCAAAGGCCGGTGCTCCGGAGGAGCCCACCACGGCTTGCTGCGGGAAGGAGCTGAGGATGGGGCCGGGGAAGGTGACCACCACGGGGGGCGGCTGGATCAAGGCTGAGGAGTCGGGACACTGGCGGGCGCACAGCTCGTTGCAGCTCTCAGCGATGGGCTGGGGCACAGCCACGCTGGTTTTGGGTGGGCACAGGTCGTAGCAGGACATCTTGGCGTGGGATGCGAGGGTGCTCTGCAAGAGAGGCCAGCGATGGTGGGAGAGCAGCAGAGGCCAGCGGCCGAGCCACAGAGGGGCCGGGGCTGGAGCAGGGAGCTGCGAGCAGAAGCGCTCGCACACTTACCCTTGTCCCCGAGGAGGAGAAGGTGGCCAGGGCAGTGCTTGGCCGAGTCTGGCCCCAGCAGGGCTTTTATAGCAGCCCCAGCATTGCTCAGCTCCAGCCGGGCCAATCTGCTCAGGGGACACTCCCTGCTGCTGCTGCTGCTGCTGCTGCTGCTGCTGCTGCTGACAGCAGGGCTGTGCGGCCCCTGCCCCTCCCTGAGTCAGCATCCCCCAGGTGCCACCCCAGCACATCGCGCTGCCCAAGCCATCCTGTCCTTCCTGCCACATCAGACATTTGATAGCCGGGATGTCACCCAGGAATGGGCTCCAGGAACAACGTTAATGGTCTAAAGGGGTGGGGCAGGGCTGGAATCAGCCTGGGCCAGATGGACATCTCTGCTCCTTGCCCAATGTATCTCAGGCCTGGCACGAGCAGTCTTTGTGCCCAGCCTGGCAGAACTCCCGGGGCAGTGCCAAGAAATAAATGAATTCTGCCTCCCCCACGCTGGCCAGTGATGCACAGATCTCCACAAAGTTCTTGGTCCTTCCACTCCTGACCCAGACCTCCCAAATACTTCCCGGTGTCCATGGAGTCTACTCTGGGTGACATCCCTGCTATTGAGTCCCTCACGTGGCAGGAAGGAGAGGTTGGCTTGGGCAGCGGGATGTGCTGGGGTGGCACGTGGGGGATGCTGACTCAGGGAGGGGCAGGGGCCGCACAGCCCTGCTGTCAGCAGCAGCAGCAGCAGCCGCAGCAGCAGCAGCAGGGAGTGTCCCCTGAGCAGATTGGCCCGGCTGGAGCTGAGCAATGCTGGGGCTGCTATAAAAGCCCTGCTGGGGCCAGACTCGGCCAAGCACTGCCCTGGCCACCTTCTCCTCCTCGGGGACAAGGGTAAGTGTGCGAGCGCTTCTGCTCGCAGCTCCCTGCTCCAGCACCAGCCCCTCTGTGGCTCGGCCGCTGGCCTCTGCTGCTCTCCCACCATCACTGGCCTCTCTTGCAGAGCACCCTCGCATCCCACGCCAAGATGTCCTGCTACGACCTGTGCCCACCCAAAACCAGCGTGGCTGTGCCCCAGCCCATCGCTGAGAGCTGCAACGAGCTGTGCGCCCGCCAGTGTCCCGACTCCTCAGCCTTCATCCAGCCGCCCCCCGTGGTGGTCACCTTCCCCGGCCCCATCCTCAGCTCCTTCCCGCAGCAAGCCGTGGTGGGCTCCTCCGGAGCACCGGCCTTTGGCGGCTCCCTGGGGCTGGGCGGCCTCTACGGCGCCGGCGCCACCCAGGCCTCGGGGGGCCTCTGCACCTTTGGCAGAGCCTACGCTGCTCCCGCCTGCAGCCCTTGCGTCCTGCCCCGCTACAGCAAGAAGCTCTGGGACACCTGCGGGCCCTGCTAGACCCACCACAGCCCCGCACCCCAAACACCCACGGCGGCCTCGGCCCAGCATGGAGAAGTTGAGCTCTGCACAAGCCGCCCTGGCCTCCTGCAGCCCCTGACACCTGGCCTGGCTGAGGCCTGCCCGCCGTCTCTCTCCCAGCTTCTCCTGCCCCTCTGTTCACAATAAAGTTTTCCTGCATCCAACTCCTGTCTCTTTGCCTTCTTTTCTCAATTTAGGAAGGCCCCAGGGCTGGGGGAGTTCCAAGAGTGGGAGGGGAAATGGTGTTGCTGGGATTGCCAGGGGGAATCGGAAATGGAAGGGGACAGGGAAGGGGAAAGTGAAATAGAAGAGGGAAGTGGGCAGTGGGGGTTAAAGTGGAGAAGAAAATGAAATCAAAGAGGAAATGGGAGTGAAGGAGGGAGAATGATGCAAATGGGTTTGGTTAGGAGATGGAGAAAGAGAAGAAGAAGAGGACAAAGGATTGGGAGAAGAAGAGGAAGGAGAAGGAGAAGGAGAAGAGGAAACAGATGATGAGGAATAAGCAGTGGGAGCAATATAACGACGAAAGACTAAGACAAAGACAAATGGAAAGAGAAGGAGCTGCTGATAAGGAAATTTAATGTACAGGGCATGGTGAGGGGGAAGCGTCCCTCTTATTCCAGTCCCAGGTCCTTTAGCAGAGCCATGGGGGCACAGAGGGGCTGGGGGCTGGGTTGGAGCCCTGGTCCTTTGCTCCCAGCTCTGGGGCCCACTCATCTCTTTGACAGCACGGGTGCAGGTCTGCAAAAGCCTGTGGACTCCTGGCCTACAAGCAAGGGATCTGACTTTCTTCAGGAAAAGACCTTGGTGCACCTTCTCTTTCTCCTACCCTGACCCCATCCCACTGCTCTCTTTCGTATTCTCCCACTTGCCCTTTGATAACATTTTCTTCTCAGGTTTAACCTCCACTATACCCGTCCATTTTCTATTTTTCCTTCCACTCCCCCGTCTTTTTCATTCTCCCTGACCATCCCAGGATCAGCATTCGCCCTCCCACACGTGGAACTCCCCCATGCCCTGGGTGCTCATGATTTTGGAAAAGGAGGCAAAAAGATACAGGAGTTGGATGCAGGAAATCTTTATTGTGAACAGAGGGGCAGGAGAGGCTGGGAGAGGGACAGTGGGCAGACCCCAGCCAGGCCGGGTGTCAGGGGCTGCAGGAGGCCAGGGCGGCTTGTGCAGAGCTCAACTTCTCCATGCTGGGCCGAGGCCGCCGTGGGTGTTTGGGGTGCGGGGCTGTGGTGGGTCTAGCAGGGCCCGCAGGTGTCCCAGAGCTTCTTGCTGTAGCGGGGCAGGACGCAAGGGCTGCAGGCGGGAGCAGCGTAGGCTCTGCCAAAGGTGCAGAGGCCCCCCGAGGCCTGGGTGGCGCCGGCGCCGTAGAGGCCGCCCAGCCCCAGGGAGCCGCCAAAGGCCGGTGCTCCGGAGGAGCCCACCACGGCTTGCTGCGGGAAGGAGCTGAGGATGGGGCCGGGGAAGGTGACCACCACGGGGGGCGGCTGGATGAAGGCTGAGGAGTCGGGACACTGGCGGGCGCACAGCTCGTTGCAGCTCTCAGCGATGGGCTGGGGCACAGCCACGCTGGTTTTGGGTGGGCACAGGTCGTAGCAGGACATCTTGGCGTGGGATGCGAGGGTGCTCTGCAAGAGAGGCCAGCGATGGTGGGAGAGCAGCAGAGGCCAGCGGCCGAGCCACAGAGGGGCCAGGGCTGGAGCAGGGAGCTGCGAGCAGAAGCGCTCGCACACTTACCCTTGTCCCCGAGGAGGAGAAGGTGGCCAGGGCAGTGCTTGGCCGAGTCTGGCCCCAGCAGGGCTTTTATAGCAGCCCCAGCATTGCTCAGCTCCAGCCGGGCCAATCTGCTCAGGGGACACTCCCTGCTGCTGCTGCTGCTGCTGCTGCTGCTGCTGACAGCAGGGCTGTGCGGCCCCTGCCCCTCCCTGAGTCAGCATCCCCCACGTGCCACCCCAGCACATCCCGCTGCCCAAGCCATCCTGTCCTTCCTGCCACGTCATATATTCGATAGCAGGGATGTCACCCAGGAATGGGCTCCAGGAACAACGTTAATGTTCCAAAGGGGTGGGGCAGGGCTGGAATCAGCCTGGGCCAGATGGACATCTCTGCTCCTTTCCCAATGTATCTCAGGCCTGGCACGAGCAGTCTTTGCGCCCAGCCTGGCAGAACTCCCTGGGCAGTGTCTAGAGGTAGATGCATTCTGGCTCCCCCATGCTGGCCAGTGATGCACAGATCTCCACAAAGTGCTTTGTCCTTCCACTCCTGCCCCAGACCACCCAAACACTTCCAGGTGTCCATGGAGTCTACTCAGGGTGACATCCCTGCTATTGAGTCCCTCACGTGGCAGGAAGGACAGGATGGCTTGGGCAGCGGGATGCGCTGGGGTGGCACGTGGGGGATGCTGACTCAGGGAGGGGCAGGGGCCGCACAGCCCTGCTGTCAGCAGCAGCAGCAGCAGCAGCAGCAGCAGCAGCAGGGAGTGTCCCCTGAGCAGATTGGCCCGGCTGGAGCTGAGCAATGCTGGGGCTGCTATAAAAGCCCTGCTGGGGCCAGACTCGGCCAAGCACTGCCCTGGCCACCTTCTCCTCCTCGGGGACAAGGGTAAGTGTGCGAGCGCTTCTGCTCGCAGCTCCCTGCTCCAGCCCCGGCCCCTCTGTGGCTCGGCCGCTGGCCTCTGCTGCTCTCCCACCATCGCTGGCCTCTCTTGCAGAGCACCCTCGCATCCCACGCCAAGATGTCCTGCTACGACCTGTGCCCACCCAAAACCAGCGTGGCTGTGCCCCAGCCCATCGCTGAGAGCTGCAACGAGCTGTGCGCCCGCCAGTGTCCCGACTCCTCAGCCTTCATCCAGCCGCCCCCCGTGGTGGTCACCTTCCCCGGCCCCATCCTCAGCTCCTTCCCGCAGCAAGCCGTGGTGGGCTCCTCCGGAGCACCGGCCTTTGGCGGCTCCCTGGGGCTGGGCGGCCTCTACGGCGCCGGCGCCACCCAGGCCTCGGGGGGCCTCTGCACCTTTGGCAGAGCCTACGCTGCTCCCGCCTGCAGCCCTTGCGTCCTGCCCCGC
Source organism: Corvus hawaiiensis (assembly GCF_020740725.1). Taxonomy (NCBI): domain Eukaryota; kingdom Metazoa; phylum Chordata; class Aves; order Passeriformes; family Corvidae; genus Corvus; species Corvus hawaiiensis. Next base: position 2,524,361 of record NC_063241.1, read on the forward strand.
TACAGCAAGAAGCTCTGGGACACCTGCGGGCCCTGCTAGACCCACCACAGCCCCGCACCCCAAACACCCACGGCGGCCTCGGCCCAGCATGGAGAAGTTGAGCTCTGCACAAGCCGCCCTGGCCTCCTGCAGCCCCTGACACCCGGCCTGGCTGGGGTCTGCCCGCCGTCTCTCTCCCAGCCTCTCCTGCCCCTCTGTTCACAATAAAGTTTTCCTGCATCCAACTCCTGTCTCCCTCAGCTTTCATCCAAAACCAGAAAGACCCCAGGGCTGGCGGTGTCCCAACACTGCAAAGGGAAATGGTGTTGCTGTGATAGCCCAGTGGAATCGGAAATGGAAATGGAAGGGGATAGTACAATAGGAGAAGGAAGGAGACCATGGAGGTTCAAGTGTAGAAGAAAATTATATCAAAGTGGATTAATAGCAGAAGATAGAAAATGTCAGGAAGGGATTGGATTGGGAGAAGGACATGAAGAAGGAGAAGGAATAGAGGAAACAGTGGAAGAAAAGGAGGAAGGAGAAGGAGGAGGACATGGAGAAGAGGAAGGAGAAGAAGAAGGAGAAGAGGAAACAGAAGATGAGGAACAAGGAGAGGGAGAAATATAAAGAAGAAAGACAAAGAGTAAGACAAATACAAAGACAAAGACAAAGAGCTGAAGATGAGGAAGGTAAATGTACAGGGCATGGTGAGGGGGAAGTGTCCCTCTGATTTCAGTCCCAGGTCCTTTAGCAGAGCCATGGGGGCACAGAGGGGATGGAGCCCTGGTCCTCTGCCCCGGGATTGCTCCCAGCTCTGGGCCCACTCCACTCTGTGACAGCACGGGTTCAGGTCTGCAAAAGCCTGTGGCCTCATGGCCTACAAGCAGGGGATCTGACTTTCTTAAGAAGAATCATTGCAACCCCTTCTTCTTCTCATCCTTATCCTATCTTTCTCATCCTACCCCTTCCCACTTCTCCTTTCATACTTGCTTTTTGATAACATTTTCTTGCCCACTTTAACCTCCACTATCCCCTTCCCTCTTCTATTTCACTTTCCCCTTCCACTTCCATTTTCCATTCCCCACGGGCATCCGTAGATCAGCATTTCCCCTCCCACTCCTGGAACTCCCCTATGCCTGGGTTCTTCTTAATTTCAGAAATGGAGGCAAAGAGACAGGATTTGGATGCAGGAAAACTTTATTGTGAACAGAGGGGCAGGAGAGGCTGGGAGAGGGACAGCAGGCAGGCCCCAACCAGGCCAGGTGTCAGGGGCTGCAGGAGGCCAGGGCGGCTTGTGCAGAGCTCAACTTCTCCATGCTGGGCCGAGGCCGCCGTGGGTGTTTGGGGTGTGGGGCTGTGGTGGGTCTAGCAGGGCCCGCAGGTGTCCCAGAGCTTCTTGCTGTAGCGGGGCAGGACGCAAGGGCTGCAGGCGGGAGCAGCGTAGGCTCTGCCAAAGGTGCAGAGGCCCCCCGAGGCCTGGGTGGCGCCGGCGCCGTAGAGGCCGCCCAGCCCCAGGGAGCCGCCAAAGGCCGGTGCTCCGGAGGAGCCCACCACGGCTTGCTGCGGGAAGGAGCTGAGGATGGGGCCGGGGAAGGTGACCACCACGGGGGGCGGCTGGATGAAGGCTGAGGAGTCGGGACACTGGCGGGCGCACAGCTCGTTGCAGCTCTCAGCGATGGGCTGGGGCACAGCCACGCTGGTTTTGGGTGGGCACAGGTCGTAGCAGGACATCTTGGCGTGGGATGCGAGGGTGCTCTGCAAGAGAGGCCAGCGATGGTGGGAGAGCAGCAGAGGCCAGCGGCCGAGCCACAGAGGGGCCGGGGCTGGAGCAGGGAGCTGCGAGCAGAAGCGCTCGCACACTTACCCTTGTCCCCGAGGAGGAGAAGGTGGCCAGGGCAGTGCTTGGCCGAGTCTGGCCCCAGCAGGGCTTTTATAGCAGCCCCAGCATTGCTCAGCTCCAGCCGGGCCAATCTGCTCAGGGGACACTCCCTGCTGCTGCTGCTGCTGCTGCTGCTGCTGACAGCAGGGCTGTGCGGCCCCTGCCCCTCCCTGAGTCAGCATCCCCCAGGTGCCACCCCAGCACATCGCGCTGCCCAAGCCATCCTGTCCTTCCTGCCACATCAGACATTTGATAGCCGGGATGTCACCCAGGAATGGGCTCCAGGAACAACGTTAATGGTCTAAAGGGGTGGGGCAGGGCTGGAATCAGCCTGGGCCAGATGGACATCTCTGCTCCTTGCCCAATGTATCTCAGGCCTGGCACGAGCAGTCTTTGTGCCCAGCCTGGCAGAACTCCCGGGGCAGTGCCAAGAAATAAATGAATTCTGCCTCCCCCACGCTGGCCAGTGATGCACAGATCTCCACAAAGTTCTTGGTCCTTCCACTCCTGACCCAGACCTCCCAAATACTTCCCGGTGTCCATGGAGTCTACTCTGGGTGACATCCCTGCTATTGAGTCCCTCACGTGGCAGGAAGGAGAGGTTGGCTTGGGCAGCGGGATGTGCTGGGGTGGCACGTGGGGGATGCTGACTCAGGGAGGGGCAGGGGCCGCACAGCCCTGCTGTCAGCAGCAGCAGCAGCAGCCGCAGCAGCAGCAGCAGGGAGTGTCCCCTGAGCAGATTGGCCCGGCTGGAGCTGAGCAATGCTGGGGCTGCTATAAAAGCCCTGCTGGGGCCAGACTCGGCCAAGCACTGCCCTGGCCACCTTCTCCTCCTCGGGGACAAGGGTAAGTGTGCGAGCGCTTCTGCTCGCAGCTCCCTGCTCCAGCCCCGGCCCCTCTGTGGCTCGGCCGCTGGCCTCTGCTGCTCTCCCACCATCACTGGCCTCTCTTGCAGAGCACCCTCGCATCCCACGCCAAGATGTCCTGCTACGACCTGTGCCCACCCAAAACCAGCGTGGCTGTGCCCCAGCCCATCGCTGAGAGCTGCAACGAGCTGTGCGCCCGCCAGTGTCCCGACTCCTCAGCCTTCATCCAGCCGCCCCCCGTGGTGGTCACCTTCCCCGGCCCCATCCTCAGCTCCTTCCCGCAGCAAGCCGTGGTGGGCTCCTCCGGAGCACCGGCCTTTGGCGGCTCCCTGGGGCTGGGCGGCCTCTACGGCGCCGGCGCCACCCAGGCCTCGGGGGGCCTCTGCACCTTTGGCAGAGCCTACGCTGCTCCCGCCTGCAGCCCTTGCGTCCTGCCCCGCTACAGCAAGAAGCTCTGGGACACCTGCGGGCCCTGCTAGACCCACCACAGCCCCGCACCCCAAACACCCACGGCGGCCTCGGCCCAGCATGGAGAAGTTGAGCTCTGCACAAGCCGCCCTGGCCTCCTGCAGCCCCTGACACCCGGCCTGGCTGAGGCCTGCCCGCCGTCTCTCTCCCAGCTTCTCCTGCCCCTCTGTTCACAATAAAGTTTTCCTGCATCCAACTCCTGTCTCTTTGCCTTCTTTTCTCAATTTAGGAAGGCCCCAGGGCTGGGGGAGTTCCAAGAGTGGGAGGGGAAATGGTGTTGCTGGGATTGCCAGGGGGAATCGGAAATGGAAGGGGACAGGGAAGGGGAAAGTGAAATAGAAGAGGGAAGTGGGCAGTGGGGGTTAAAGTGGAGAAGAAAATGAAATCAAAGAGGAAATGGGAGTGAAGGAGGGAGAATGATGCAAATGGGTTTGGTTAGGAGATGGAGAAAGAGAAGAAGAAGAGGACAAAGGATTGGGAGAAGAAGAGGAAGGAGAAGGAGAAGGAGAAGAGGAAACAGATGATGAGGAATAAGCAGTGGGAGCAATATAACGACGAAAGACTAAGACAAAGACAAATGGAAAGAGAAGGAGCTGCTGATAAGGAAATTTAATGTACAGGGCATGGTGAGGGGGAAGCGTCCCTCTTATTCCAGTCCCAGGTCCTTTAGCAGAGCCATGGGGGCACAGAGGGGCTGGGGGCTGGGTTGGAGCCCTGGTCCTTTGCTCCCAGCTCTGGGGCCCACTCATCTCTTTGACAGCACGGGTGCAGGTCTGCAAAAGCCTGTGGACTCCTGGCCTACAAGCAAGGGATCTGACTTTCTTCAGGAAAAGACCTTGGTGCTCCTTCTCTTTCTCCTACCCTGACCCCATCCCACTGCTCTCTTTCGTATTCTCCCACTTGCCCTTTGATAACATTTTCTTCTCAGGTTTAACCTCCACTATACCCGTCCATTTTCTATTTTTCCTTCCACTCCCCCGTCTTTTTCATTCTCCCTGACCATCCCAGGATCAGCATTCGCCCTCCCACACGTGGAACTCCCCCATGCCCTGGGTGCTCATGATTTTGGAAAAGGAGGCAAAAAGATACAGGAGTTGGATGCAGGAAATCTTTATTGTGAACAGAGGGGCAGGAGAAGCTGGGAGAGGGACAGTGGGCAGACCCCAGCCAGGCCGGGTGTCAGGGGCTGCAGGAGGCCAGGGCGGCTTGTGCAGAGCTCAACTTCTCCATGCTGGGCCGAGGCCGCCGTGGGTGTTTGGGGTGCGGGGCTGTGGTGGGTCTAGCAGGGCCCGCAGGTGTCCCAGAGCTTCTTGCTGTAGCGGGGCAGGACGCAAGGGCTGCAGGCGGGAGCAGCGTAGGCTCTGCCAAAGGTGCAGAGGCCCCCCGAGGCCTGGGTGGCGCCGGCGCCGTAGAGGCCGCCCAGCCCCAGGGAGCCGCCAAAGGCCGGTGCTCCGGAGGAGCCCACCACGGCTTGCTGCGGGAAGGAGCTGAGGATGGGGCCGGGGAAGGTGACCACCACGGGGGGCGGCTGGATGAAGGCTGAGGAGTCGGGACACTGGCGGGCGCACAGCTCGTTGCAGCTCTCAGCGATGGGCTGGGGCACAGCCACGCTGGTTTTGGGTGGGCACAGGTCGTAGCAGGACATCTTGGCGTGGGATGCGAGGGTGCTCTGCAAGAGAGGCCAGCGATGGTGGGAGAGCAGCAGAGGCCAGCGGCCGAGCCACAGAGGGGCCAGGGCTGGAGCAGGGAGCTGCGAGCAGAAGCGCTCGCACACTTACCCTTGTCCCCGAGGAGGAGAAGGTGGCCAGGGCAGTGCTTGGCCGAGTCTGGCCCCAGCAGGGCTTTTATAGCAGCCCCAGCATTGCTCAGCTCCAGCCGGGCCAATCTGCTCAGGGGACACTCCCTGCTGCTGCTGCTGCTGCTGCTGCTGCTGCTGCTGCTGACAGCAGGGCTGTGCGGCCCCTGCCCCTCCCTGAGTCAGCATCCCCCACGTGCCACCCCAGCACATCGCGCTGCCCAAGCCATCCTGTCCTTCCTGCCACATCAGACATTTGATAGCCGGGATGTCACCCAGGAATGGGCTCCAGGAACAACGTTAATGGTCTAAAGGGGTGGGGCAGGGCTGGAATCAGCCTGGGCCAGATGGACATCTCTGCTCCTTTCCCAATGTATCTCAGGCCTGGCACGAGCAGTCTTTGTGCCCAGCCTGGCAGAACTCCCGGGGCAGTGCCAAGAGATAAATGAATTCTGCCTCCCCCACGCTGGCCAGTGATGCACAGATTCCCACAAAGTACTTGGTCCTTCCACTCCTGACCCAGACCTCCCAAATACTTCCGCGTGTCCATGGAGTCCACTCCGTGGTGGCATCCCTGCTATTGAGTCCCTCACGTGGCAGGAAGGAGAGGTTGGCTTGGGCAGCGGGATGCGCTGGGGTGGCTCCTGGGGGATGCTGACTCAGGGAGGGGCAGGGGCCGCACAGCCCTGCTGTCAGCAGCAGCAGCAGCAGCAGCAGCAGCAGCAGCAGGGAGTGTCCCCTGAGCAGATTGGCCCGGCTGGAGCTGAGCAATGCTGGGGCTGCTATAAAAGCCCTGCTGGGGCCAGACTCGGCCAAGCACTGCCCTGGCCACCTTCTCCTCCTCGGGGACAAGGGTAAGTGTGCGAGCGCTTCTGCTCGCAGCTCCCTGCTCCAGCCCTGGCCCCTCTGTGGCTCGGCCGCTGGCCTCTGCTGCTCTCCCACCATCGCTGGCCTCTCTTGCAGAGCACCCTCGCATCCCACGCCAAGATGTCCTGCTACGACCTGTGCCCACCCAAAACCAGCGTGGCTGTGCCCCAGCCCATCGCTGAGAGCTGCAACGAGCTGTGCGCCCGCCAGTGTCCCGACTCCTCAGCCTTCATCCAGCCGCCCCCCGTGGTGGTCACCTTCCCCGGCCCCATCCTCAGCTCCTTCCCGCAGCAAGCCGTGGTGGGCTCCTCCGGAGCACCGGCCTTTGGCGGCTCCCTGGGGCTGGGCGGCCTCTACGGCGCCGGCGCCACCCAGGCCTCGGGGGGCCTCTGCACCTTTGGCAGAGCCTACGCTGCTCCCGCCTGCAGCCCTTGCGTCCTGCCCCGCTACAGCAAGAAGCTCTGGGACACCTGCGGGCCCTGCTAGACCCACCACAGCCCCGCACCCCAAACACCCACGGCGGCCTCGGCCCAGCATGGAGAAGTTGAGCTCTGCACAAGCCGCCCTGGCCTCCTGCAGCCCCTGACACCCGGCCTGGCTGGGGCCTGCCCGCCATCTCTCTCCCAGCTTCTCCTGCCCCTCTGTTCACAATAAAGTTTTCCTGCATCCAACTCCTGTCTCTTTGCCTCCATTTCTGAAATTAAGAAGAACCCAGACATAGGGGAGTTCCAGGAGTGGGAGGGGAAATGCTGATCTACGGATGCCCGTGGGGAATGGAAAATGGAAGTGGAAGGGGAAAGTGAAATAGAAGAGGGAAGGGGATAGTGGAGGTTAAAGTGGGCAAGAAAATGTTATCAAAAAGCAAGTATGAAAGGAGAAGTGGGAAGGGGTAGGATGAGAAAGATAGGATAAGGATGAGAAGAAGAAGGGGTTGCAATGATTCTTCTTAAGAAAGTCAGATCCCCTGCTTGTAGGCCATGAGGCCACAGGCTTTTGCAGACCTGAACCCGTGCTGTCACAGAGTGGAGTGGGCCCAGAGCTGGGAGCAATCCCGGGGCAGAGGACCAGGGCTCCATCCCCTCTGTGCCCCCATGGCTCTGCTAAAGGACCTGGGACTGAAATCAGAGGGACACTTCCCCCTCACCATGCCCTGTACATTTACCTTCCTCATCTTCAGCTCTTTGTCTTTGACTTTGTCTTTGTCTTTGTATTTGTCTTACTCTTTGTCTTTCTTCTTTATATTTCTCCCTCTCCTTGTTCCTCATCTTCTGTTTCCTCTTCTCCTTCTTCTTCTCCTTCCTCATCTCCATGTCCTCCTCCTTCTCCTTCCTCCTTTTCTTCCACTGTTTCCTCTATTCCTTCTCCGTCTTCATGTCCTTCTCCCAATCCAATCCCTTCCTGACATTTTCTATCTTCTGCTATTAATCCACTTTGATATAATTTTCTTCTACACTTGAACCTCCATGGTCTCCTTCCTTCTCCTATTTTACTATCCCCTTCCCTTTCCATTTCCGATTCCACTGGGCTATCACAGCAACACCATTTCCCTTTGCAGTGTTGGGACACCTCCAGCCCTGGGGTCTTTCTGGTTTTGGATGAAAGCTGAGGGAGACAGGAGTTGGATGCAGGAAAACTTTATTGTGAACAGAGGGGCAGGAGAGGCTGGGAGAGAGACAGCGGGCAGGCCCCAGCCAGGCCGGGTGTCAGGGGCTGCAGGAGGCCAGGGCGGCTTGTGCAGAGCTCAACTTCTCCATGCTGGGCCAGGGCCACCGTGGTTGTTTGGGGTGCGGGGCTGTGGTGGGCCTAGCAGGGCCCGCAGGTGTCCCAGAGCTTCTTGCTGTAGCGGGGCAGGACGCAAGGGCTGCAGGCGGGAGCAGCGTAGGCTCTGCCAAAGGTGCAGAGGCCCCCCGAGGCCTGGGTGGCACCGGCGCCGTAGAGGCCGCCCAGCCCCAGGGAGCCGCCAAAGGCCGGTGCTCCGGAGGAGCCCACCACGGCTTGCTGCGGGAAGGAGCTGAGGATGGGGCCGGGGAAGGTGACCACCACGGGGGGCGGCTGGATGAAGGCTGAGGAGTCGGGACACTGGCGGGCGCACAGCTCGTTGCAGCTCTCAGCGATGGGCTGGGGCACAGCCACGCTGGTTTTGGGTGGGCACAGGTCGTAGCAGGACATCTTGGCGTGGGATGCGAGGGTGCTCTGCAAGAGAGGCCAGCGATGGTGGGAGAGCAGCAGAGGCCAGCGGCCGAGCCACAGAGGGGCCGGGGCTGGAGCAGGGATCCGCGAGCAGAAGCGCTCGCACACTTACCCTTGTCCCCGAGGAGGAGAAGGTGGCCAGGGCAGTGCTTGGCCGAGTCTGGCCCCAGCAGGGCTTTTATAGCAGCCCCAGCATTGCTCAGCTCCAGCCGGGCCAATCTGCTCAGGGGACACTCCCTGCTGCTGCTGCTGCTGCTGCTGCTGCTGCTGACAGGAGGGCTGTGCGGCCCCTGCCCCTCCCTGAGTCAGCATCCCCCACGTGCCACCCCAGCACATCCCGCTGCCCAAGCCATCCTGTCCTTCCTGCCACGTGAGGGACTCAATAGCAGGGATGTCACCCAGAGTAGACTCCATGGACACACGGAAGTACTTGGGAGGTCTGGGTCAGGAGTGGAAGGACCAAGAACTTTGTGGAGATCTGTGCATCACTGGCCAGCGTGGGGGAGGCAGAATTCATTTATTTCTTGGCACTGCCCCGGGAGTTCTGCCAGGCTGGGCACAAAGACTGCTCGTGCCAGGCCTGAGATACATTGGGCAAGGAGCAGAGATGTCCATCTGGCCCAGGCTGATTCCAGCCCTGCCCCACCCCTTTGGAACATTAAAGATGTCCCTGGAGCCCATTCCTGGGTGACAACCCGGCTATCGAATATATGACGTGGCAGGAAGGACAGGATGGCTTGGGCAGCGCGATGTGCTGGGGTGGCACCTGGGGGATGCTGACTCAGGGAGGGGCAGGGGCCGCACAGCCCTGCTGTCAGCAGCAGCAGCAGCAGCAGCAGCAGCAGCAGCAGGGAGTGTCCCCTGAGCAGATTGGCCCGGCTGGAGCTGAGCAATGCTGGGGCTGCTATAAAAGCCCTGCTGGGGCCAGACTCGGCCAAGCACTGCCCTGGCCACCTTCTCCTCCTCGGGGACAAGGGTAAGTGTGCGAGCGCTTCTGCTCGCAGTTCCCTGCTCCAGCCCCGGCCCCTCTGTGGCTCGGCCGCTGGCCTCTGCTGCTCTCCCACCATCGCTGGCCTCTCTTGCAGAGCACCCTCGCATCCCACGCCAAGATGTCCTGCTACGACCTGTGCCCACCCAAAACCAGCGTGGCTGTGCCCCAGCCCATCGCTGAGAGCTGCAACGAGCTGTGCGCCCGCCAGTGTCCCGACTCCTCAGCCTTCATCCAGCCGCCCCCCGTGGTGGTCACCTTCCCCGGCCCCATCCTCAGCTCCTTCCCGCAGCAAGCCGTGGTGGGCTCCTCCGGAGCACCGGCCTTTGGCGGCTCCCTGGGGCTGGGCGGCCTCTACGGCGCCGGCGCCACCCAGGCCTCGGGGGGCCTCTGCACCTTTGGCAGAGCCTACGCTGCTCCCGCCTGCAGCCCTTGCGTCCTGCCCCGCTACAGCAAGAAGCTCTGGGACACCTGCGGGCCCTGCTAGACCCACCACAGCCCCGCACCCCAAACACCCACGGCGGCCTCGGCCCAGCATGGAGAAGTTGAGCTCTGCACAAGCCGCCCTGGCCTCCTGCAGCCCCTGACACCCGGCCTGGCTGGGGCCTGCCCGCCGTCTCTCTCCCAGCCTCTCCTGCCCCTCTGTTCACAATAAAGTTTTCCTGCATCCAACTCCTGTCTCTTTGCCTTCTTTTCTCAATTTAGGAAGGCCCCAGGGCTGGGGGAGTTCTAAGAGTGGGAGGGGAAATGGTGTTGCTGGGATTGCCGGGGGAATCGGAAATGGAAGGGGACAGGGAAGGGGAAAGTGAAATAGAAGAGGGAAGTGGGCAGTGGGGGTTAAAGTGGAGAAGAAAATGAAATCAAAGAGGAAATGGGAGTGCAGGAAAGAGAATGATGCAAATGGGTTTGGTTAGGAGATGGAGAAAGATAAGAAGAAGAAGAGGACAAAGGATTGGGAGAAGAAGAGGAAGAAGAAGGAGTAGGAGAAGGAGAGGAGGAAACAGATGATGAGGAGTGAGGAGAAGGAGAAATATAAAGAAGACTAAGACAAATGGAAAGAGAAGGAATTGATGATAAGGAAATTTAATATACAGGGTATGGTGAGGGGGAAGTGTCCCTCTTATTCCAGTCCCAGGTCCTTTAGCAGAGCCACGGTGGCACAGAGGGGCTGGAGGCTGGGTTGGAGCCCTGGTCCTCTGCCCCTGAATGGCTGCCAGCTCTGGGCCCACTCCACTCTTTGACAGCACGGGTGCAGGTCTGCCAAAGCCTGTGGTCTCCTGGCCTACAAGTAGGGGATCTGTCTTTCTTCAGGAAGAGTCTTTGATGCTCCTTCTCCTTCTCCTTCTTCTCCTTCTCCTATCCTGACGCCTTCCCCCTGTTCTCTTTCGTACTCCTCCACTTCCCCTTTGATAACATTTTCTTCTCAGGTTTAACCTCCACTATACCCGTCCATTTTCTATTTTGCCTTCCACTCCCCCGTCTTTTTCATTCTACTGGACCATCCCAGGATCAGCATTTGCCCTCCCACTCATGGAACTCCCAGATGCCCAGGGTGCTCATGATTTCAGAAAAGGAGGCAAAAAGATACAGGAGTTGGATGCAGGAAATCTTTATTGTGAACAGAGGGGCAGGAGAAGCTGGGAGAGAGATGGCGGGCAGGCCCCAGCCAGGCCGGGTGTCAGGGGCTGCAGGAGGCCAGGGCGGCTTGTGCAGAGCTCAACTTCTCCATGCTGGGCCGAGGCCGCCGTGGGTGTTTGGGGTGCGGGGCTGTGGTGGGTCTAGCAGGGCCCGCAGGTGTCCCAGAGCTTCTTGCTGTAGCGGGGCAGGACGCAAGGGCTGCAGGCGGGAGCAGCGTAGGCTCTGCCAAAGGTGCAGAGGCCCCCCGAGGCCTGGGTGGCGCCGGCGCCGTAGAGGCCGCCCAGCCCCAGGGAGCCGCCAAAGGCCGGTGCTCCGGAGGAGCCCACCACGGCTTGCTGCGGGAAGGAGCTGAGGATGGGGCCGGGGAAGGTGACCACCACGGGGGGCGGCTGGATGAAGGCTGAGGAGTCGGGACACTGGCGGGTGCACAGCTCGTTGCAGCTCTCAGCGATGGGCTGGGGCACAGCCACGCTGGTTTTGGGTGGGCACAGGTCGTAGCAGGACATCTTGGCGTGGGATGCGAGGGTGCTCTGCAAGAGAGGCCAGCGATGGTGGGAGAGCAGCAGAGGCCAGCGGCCGAGCCACAGAGGGGCCGGGGCTGGAACAGGGATCCGCGAGCAGAAGCGCTTGCACACTTACCCTTGTCCCCGAGGAGGAGAAGGTGGCCAGGGCAGTGCTTGGCCGAGTCTGGCCCCAGCAGGGCTTTTATAGCAGCCCCAGCATTGCTCAGCTCCAGCCGGGCCAATCTGCTCAGGGGACACTCCCTGCTGCTGCTGCTGCTGCTGCTGCTGCTGCTGCTGACAGCAGGGCTGTGCGGCCCCTGCCCCTCCCTGAGTCAGCATCCCCCACGTGCCACCCCAGCACATCCCGCTGCCCAAGCCATCCTGTCCTTCCTGCCACGTCATATATTCGATAGCAGGGTTGTCACCTAGGAATGGGCTCCAGGAACAATGTTAATGGTCCAAAAGGGGTGGGGCAGGGCTGGAATCAGCCTGGGCCAGATGGACATCTCTGCTCCTTTCCCAATGTATCTCAGGCCTGGCACGAGCAGTCTTTGTGCCCAGCCTGGCAGAACTCCCTGGGCAGTGTCTAGAGGTAGATGCATTCTGGCTCCCCCATGCTGGCCAGTGATGCACAGATCTCCACAAAGTTCTTGGTCCTTCCACTCCTGACCCAGACCTCCCAAATACTTCCCGGTGTCCATGGAGTCTACTCAGGGTGACATCCCTGCTATTGAGTCCCTCACGTGGCAGGAAGGACAGGATGGCTTGGGCAGCGGGATGTGCTGGGGTGGCACGTGGGGGATGCTGACTCAGGGAGGGGCAGGGGCCGCACAGCCCTGCTGTCAGCAGCAGCAGCAGCAGCAGCAGCAGCAGCAGCAGCAGGGAGTGTCCCCTGAGCAGATTGGCCCGGCTGGAGCTGAGCAATGCTGGGGCTGCTATAAAAGCCCTGCTGGGGCCAGACTCGGCCAAGCACTGCCCTGGCCACCTTCTCCTCCTCGGGGACAAGGGTAAGTGTGCGAGCGCTTCTGCTCGCAGTTCCCTGCTCCAGCCCCGGCCCCTCTGTGGCTCGGCCGCTGGCCTCTGCTGCTCTCCCACCATCGCTGGCCTCTCTTGCAGAGCACCCTCGCATCCCACGCCAAGATGTCCTGCTACGACCTGTGCCCACCCAAAACCAGCGTGGCTGTGCCCCAGCCCATCGCTGAGAGCTGCAACGAGCTGTGCGCCCGCCAGTGTCCCGACTCCTCAGCCTTCATCCAGCCGCCCCCCCGTGGTGGTCACCTTCCCCGGCCCCATCCTCAGCTCCTTCCCGCAGCAAGCCGTGGTGGGCTCCTCCGGAGCACCGGCCTTTGGCGGCTCCCTGGGGCTGGGCGGCCTCTACGGCGCCGGCGCCACCCAGGCCTCGGGGGGCCTCTGCACCTTTGGCAGAGCCTACGCTGCTCCCGCCTGCAGCCCTTGCGTCCTGCCCAGCTACAGCAAGAAGCTCTGGGACACCTGCGGGCCCTGCTAGACCCACCACAGCCCCGCACCCCAAACACCCACGGCGGCCTCGGCCCAGCATGGAGAAGTTGAGCTCTGCACAAGCCGCCCTGGCCTCCTGCAGCCCCTGACACCCGGCCTGGCTGGGGCCTGCCCGCCGTCTCTCTCCCAGCTTCTCCTGCCCCTCTGTTCACAATAAAGATTTCCTGCATCCAACTCCTGTATCTTTTTGCCTCCTTTTCTGAAATCATGAGCACCCTGGGCATCTGGGAGTTCCATGAGTGGGAGGGCAAATGCTGATCCTGGGATGGTCCAGTAGAATGAAAAAGACGGGGGAGTGGAAGGCAAAATAGAAAATGGACGCGTATAGTGGAGGTTAAACCTGAGAAGAAAATGTTATCAAAGGGGAAGTGGAGGAGTACGAAAGAGAACAGGGGGAAGGCGTCAGGATAGGAGAAGGAGAAGAAGGAGAAGGAGAAGGAGCATCAAAGACTCTTCCTGAAGAAAGACAGATCCCCTACTTGTAGGCCAGGAGGCCACAGGCTTTGGCAGACCTGCACCCGTGCTGTCAAAGAGTGGAGTGGGCCCAGAGCTGGCAGCCATTCAGGGGCAGAGGACCAGGGCTCCAACCCAGCCTCCAGCCCCTCTGTGCCACCGTGGCTCTGCTAAAGGACCTGGGACTGGAATAAGAGGGACACTTCCCCCTCACCATACCCTGTATATTAAATTTCCTTATCATCAATTCCTTCTCTTTCCATTTGTCTTAGTCTTCTTTATATTTCTCCTTCTCCTCACTCCTCATCATCTGTTTCCTCCTCTCCTTCTCCTACTCCTTCTTCTTCCTCTTCTTCTCCCAATCCTTTGTCCTCTTCTTCTTCTTATCTTTCTCCATCTCCTAACCAAACCCATTTGCATCATTCTCTTTCCTGCACTCCCATTTCCTCTTTGATTTCATTTTCTTCTCCACTTTAACCCCCACTGTCCACTTCCCTCTTCTATTTCACTTTCCCCTTCCCTGTCCCCTTCCATTTCCGATTCCCCCTGGCAATCCCAGCAACACCATTTCCCCTCCCACTCTTAGAACTCCCCCAGCCCTGGGGCCTTCCTAAATTGAGAAAAGAAGGCAAAGAGACAGGAGTTGGATGCAGGAAAACTTTATTGTGAACAGAGGGGCAGGAGAGGCTGGGAGAGAGACGGCGGGCAGGCCCCAGCCAGGCCGGGTGTCAGGGGCTGCAGGAGGCCAGGGCGGCTTGTGCAGAGCTCAACTTCTCCATGCTGGGCCGAGGCCGCCGTGGGTGTTTGGGGTGCGGGGCTGTGGTGGGTCTAGCAGGGCCCGCAGGTGTCCCAGAGCTTCTTGCTGTAGCGGGGCAGGACGCAAGGGCTGCAGGCGGGAGCAGCGTAGGCTCTGCCAAAGGTGCAGAGGCCCCCCGAGGCCTGGGTGGCGCCGGCGCCGTAGAGGCCGCCCAGCCCCAGGGAGCCGCCAAAGGCCGGTGCTCCAGAAGAGCCCACCACGGCTTGCTGCGGGAAGGAGCTGAGGATGGGGCCGGGGAAGGTGACCACCACGGGGGGCGGCTGGATGAAGGCTGAGGAGTCGGGACACTGGCGGGCGCACAGCTCGTTGCAGCTCTCAGCGATGGGCTGGGGCACAGCCACGCTGGTTTTGGGTGGGCACAGGTCGTAGCAGGACATCTTGGCGTGGGATGCGAGGGTGCTCTGCAAGAGAGGCCAGCGATGGTGGGAGAGCAGCAGAGGCCAGCGGCCGAGCCACAGAGGGGCCGGGGCTGGAGCAGGGAGCTGCGAGCAGAAGCGCTCGCACACTTACCCTTGTCCCCGAGGAGGAGAAGGTGGCCAGGGCAGTGCTTGGCCGAGTCTGGCCCCAGCAGGGCTTTTATAGCAGCCCCAGCATTGCTCAGCTCCAGCCGGGCCAATCTGCTCAGGGGACACTCCCTGCTGCTGCTGCTGCTGCTGCTGCTGCTGCTGCTGACAGCAGGGCTGTGCGGCCCCTGCCCCTCCCGGAGTCAGCATCCCCCAGGTGCCACCCCAGCACATCCCGCTGCCCAAGCCATCCTGTCCTTCCTGCCACGTCATATATTCGATAGCAGGGATGTCACCCAGGAATGGGCTCCAGGAACAACGTTAATGTTCCAAAGGGGTGGGGCAGGGCTGGAATCAGCCTGGGCCAGATGGACATCTCTGCTCCTTTCCCAATGTATCTCAGGCCTGGCACGAGCAGTCTTTGTGCCCAGCCTGGCAGAACTCCCTGGGCAGTGTCTAGAGGTAGATGCATTCTGGCTCCCCCATGCTGGCCAGTGATGCACAGATCTCCACAAAGTGCTTTGTCCTTCCACTCCTGCCCCAGACCACCCAAACACTTCCAGGTGTCCATGGAGTCTACTCAGGGTGACATCCCTGCTATTGAGTCCCTCACGTGGCAGGAAGGACAGGATGGCTTGGGCAGCGGGATGCGCTGGGGTGGCACGTGGGGGATGCTGACTCAGGGAGGGGCAGGGGCCGCACAGCCCTGCTGTCAGCAGCAGCAGCAGCAGCAGCAGCAGCAGCAGCAGGGAGTGTCCCCTGAGCAGATTGGGCCGGCTGGAGCTGAGCAATGCTGGGGCTGCTATAAAAGCCCTGCTGGGGCCAGACTCGGCCAAGCACTGCCCTGGCCACCTTCTCCTCCTCGGGGACAAGGGTAAGTGTGCGAGCGCTTCTGCTCGCAGTTCCCTGCTCCAGCCCCGGCCCCTCTGTGGCTCGGCCGCTGGCCTCTGCTGCTCTCCCACCATCGCTGGCCTCTCTTGCAGAGCACCCTCGCATCCCACGCCAAGATGTCCTGCTACGACCTGTGCCCACCCAAAACCAGCGTGGCTGTGCCCCAGCCCATCGCTGAGAGCTGCAACGAGCTGTGCGCCCGCCAGTGTCCCGACTCCTCAGCCTTCATCCAGCCGCCCCCCGTGGTGGTCACCTTCCCCGGCCCCATCCTCAGCTCCTTCCCGCAGCAAGCCGTGGTGGGCTCCTCCGGAGCACCGGCCTTTGGCGGCTCCCTGGGGCTGGGCGGCCTCTACGGCGCCGGCGCCACCCAGGCCTCGGGGGGCCTCTGCACCTTTGGCAGAGCCTACGCTGCTCCCGCCTGCAGCCCTTGCGTCCTGCCCCGCTACAGCAAGAAGCTCTGGGACACCTGCGGGCCCTGCTAGACCCACCACAGCCCCGCACCCCAAACACCCACGGCGGCCTCGGCCCAGCATGGAGAAGTTGAGCTCTGCACAAGCCGCCCTGGCCTCCTGCAGCCCCTGACACCCGGCCTGGCTGAGGCCTGCCCGCCGTCTCTCTCCCAGCCTCTCCTGCCCCTCTGTTCACAATAAAGTTTTCCTGCATCCAACTCCTGTCTCTTTGCCTTCTTTTCTCAATTTAGGAAGGCCCCAGGGCTGGGGGAGTTCTAAGAGTGGGAGGGGAAATGGTGTTGCTGGGATTGCCAGGGGGAATCGGAAATGGAAGGGGACAGGGAAGGGGAAAGTGAAATAGAAGAGGGAAGTGGACAGTGGGGGTTAAAGTGGAGAAGAAAATGAAATCAAAGAGGAAATGGGAGTGCAGGAGAGAGAATGATGCAAATGGGTTTGGTTAGGAGATGGAGAAAGAGAAGAAGAACAGGACAAAGGATTGGGAGAAGAAGAGGAAGGAGAAGGAGAAGGAGAAGGAGAGGAGGAAACAGATGATGAGGAATAAGCAGTGGGAGCAATATAACGACGAAAGACTAAGACAAAGACAAATGGAAAGAGAAGGAGCTGCTGATAAGGAAATTTAATGTACAGGGCATGGTGAGGGGGAAGCGTCCCTCTTATTCCAGTCCCAGGTCCTTTAGCAGAGCCATGGGGGCACAGAGGGGCTGGGGGCTGGGTTGGAGCCCTGGTCCTTTGCTCCCAGCTCTGGGGCCCACTCATCTCTTTGACAGCACGGGTGCAGGTCTGCAAAAGCCTGTGGACTCCTGGCCTACAAGCAGGGGATCTGACTTTCTTCAGGAAAAGACCTTGGTGCTCCTTCTCTTTCTCCTACCCTGACCCCATCCCACTGCTCTCTTTCGTATTCTCCCACTTGCCCTTTGATAACATTTTCTTCTCAGGTTTAACCTCCACTATACCCGTCCATTTTCTATTTTACCTTCCACTCCCCCGTCTTTTTCATTCTCCCTGACCATCCCAGGATCAGCATTCGCCCTCCCACACGTGGAACTCCCCCATGCCCTGGGTGCTCATGATTTTGGAAAAGGAGGCAAAAAGATACAGGAGTTGGATGCAGGAAAACTTTATTGTGAACAGAGGGGCAGGAGAGGCTGGGAGAGGGACAGCGGGCAGGCCCCAGCCAGGCCGGGTGTCAGGGGCTGCAGGAGGCCAGGGCGGCTTGTGCAGAGCTCAACTTCTCCATGCTGGGCCGAGGCCGCCGTGGGTGTTTGGGGTGCGGGGCTGTGGTGGGTCTAGCAGGGCCCGCAGGTGTCCCAGAGCTTCTTGCTGTAGTGGGGCAGGACGCAAGGGCTGCAGGTGGGAGCAGCGTAGGCTCTGCCAAAGGTGCAGAGGCCCCCCGAGGCCTGGGTGGCGCCGGCGCCGTAGAGGCCGCCCAGCCCCAGGGAGCCGCCAAAGGCCGGTGCTCCGGAGGAGCCCACCACGGCTTGCTGCGGGAAGGAGCTGAGGATGGGGCCGGGGAAGGTGACCACCACGGGGGGCGGCTGGATGAAGGCTGAGGAGTCGGGACACTGGCGGGCGCACAGCTCGTTGCAGCTCTCAGCGATGGGCTGGGGCACAGCCACGCTGGTTTTGGGTGGGCACAGGTCGTAGCAGGACATCTTGGCGTGGGATGCGAGGGTGCTCTGCAAGAGAGGCCAGCGATGGTGGGAGAGCAGCAGAGGCCAGCGGCCGAGCCACAGAGGGGCCGGGGCTGGAGCAGGGAGCTGCGAGCAGAAGCGCTCGCACACTTACCCTTGTCCCCGAGGAGGAGAAGGTGGCCAGGGCAGTGCTTGGCCGAGTCTGGCCCCAGCAGGGCTTTTATAGCAGCCCCAGCACTGCTCAGCTCCAGCCGGGCCAATCTGCTCAGGGGACACTCCCTGCTGCTGCTGCTGCTGCTGCTGCTGCTGCTGCTGCTGCTGACAGCAGGGCTGTGCGGCCCCTGCCCCTCCCTGAGTCAGCATCCCCCACGTGCCACCCCAGCACATCCCGCTGCCCAAGCCACCCTCTCCTTCCTGCCACGTCATATATTCGATAGCAGGGATGTCACCCAGGAATGGGCTCCAGGAACAACGTTAATGTTCCAAAGGGGTGGAGCAGGGCTGGAATCAGCCTGGGCCAGATGGACATCTCTGCTCCTTTCCCAATGTATCTCAGGCCTGGCACGAGCAGTCTTTGTGCCCAGCCTGGCAGAACTCCCTGGGCAGTGTCTAGAGGTAGATGCATTCTGGCTCCCCCATGCTGGCCAGTGATGCACAGATCTCCACAAAGTGCTTTGTCCTTCCACTCCTGCCCCAGACCACCCAAACACTTCCAGGTGTCCATGGAGTCTACTCAGGGTGGCATCCCTGCTATTGAGTCCCTCACGTGGCAGGAAGGAGAGGTTGGCTTGGGCAGCGGGATGCGCTGGGGTGGCACGTGGGGGATGCTGACTCAGGGAGGGGCAGGGGCCGCACAGCCCTGCTGTCAGCAGCAGCAGCAGCAGCAGCAGCAGCAGGGAGTGTCCCCTGAGCAGATTGGCCCGGCTGGAGCTGAGCAATGCTGGGGCTGCTATAAAAGCCCTGCTGGGGCCAGACTCGGCCAAGCACTGCCCTGGCCACCTTCTCCTCCTCGGGGACAAGGGTAAGTGTGCGAGCGCTTCTGCTCGCAGCTCCCTGCTCCAGCCCCGGCCCCTCTGTGGCTCGGCCGCTGGCCTCTGCTGCTCTCCCACCATCGCTGGCCTCTCTTGCAGAGCACCCTCGCATCCCACGCCAAGATGTCCTGCTACGACCTGTGCCCACCCAAAACCAGCGTGGCTGTGCCCCAGCCCATCGCTGAGAGCTGCAACGAGCTGTGCGCCCGCCAGTGTCCCGACTCCTCAGCCTTGATCCAGCCGCCCCCCGTGGTGGTCACCTTCCCCGGCCCCATCCTCAGCTCCTTCCCGCAGCAAGCCGTGGTGGGCTCCTCCGGAGCACCGGCCTTTGGCGGCTCCCTGGGGCTGGGCGGCCTCTACGGCGCCGGCGCCACCCAGGCCTCGGGGGGCCTCTGCACCTTTGGCAGAGCCTACGCTGCTCCCGCCTGCAGCCCTTGCGTCCTGCCCCGCTACAGCAAGAAGCTCTGGGACACCTGCGGGCCCTGCTAGACCCACCACAGCCCCGCACCCCAAACACCCACGGCGGCCTCGGCCCAGCATGGAGAAGTTGAGCTCTGCACAAGCCGCCCTGGCCTCCTGCAGCCCCTGACACCCGGCCTGGCTGGGGCCTGCCCGCCGTCTCTCTCCCAGCTTCTCCTGCCCCTCTGTTCACAATAAAGTTTTCCTGCATCCAACTCCTGTCTCTCTGCATATTTTTCTGGAGTTCTGTTCCCACCACAGTGGGAGGGTAGATTCTGATTTCTGCGTATCTCACCATGCCATATCATCTTCTTTTTACTCCTTTGAGTGGTCAGGTAATTTCTGCTTTCATTGTATTCCTTCCTGTTCCGCATTTTGTCTTAATTAGGATAAATTCCATTCATTTTTCCTGAATTCACCATGTCTGTTTGACAAGTCAGGCCATGTTTTCAGTGATAGGGAAATTGGGTGTGCTCTTTCCCTTGGTTTTACAGGTTGTGCTTATATTACCATGACTCTGGTATTTTATATTTTCATTGTATTCACTCCAGAGGATGTAGAGGTCACAGGGGCCTCTGGCCCAGTCAGGTGACTGGGCGCTCCCAGTCACAGCAGAAGCTGATGTCCCCAGGCTTTGAGGTTGTAAAATCCCAACATGCCCTTTGTTTGTCCCTCCTCAGACGCATCATCCTGAGCCGTTATTCTGTTTTTGCACCATGATTAAATTATTTTAAGGATCCAGAGGTCTGACACTCTGCTTGGAAAATCTGGGATTGAGGCAGTGCGGAATCCTTTGGTAACTGTGAGTGTGAGGGATGTGAGGATTCAAGCAGAGGTCACTGGAACCAGTGGTCTTGGCTCAGATGATTCTACTGGACATGACCTTCAGTGCTCTGGTCTGGTTGACGAGGTGGGCATTGGTGCCAGGTTGGACTCGATGATCTTGGAGGTGTTTTCCTGGTTCCTGGGATTCTGAGGGTGGCTCCTGGGAGGTGGCACAGGAGAGTTTCCTTGCCATTGCACCACCTCCTTTCCCCATATTCAGCAGGTCCCCAACTCTGCCCCGTCCCGTGACGATCACCGCATTACTGCTGCTCCCAGCAGTTCAACCACCTCGTTTTTCCAGTCTGAAACTCTGATTCCCTCCTGTTCCGTGCCACTCAGCTTTCTTTCTGTTATCAGGGCTCCCAAAAGATGTGCCAATGCCAGGAACGCAAATGAATAATTAGAGGTTTTTTGGGATGGATCCTTGAGTAATGAATGGAGTAAACTCCCTCCACCCCATAACTCCCGTGTAGACACTGAGAGAAAGGTCAGCTCTGTGTAGGATTTTGCAATCAGACATGAGCTCACTCTGAGCAGGCATCGAGCCCAAATTAAAGCTGTGTAATCGTTGTTCCCTGGGTGTTAATGGCTCTCTCCAGGGGTGTTATCTTGGGCTGAGCACTTGTCTGACACAACACCTAATTAGGCTGGTACCTGCCTGGCACAGCCTCGCTGAGAGGATCAGGTGAAATTTGGCAGTCGCAGCTCAGGTGTTCGGCTGGGCTCATGATTGACACCCAAGCACCTCTTGGAGGCTGCGTGTGGAAGCAAAGAACAGAAGAGAAACAGAGAGAAAAGCATCCGCGTTTTGTAAAATTGTCCCAGGAACTGCCCTGGATGAGAGGAAGGAGGGGACAGGGAGGATGAAGCAGGGACAGAGAGGAGAACCCATCAGGGAAGAGCTTTTTGAGCTGCACCAGAGGAGCGTCAGGTTGGACATAGGAATTTCCTCCTGGAAAGGGTGGTCAGGCCTTGGAAGGGGCTCAGGGAGGTTTGGAGTTCCCATCCCTGGAGATGTCCAAGGAATTCCTGGATGTTGGGCTGGGTGACTAGGTGGGGATCAGGCACAGCTTGAATATCTCAAAGGTTTTTTCCAACCTAAATAATTCTGTGATTTTTGGACAAAATATTCTCAATAAGTGTTTGTTTACCCATAAAAACAAAACCTTTTTTTCTTAAAATAAAAGCAGCATTCATGGGTACCATGGACTAATTTCCACTTCAATTTATTACTTACAGCCCTCTGACAGATCCAGTCCCATATGAGGAAGAATATTGAAATTACCTGTGAAAAATAAGATTTGCTGTTCTTTGACACTCAAGATATTTTCTTTGAAAGAGTCCCAGTGAAGGAAGAGGTAAATCCTCTCTAATGCATCAGTTCATGTTCTTTTTACCTCACCTGCTGACAGGTTCAAGCAAACCTTCCCTGAGGCAACTTTATCATGGCAATGATTAACGAAAAAAGAGAAGGTAATGCCTCATCTTTGCTCATCAGATACCTATCTCAAAAATTGTTTCCCTTTGTTCACCTTCCTCCTATCATTCCTTTTCAGAAGACGCTTTGGCAGAACTTCAGGCAGTATTTTTTAGCTTTGTCTTTGAAGGCAGTTGGGTGATTTCTAAGACATCTCCTGGAAGACGTAAAATTAAAAGGAATTCCAGCACTGAATTAACCACTTAAAGGTAGAATCATGGAATATCCTAAGTTGGAAGGGCCCCACAGGGATTGAGTCCAACTCCTGGCCCTGCACAGGCACCCCAAAAAACCCACCCTGTGCCTGAGAGCGTTGTCCTTGAGATCTGGCAACCTTGGGGCTGTGACTATTCCCTATTCCAGTTCCAAACTGGATGGAAATAATTGGAATAACTACTGGAAGTCTGACAACTGGAATAAATAGTCTAAGGCAGAGAGGATTCTCAGGTGCAGGTCTGACCAAAGGCCTCTCAGCCTGGTTCTGATGGGGATGAGAGGGAGCCCTGAACCCCGCTCTGGGGCTTAACAGGAAAAACAAAGGCAGGTGTTGGATGCTGGATTTTTTTATTGCAAAGGCAGGGAAGGCTCCGCTGGACAAGAACATGTGAGGCAAAGACAGGCAGGTTGTCCCTCCCTGCATCACGAGAGCTGCTCCCTCAGCCTTGTCTCAGGAGGCAGCAGTTCAAGGGAGAAGCCAGTGGATGGTGGAGCCCCACATTTGGCCACTGGCAGGAGTGGGGAAGAGGAGATCAAGCAAAGGAAGGAGGAAGGGAGAAGAGGGATTTCTGGAGGGGTTCTGACTCCACAGTGTGAAGTGAAGTCTGACGCTGTGCCCCTTCCTCAGGAGCTCAGGTGAGGATCCAGTTGTGTCGTTTACTGAGTTGAGGAATTTTTCCATCAGGTTTAGCAGGAGCCGCAGCTGCCGCGGCCGTAGCGGCCATAGCGGGAGGACCAAGGGCTCCAGGAGCCAAAGGATCCAAAGGACCTCCCAGAGCCATACAGGCCCCGGTAACCCCCACAGGACCCCAGACCCCCATAGCCCAGGGAGGAGCCCCCATAGCCCCACAGACCCCCATAGCCCTGGGATCCATAACCCCCGTATCCACAGAGACCACCATAACCCCCAGAGCCATAGCCCCCATAGCCCAGGGATCCATAGCCCCCATAGCCCAGGGATCCATAGCCCCCATAGCCCAGGGATCCATAACCCCCATAGCCCAGGGATCCATAACCCCCATAGCCCAGGGAGCCCCCAGAGGCTCCGAGGACGGGCGCTCCAGCAGATCCCACCACGGAATCCTGCGGGAAGGAGCTGAGGATGGGGCCGGGGAAGGTGACCACCACGGCGGGAGGCTGGATGACGGTGGTGGAGTCGGGGCACTGGCGCACACACGGCTCATTCCCACTGTCGGCGATGGGCTGGGGCCGGATGAGGCCGGAGCCAGAGGTGGAGCACAGGTCGTAGCAGGACATTTTGCAGGGATTGGAGGTTGATCTACAAGAGTTGGTTTGAGCAAGTACAAGATGTTATTTACCGACAGAAATGGGCTCTGGTGTTGGCTGCCTTTCCCCACTCAGGAGCGCTTTGAAGCACCGGAATTTCCCCACGTCTATTAAAGATGAAAATTGAATAAGAACAGCCAAATGATTTGTTCGGGTACTTTGGTGAGTCAGCAGATCAACAAGGAGCGAGACTCTGCTCCGAAAGTTGAGTGTGTTGTTATTTCGGATTTCATGAGTCTGGCTCTTCATTCCCACTGATCTCCTTTATGCTGATCCTTGTCAAAAGAGGGATTATAACTCATTGTCTTTTCAGATTCACTCTGTAGCTTGTTGGATGAGACCATTACAAGGGAATTACAAAGATGATTGTCTCAAATCTCCAAACATTGAATCAGGGCTTTGAGACAATGAGCTTAACACCCAGCATTTTGATTTTGAGCTCTGAACTCTGAAAAATTCTCACACCAAACCTCTTGCCCTCATTAACTCAGAAGAACCCAGAGCTTCACATTTCAGCTCCCTAAATTCTGTCCAGGATCCCTTTTAATCTTAAATAAATGTCTTACAGGGTGTTTTAAACAGTTCTCAGTTCTTCTCTGTGCCCTACTCCAAGACAGTGCCTGATCTCTGGGGGTGTTCATGACCATTTATCTTGAACTAAAAGCATTTTGGGTGATTTGTAATAGAATAAACTGGATCTAATGGCAGGTTTGCCTCTAGGCTCAACATCCCCTGTTCCCAGGATTTAAACTTTCCAAATAATTTCCAGTCACCCATTTAACCAAACAGAAAATAGGAATAAACGCTGAACCAGTCACATCATGGATAGAACTGGTGAACGCAACCCAACATCCAACCGAATTTTCTGACAAGAAACTTTCAGTTTGATTTGGAATCAAACACCAACCTCGAAAGCAAAGAGCAGCTGTCCCTAAGGTTTTTGTAAGGTTTATCTCTTCACCTAAAATTTTGCCTACGAGTTCCCAATGGAAGAGACCACCCCAGAGTAATTGTATACCAAAGAAAGATTCCAAAAGCAGCAAAGAGCAGTTCCAGAAGTAGCGAAGAACAGCTCCGGACTTACCAAGCCGTTGAGAAGAATGAGTGAAGGGAAGATGTTGGGAGAACCCCAAGTGGAGACACCTTTTATACAGTTCAGACTTGCCTGAGGGCTCAGAGGAGCTCATTAGTTGACACAGAACATTTTTTGTATTGATTGCACCTCAAAGTGATGAAATTATTGCTCTTTCTGTGTTTATTCTTGATTTCAATTATCGCGTTACGTCACACGAGGTCCTTTCATCTAAAAGGTTGATGGGTGAAATTAGTGCATCTCTCATCCTAAAACATGATTCACGAATTAGTATTGGTTTTCTGGAGTGGCACCACATACTGAGCTGTTTATACATCAATATTCTTGTCCTGTCTTATAAGAAAATTATGCTCAGACATTTACAGAAATTACAAAATCATGGAATGGTTTGGGGACACAAATATCCAGAAAAGCCTTAGGTTTTATCTGACCCTCAAACCACAGCTCAAACCTGAGTTTAGTTCTGAATGGGGAGAGATTTGTGATTTTAAGGATTAGAATGGAAAGTTCAAAATAATCAGAGTGTACATTGAATTAATAATTGAATTTATGTTTTATTGAGATGGCTCCATCTGTGGAAGTGTTCAAGGCCAGTTTGGATCAACCTGGGATAGTGGAAGGTGTCCCTGCCCATGGCAGGAGTTGGAACAAGATGGTCTTTGAGGTCCCTCTGAACTTTAAACCATTCCATGATTCTGTATAGGAGAAATCCCAAATTTAGCTGTAGAGGAAATAAAAATTCTTTGTTTTTAGAGAGGATCTTGCAGCTAATCCCATCCTTGATGGCGTCTTTCAGCACAGAGCAATTACAAGGTGAGAATCTGCTGGGAAAAGCAAATGTTGGATTTGCTGAGGTTTCTTTCTCTGTTTACACCATGATTGTCCTACTCTATCATTATCATCGTTATCATAATCACCCATGTGGTTATCTTCACACCATGAATTATTTATAAATTATGAGCTTTTCAAATCTGGAGATACATATGAGGATTTCCTGAGCCATTATCCTGGAAAAAAAAAGCCATGTCGAAGTTTTACAAGAACATTCCGAGGGATTTTCAAATACCTCCTGAACATCCATTACTGACTTGTTCCTACTGTGTCAGAGTTATATAAAACCTGTGCCTGGGTGTAAACAACTCACAATTATAAGAGATTATCACATTACAAGATCTAAATTGAGGCCACTTGAGTTTTTCCCATAATCAGCTCATGGTCTATAACACTAACCTTTCTGTCTTTGACCTTAAGAATAAAATCTATTTTTCTTTTTTATTTAAAACACAGAATGTTGTGTCTCTAACACGTAAAAATAGGAAGGAAAACATGAGAAAGGAAAGCAAAGCTCGATGAAACAACTCAAAATCTCAATTTCCATGGAATTGTGGCTGCCAGGTGAAATATTTCTCTGTTTCCAGGGACTGAAAGAGAAGAGAAATGAGTTTAACAAGGAACATGGGGAGAGACTTTTTCCAAGGGCTGAAGTGGCAGGAAAAGAGGGAATGGATTAAAACTGTCAGAGAAGGGGTTTAGATGGGATATTGGGAAGGAATTGTTCCCTCTGAGGGTGGTGAGGCCCTGGCACAGGTTATTCCCTGAATTCCCAGTCCATGGAAGTGTCCAAGGCCAGGATGGATGAGGCTTGGAGCAACCTGGGATATAGAAGGTGTCCCTGCTCATGGCAGGGGATGTCACTGGATGATCCTTAAGGGCCTTTTCAACCCAAACCATTCCAAGATAGGATTTTATGACATAAAATCCATTCAAAGATGCTCCTGATGATTGTGTTTGCCTTGCCTTGTGTAGGTGGAGGGAGAAATGCTGAGCCTGCAGAACCAATGTTTTTCCCTTTGTTATTTTTCCCCAGTCCTCATTCAAGTTCCTAAAAGAAATTCCATTGGCTTCAGGTCTCCTGTTGATCACACTCAAGGACCTGTACCCGGACAAAAAATGAGTGTCCTTCAATCATCCTAATTAAGAAGGACTCATAAATAAATCAAGTCAGCTTTATTTCCTCCCCTAACGCTAAGGAGAGCACTGGGATCATAAAAAATAATTCCCCACATAAGCCCAGAGACAATAGAGGTCTGGGGTGGAATGTGCAACTCACGCTATGTGTGGGTTTGAAGTGCACCAGCAATAAGCAAAGACAATTTCAGCACTTTGAGGAATTATGTGTCCTGCAATTTGGGGGTGGGACCTAATTACGAACTCATGCATCAGGTGCCTGGTGCCCTCTGGGCAAGCAGGGAGCTCTATAAAAGGTGTCTACATCAGGTCCTTCCATCCACTTCTCTCACCTGTTCTGCCTTCGTGAACCAGGTAAGTCGCTTTTCTCTCAAACTTCTCTAAATTGAACTTCCTGTCAAGAAATCCGGATTTTAACCGAGTGCCCTCCAGTTG
The DNA here is from genome assembly GCF_020740725.1 of Corvus hawaiiensis. NCBI lineage: Eukaryota > Metazoa > Chordata > Aves > Passeriformes > Corvidae > Corvus > Corvus hawaiiensis. The sequence continues at coordinate 2,550,608 of NC_063241.1, forward strand.
CAGTCAGGCTGCCACTGCTCTGTAGGATATTTGGTGTTTAATTTCTCATTCATGCCAAGGTCTTGTAGGAGAGGGGTTCCTCAAGTGGTTTTGAACGCCAAACTTGTATTATTTTAGCACTCCAAAGGATTCCTTGGCTATGTTTTAGGACATAAAGAATAACCTGTATGTGTGGCTGTATTTGGTAGGGCTTTGCTGAGTTTGTAACAGGAAAGATCAAATCCAAGTAGAGATCATCAACTAAGAGTAATGTAATACTGAAGAAATTATCTGATCTGGAAATTCAAAGATGCAACTGAAGTGTACAGAGTGTGTTGGACTGAAGTCAGGAGTAACCTGGAGATCACAGTCATGGGAAAAATAGGAATAGGAAATGTATTTACTTCCCAGATTTACTACTGACACCCTTGCACTGCTTCAGCACAGCCTAAAGTTTGCTATTCCTTTAAAGTTAACATAAATTAACATCTTTTACAGATTAACCTCCAATCCCTGCAAAATGTCCTGCTATGACCTGTGCTCCACCTCTGGCTCCGGCCTCATCCGGCCCCAGCCCATCGCCGACAGTGGGAATGAGCCATGTGTGCGCCAGTGCCCCGACTCCACCACCGTCATCCAGCCTCCCGCCGTGGTGGTCACCTTCCCCGGCCCCATCCTCAGCTCCTTCCCGCAGGATTCCGTGGTGGGATCTGCTGGAGCGCCCGTCCTTGGAGCCTCTGGGGGCTCCCTGGGCTATGGGGGTTATGGATCCCTGGGTTACGGGGGCTATGGATCCCTGGGCTACGGGGGCTATGGATCCCTGGGCTATGGGGGCTATGGATCCTTGGGCTATGGGGGCTATGGCTCTGGGGGTTATGGTGGTCTCTGTGGATACGGGGGTTATGGATCCCAGGGCTATGGGGGTCTGTGGGGCTATGGGGGCTCCTCCCTGGGCTATGGGGGTCTGGGGTCCTGTGGGGGTTACCGGGGCCTGTATGGCTCTGGGAGGTCCTTTGGATCCTTTGGCTCCTGGAGCCCTTGGTCCTCCCGCTATGGCCGCTACGGCCGCGGCAGCTGCGGCTCCTGCTAAACCTGACAGAAAAATCCCAAGTGAGGTCTCACCAACAGATGAAATGTGATGGTTTCACAGCCAACGAGCTCGGAACCACTGCTGCTCTATCCCAAGACCACGGATTTGTAGCTGTTCAGCCCCTTTTGAATTTCTCCTCTTTCAGCTTCTGCCGTAAAGCTTCTCCTGCCCCATTTCCGTGTTGCCTGGGGGAAATATGGAACAAAAGGGCTCAAAATGGGTCCTGCTTGTTCCCATCAACAGCTGGGATTTGGAAGAGAACCCAAATCAAACACATGTGAATGTGCCTCTGGCTGGAGAAGAGTTTTGTACTTCTTGGAGACTCTGAAAATGCATTGCTTTGCTTGCTATCATTAAAAGTTTGTTGCATCAAAGTTGATATGTTCTGGTGTTCTTTTCTCCTGTTTTCACCATTATTTGCCTTTGGAGAAGCTTCACCTGTGCAGGTGTCAGTAACAGCCTAAAATATCCTGGAATCACGGAATGGTGTGGGTTGGGAGGGACTTTTAAGCTCATCTCCTTCCACCCCCTGCTATGGGCGGGGACACCTCCCACTGGCCCAGGTTGCCCAGAGCTTCATCCAACCTGTCCCTAAACTATGGAGATGAATGTCCTGCCCAAAAAATCAGGGAAGATTAGACTTCAGTATGAATTTCTTCCAGGTAAAACTTTTATCTCTCTGAGTTTCAGGTTCTCACTCAAATATTTTCTCACCCAAATATTTAAGCTCTGTCCTCAGGAATAACCTTGGCAGGAAGTTAAATCAATTTCCTGTCAAAATTTTAAGTAAAGTTTTCTGGGCCACAGAGTGGAACTTTGAAATCTGAAATCTTTCAGTGTAATCATGAAATGTAAAGTGTTGGATGGTTTTTGACAGAAAAACAGCTCCTTCAAGGGTTCATCCACACCAGCAAGAAAAGCTGGAATAGACAGAACCTGGAAAAATTAAAAAGTAGAAAATGTCTTAACCTGTGAGCAAATCTCCCCCTTCTACTCTGCTATGGTGAGATTCCACCTTCCAGGATCTACAGGGAAGCTGGAGAGGGACTTTTCCTCAAGAACTGGAGTGACAGGACAAGGGGGAATGGATTCAAACTGACAGAGGGCAAATTTAGGTTGGATACTGGGAAGAAGTCTTTCCCTGTGAGGGTGGTGAGGTCCTAGCTCAGATTTTCCAGGGAATTTCTGGATGCCCCATCCCTGGAGGTGTCCAAGGGTAGGTTGGAGCAACCTGGTCTAGTGGGAGGTGTTCCTGCCCATGGTGAGGGGTGGAATGAGAAGATCTTTAGGGTCCTTTCAACCCAACCCATTCTGTGAGTCCATGGCTCTGTAATGGTTTTATTGTAGTGCAGGAAAGGTAGGGAGGGAGGATCCCTGCTCCAAAATACTGGATCAAGGAACAGTGACTGACTTCACTCCCAGCTGGGCCATCCCTGGGGATTTCGAAGTCTGAACCTCATCCTGTTGTAAGGATATGAATTTTCCCCCTGTGCAGAGAGAAGTGTTGCAAACCCACAGCCAGAGAAATTAAAACTAAAACTTCATTTGTTTTTTGCAGAACAGAATCACTTTAATGAGAAAAAAGCGTTCACAGAAAAGCATTTCAGAATATGAAGAATATCAGATCACAGGCAACTCCTTCCATGGTTGTTCTTCTCCAGTTGGACAGTGAAGTTGCATTTTAGGAGAATATAAATTGTTGTTTTATCCCACACATTACACACACACAGAGATGGAAAAAAAAGCCCAGAAGATGGCAAGTAGAGGTGAATGAATCAAGGAAGAGTTGTGTCCTTCCAGCTCCACCAGAGTGGGGTGGCCGTGGTCACAACATCTCCTTTGGGGCCAGGACTGTATCTCTCAGTTGTCGGTTTCCTTACTCTGGGATATTTCTGCAGGGTTTAGCAGGACCCCCAGTAGCCGCGGCCGTAGCGGCCGTACCAGGAGGAGTAGGGGCTGCAATAGCCAGAGCCAAAGGCTCTGCCAGAGCCGTACAGGCCCCGGTAACCCCCACAGCCCCACAGACCCCCATAGCCCAGGGAGGAACCCCCATAGCCCCACAGACCCCCATAGCCCAGGGATCCATAGCCCCCATATCCATAGAGACCACCATAACCCCCAGAGCCATAGCCCCCATAGCCCCACAGGCCCCCGTAGCCCAGGGAGGACCCTGAGGCTCCAAGGACGGGCGCTCCAGCAGATCCCACCACGGAATCCTGCGGGAAGGAGCTGAGGATGGGGCCGGGGAAGGTGACCACCACGGCGGGAGGCTGGATGACGGTGGTGGAGTCGGGGCACTGGCGCACGCACGGCTCGTTCCCGCTGTCAGCCAGGGGCTGGGGCCGAAGGACGCCGCAGGCAGAGGAGGGGTACAGGTCGTAGCAGGACATTTTGCAGGGATTGGAGGTCAATACAGGCTAAAAAAGAAGATAAGGACTTTAAAATTCAGCAATTTACATTAAAATAACAAGTAGAGTATTCCGAGTATTCCTCACTTTGCTATCTCAGTGCTCTCCTTTTCCAAAAAGTGTCTTTTCCAAAATTCTCTAAAAGGTGTTCACACACGAGAGCAAGTGGGAAATGTTCTGAAAATCTTGTCCCTCATAACACCCTGAAAAGAACTACAACTTATTTCTCCACATTAAATTGAAAACTGGGAAGCAAAAGCAGCAAGACCAAAGTGACTTTGTCCAAGGTCATTGGATGAGTCATTAGGAAAACACAGATTTGGGTTTAGCTGGTTTACGTGAGATGGAGCTTATATAGAACTTAATTACAGTAGCTTGATCTTCCCACTCATCCCAATTTTGCTGAGAGTCAAGGGAACAACAGATTATAGGATTGTGAGAGCCTGGGTTTCCCAGAAAGGCATTTGACAAAACAATAAAGAACAAATCTCTAACCATGTTTGATAAATCCTTAACAGAGTTTTGAGGAGGAACTTGAAAGCAAGAAGGTGAAGGAGAGCCTGAAGATTTGAGGTAGCAGGACACAAGTGACTTTATCACGTGTGAACGGCTGCAGGGGTGACAACCTCATCAAACCTTGAACCTTTTATGCAAATGTTGGGATGGGTTAAATGTATCAAAAATGAGGATCAGAGAATCATAGACTTCCTCAAGTTGGAAGTGACTCATAAGAATCAAGTCCAACTCCCTGCTTTTTTGCAGGATTACTTAGAACTAAACCAGAGAACCTTGGAATTACCCGGGGTTGGAAGAGATCCTAAAGATCATCCAGTCCCACCCCCTGCCATGGGTGGGGACACCTTCCACTACCCCAGATTGCTCCAAGCCCTGTCCAACCTGGACACTTCCAGGGATGTGGAATCCATGGAGTGACCTGTGCCAAGGCCTGTCCAGCCTCACAGAGAACAATTCCTTCCCAATATCCAACCGAAATTTCCCCTCTGTCACTCTGACCCCATTCCCTGTGTCCCGTCCCTGCAGTTCCTGAGGAAAAGTCCCTCTCCAGCTTCCCTGGAACCCCTGCAGATCCTGGAAGGTGCTGTGAGGTCTCCACACAACCTTCTCTCCTCCAGGCTGAACATTCCCAGCTCTCCCAGCCTGTCTCCAGAGGGGAGGTGCTTCAGTCACCTCAGTTGTCTCAGAGCATTGTCCAGTTGCTCCAAGGTCTGGTGTTCCTGACACCAAGAACTCCACAGGGTCCCACACACCAAAAAGTTGTATCGCCACCCCAGAGACAGAAAGATCCTTGATCTTTCACAAGTCCATGCAGACACAGCCAACAGAAAGGATGGTGAACATCAACTCAAGTTGAAACCAACAATGAAAAATACACAGAGAGCAACCGAGAAGATTCAGACTTACCCAAGTCTCCAAGAAGTCAAGGGAAGTGTTTGGAGGAGAGAGGAGACAGAGGACCTTTTATATCAGCTGGAGGTACCAGATCAGCATCTCTTGCCCGCCCCAATTTCAAATTCATGCAACCATCAGGATGATGAAATTGTTGGGTTTATTATTGGGGTTTACGAGGCCTTTCAAATTTGTTTGTAATAATGATCTAAACATCACTTGAGATCATAGAGAATTCTTTCATCTTGTGACGACTTGGGAGGAAATTAACACCCAGCATTATTCCTGTCACTTCCTTGGAATCACATCAGGAATTGCCAAGCCAGCTCCTCTCGGTATTAACTGAACACCTGGAGGGGGCTCATGGGTTTATTGGAATTACAAAGTGCAACGTCATGAGTGGGATATTTGTCTAAGTGCCTGTACAGGATGGAAGTTAAAGACTGCCAGTGGCATACACAGGAAGTCTGGGGGAGGTTTCTTCTTGTTTGGCTTCCTCACCTGCAGCTGGAAGTCACAGCACCCTTGGGAAGGGGTGATGTTTCCAGTGGGATTTGACAAGGGCTGTAATGGGGACAATTCCATTCAGAATCAGAGAATCATGGAATGTCCTCAGTTTAAAGGGATCCACAAGAATCATCAAAGTCCGACTCCTGGCCGGGCATGGGAAAGCTCCAGGAATCCCACCATGGGCCTGGGAGCATTGTCCAAACTCTTCTTGACCTCTGGCAGGCCCAGAAGAGCAGTAGCAACTCAAGGGACCTCCAACATGCGCTTCAATGTCTTATGTGGGCGCTGGAATTTTGTCTTGAGCAGGAAGAACAGTGAAATCCTTAATTTTGTCCAAGTCCACAGAATTCCACGGAGGAGACAGAGGGGAACCTTTGTCTTCCTGAGGGTTGTCTTGGTTTTGGAGATAAACAAGGAATGAATTCACAAAGTTAACTAAAGCCACAAAGGGATTGGAGGTCCTGAAGAGACTTTTCCCAGGTGTTGATGGTCCGATGTTGTCCAAAGATGGTACCTGAGAACACTGAACAGGCCTGAGGAAACGTGGGATATTTTAGGAAAAATGGGTCCTCTGGTGCAGAAGTCGAAATGTGATGGAATTGCTTTGAATTATTGCCTCGGATTCTTAGGAATTCATGAGCTCCTGTGATACACAAGTCATAAATCCCAAATAGGGCTGAGCTGGAAGTTTCTGGGATGAGGGAACAATCAGGAATTTGTAATGTGGGACACAAAGGCTCCTTCTTACTTTGTTTATGGATGGACCATTTTAATATGCAGACTCCACACCAGAAATTATCCCTAAATGCTGAGGTGGGGTTCTCAGCCTTTGCGGAGTGGGGGGTTTTGAACAATAATCTTTTCAAGCTTCCAGGGAACAAGTCCATGCAAATCCTGTAGATGATCCAGTAGATTAAAGGCATGGAGCTGGATTTAGGTGCCTCACAATTATTCAAACACCTCAGTCAAGATATTTGTGTCCTTGGTATCATCAGTTCAAGGCCAAATACTGGGGGTGTTTGCACTTTTGGGTTTTTTCACAATGAAAAAGAATTAGAAATAAAAAATTCTGTATAAAACCTGGAATTTCATGAGCTGTATTTTATTCTAAACACTTCCAGGGATGGGACAACCACAGGGTCTGCTCCCAGGGAACAAGGGACAGGAAAACAGGGAATGGCTTTGAGCTGTACCAGGGGAGGGTCAGGTTGGACATGAGAAGGAATTTCCTCCTGGAAAGGGTGGTCAGACCTTGGAAGGGGCTGCCCAGGGATCTATGGAGCCGCTACCCTTGGAGGTGTCTGAGGAATTCCTGGACATTGGTCTGGGTGGCCAGGTGAGGATCAGGCACAGCTTGGACTCGATGGTCTTGGAGGGCTTTTCGAACCCAAATAATTCCAAGATTCTGTAGCAGAAACCATTTAAGCACCACAGGATGCTTTCCATGCCTTCCTTCGGGTTCCATATTGTCCTCGTATTAAGCAGCTGAGACTGATGATGATAAAGATAAAAATTATGACCCCAAAGTTGCTCTAAATCATTTTATCTCCAGGTATTTTTTTAAATGGAAAAAAAAGCTCTGCACATCAGGTGACCCCAAGTGAGCAGATGGGTTTTGCCATTAATGATGGAGAAGCTCTGGAAGAGCGTTGGGATAATTCCTGCTGTAACGCCAGGGCTGTGAATGGAATGATAAGAGGAATGAAGATGACTTGTCCCCAGTGGAGATGAAAGAGGACTCTGTGATGAAATGCACTTATCACATTTCACGAGACTTCAGACCAGCAAACAAACAAAGAGTCAGCAGAACTTTGAGGACCTACGTGTCGCATTCATTTGGGGTTTGCCCCAATTATGCACATCCCCAAATTGCACCTTAGATGATCCCCGGGATCTTGGGAATGGTATAAAAGCTCTCCCAGCCCAGGGCTCTTCACTTCGCCTTCCTTGCTTCAACCACCTCCGTGAGAAAGGTAAGCACCATTCTATGGGATCTCTTCTCTAAAATTCCGGTCTCTTCTCTGCTGGTTTTAGTTAAGGTTGGAATCAGCCATAAGGATTCTAACATTCTTAATAATTGGATTATTTTGCCATGGTTTTATTTTTACTTGGTGTTGGACATTTATGAGTTTGAAATGATAAACCCATTGTTTCTGGTGAGTAGAAATTAGAAAAATTACCAAAGCAGCTTCCAAAACCTTACAGAAGGTTTGTTCAGTCCATGGGAATTTTTTCATGGGTTATATCATGAAAGTTCTTGATATTTGTCTATCGAGAAGTGGTAGAAGCTTAATTGGATGATATCTTTGCATGGTCTGGCAGTGGGGTAGAATGAAGAAGTGCTTTTTGATGGAAACGAAGTACAAGAAATTAGGAATGAGACCCCAGGAGAGCTGACAGCTCAGAGTGCAAGTGATTTACAAAAACACTGGCGAGAAGGAATGATCGGAGAGATCACAATTATTTCCATCCACACGTCCAAATGTCAAACCTTTTAACCATTGAATTTCTTTTTTGTTCACTCCTCAGTGTCTGTTGACCTCCAATCCCTGCAAAATGTCCTGCTACGACCTGTACCCCTCCTCTGCCTGCGGCGTCCTTCGGCCCCAGCCCCTGGCTGACACCGGGAATGAGCCGTGCGTGCGCCAGTGCCCCGACTCCACCACCGTCATCCAGCCTCCCGCCGTGGTGGTCACCTTCCCCGGCCCCATCCTCAGCTCCTTCCCGCAGGATTCCGTGGTGGGATCTGCTGGAGCGCCCGTCCTTGGAGCCTCAGGGTCCTCCCTGGGCTACGGGGGCCTGTGGGGCTATGGGGGCTATGGCTCTGGGGGTTATGGTGGTCTCTATGGATATGGGGGCTATGGATCCCTGGGCTATGGGGGTCTGTGGGGCTATGGGGGTTCCTCCCTGGGCTATGGGGGTCTGTGGGGCTGTGGGGGTTACCGGGGCCTGTACGGCTCTGGCAGAGCCTTTGGCTCTGGCTATTGCAGCCCCTACTCCTCCTGGTACGGCCGCTACGGCCGCGGCTTCTGGGGGTCCTGCTAAACCCTGCGGAAAACCCTCTAGGTGACGTAGAAGGGCAAAGCAAAACACAGATTCTTCTTGCCTTTAAATTCTTCCCTGATACCTCCATGGGTTTAATTCCTTTTTATCTCCTGCTTTATCACCCCTGTGACTGAATGCGGTGACAGACTGAAGTGCCTTTCAAGCTCTGCCGTCTTGCATTTACAATCTCGATGTTACAATGTTGTTTGTGTTCTTTTCATTCTCATTAAAACTCTGTTGCATCACTGAAAATCCTCGTGTCGGGCTTTTGTGTTCTCACCCACCCCACGTTTGCCAGCCTCGCTGGGTGAAGCTCCCTGCTCTGCATGAGGCTGCAAAAACATTGAGCAAACCCTGCCCAGAGGGGGAAAGTCTCCATGGAGAGCCTTCCATGGGGCTGTTTTCCCACTGAATTACAGTGTGGTCACATCGTGGTGGCAAAAGATGAGCAGGAGTTTCCTCTACATGTTGAGCTCGGTGTGCAGAGGGAACTTCTTTACATCCTCAGCAAGGACCTCATGAGTGGTCATGGAATCATAGAATTGGGTTGGAAGAACCTTGAAGATCATCAAGACCATGGGCAGGGCAGGGACACCTTCCACCATCCCAGGTTGCTCCAACCTGGCCTTGGGCAATTCCAGGGATGGGGCAGCCGTGGAATCACCCATGCCAGGGCGTCTCCACCCTCAAACGGAGGAATTTCATCCCAATATTCCATCTAAACCTCCCTTCTTTCAGTTTTAATCCCTTCCTCCTTCTCTTGTTGCTCCAGACCCCTGGAAAAAGTCTCTCCCCATGTTCCTTGTGGCCCCCTCAGGTCCAGGAAGGCCACATTTAGGCCACCCCAGAACCTTCTCCAGGCTGAAAAATCCCAATTCCCTCAGCCTTTCACTTTGCACCCCCTACATCTGGGACATCTTCGGTTCTGTTTGTTATTTATATATTAAATAGAAATAGAAGTTGGGTCTATATTTTATAAGTAGCCTAAAACCCAAGAAAAGCACTGCATCATATACGTCATTATCTTTTTATGTTATCAGCAAAGCACAAAACCACCTCCTGATTCAGGCTGATCCTTATCTCACAAGGAGTTTTCCTTATCTGGTTCAGCAGCCAAAAGATCTCAGGGTACGTATTTTCCGACAGCAAAAGGAATTGTTGAACATCACCATCTTTAGAGAACTTCTGACCAGAAACTGAAGGAAAAATGTGACTTAAAAAAGGCAAAAGCTTCTGCAGTGCCCAGCTCCTCTCTCTGTAATGGAACAGCAAATTCCTTAGTGTTTCGATTACCTAAAAAAGCAGTGAAAAATCAGGTTTTTATTTGGTTTTATTTCATTGTCTCTGGAAAATGGAATGACTCCCAGCAAAACCCAGAGCTTCCCCAGTGGTATCCAAGTAACAGCCAGAGGGGATGTTCTACCTCCTGCCAGGACCTGAAAAATCAGTCAGAAAATCTGTCTACCTCCTGCCAGGACCTGAAAAATCTGCTAGAAAATCTGTGGTGGTAAAGAGATCAGTAAGAAAAGATCAGATTACAAAAGGAGCCCTTAAGCAGGGTTTAAGCCAGGCTCTTAACGGAGATCCCAATGTGCTTCCGGAGGGAAGGGACAAAGGATCTGGGTGATGACACGGGATGGTGGCTGAGCCACCACCCTCGGGTCAGGGCAATCCTCGAGTTGGTCATCAGGAAACGTGACTGAGTGTGGCTGTCACCCAGCAGAGCCTTCTGTGGGACAAGGGGAAAAGCCTAGAAATGTCACGGAAGTGGGAAAATCCGGTGTCCAGTTCTGGGCCCCTCATGGCAAGGGGGGCATTGAGGGGCTGGAGAATGTCCAGGGATGAGAATGGAGCTGGAGCAGCAGAGGAAGGGTCTGGAGCATCCTGAGGGAGCTGGGGGAATTCAGCCTGGAGAAAAGGGGGATTCAGGGGGAATTTGGGCTCTTCCAGGGGGGATTTGGGGTCTGATCGCAGGGAATGGGGCCAGGACAAGAGGGAATGGCCTCGAGCTGTGCCAGGGGAGGCTCAGGGTGGATATTTAGGAAAATCCCTCCTGGAAAGGGCGGCCAGGCCTTGGGAGGGGCTGCCCAGGGAAGGTTGGAGTGGCCATCCCTGGAGGTGTCCGAGGGATCCCTGGACACTGGTCTGGTTGACCAGGTGGGGACCAGGCACGGCTTGGACTCGGTGACCTTGGAGCTCTTTTCCAACTTAAATAATTCTGGGATTCTGTGAAACTCCAGGCAGTTTCGAGGAGGGGCTTTTGATACATCCTTTAAGCTGCCTGAGGAGCCCGAGGCTCCCATTAACGCGTTTGTCACACCTGGGTCACCTCACGGTGACGAAAGAGTTTTGCTCAATATTTCTGTTTATGAGTTGATTCAAATTCTGACGCTGCACGAAATGCAAATTACAACCCAAAGATTTCTTTCATCTCAGCACTTAATTGGCCAAGATTCACGCCTGGTAACGTTCCATGAAATACATTTGGAATGACAGCACGGATTCTGCTGCTTCATTTATTCACCTCTCATTAGCTGGCATAATGATGCTGGCTCAGGTGTTAATCATCATTTTCATCTGCTTGAAGGTGCAAGATTTTTTTCTTTCTTCTTCACCAGTGGTAGATAAAAAAATTGATTAAAACCTCAGTGCCTTCCGTGTGAAATCAGCAACTTTTATGTGAAGTTGGAATTCAAATTTGGACAAAGTCATCCTGCACCTTTCAAAGGAAATATGAATAATTTTTAAACCATCCAGATCCATGTTTTGTCTCCCAGATGTTCCGGCTATAAAGAGAAATGAAATGTGAAGTAAAACATCAGCACTGAAGGAGAAACCCAAATAAATGAAAACTTAAATGATACGAGAAGATAACACTGAAATTCTGAGGTGAGAAACCATGAGCTGGTGAAAGCAACAGGAAGAGTTCACTTGGGCAAATCATTTATTTTTTTTACATTTTATTTTTAATATTAATTTAAAAACTAATTCTAATTGCATTTCAAAATGCTGGGCTGTTAGAACACAACCACATATTTATATTGCAATAATCACACCCCATTTTGTGGATAAACCATTAAGGAGGGTTTGGGAAGTGCTTAAAAACACACCCAAAAAATATTTGGACACCTTTTGGGGGGGGAGTTATTCCTGTAGTCCCCTGGGGACATCTCAAAGTTTGGGGGAAAGAACCTCCCAATTTCAGTGTAACTTTGGTAGAAATGTGTTTATTTAACAACGCATCCACAGCAAATGAGGGGTTTGGCTCTGTTCATCACCCAGAATTTGGGAATATGGGAATAAGGGTGGGACACCTCATCAAACATTCCCTGTTTACGAGCTGGGCCTTTCGGCTGAGCTGTGTCTCCCAAGCCAATGAAAGCAAAATTGGGGTGTTTTGGGTGTGATCCCAACTCGGGCCGGGTAAACACCGGAGATAGGGTGAAGTGTCCTGCAGAAATTCCTGTCCCTCCCCACTGAGGATTGGGGAAGGCTGAGTAATTCCAGGTGGTGAAGGGAAATGTTTGATCTCAGTCCAAAAGGACTGAGGAATTTGCCCAAATCCACCTTTTTTCTTGTGTTTTGTGGAGAAGGTTGTGTGGAGACCCTTCCAGGATCTGCAGGGGCTCCGGGGAAGCTGGAGAGGGACTTTTCCTCAGGAACTGCAGGGACAGGACACAGGGAATGGGTTCAGGCTGACAGAAGGGGAATTGAGGTTGGATATTGGGAAGGAATTGTTCTCTGTGAAGGTGGTGAGGTTTCCAACTCTTTTCCAACCTTTTTCCTCTTTTCCAACCTCAAAGATTCTGGAGTTCTGTGAAAAACACACTGACATCCCTCCAGAAAAAAAGCTTTGATTTAAGCCCCATTTTACGTACTGAAATACTGTGTTTTCTGCATCGAGGAAAATCAGGAATTTCCCAATCCTGGTGGGCAAATCCACGATTCCCACAACGACCTGAGGTTTGTGGCTGCAGGTGTGAAAAGCGTCAGGAGCATTCCTTCCACCACTCCAAGCATTCCATTGCAAAATGTGGGAGCAGAAGTGACGAGAGTCGAGACCTGGAGCCCTTAAACCCAAACCTGTCCACGGCAGCAGGTTCTGACTCCGATTAAAATCATTAGGGGAAGGTAATGAAGGAAGTGCCCAATAAATGGGAGTTTAATTCCCGCTGGGTGGGATGATCCTGGCGGGAAGCTGCTCCATCAGGCTCCGAGATGAAAGGGAGCCGAGAACTGGAATGTGCCGATTGTGCTGGGCAGAGATTTAGGGTGGTTTTGCAAACTGCAAGCGAGAAGAGTTTCGTCACTTTGGGGAGTGATTTGGGCTCGTTGGAGGTGGCGACTCCTGAGCTCGGCGTGGTTCAGCCCCGGGGCATCCCAGGATTTGTATAAAAGCAGCAGCTCAATGGAGCTTCCCCATCCTTCTCCTGCTTTCCTCTTCTCCATCAGGTAAGTCTGATGCCTCTTCATTCCTTCCCCAGCTCCAGAATGCCTTCGCTTTTTGATTTTTTTATTCCAGTTCACAACTATTACATTAATTTTCAGGACTTTATTTTACCTTTGTTCTTCTTTTTATTCTTTAAATTTTCATTCTTGTAGTATCCTGGCAAGTGTTTTACTGCAAGGCTTTAGGACCCAAACCCAGGATTTGAGACATCTTTTATTTAGGAAGGATTTATTTCCCTGTAATTTGTATTTGGCCATTCTTGGATCGACAGCAGAGTGAAAATGTAGGAAGTCACAAGCTTTAAAACATTGAATTTTCCTGTGTTTCATTTCATGACTGAATTAGGGAAATTTGGCCATCCCACCTCTCCCAACACCAAGCGTGCTTCTGTCCCATCCCAATTTTTCACCTGGGGATGTTTTCCCCCATTCCCCAACTCCCCCAAAGCTCCACCTGCCCTTTCCCAGTTTTCAGCAGCTCCTTCTCTGTATTCCAGGACCGCCTCCACCCCTGCCAGAAAATGTCCTGCTACGACCTGTGCCCCACCACCGGCGGCATCGCCTGCCCCCAGCCCGTGGCCAACAGCTGCAACGAGCCGTGTGTCCGGCAGTGTCCGGACTCCACCGCCCTCATCCAGCCGCCCCCCGTGGTGGTCACCTTCCCCGGCCCCATCCTCAGCTCCTTCCCGCAGCAAGCCGTGGTGGGATCTGCTGGAGCACCGGCCTTTGGTGGCTCCCTGGGCTATGGGGGTCTCTACGGCACCGGGGCTTCCCTGGGATACGGCGCTCGCTCTGGATATGGGATCTCAGCGCTGGGCAGCGGCTCCTGCAGCCCCTGCGGCCCCTCCTCATCCCGCCGCTTCAGCCGCCTCTTCCGCGGCTCCTGTGGGCCTTGCTGAGGGCACGGGAGCCTCCAGGGAATCCCAGGAATGCCCAAATCCACGGCCACGAGGGTGAGGGGTCGGAGTTCCCACAGCCCCTTCGCATTCCCCATCTTTCTCCTACTTCTTGTTCGGCATCTCCTCGTTGTTTGCTCTCACTGCCTGTTCTGGCATTCCCGGTTTATTGGACCAGCGTGGGACAGCCCATTCCCTATGGATATCACCCACAATGACCAATATCCTCTGCACCAGCTGCACAACAGCCAGGAGGAGCCAGCTGAGGACGTCTCGGAGCAGGACTTTGGTTGGACTTTGCCCGAAATTGTCCGGGAATGGATTTTCCGCGTTCTGTGATCTCTGGCTTTACAAAGGGTCATTTCTCGCTCATTAAAACTTTGTTGCATCACACAGCAGCCTCCTGGTTTCCCTTTTTCCCCCCTTTTTTCCCTTCACCCACAGCCTGGCCTGGGTGATCTCCCCACAGGCAGGTCCAGGCTGCTCCCTGAGGAGGACCATGGCCTGATTTTCCAAGGTGTCCCAAATGTTTCCATAACGAAACCCCTCAGTAGCAGTTTTCCATTCTTTGAAGGTTAAAAAAAAAAAAAATTAAATAACAGAATTCCGGAGTCATTAAGGTTGGAAAAGGCCATCGAGTCCAAACTTTGACCCCCTGCGTGGGCAAAATTGATGGGACATAGGGAATTTAACAGGTAGAATTAATCTGTTATTTTATTTAACAAGGAATTCCGGAATCGAGGAATGGTTTGGATTGGGAAGGACCTCCAAAGGTCATCCAGTCCCACCCCTCTGCCACGGGCTGTTCTCTCACTAGATCAGATCGCTCAAAGCCCCTTGAACACTGCAAAAATTAAAAGATTCCAGACATTCCTATTAAATTATTTGGGTTTTAAGTAAAAAAAGAGGGAATGAGATAAAAAAGAAACTTTTCTTTGGTGTGTCTGATGGAGAATTTCATACAAAACACCTGAAAAATCAAAGTGCAGCTCCTCCAATCGCAAAACCGAGAAAAAGCAAATCCTCCCTTTGCCAATCCCACCAGAACCTGGCCCTGGAAGAAAGGTGGAATCCACCCCTGGGCCTTTGTGCCTGCAGGGAATTTGCCAGCCTGGAGCACCCAAAACCCATTAAACACAGTATTGAAATCAAACACAGAGGATTAATTGGCACCGGGATCTGCCCTGAGCTGGGTTTTGCAACGCCTTTAATGAGTCAGCTGCTGATTGCATCTCAATTAACAGCACTGCCCTCGTGCTGGGACCTGAACACAGGGTAAGACAAGAGTGCAGTGACCTCTGGGGTTCAGGAGGAGAGTTTTTCTCCTCCTGAGAGTTTTCTTCCCGCTCCTGGGAATTCCCTGTGCGGCTGTCAGATGGATCAGGAGTCTCAGCTGAAGGTGCAAACTCCCAATGGAATTTTTCTGTCCCGTTCTTCTTCAAATTCTGCCCAAGAACTGCAGGAAATGTCACAGTCAGACACATTCCTCTGTTGAAGTGGCCAGAAAATGGTGATTTTTGTATCAAATTGGCTCCACAATCAGGAGTCAAAGGAACAGAGGCTGCTCTAGAGGAGAGAAGGGCAGCAGAAGATGGAAAAAAGGAGGAGAAAAACCCCCAAACTTTGAGCCACTTCCTGATCTTTTTCCTGTCTTTCTTTCTTTTTCGTCCAAGCCCAGGGAGAATTAAGGAATTAAAGGGTAAAGAATTGGCCTTTGGGGTTCCATAGAACCAGAAAATCATTTGGGTTGGAAGGGACCTTAAAGATCTTTCATTTATGGGCAGCGACTCCTTCCACAATCCCAGGTCGCTCCAGCCTGGCCTTGGACACTTCCAGGGATGGGGCAGCCAGAGATTTCCTAGAAAAGCTGTGCCAGGGCCTCCCCACCCTCCCAGGGAAGAGGGGGTTGCTCTGCAGGGAACACTTAACAACTCTAATTTAATTTCATTTCATTCAGG
This sequence comes from Corvus hawaiiensis, assembly GCF_020740725.1. NCBI lineage: Eukaryota > Metazoa > Chordata > Aves > Passeriformes > Corvidae > Corvus > Corvus hawaiiensis. The sequence goes on from NC_063241.1 coordinate 2,566,350, forward strand.
CAGATAAATGGGAAAGTTCAAGGAACTCACAGAATTCCAGCAAAAGTTTTGCCTTTCGGTTAAAAATTCCTGTGGGAATTTCCAAGGGAAGTTTTCCAAGGGAAGTTTTTCCCCACAGATCATTCCAGGCTATTTTTAAACAATGAAAAAACCCCCATTAAATGGCCGTGTGGGGATGGAATTAAATTGCAGCCTGGGGCAGGGATTGAGACACCAATAATCCGAGTCACCCATGTTTAACTTTCTTTGGGAACAGGGAACAGCCACGCCTGTCCTGAGGGAAGATCCAAATGGAATTGGAAGGGTTGCAAAATGTCTTTATCCCTCATGGAATGACTTTGTGTCACCGCACTTCCTCCTGCCCAAGGGACCTGGGCACCTTCCAGGTGTGGAAAGGCAGCAAACACTGCTACGCTTATCCAGAATGGGGGAAAACCCCCAAAACTAGGGATAAAAACCACAGGAAAACTCTGGGGTTTGATGCACAATGGTTTAATGAGAAAGGAGGAAGCAAAATATCACAGTGGGGATGGAAAACACCGGGGGAAATCTTGCTGGGGCAAGGAAAGAATTGCTTCAGGGCCATGCATTCCACAGGGGTGACTCCTGGGTTTTCACTGTGTGGGAAGGTGACACAACCTCATCCCACTTTCTGCCGGCCAGGAATCATGGATAGGATGATTCTGAGGTTGTTATCAGCAGGAGCCACTGGAAAAAAGAGTCAGAAAAATGAAAGGAATTTACATAAAAATGTGGGACTGAGGATGCTCCAGGAAATTGCCGGGATTTGTGGAGGCTCCTCTTCCTCCGTGGTGGCCTTTGGCTCCTTCCTCCTCATTCCTCGGGTGTTTAACAGGGTCTGCAGCTCCCAAACCCATATCCAGAGGATCCATAGGAAGAGTAGGACCTCCCATAGCTGTAGGATCCGTAGGAGCCCCTGGATCCCAGGAAGCCCCCGGAGCTGGACGGTGCTGAGGATCCCACGACGCTCTCCTGGGGGCAGGAGCTGAGGATGGGGCCTGGGAAGGTCATGACCACGGGCGGGGGGTAGATGACAGCCCTGGAGTCCCCGCAGGAGGTGACACAGGGCTGGTTCCAGGTGCTGGCCACGGGCTGGGGGCAGGAGATCCCGCAGGGAGCCAGGCAGCGGGAGCTGGAGCTCTGTCTGTAGGAAAACATCTTCGGGAATGGGGATAGCTCTGGAATATTCGAGCCGGAGGCAGCAGGAAGGTCAGAGACCAGCTGGATGGAGATCGGGCTGGGAAGAGAAAGAACGGACAGCAAAAAGGTCACAAAGAGGCTCAAAATTCGGGGTTTTCCATCTTCTCATGTCCTTGTCTCCCATTTCTCCTGACTCCTAATTATGGAGTCAAGTTGACACAAAACCCCCCCATAATTAACAGTAAAATAATTCTGTATTTGGCCTCACGTTGTCCCTGTTGTTCCCGTTTCTCCTTCCCCCCGTTCCTTTTGAAATCTGACTTAACAGGACTCTGGGTTTATTTTATAATTAACTGGAGGGAAGAACAGAAATCCCTGTTTTATTTACTGACACCCTGTGCTGGTTCTGCACCTCCTGGAATCAGGACAGCTCCAAGAGGGAAGTCAGGAAGAGCCCGAAATTCCCCCTGAATCCCCCTTTTCTCCAGGATGAGCCCCCCCAGCTCCCTCAGGATTCTCCAGACCCTTTTCCTGCTGCTCCAGCCCCGTTCCCACCTCTGGCCCCGCTCCAGCCTCTCCATGTCCCTCTTTCCGTGCTTGTCCAGCACTGAACACAGCCCTGGACGTTCCCCTCCCCATTCCCAGCACAATCCCTACCCTGGCCCTGCTGGCCCCACGGTTCTGGATCTGAACAAAGCTCATTTCAGATGCTGACAGTTCCAGAAACAATTCCAGGTTTGGACTTACCCCTGTGGAGCACGGAGAGGGCTGGGAGGATCGGATGGAGCAGCCCAGAGCCGAGCGGGTTTTTATACCTTTCCTTGGGCAATCAGCTGGAGCTGAAACATGTACGGCTGATGAATGATCCAACAAAAATTCCCTCCGCCTGTCACTGCCCCAGATAAAGTCATTATTTTGCTCAGCAATTATTGTTGTTGTCTTTACATCACGGCATTACTCAGGCAGAGTAACGATTTTTTTTTTGAACTTTTATTATTGCTTTTCCCTACTTCTGGGATTGCCTCACAGAGCAGGGATTGCTCAGAGCTCGATCCATAAACACGAGGTGCTGACATAGCTCAGCTCCCACCCCACTTTTGCCAAGGAAAGGGGGAATTGTGCAATTTCTCCCATGATTGACCCACAGTAACTCCCGTGACTCTGATACGAGGCATGTTCGTCCATAGGCACCTTCCTGCTAAATTTGGGAATGGGAAGAACTCATTCCCATCCTCCTGGCCAAGGAACACACCCAATTCCTGCTTGAAATGTCCAGGTGGAGTAACCTGGGAGCCGGGGAGTTTTGCAGGAGAAATCCATGTCCACTTTTTAGGGAATCCATGGGATCAGCGCTGAGCTCGGGGGTGCTGACTGAGGAGGATTCATGGATTGGGGTGAGCCAGGTCAGGGAGGGGACCCATGCATCACCCCCGGAAAACCTTGGAATGTTCAGGTGCAGCTCCAGCTGATGCAAAGGTTTGGCTGCAACTTCAGCAGATTTGTTCCTCGGATTCCTCCCTCTCCAGTCATTCACTGGGTAAATTTCCTGCTGTTTCTCCACATTTTCCATACCCAGCATTATTCCCAAAGCCTTTTTCAGCCTCAAGAAATGAGCTTTTCCCCTCCAAAATCCCTCCCCTTTATGGAATTATAATTTGAGCAACTGGTTTTGAGTGCACCTGGGATTTCTGTCCTAAAATGCCCATTTTATTCCGGTTTTTCTGTTGGTAACTGTTAGGGTACGAAGCCTGAGGAAGCCTTTCTTGGGGTTTCCCCAAGTGTTGTTTCCCAAACCTTGAAATTTACAGTTCAGAGCATCCACCCAAACCAAAAACAGGATTAGAAAAAACAGGGAAGGGAGAATTTGTGGGGCCACAACCCCCAGGAGCTGCTCCTGCCCCAACCACACCTGGTTTCACTTCACCTGGCACCAAACGGTGACAGAGGCGCCACATCCCAGCAGGTGAATCACAGAACCCTTGGAAATCATCCCTGTCCCAACCTCCCCATCCTCCTGAAAGGGCAAAAGGAGAAGCCCAGCAGGACCAATCCAAATAAACCCCAAAATTCTTTGTTTCAGCTCGTGGTGTTTGATTTTTCCCCTCTGCTCCTCTCTGGTGAGATCTCACCGGGAATTCTGTGCCCGGTTCAGGTGTCCCCAAGCCACGAAGCTGCTCAGTGGATTGGAGCCCCTTCCCGATGGGTCCAGGCTGGGAATGTTGGGAATGTTCAGCCTGTGGAGACCTCAGAGCCTCTCCCAGGATCTGCAGGGGCTCCGGGGAAGCTGGAGAGGGACTTTTCCTGAAGAACTACAGGGACAGGACACAGGGAATGGGTGATGGAGGAGGAATTTCAGTTGGATATTGGGAAGGAATTGTTCCCTGTGAGGGCCTGGCCCAGGATATTCCATGGATTCCGCATCCCTGGAAATGTCCAAGGCCGGGTTGGAGCCACCTGGCCCACGGAAGCTGTCCCTGCCTGTGAAGCAATTCCACAAAGAAATTAATTCCCCAACATTTTCACCATCTTGGCAAAATCAGCAAAAAAACGCTGCAGGAAGTGAAACTGCTTCCAAAAAAATCAAGGAAGAAACTGGAGGGTGTTGGGGGAAACTGACAATTGTCCCGAGGCGGATAAAACAATCGGAGCCCGGGGAGGGTTGGGAAACACCAGGGATGTCTCAACCCCCGCGGGCAATCCTGGGATGGGATAAAAGGCTCCTGGCTCCCAATTCCTCACATTCCAGCTCCGAATTCCTCGGATCACAGCTCCTCGGGCTTCTCCTCTTCAGGATCTGAGTGAGTCTGGGGGATACTTCGGGGGTGGCTGGGGTGGGAATCGCTCCGTGGGGGAGATCGGGAGGAGCTGCCTGGGAGGGATGGAGGGAGGGAAAGGGAGAGGGAGAAGCGAGAGAGAGAGAGAAAATCCTGAGTTTTTGGAGAGGGGGCTACTTAGGAGGGAGGGAGGGAGAGAGAGAGGGACTGGGAGAAGGGAAAAAGAAAAATCTGAGATTTTGGAGAGCAGCTGCATGGGAGGGATGGATGGAAGGAAAAGGAGAGAGGGACTAGGAGAAGAGAGAGAGAAAAATCTTCTGGGTTTTTGAAGAGTTTTTGGAGGGAGGGAGGGAAGGAAGGAAGAAGGAAAGGAGGGAGGAGGAGGGGACAGGGAGAAAGGAAAGAAAAAAACATCTGAGCTTCGCAGCGCAGCCCCTCCCGGCACATCCTGCCCAGTTTTCCAACCCTCTCTCCTTCCTTCCTTCCCTCCCTCCCCGTTCCGCAGCAGTTCCACCCTCTCCTCCCAGGATGTCTTTCTCCAGCCAGCTCAGCTCCCGCTGCTCTGCGCCCTGCGAGGTGTCCTGTCCCCAGCCCCTGGCCAGCGCCTGGAGCCAGCCCTGCGTCACCTCCTGCGGGGACTCGCGGGCCGTGGTCTACCCTCCGCCCGTGGTCATCACCTTCCCGGGGCCCATCCTCAGCTCCTGCCCCCAGGAGAGCGTCGTGGGATCCGCATTCCCATCGGGAGTGGAGCGCCCCATGGGCCTGCAGGGCTCCCTGGTCTACGGGGGCTTCTTGTCCTCCTCCTCCTCCTCCAGGAATGTCTGGAGCCAGCGCTCCGGGGGCTGCGGGCCCTGCTGAATCAGGAAGAAGGGATGGATGGCGGGAGGAACCTGGGGGGAACGGCAGCAGGAGATGTAGCAGCAGCTGAGCAGGGGGACACGGCTCCGGGGGGCTGGGGAGAGGCCTGGGAGCTGCTCAGAATCCATGGGGAATGCTCAGAATCCATGGGAGCTTCTCAGCATCCATGGGAGCTGCTCAGCATCCTTGGAAACCCTTCAGCATCCCTGGAAGCTCCTCAACACCCCATGGGAGCTGCTCAGAATCCCAGGAAGCCCCTCAGCACCCCTGGAAGCTCCTCAGCACCCCTGGGAGCTGCTCAGAATCCCTGGGAAATGCTCGGAATCCCAGGAAGCTCCTCAGCACCCCCAGGAGCTGCCCTTCCTCTCACCCTTGCTGTTTCCAATGTCAGTTTTCTCCAAATTTGCCTTTTCCCTCCTCAAGCCCTGAATTGTTTGGTCACAACCCACACGTTCCTCGTTGTCTGAGCACAGAATTCCTGGGAATTTGTCCGTGGATGGGTTTAATTGTTTGGGATCGTGTATTTTATCCCTTTGTGGGTTTTTCCTTGGATACCTCCGTGTCTGACAGGACGAGCTGTGCCCTCCCCCTGGGATTTGTCCGGGCCCTTTGAAACATGACTCAAGCCGGAAGAATGTGATGGAAATTAATTGGTTTAATTAATGAAATATTTAGAGTATTAATTTGGATCGAGTGCACCTTGTGCTTTTCCGCTTCCATCCCAATAAACTCCTGTGTTTGCATCCAAATCTCTTGGATTTCTTCTCTTTTTTTTGGGATAATGAAACCTCTGCTAACCCATGGAACCAAACCATCCCCTTACCGTGGAGATCTGGGGGTAAGGGTTTGGGTCTTCCAATGAATGTTCTTATGGATTCATCCATCACAAAATTCCCTGCATGCCCCATTTCACCTTCCCAGGGAACCGCCCAATCCTTGGATAAAACAGGGGCGGTTCCACCCGGGGACTCTCAGCACCACAGCCCCTTCTGCTGTCCTTGGGCTATTCCCAGATTTCCCTCACGCCTCGCCAGGTTATCCCTGGAAACTTTGGGATGGCGTTCAGATTCACCAAATTCCAGCCTCTCCGAGCCAATCCCACCATTTATCCCCGGCGGGAACGAGAGGCGCTCCAGGAAAGCTGGAACCATTCCAGTTTCTGTATTTTATACTTTAGAATTTGCTCAGAGATGGGGGAAAAACCAAGAAATTCTTCAGCCCTCGAATTTCCCTGGAATCCACAAAATACAAGAGACACACAGAGAGCAGAAATTCCCTTTTTAAAAAATTTTTTTTAATATTATCACCCTCCAATGGGATTCTCCAGGGCAAGATTTTGCTTGTTGGCATCAGAGCCTTGGACACTTCCAGGCATGGAGCAGCCCCGAATTCCCTGGAAAAGCTGTGCCAGGGCCTCCCCAAACTCTGAATTTCTTCCCTGAACTTGCATAAAGTTTATGCTGTGAAAGTATAAAGTGTGTCAAAAGTAAAGACGTGCATTAAAAGATATAAAAAGTAAATATATATTTATATAAAGTGGGGAAAACTGAAGTCTAAAGTGTATAAAGTTTTATTCTGTAAATGTCTGTATAAATTCCAGGGCTGTGGAATTTTTAGGATTTATAGCAAGGCCTGGGAAGTCCTTTTAACACCTGAATTAATGGAAGAGACAATTCCTGGAAGAACGGGGTTAAACATTTAGAAACCACCCAAATAACAGAGGAGAACTCCAAACTGTGATGCAGAAAGGATTTTATTGGGGCCGACAAATGGGATTTATCCCACAGCAATAGCGCCAATGGGAATTACAGAGGAATTCGGGTAAATTTACACCGAAGCAGAGCCAATCGATGGGAATTGTGATCCGGGGGATCCGATCCAGAGGGAATCGCGGGCCTGGGATCGTTCCTCGGGATGAAGGAGCAGCCCCAGCCCCTCTCGGAGCGCTCCCCACTCACAGCTTGCGAATTTGCTCCTTTTTCTGCTGGATTTGCTCATCCAGGGAATCTTTGCCGGGCTTGGCAGGGTGGGAATAGCCGGGGTAGGAATTTCGGGAATAGCAAGGGTAGGAATTTCGGGAATAGGAGGAGGAATTGCTGGAATAGCAGGACGAGGAGGAGGAATTCCAGCCACCAACAGCGACTCCGGGCTCGCAGGAGTTCTGGACACCACCGTAGCCAAAGGAACTTCCCATTCCCGATGGGAATGCGGATCCCACGACGCTCTCCTGGGGGCAGGAGCTGAGGATGGGCCCCGGGAAGGTGATGACCACGGGCGGAGGGTAGACCACGGCCCGCGAGTCCCCGCAGGAGGTGACGCAGGGCTGGCTCCAGGCGCTGGCCAGGGGCTGGGGACAGGACACCTCGCAGAGCTGCTGGGAGGACATCGCGGGGGCTGGAGGTGACCCTGGGACACAGAGAGGGGACAACGTGGGGGACAGAGCAGGGCACCCAGCCTTGGACACTTCCAGGCATGGGGCAGCCCCAAATTCGCTGGAAAAGCTGCGCCTGGGCTGACCCAAACTCTGAATTTCTCCCAAAATTTGCAAAAAAGTTCATCCTGGGAAAAGGGCAAAGGGGAGCCCTCATCGATCCCATTTATCTAACGCTGAAGTGCCCCGGGTAAAGCTGTTTTAAATTAAATTAATGTCAGGATTAATGCGTTTTACCCTTTTTTATTTCCTGTAGTTCTGTTTCCAAAACTTGAAACATCTCCCACCACTCCTTAGGGATTTTTTTGAGATAAATGAGACAATATTCGAGCTCAAACCCTCCCCGCTCCCCCAAAACCTGACTTACGTGGTCGCACAGCAGGAGATGAGATAAGAATGGCAGATAAATGATTTAAAGTCTCGCTGAAGGAGCTTTTATACAAGTCCTCACTTCACCCCGAGGGAAGGGAAGGATTCCTGTCCTCCTTTGTCCCCATTGTCCCTCAAATACCTTTTTCTTTTTTGCTTCTGTCACTCAATCAAGGTAATTGTGGCCATTGTTTCTCCCAAAACTCCACCTTGAGTGGTTTTAAATCCCGGAGATTTTGGGATGTCAAACAGGGAGGGCGATTCCCATCTTTGGCACAATCCCTGGGACAGAGGGACCTGAAGATTTATTTTGCTATGAGTTTTCATAGCAATTTTTCCAAATTTTATTAAAATCCTACAATTTCACATCTCCCCGTGGATTGGCCTCTCCATCTCCTGTTTATGTTTCTCACAGGGCCCCAAACAAAGGTCCCTGACTCAGAGCCGGGGCAGGAGATGAAAGAGTGAGGCCTTGGTGTGCCGAGGGCTCCTCCCTGGATCTCCTTTTCCACTGAATCAACAGCTGGGGCTGGGATTTCACCTCAGATTTTAATAACCCCCCGTGAAGAAACTGGCACGAAAAATTACCCAATTCCTGCGGGGTGTTAGACAAATGAGGGGTTAGGTGCAAGGTGGAGGAGAAACAAGGGTTTGATGTTGTCTCAAGATAAGAAAACACCGAGATGGAGAAGGGAGGATTGGGGAATTAAAATGAAATTGTTTTGTCAGCAGCTGGAGCAGGTGTGAGCACAAAGGAAATGCGATTTCCAGGGAAGAAGTTAAACAGAAATCCAGGGATCATTCCCAGCGTCTGAGGAGGAGGAGAAGGAAGGTTTTGGGATGAGGATGAAGGAAAAAAAAAAACAATGATTCAGGAATTTGGAGATGTTTTTGACAGAGATCGTTGCTTCCCTTGGCTTCCCCCATCGTCATCCTGACTCAGGACCCCGCGCCCCATCCAGACTTCCCCCTGGAAGGTGCTGAGCCCACAGAAAATCCCGCTTTATTAAGCATTAATTTGTCATAATCATGTTTTCCCAGCAGGTAAAAACTGCTCTTCCAGGCCCTCGACTCCCACGCGAGACGGGGAATCACGGGAGGCTCCGCTGATGATTTTTTTGTTCTGGCGTAGATGATTAAAGAGAGGCCCAGAGGATTTACAAAACATCCCATGGCAATGCAGGGAGCCTCTGGGAGGAGATGTCGGGCACGGCTGGGACTTGTCAGCGCGATTAATTGTAATTATAACTCCATCATCTCCTGGAAATGGGGCTGGCGCTCGGATACCGCAGAAACAGAGCTCAGGGAGCACGAAACGAAACCGGACACGTTTGGGTTGGGTGAAAGGGAGGATTCTCCTCCCCAGGAGTGCCCAGGGTGGGATGTCCCCACCCCAAGGGCAACGAGGGCATCAAAAAACCTCTCCCCAAATTCCCGGCCAAGGTGATTTCCCAGCTGGAAATTCATCCCAGCCCGCTGTGCCTCAATCTTTATCTTCCCCCGGGTCTAGACTTGATTTTATTTCTGTTCTCCGTGGTGTAATCACCCTGATGAATTCAGCAGCGAGGCCGGGGCAACGTCTGTGTTTATAATAAAGGAAAGAAAGCATTCCCATCCCACTCGGAAAACTCTCAGGAATGCCGATTCCAGCTCCTGGCGGGGCAGGGACGCGGCTCCTGCTGCAGGAGGGAATGGCCATGGGCGATCTAAATCAGCACCCCAGTCACCCGCAGCTGTGCGAGCAATTATTTTGATTTTTAATTAGTTCAAAGTCATCAAGTTCCGGCGCAGAAGGACCCCAGAACGGACTCCAGAACTGACCCCGCTCTCCGCTCTGTGCTCCTTACGCCGCGAGAGGAGCTGAATGGGATTTTCCAGCTGTAAATGTATTGAATTCAAACCCCTGTGATGTTTCAGTACAAAAGAGTTGTTAAAAATGTTACATGTGGGGGTTTTCTGCTCTGAAGCTGGGAAAAGTGGAAGAAGGAAGTGAACTCCTGGGATGAGGAAGAAGAAGCGAAGGGTGAATCCCCTTTTGAGATCACTGCCCTGGCGGTGATACCATCCCAATAAACAAGAATTGCCCAACGTGCCGGGATTCCTCCGCCCCTGGAGTGACAAATCCAGGGAAGTTTGGGAAGGGCCGCGTGCCCCAAGTGTGGCTCAGACCCCGCAGAAGGGTATAAAAGTCCTTGGAAAACGGAACCCTTCACTCTCCTGCACTCCTTCTTGGTGCTGACCTGAGTAAGTCCGGCTTAGAAGTCGTTTTAATGAGATTGGTAACGCCGTGGGTTGGAAGGGACCTGAAAGTTTGGGTTTTATGCGATTATAGAATGGTTGTTTAATGCGTTCATTTGAGCACTAAACAGATCTTTTTATTTTAAGAATATTCATTTAAAAACGCATATTCTCTAATTTCTTCCATCCTGGCAGGGTTTGGGGTGGTTGGGATTTGGCAGCGATGGATTCAAGGAATCATGGATTGGTTTGGGTTGGAAGGGATCTTAAAGCTCATCCCATTCCAGTGGGCAGGGACGTCCTCCCCTATCCCAGGTGGCTGAGTTTGGAATCAATATTTAATTGCCAGGTTAATTGTTAATTTTCACCTGATCTTAACAAGATGTTGTTGATTTAGAGTTTAGTCTTCATTATTTCTTCATAGGAACTGCAAAAAACACTTTCCTGTTTAGCTATAGAGGAGTAAATTTTGGAATATGAATATTGGAGATATGAATGTTGGAAGTATGAATGTTGGAAATATGAATGTTGGAAATATGAAATTTGGAAATATGAATAATGAAAATATTAATATTGTAAATATTAAATTTTAATAGGATTATTGGAAATATGACATTTTAAATATGAATTTTGGAAATATGAATATTTGAAATATGGGTATTGAAAAGATCAAGAGTGTAAATAATTTTTAATAGGAATAGTGGAAATATGAAAATTTAAGTATGAATTTTGGAAATATGGATATTTGAAAATATGAATATTGAATAGATCAATATTGTAAATACTAATTTTTAGATAGGAATATTGGCAAGATGAAAATTTAAATATGAATTTTGGAAATATTAATATTGGAAATATGAATATTGAAAAGAAGTATTAGAAATAGGAATTTTTGAAATATGAAAATATGAATAACGGAAATATGATTTAAAAAATATGGATATTGGAGATACGAATTTTTGAAATACGAATTTTTGAAATACGAATTTTTGAAATATGAATTTTGGAAATACGACTTTTTGAAATACGAATATTGGAAATACGAATGTTGAAAATGCGAATTTTTGAATAAATGAGGGCTCCCCTCTGCCCTCCCCTGCTCTGTCCCCCACGTTGTCCCCTCTCTGTGTCCCAGGGTCACCTCCAGCCCCTGCGATGTCCTCCCAGCAGCTCTGCGAGGTGTCCTGTCCCCAGCCCCTGGCCAGCGCCTGGAGCCAGCCCTGCGTCACCTCCTGCGGGGACTCGCGGGCCGTGGTCTACCCTCCGCCCGTGGTCATCACCTTCCCGGGGCCCATCCTCAGCTCCTGCCCCCAGGAGAGCGTCGTGGGATCCGCATTCCCATCGGGAATGGGAAGTTCCTTTGGCTCCTGCGAGCCTGGAGCCTCTTTTGGTGGCCAGAATTCCTCCTCCTGCTATTCTCGCTATTCCTACCCTTGCTATTCCCGGTACTCCCGGTATTACCGTGGGAGCTGCTGAGCCCTGCGGGGATTCCCTGGGAATGCAGACCCAGGGAAACCCAGACCCAGGAAAATCCAGATCCACGAGGGAGCAGAGGCTGTGAGAGGAGCAGGATCCCGGTGGGCAGCAGCAGATCCTGGGAATGTGGATCCTGGAGCAGGCGCTGCTCCCATGAAATTCTGGTCCTGTTTCAATTAAAGATGATGTTGCACTGCAAAGATTTTTTGTTTGTTTGTTTTCCTGGTTTCCTTTTCTCCTGAAATTTCTGGAAATTCCGGGCCAAGGATGCTCAGATGGGGCCTGATTTGAGCCCCAGGCTCGTGGGGGTGTAAAACCACAGCAAAGAAAAAGTTATGGGGGCTGCTGGGGCGTTGTCCCTTCATCCACAGCATGGGGATGTTCCTAAAATTTTCTGGAAGGATTCCAGGTGAAAAGGGTGGGAGAAGGAGGCTCAGGGGGGAATTTCGGGCTCTTCCAGGGGGGGATTTGGGATCTGATCGCAGGGAACAGGAACAGGACAAGAGGGGACGGCCTCGAGCTGTGCCAGGGGAGGCTCAGGGTGGATATTTCCAGGGAAAATCCCTCCTGGAAAGGGCAGCCAGGCCTTGGGAGGGGCTGCCCAGGGAAGGTTGGAGTGGCCAGCCCTGGAGGTGTCCGAGGGATCCCTGGAGGTGACACTCGGGGCTCTGGGCTGGGTGAAATGATGTTGGTCCATCAAAGTTTGGGGTTCTTTTCCATTCTAAAGGATTCTGGAATTAAATAACTGCACTGAACGGTGGGATCAGGGATTCTCTCCATCCCGTCAGCATCTCAGGAAGAGGAAGGAGTTGACCTCAGTGTCTTAACGACACTTTAAAAGTGTTCTTTTCTCCCTCGAGGCTCCTGCTCATTCCAAAGGAATGGATTTCCAGTCTATCCCGGAAAAGTCTTGGCTCCAGCCTCTGCACGGGCAGGGTGTGTGTACACAGCTCGATTTTCTCCGGATATCGAGAGGATTTTATTGTTTCTGATACTGAAGGGCCAAAATTCCCCCTTTACGAAGTTACCCAGAACTTGTGGCTGGAAGGAAACCGCCATGAGTGATTCAGGGAATTAAATTGAGTATCTGGGAGGGAAATGAGGGAGCTCAGGAGGATGAGAGGTGGAATAAACCCCAGGCCAGGGTGGTGCAATAAATGGTTTTTAATTTGCACGAGAAGCAGAGCCAAGACACAACAACAGAGAATTAACACAGACACCTCAGGACCTTTAATACCCCAAATCCCTACAAGAATTCCTGCTTTCCTTAGCGCAGCCCCACAATTCAAGCCTCACATCCCTGGAACTGAATCCCCGGGAAGTTTTCACCAGGAGCCACAACTCCCTCGGCTGCAGGAGCTGTACTGGCGGTGCAGGAAAGGGCCGCAATTCCCCCTTCCCAGCGAGGAACACCCGCAATTGGAGGACCGGCTGGAATTCCAGGCACCCCCGTAGGCATTGGAGGAGCCTCCGAAGAGGATGGAGCCCCTCAAGCCGACAGCATTCCCATAACCCCGGTACCCCAAAGAACCCCCGGAGCCCACGGAGCGGCCGAGGGCGAGGGGGCTGCAGCTTCCCACGACGCTTTCCTGGGGGCAGGAGCTGAGGACCGGCCCCGGGAAGGTCAGGACGACGGGCGGGGGGTAAATGACGGCCTTGGAGTCGCGCAGAGCTCGCTGCAGGCGTTGGTCAGGGGCTGGCACAGGTCCCCGCAGTGAGACACGGCTCTGCAAAGCCCGCGAGAGGGTTTAGGTCAGGTCCGAGCCTAAAACACAGCGGGGAAATCAGGACGCCCATCACCTTCAAATTGGGGCGCAGCTCACAGCGAAGAGTTGCAAAATAACCATCCTAAAATTCAAAGTGAGGCTGTTTAAGCGCCGGAGAGAGTTTAAACCCGCCCTGTGCTCAGTGCAAAGTGTTTAAAAGCCTTGGAGGGCCCTAAATCTCAGTTTACCCCCCCAGATTCAGCATTTTCAAAGCTCTCAGTGGAGCGTTTGTAGCAGCAAAGAGCTCGACAGCAAAGCTTCACACTAAAAGAAGAGAGAAAAACAGAGTTTTACACTGGAAAGATAACAGCAAAGCTTCACACTAAAACAAGAGATAAAACCAGAGTTTTACACTGAAATAAAAGATAACAGCAAAGCTTTACACTAAATAAGAGATAAAAACAGAGTTTTACACTGAAATAAAAGATAATAGCAAAGCTTTACACTAAAATAAGAGATAAAAACAGAGTTTTACATTAAAATAAAAGCTCTAAGTGTTCAAAGAATGAGCCCGGGCTCACCTGATTCCAGCGGAGAGGGAAAGTTGGGAGAAGCGGATAAACAGCCCTGAGCTGCGAGCGCTTTTATCCCGTTCCTGCAGCGCCCCGAGGCTCCAGGCCCGATTTGTCGCTGATTTTTATCTCATTTAGCTGCAAATCGGGGGTTGTCGGCTCGTTCCGGAGCCCTCTAATTACCCCTGTCCGCGGTGGGTGTTAATTGCGAGCCCTGCGGAGCGATATCCATCTGCCAAGGGATGTGGGATGCTCCGGGATCGCTGTGGCAGGGATCAGGGAATTATTTAGGTTGGAAAAGACCTGGAGATCATCGGGTCCACCCTGTGGTCACAGAGCAGGAGCGACACGTTCCAGAGGTTTAGGTCAGCAATTAGGGATAAATCCTTCCCGTGGGAGGGAGGGGAGGCCCTGGCTCAGGTTATTCCATGGATTCCCCATCCCTGGAAGCGTCCAAGGCCAGGTTGGAGCCACCTGGGACAGCGGGAAAATGTCCCTACCCGGGAACTGCATCTCTTTAAGGTCCTTCCAACCCAAACCGTTCCATAATTCCATGAAAACCACGGAAAACTCCCATTTCCCAGGCACGAACTCAGGGATGGGGCAGGAGGAAGCAGAATTTGGGCACCTTCCTCTCCCCTGCCTGATTTCCACCCCGGATTTTCTGGCAGGGATCCAATCCCGTGGGATGGTTCTGAGGAAGGCGACACTTCCCGGAGTCATTCCTATTTAATTTAATTTAATTTAATTTAATTTAATTTTATTTTATTTTATTTTATTTATTTCATTTTTTATATTTTACTTTATTTTATTTTATTTATTTTTTATATTTTATTTTATTTATTTTAAAATATTTTATCTAATTTTATTTTATTTTAAAATATTTTTAAATATTTTATTTAATTTATTTTTTAATATTTTATTTTATTTTATTTCATTTTATTTTATTTTATTTCTTCTCCCCCCCCGGATTTAAGGACTTCAAAGAGCCTCGGTGCTATTAAAGCACTCTGCTGTTATCAAATTAATGACGGGTTGCTGCACGTTCAGAACTTGATAATGAGTAATAGTTTCACTTTAAAACCTGATCTCTTTTTCCTCTGAAGGACACCCCGCAGAGCTCTGCAGGTCAAGGTTATTTTCTTTGACATAAAACCCATTCTTTTTCCTCAAATCTTACGAACTTCTGGTCTTTGTAGGGTGAAAATTTGTTTTATCAATGGAAGAGACGCATAAGGGGATTAACCCAGTTTAAAATCGGAGTTTATGCCGTTAAAAAAGTTTAAAACCCAGCCCGGCAGCTGAATTAATCTTTTCGAATTAAAAACATAGAGCATAAATTATATAAACCCTCCTTCTCCAGGGATAATTTTGTTATTATCCCTGGTGCAAAGAAATTTATAATTCACCAAAGAAATTGAGAGCCCACGGATTTATTTATCCTCAAACCACAGGATTTGGATTCCTTCAACACCGGGGCATTTAAGCCGAAGTTTTCCCAAATCTAACGAGGAATTTTACACAATTTTGGGGATAGAAATGTTTTGTCTCTGCAAATGCCCGATGTATTTCAGGGCCGCTCACTTCTAAAAGATGCTGAGGTGAAATTCCATTATCCTGCCCCTCCATCCCTTGGAAATTGCCTCTTCCCTTGCTGGTTTTTGGTTTGGTTTGGTTTGGTTTTGGGGTTTTTTTGGGTTTTTTTTGTTTTTTTGTTTCTGTTTTTGTTTTTGTTTTTTGTTTTTTTTTTGTCGGCTCCTTCAGGTCCTGGAAGCCACAATTAGGTCACCCCAAAGTTTCTCCTCCCCAGCCTGGGCAATCCCGATCTCCAATCTCAATCTCCAGCCTTTCCTCGCTCCATCCCCATGTCCCTCTCACACCCAAACCCCTCAGAGCCTCCGTCCGAGGCACCTGCGGGGTTCTTATCACCTTTATCCTTATCTCGAGGGGACGCAGCCTTCAGCCAGCCTCGGAGATAAGAGATAAGATAATGATGGAGGTGCCAGGGGTGTGTTGATATCCCAAATTCCTGGGCTCGTCCCTGATCCCTGAGGAATTCAAGGAGAAGTGACCCGACCGCACCAAGATCTTTGTTAGGATTTGGGGGTGACTCAGTGACCCCAAACCCGCCCAGCTGGTTCAAAATCGCCCACGGAGAAAGGGGGACACCCCCCAAAAATGCCTCCGAGCAGCCCGAGAATGGAGATCCCAAAATCCTCCCCTTTTTTTGTGGATTACAGAGGGAACCCAACCGGCTGCCCTGAGTTCGGGGTCTGAGGAAAATCTCAGCTTTGTTTTCTCTCATTTTTCACTAAAACTCGTGCTTGAGGAGGGGAAGTCGAGTTCTGGAAGTTTGGAATGTGCGGGGAGGATAAATCAGGGAAAATATTGGGCAGGAATGAAAGAATTCCGGGCCGCTCTGAGGAACCAGCAGCAGATTTGGGATTAGCATTTACGGGCTCATTATCTCCTTACTGAGCCCATAAATCCCGATAATTGTTGGATGCTCCCGTTCCGTGGGACACCCTAAAGGAACAAATCCTGCACAATCCAGCAGGAATTGCCTTCCCCGAGGGCTTTTCCTTCTCAGCACAAACCAGCAGCCTACGAAAAGAGGAGAGGGATTTATGGAAATTGTATAAACCCGGTTGTGGAGGCCCAAATGGATCCAAAAATCCCGGACTTCCCGAACATTTAATATTTATAAATCCATGGAATTTTGTGGAGCCCCAAATGGATCCAAAAATCCCAGACTTTCCGAACGTTTAATTTTTATAAACTCTCCTGACACTTCATTACTTCTGAGTGTCCCTCCCTCAAAATCCAAATTAATTCCCCTCCCAATGATCTCTTCTTCCTTCCTTGTCTCCTTTTTTTTTCCTGCTGCCAGACCAAATTTAATTATTTGTTATTTATTTGGGTTATTTAATCGATCTCAGGGCAGCCAAACATCAAAACCTCCCTTTGGGGTTGAGGAAATCCTATAATTTATGCCAGACGTGGAGGGAGATACCAAGAGCTGGATCCCATCCAAGCTCCTCCATGGAATCAGCACGATTCCCGGAGGGCAGCAATTATCTCTTCTATAAAAAGGGATTTAATAACCCCCCCGTGCTTTCCCTAAAATCTCAGCAGCGATGCCAAAAAAATAAACCACTGGGAAAGTGTTGGGAGTGGCCTCGGGTCGTAAACAGGGATTTAGGGACATTCCCGGCAGTGGGAAGAGGAATTCCTGACTTTTTCCAAGTGTCTCTCCAGTGGTTTTGGTGGTTTATCCACAGCTGGGTTATCCTCAGGTTTTCCTGTTTTACGTCTCTCCTCAAATATCCCATTTTTTTGGCCACTAAATGTTACAGTTTTTCAAGGATGTCCACAAAGAAGTTGGAGGTTTCCTTTCTCCAAGGAATTTGGTGGGGAATTGCTGGAAATGGAATTTTCCTAGCCTGGTAACTTGGGGTTGGTTCTCAAGAAAATGTTATTTATTTTTATTTATTTTAATTTTTTTCAATGTTAAAAAATCCAAATTTGTTTCAAAATGTGAAGGGAGTGAACTTCTGGAATGACCGGGCTGGGCGATTCCAGTGGATTTTGGGAGCCCCTCTTTAAAACTTGACCTTACTGAAAACATTCCCAAATATTGATTATTGGCACCATAAAATAAAAGAAGAGCAACTTTAGGGTGAAAACCATCAATTTACTTAAAAAAAAAAAAAAAATATATATATATATATATTTGGAGAAGATAAAGAAATAAAAATGTGTGAAATGATGAAAATTATGACCTTTTTTTTCCCCCCCGCAAATCACTTATTCCAGTCTTAGGGAACATAACCCAAATAAGAGCTAATTAATATTAAATTAACATTCCAGGTCCAGGCGTGTTTGGGAAGCGTCCTGGCTCCCTTTGTTCTGCCTTGGGATATTTTGGGGTGCGGGTAATTGAGGTAATGACCCGGAATTCCAAAGCCACTCCAACGTGGCCATTAGGGAAGAATGAACCGAACATAATTTTTAGGATAAAAACAGCGCCTGGAATTGCTTGGAATGGGACGGGCAGGACACGCCTGACATCCCAAACCGCCTGGAGGGATCCACTGCTGGCACCGGCTCTTGGAATCTGGGCCTTTGACCGGGAGCAAGGAAGCTCCGGGTCCCTCCCTGTCACCACAGAGAGGTGGAGAAGAGTCCTTGGAAAAGCAGCTCAGGAAAGTTTGGATGCAGAAATGTGGAGAAAAGCTTGGATTTGGCTCAATTCCCTTTGTTTAGAGGGAAGAAAATCCCCAAACAGGGCTGGTTATGAGCAGGACAGTAAAAATTCCCATTTTGCTGCAATCTGAAGGTTTTATCCTGGAAATTGCAGAGCCAGGTTTTTTAGGAATAAAATCTTTTATCCCGGAAAATGCAGAGCCAGGAATTTTTAGGAATAAAATCTTTTATCCCAGAAAATGCAGAGCCAGGAAACTTTAGGAGTTTTGCTCACAGGTTCCTGGGTCATGTGACTGAGAGCCCATTTCGGCACAGGGACCTCTGGAGCAGAACCAAACCCTAAATTTTACCTTTCATAACGTTTCGAGCAGTCTGGGAAGAGCCTCGAGGTCGCCTGTGCCTCTATCCAAGGCTGAGTTTCCCCAAGAGAGCCCAAGGAGCAGAGGAAAAAGGGAATTCAGAAGGCCAACAGGGTTTGATGCAGAAGCATTTTAATTTGAATGCAAAGTGGAGTCAACATTGGCAGAGAGAATAATGCAAAGAGGAGCCAACTCCTAGAAAAGCCCGAACCAATCACCCGCTCCAGCCTGCCCCTTTCCAGCCCAACATCCCTCCCCTTGCACTTGCCGAGACCTTCCAATCGCTACCATTCCCAAAATCCCTCGGTTTCGATCCACGCTCGGTGTCGAACTGGGCAGAGAAAGTCCAAAGCACAGACAGAAGATGCAAAGCCCCAAGAAGAAAGAAAAGCCTGAACTAAACTAAAGCTCTATCCTAGACTTAAATGCAAGGTCCTGGTTTCCAGCGGCGCTTCCCTCTCCGGCAGCCTTCGGATCACATTCCATATTCCTTCGCTTCTTCCCTTGTTCCTTTCCAGGGTTATTTCCTCAAAAGCGCTCAGATCTTCTTGCAGAGGCCCCTCTGGCACGGGTGCTTCCAGCGGGTGGAGAAGGTGTAGGAGCGCTCAGGGACGCACTTGGTGGCACACGGGGTGGCACAGGGCGGGGCGCAGGTGGGGACGCACTTGGTCACGCACTTGGTGGCGCAGGGGGTGGCACAGGGCACGGGGCACGGCGGGGCGCACTTGGTGGCACAGGGTGGGGGACAGGGCGGGGCACAGGGCGGGGCACAGGGTGGGGGACAGGGCGGGGCACAGGGCGGGGCACAGGGCGGGGCACAGGGCGGGGCACATTTGGTGGCGCACGGGACAGCGCACGGAGCGGCACAGGGAGTGACGCAGGGCGGGGCACACGGGGTGACACATGGGGGGTCACACTTGGCCACGAACTGCGGCACACAGCAGGACTCCAGGCACTCCAGGCCCTTCTGCCCCGTCCCGATGGGCACGCCCGCCTCCAGCGCCCCGGCCAGCTCGGCCGACTCCGTGGAGCCCACCACGGTTTCCTGCGGGTACGTGGTGAGGATGGGCCCCGGGAAGGTGACGACCACGGGGGGTGGGAAGATGATGACCCGGGAGTCGGGACAGGCCACCACGCAGGGCTCGGTGCAGGCGGCGGCGCGCGGCTCAGGGCCGGACAGCGAGCAGGGCTCGGCGCACACGGTTTTCTCACAGGACATCTTGCGGCTGGGCTGGACCTGCAAGGAGGGGACAAATGTCAATCCCAAGGAGCCGGCGGGATGAGATCAACCCCTGGAAAGGCACAAGGTGGTGGATGGGTCAATAACCACCCTGCTCTGCTTTGCTTGGCTCTTCTCGGTGACCTTCCAGAGCCCTGGGAACCAAACCACTTCTGTGGGGACACCAAACCACCTCTGTGGGGACACCAAACCACACCTTGGGGGACACCAAACCACCTTTGTGGGGACACCGAACCACCTCTGTGGGGGGACACCAAACCACCTCTGTGGGGGAACACCAAACCACCTCTGTGGGGACAATAACCACCTCTGTGGGGACAATAACCACCTCTCTGGGGACACCAAACCACCTCTTTGGGGGAACACCAAACCACCTCTGTGGGGACATCAAACCACCTCTTTGGGGACACCAAACCACCTCTTTGGGGGAACACCAAACCACCTCTTTGGGGACACCAAAACACCTCTTTAGGGCCACCAAAACACCTCTCTGGGGGGACACCAAACCACCTCTTTGAGGGACACCAAACCACCTCTGTGGGGGACACCACCTCTCTGGGGACAACAAACCACCTCTGTGGGGACACCAAACCACCTCTGTGGGGGACACCAAAACAACTCTTTGGGGACACCAAACCACCTCTTTGGGGACACCAAACCACACCTTTGGGGCTGTTGTTTAATTAACATCTGTTTTCTCCTGTAATTTGGGCTCCAGAAGTGGAGCTCAGTAAAATGAGGGTAACGCATAAATCGTTGTAGGAATGGACAACGTGAGAGGTTTTACTGGACCAAATCTGGACAAAGTCTGGGCTAAGGAGACAAAAACCCCAAGGAATATCATCCCTGTGATGGAATTGATCCATAAGGATATCAATAATTATGGATTTAGAGCAGTCAGTTCCTAACAGGTGCCTTTAACTCAGATATTTAGCACAAAACTCACTTGGAAAATTCAATAAAAACCTTTTGCAAGATCGTGAGGAAAAAGTTGAAGCACAACAAAACTTGAGAGCAGCTCTCCCAAATTTAAATTCCAGAGGGATTTAAACTGTTCTCAAACCTGGGCTGAATTCTCCACCTTCTTTCTGGTTTTGAAATAAATAGAAGGGTGGGGATTTGGAAAACTGCACAAAAGTCCATTTCAAGTTGTCATTTCAAACTCATCCAAATTCCACCTCAAAGCATCGGCTGAAGGAGCCGCTTAATCTGTTGTTGCAGATTAAATGGAATGTGAATTCTGGGTTCAGCCCAGGTGATTATTTCTTTTTTAGCTGCATATTGGAGGAGCCTGGGTGGGGCTGAGTTTGACTCAAGCCGTTTTTGTTTTCTTTCCTCATTCTAAACACCATGCCCAAATATCCATTATTCACCCAAACGTTAAACCCCAGTCCAGATGCTCTCCTGAGCTTCCCACCCTTTAAATCTGCTACAACTCTGAATTCCCTGTCCTTGACTTGACCCTAATCAGAGACCAAACCAGAGGAAAGGAATCATTTAAAACCAGACCTAAACACAGAGCACACAACATCCCAAGTGGATTCGAATATTCTGGCTTTGCATAAAACCAAAGCTTTGCATAAACAGAATGAAAGCACCCAAAGCAACTTCCCATGCTGACATTTTTTGGGTTGTTCCCACATCTCCTGCACTGGAAAACCAGGAATTCTGCAGGGCCACATCCACAGGGATGTTGTGCCCTCATTCACAGGTGACTGTAGCTCTGCCCATCTCAATATTCATAAAACCTGTGTTGAAATTTCCACACCACCTCTACCCAAAATCAGATAAAAATTGGAAGCCACAAGGTCAGAACCAGCCCCCCCCCCCCCAGGTGGAAGCTGCTGGCTGAGGTATTTTGAGGTTACCTAAAGGTTGTACCCATTAAATTTCCGTAAAACAAAAGAATTAACTGGTTTTAATATTATCTAGATTGCAAATACATTTTTAAACCTCGATCCCGCAGCACTTCTGGATGAATAATCAACATTATTTTGATTATTCGGTGAAAATAAACAGAATTGCTTTCCAGAATGGCGGAATACGAATCCAAAATTCAGCCCTGAGTTAAACACAAGCGTTGTTAAAATGAGACTCTTTTTATTTTATTATTGTAGGAAGAAGTTATATCAGAATCCAACTTACTCAGTTCACCGAGGAGAAGCCAACAGGACCCGCTGGAAGCTCCCTGAGTCAGGAATGGTTTTTATATCCCCGGCTGGACCACCAGGCTGATGCAAGAAAATAACGTCATATTTGGGCATTAGGCCCCATTACTCCCCAAACCAAATTTGAGGGGTAATTACAGTAATTGCTTTGTCTTGCTCATGTTTGTGTTGATTACCCTTTTCTCACCAGCACGTGACCGCCGTTGTTTGGCCTTGGATTCTTCTCATTTCAGAGTTTTGAGGCTCAAATTTACTCCTGCAGCTCTAAACCTGGACTGAGCTTGGCTTTGTGGGAGCTCGTGAGTTTTGCAAGGCTCGTCCTTGCAGCTCCTTAATGCCAGGATTTGTTTTCCTGGCCTCCAAGAATGCAGCAGAGCCTAACCCAGAATTAGCCATGAGTGTTCCTGGCTGTTTCCAAGTTTGTTGGGACGTGTTTATGGGAACTGCTGGACTGGAGTGGCCAAGTCGGCTCCCAGAGCCACTCCCGGCGGAGCCCGTGGGGCCCTGGCTCCTCATTTGGCATCCGAGTCCAGGATCCGACTCATCCCAAGTTTATGGCCATGGATGAAACCTTGAGGAGTTCCACCTCAGCGTGAGGGAGAACTTCTTTCCGTGGAACTGCTGCCCAGGGAGGAGAGAATTCGGATTCTCCCTCTCTGGAGTCATCCCAAGCCCACATGGATGTGTCCCTGTGTCACCTGCCCTGGGAGATCTCCAGAGGTCACTTCCAACCCCAACAATCCTGGGATTTGGGGACATAAAACAGCGCCAGGAGTTGGTGTGGCCGGTGGAGCCCCAGTTCAGCACAAAACTCCTCCTCTGCCGCACAATTTGTGCCCGGGAAGAAATAGGAAAGGAGGAAAGTCCCTTTTGGGAAAAGTGGGATGGTCAGAGGGATCCTGGTATGGAATAAATCACTCTGTCCACAGTTCTTTTCCTGGTGGTTTTGGTCACCAGAAAAATGTTGGAGTGTGGAGGAGTGTGGGAAACTCGGGGTGAGGGAGAAGCCACCGACGACAATCATTCCCTGTCTAACACAGGGAAAACCAGGAAAAAGCTTTATTCAAGGTTGCTGGGGACAGCTTTGGATCCAGAGGACAAAGAGTTACAGCCCCAGTTTGTGCTGGGGTGAAGCAGAAATTCATGGCATGCTTGAAGCTCAGCCCCTGAGGTGAGAGAAGCCCAATCCCATTTAAATCCCCAAATGTGCCCTGATTTGGGAAGGTGAGTGTTTGGCCAAGTGGATTGAAATAGTATCATTAGGAAAACAAACACAGGGCAGGCTTTTAATCCCAAAGAACCAGAGGGATCCAAATTCCCGAGGTGTTTCTCGCTGTCTGAGTCAGGGAAATCACGTGGGTGGCCCTGACACATTTATTTGGAAGGGACGCTATGATTCAATCCTGATTTAATATCTGTGGCCTGTCATTAACTTCAGAGAGCCATGGTGCTTTGCATGGATAAAACATGAGTGGGTGTTTGCAAAACCATCCCCAAGCATTTCCTCACAACATTCCCAATAAGTTCCTTGGCCCAGGAGAGCCTCCAGAATCGCTTCTTGCAGGAGGGAATGGAGAGCGCAGAGGTCGAGACAAAAATAAACAAAAAAAAAAAGTTGTGTATGAGCAGAAAGGAGGGAAATGAGCCCAGGAAATGTTGGGGGTGCTCAAAACACCTGGTGTGGGGTGGCAGGTCCTGAGATTGTGGTGCCAGCCTGATCCAGGGCTCCTCACCAGAGTTTGACACAAAGTTCTGGAGCTGGGAAGGTGGAATGGGCCCCTGAGAGGGGATTTTAAAGGAATCAGAGAAATGGGATGGTTTGGGTGGGAAGGGACCTTAAAAACCACCTCATCTGCCCCCCTGACACCGGCAGGGACGCCTCCCACCATCCCAGGTGGCTCCAAGCCCCTTCCTACCTGGCCTTGGACACTTCCAGGGATGGGGAATCCATGGAATAACCCCTGACAGGGCCTCCCCACCCTCACAGGGAATTGCTTCCAAATATCCCATCTAAACCTCCTCCCTGTCAGTTTGAACCCGTTCCCCCTTGTCCTGGCACTCCATCCTTTGGGGAAAGTCTCTCCCCATGTTCCTTGTAGCCTCTTCAGGTCCTGCAAGGCCACAGTTGGGTCACCCCTGGTCTCTTCCCCAGACTGAACAATCCCAGCTCTCCCAGCCTTTCCTCCCAGCAGAGCTGCTCCATCCCTCGGATTCCATCCTGGAGCCTCCTCTGGACTCTCTCCAGCAGCTCCACGTCCTCCCTGTTCTGGGATCCAGGCTCAGGATCTGTAGGTCCTGTCAGGGGCTGCTTTTACTGGATCAGCCCAACCCAGAAACTTCTGGGAGCTCTGGAAAAGCGTGGAGCCACTGGAATTCCTTTCCCACTCCTTTCAGCAGTGCCGGCCCTGCCAGGAGGATTCCTCCTCCTCTCTCCTTAAGAGCAGCAGCCTCCTGCAGCTTTTATCCCATTTTTGGCTGTCTCAGGGGAATTCCAGCTCCAGCTCCTCATCCCTTGTGAGGTTCCAGCCTCAGGAATTCCTCACAAAGCCCCCTGGCAGGAGCAGGGCACCAGGAAGAGCCGCTCTGCCTTTCCTGGCACAAATTCCCTTCCCCAGAGCAGCTCCAGAGGGAGCTTTTGGACCGGCCCAACTTCCACACGCAGAAATGAATTCATTCTCCTGCATATTTTTATTTATTTACATGGATAATATCAGGGATGAGGAAGTGGTTGTACAATCCCACTTGGAAAAGGGTTCCAGACTCCAAACTGGTGAAGTAACAAAACGTGTTGCGACCAGGAAATATAGATCAGTCTGAATTGTTTGAGAAGTTTGGGAAGGGGAAGGGTCTGGAGAACTCCTGAGGGAGCTGGGGGGGCTCATCCCAGAGAAAAGGGGGATCCAGGGGGAATTTTGGGCTCTTCCAGGGGGGATTTGGGATCTGATCGCAGGGAACGGGGCCAGCACAAGAGGGAACGGCCTCGAGCTGTGCCAGGGGAGGCTCAGGGTGGATATTTGGGAAAATCCCTTCTGGAAAGGGCGGCCAGGCCCTGGGAGGGGCTGTCCAGGGAGGGTTGGAGTGGCCATCCCTGGAGGTGTCTGAGGGATCCCTGGACGTGTCCGAGGGATCCCTGGACATTGGGCTGGGTGGGTGGGGATCAGGCACAGCTTGGATTTGGTGGCCTTGGAATTCTTTTCCACCCTTATTAATCCTGGGATTCTTCAAAACCATCACTGAGCAATGCCACAGCCTTAACAAACATTGTTTGGGAATTCATCTCTATTATTTTTATCTCTCTATTTTTGTTGGTTTTTTTTTTTCTCTGATTCACATTCAGGTCTCACGCAGACACATCCAGAGGCAGCAGAGTCGTCCAACCAGATCCAGCAGGATGGGGCATGTTTCCCTGGGAAAGTCTCTTCCTCACAAGAGGCTCGGGGAGCACTGAGCCGAGACAGAGCTGAAGGGCCTGTGTGCTCACAATCCCAAATATTCCATGATTCTTTAGGAAAAAAACTCAAAACAGAGGCCTCCAGGTGAAAAATTCTTCTGCTTCGTCTCAAACTGGGATTTCTTGTTCCTGTTTCCAAGAGGAGTCTGTCTAAAACCAGCTCCTATTTCTAGGAATGCTCAGCTCAATTATTCTTTTTTTTTTTTTTTTCTGATTCCAACAGGAAATATTGAAGGATGTGGTGGAAAATTTGTTGTCCCCCCACTCAAACCCAGTGCTGAGTGTGATAAAGGGGTCTGGTTCTCATCCAGGAGCCTCCCATCCTCCCAAATTCCCACATTAGGCAAAAAGATGAGTTGGAAAAAGGAGTCACAAGGAAAACAAAACCAACAATGGGAATTTGAATGCAACAGAACTTTAATGGCAGGGAAGTGTTTGGGGCAGAGTCCCACGGAGGGAGCACAAAGGACGATTCCCAGGACTTCGGGAAGCGATGCAGATCCACAAAGGCCGGAAAAGGCGATTCCTTGGATGCCCCTGGCTTGCAGCTTCCCCAGGAGCTGAGACTAGCCCGGGGCTGCTGCTGGGGCAGCCGGGGCCACCTCAGAAATAAAAGGTGCAGTTTCCTCCTCCAAACCTCCCGGAGCTGGAGCTGCCCCCTCCATAGGAACCCCCTCCAAAGGAGCCCCCCCCAAAAGAGCTGCCCCCGCCAGAGGGGGCCCCAAAGCTCCTGCTGGAGGGGCCCCCAAAGCCCCCACCAGAGGAGCCCCCGAAACCCCCGCCAGACGAACCCCCAAAGCCCCTGCTGGCGGAGCCCCCGAAGCTCCTGCTGGAGGAGCCCCCAAAGCCCCCACTGGAGGAGCCCCCGAAGCCCCCGCTGGAGGGGCCCCCAAAGCCCCCACTGGAGGAGCCGAAGGATCTTCTGTTCCCAAAGGATTGGCCCCCTCCATAGGAGCCTCCAGAGCCGAAGGATCTGGCTCCCCCATAGGAGCCTCCAGAGCCAAAGGATCTGCTCCTTCCATAGGAGCCTCCAGAGCCAAAGGATCTGCCCCCTCCATAGGAGCCGCCCCCAAAGGAGCGGCCGCCTCCATAGGAACCCCCAATTCCCCCTATGGAGCTGCCACCTCCATAGGAACCCCCAAATTCACCTATGAAGCTGCCCACTCCACAGGAACCCCCAATTCCCCCTATGGAGCTGCTGCCGCCACCATAGGAACCCCCTGATCCCCCCATGGAGCCGCCGCCTCCATAGGATCCCTCAATGGCGCCCCCGGATCCAGAAGATCCCATGGCCTCCAACGGGAAGGAGGTACCCACGATGCTCTCCTGGGGGCAGGAGCTGAGGATGGGCCCCGGGAAGGTGATGACCACAGGCGGAGGGTAGACCACGGCCCGCGAGTCCCCGCAGGAGGTGACGCAGGGCTGGCTCCAGGCGTCCGCGTAGGGCTGGGGACAGGACACCTCGCACGGGGACGAGCAGCCGCTGCTCACCATCTCTCCTGAAGACATTTTTGGGACGGACAGCAACCTGCAGCAGCACAGAAATCAGAACTACAACTCCCAAAAGGCCAGAGGGAAACAAATCCCGCTCTGGAGTCTTCTGTGAGCAGGAAAAAAGGGCCAAAGGAGAGTTTGGGAAGAGTCAGGTTTGTCCCTTTTCTGCATTTGGCTGCACCGAGCTCTGCTGCTTCCCAAAGGGTTTCCTGCTGCCCTGGCACTGGAAAGCAAAGGCGGCCTCCAGGGCCCTTTGGAAGCAGCTCATCCCCAGCAGTTTGCAGGATCAGGAGATAAAGTTGTGGTGGGAACCAACAACCTTGACTTGATCCCAGTGCCTGGGAAATTCCAGTCCCATCAGTGATCCCGCACCTGCAAACGCAGACAGGGATGGGACTTTGGATTTTAAAGCCTGGACAAGGCAAATGGAGTTACTGGGCACCACAGGTTCTGCAGGAGAACCAGCCCCCGGTGAAGGACTGTCCTGGAGACACCTTTTGGGATGGGGATGAGCTGGAAGCAGGGGATAAATCACAACTACAATGCCCAAAATTCCGGAGGGAAAAAATCCTGCTCTGGAGCCTTCCTTGAGCAGGAAAAAGGGGGGAAAGAAGAGTTTAGAGAGATTCCCAAAAACATCTTTTGGGAAGGAGAGAAAAGACAGAAAACATTTTCCCGTATTCACGCAGAGAACAAGGAAGATCCGACTCACCTGGTCTGGAGAAGTGGACACGAGGAGCAGCTGTGGATGGTGCCGCAGAATTCCAAGAGCTCTTTTATACTTTTCCTGACCCTCAGTGGGATGGGAGCCGCGCTTTGTGCAAGAGCTTCCCACGCCTTACCAAACCGTGTTTTGCTGGCTGGATTGTTTTATTAATTGTCCTAATTGTTCTCCTAAGTGCAGTGATAAATTTATTATTAATCTCAAGTCACGTTCCAAGCGCTGCATCCCTTGGGTTTGATTCCATTTACTCCACATTCCGACCCCCAGGAGGTCTCCTCGGAGCTGATGTTTGTCCCTGGGCCTCTCCGGAATTGAAGCTGGAATGAGTTTAGATCCGTTCGAGGGATTTATTGATTTATAAACAGGTTTTGTACAAAATATTTCACTTTCCACCCGAAAATCTGTATTTTTGGGGGGTTGATGGAAGCGCTGCCACTTCCCAGAGCTGCCGGAATGGGAGACCCAGCAGCAGGATCCAGGATTTTCCATGCAAATGGATATTTCCCAACCCAACTGGAGTTTCACGTTAATTGAGGAGTCAAGGAGGAATTGCTGACTGGCAGAGCTGTGAAACCCAGGGATGTCATCGGGGCCTGACAGGGCTTGTTCAGGTTCTGTTGCAAGATCTTAACCCCGATATTGGCTCCTCGTGTTCTGTTTTCCAATCGGGTCTGGAAACACCAGAAATGTCGGGGTAGGAGCTATAGGAACACAGAGTATAAACTTTATCACGATAGAAATGTGAAATATGGGATGATCACAGAATCCCAGGATCCCGACGTTGGAAAAGAGCTCCAAGGTCATCGAGTCCAACCCGGGACCCATCCCCACCTGGTCACCCAGACCAACGTCCAGGTGTTCCTTGGACACCTCCAGGGATGGCGACTCCAAACCTCCCTGAGCCCTTTCCAAGGCCTGGCTGCCCTTTCCAGGCAAAACAGGATGAAATTCCAGCTCCAGGCTGGAGTCGCTTCCTTCCCACAGCTCTGACTGAGAATCAAATGCCAAATCTTGGATCTCAAATCTTGGATCTCAAATCTTGAATCGCAAATCTCAAACCTCTTCAGTTGACTTTGATTTAGAACCAAAACTGCCCTGGTTTGGGGTTTGATGACACCAATATTTGTGTGACACATTTGTCTGTGACAGCCACCCCAAAATATCCATCATGTCCGAAGTTCTCCTGATGTTTCTGGTGACGGATAAAGGGAATTTTGCTGGGAGATTTCTCCTCCTATTGATGCATTTCTGCCTTTCACCAGATGGGGTTTAAATCCAGGAATTCTGCTGTGGCTTCCCTGGAAAAATAATCCTGGCCAGTCTTAGGATGCTTTTACTTTGTTTTAGATGGAATCATCTTCGTGCACTCAAAAATATTTGGGGTTTTTTCTCCAATGGTGCCTCCTCTGGACCTGCGTCTCCCCAAAACAAATGGGGAAAAAAGGAGAATTAGGATAATTAAGGGGACAAAAGGACAATTATGAAAATTAAGGTAACAAAAGGAGAATTACGATAATTAAAGGACTCCACGCTCTCACACGGAGCTTCCTTGGATGACAATGAGCATGCAAGGAATTAATTTAAGTCCTTTTAAACCAGTTCCTTGCATTAAACAGATACAAAAAAATGACCCTTCCCATTCGAGGATTTATAAAGACAAAATCTGTGGTTTTCCCAATTCTGAATTTCCAGGGAATTCTTTTCTGCAGAACCGAAAGCACTTGCCCTGACAAAGCCAAACTGATTTTTGACCTTGCTGAGGGAATTCCTGATCCTTCACCCTTCCAAGCCAATTCCCAAGTCAAACCAGGTCAGGAAATGGCAGCAGTCACAAAATCATCTAAAAATTATTTAAGGATTAAAGGAAGACAAAGGGTGTGTGCCCATATTGGCTGATGATGAGTTGATTTACTAATCATTAGCACTTATCAGAGCAATTATTACAATTAGAGGGCGCTTATACAGCAAAAAGTGTTGCTGGTGATGTCCCAAAGTTGTTTGCATATCCTGGGAGCCGTCGGGAAGGGTATAAAAACCAGGATTTTCCTCCAGGTTTTCCAGCATCTTCTCCTCAGTCCTGTTCTCCCTGCGAGCCCAGTGAGTTCTCTGCCTTTGATTCCGTGTTTATTGACTGGGAGGCGGCTGTGGGTGCTGAATTGGGAAAGAATTCTTTGTCAGGGCTCTGAAATGATCAGGAATATTGACTTGGGGCTCTTTTCCAAGCCAAATTATTCCATAATATCAATCCTGTCTATTGAGTAGGGACGTTTCTTGCGGCTGGAACTGTTGGGAGATGCAGATCTCAAAATGTGAGGTTGTGTTGTTCCAAACCACGAAGGGAAAGTGTCAATTAAACTTTGATTATTTGATGGGGAGGTTACAACTTAACTACTCTGAGCTTGGCTTTTATTCAGGATGCAGGGAAATGGGAGGAGATCTTGGATATACGGGACAATAATTCCTTCAATCATGAAATTATTGATTTTATCTCCCTGGTGATTGTGTAAAGGCCGGGATCTCTCTGTACGTTTTTATTTTGCTCCTTTGCTGCGTTGCAGGTTTCCCTCAATCACAAAAGATGTTTTTGGGAATCTCTCTAAACTCTTCTTTCCCCCCTTTTTCCTGCTCAAGGAAGGCTCCAGAGCAGGATTTTTTCCCTCCGGAATTTTGGGCATTGTAGTTGTGATTTATCCCCTGCTTCCAGCTCATCCCCATCCCAAAAGGTGTCTCCAGGACAGTCCTTCACCGGGGGCTGGTTCTCCTGCAGAACCTGTGGTGCCCAGTAACTCCATTTGCCTTGTCCAGGCTTTAAAATCCAAAGTCCCATCCCTGTCTGCGTTTGCAGGTGCGGGATCACTGATGGGACTGGAATTTCCCAGGCACTGGGATCAAGTCAAGGTTGTTGGTTCCCACCACAACTTTATCTCCTGATCCTGCAAACTGCTGGGGATGAGCTGCTTCCAAAGGGCCCTGGAGGCCGCCTTTGCTTTCCAGTGCCAGGGCAGCAGGAAACCCTTTGGGAAGCAGCAGAGCTCGGTGCAGCCAAATGCAGAAAAGGGACAAACCTGACTCTTCCCAAACTCTCCTTTGGCCCTTTTTTCCTGCTCACAGAAGACTCCAGAGCGGGATTTGTTTCCCTCTGGCCTTTTGGGAGTTGTAGTTCTGATTTCTGTGCTGCTGCAGGTTGCTGTCCGTCCCAAAAATGTCTTCAGGAGAGATGGTGAGCAGCGGCTGCTCGTCCCCGTGCGAGGTGTCCTGTCCCCAGCCCTACGCGGACGCCTGGAGCCAGCCCTGCGTCACCTCCTGCGGGGACTCGCGGGCCGTGGTCTACCCTCCGCCTGTGGTCATCACCTTCCCGGGGCCCATCCTCAGCTCCTGCCCCCAGGAGAGCATCGTGGGCACCTCCTTCCCGTTGGGGGCCATGGGATCTTCTGGATCCGGGGGCGCCATTGGGGGATCCTATGGAGGCGGCGGCTCCATGGGGGGATCAGGGGGTTCCTATGGTGGCGGCAGCAGCTCCATAGGGGGAATTGGGGGTTCCTATGGAGGCAGCAGCTCCTTTGGGGGTGGGTCCTATGGAGGGGGCAGATCCTTTGGCTCTGGAGGCTCCTATGGTGGGGGCAGATCCTTTGGGAGCAGAAGATCCTTCGGCTCCTCCAGCGGCGGCTTTGGGGGCTCCTCTGGTGGGGGCTTTGGGGGCTCCTGTGGCGGGGGCAGCTCTTTTGGGGGGGGCTCCTTTGGAGGGGGTTCCTATGGAGGGGGCAGCTCCAGCTCCGGGAGGTTTGGAGGAGGAAACTGCGGCTTCTTTTATTTCTGAGGTGGCCCCAGCTGCCCCAGCAGCAGCCCCGGGCTAGTCTCAGCTCCTGGGGAAGCTGCAAGCCAGGGGCATCCAAGGAATCGCCTTTTCCGGCCTTTGTGGATCTGCATCGCTTCCCGAAGTCCTGGGAATTGTCCTTTGTGCTCCCTCCGTGGGACTCTGCCCCAAACACTTCCCTGCCATTAAAGTTCTGTTGCATTCAAATTCCCATTGTTGGTTTTGTTTTCCTTGTGACTCCTTTTTCCAACTCATCTTTTTGCCTAATGTGGGAATTTGGGAGGATGGGAGGCTCCTGGATGAGAACCAGACCCCTTTATCACACTCAGCACTGGGTTTGAGTGGGGGGACAACAAATTTTCCACCACATCCTTCAATATTTCCCATTAAAGCTCTTTTATATCCCTATTTTTGCCTCACGTTTTCTTTTCCACCTTTTCACCTACAAATCCTTTGGTTGGGAAACACTTTGCCCTGAGCCAGCTGAAATCCTCCTGTCTTAAATCTTGGAGCGACTTTCAGGCCACTTGAGCAGGGATTTGGAGCACTGGAAAACGCTGCGCCCTGTGACATATTCCAGGATTTGCTGAACTGGAATTCTGTGGGATTTTGCCTCCTCTCCCCAGAGCTTCCCCATGATTGCAAACAAATTATCCAATTGTTTTCCAATTGGGCCCGTTCCTTCAGCCCCATTAAGGTTTTGCTCGCAGCTGATGAATTTATTGTGTGCCATCATTAAATTAATGGCAGATTAAAATTTCTAAACCTCTTTAGACACACGGGAACTTTGAGCAACTTTAGTCATGTGTCATCTAATTTTCTGTTTCTCTACAGGGCTGTCAATTAAAACATCTTAAAGCCATTTTCAGCTTAAACAGAGAGTGAAACATTCGGTTTTTCAAGTAGGAATCTCTCATAGGGACATCCTCTTTTTCCTGATATTTCCCATATTTCAGTTCATCCTTCTTGACTTAACAAATATTAACGGTTCTGTAGTTCAACATGATGTATTAAAATAGAATTTAAAATTTCTGGGGGGGTTCCTGACCTCCCTCCTGTGTTTTCCAATGGAGTAAAGCCGGATTTTAGGGTTAAGTCACCTTTAGGGCATCTTTAGACCTGGGACTCACCCATGGGCCTCTTTTTGTTCCTATCCCGGCAATAAAACAACAACACCGGGGCGGGATTTGTGCTCTTGTGTCACTCCTCCCTTGGGAAATTCTCTCTTGCACAGCCCGGTGACATTTTACTGTCACATGAAAGCAGCCCTCTGATGATGCCACAGTCAGGAGAAATTTCTCCACGTCCTGAAGCATTTGGCACTGCAAGCTCAGGGTGACGGCTCAGAAATCAAGGAGAGGTTCTTTGGTGGATTTTCTTTTGTTCCCATCCCCAGTCCTCAGATGTTTGTATTGATTTGTGTTCTCTATCACTCCTGAAAATGTGTTCAGCTTTCCTGAACCTCAGAATTCTGCAGGGAATCACATGAACTCCTAAAAACTGGTTCTAAGTATGGCGACAGAATGCATGGGGTTGGGCTCTGCTCCCAGGGAACGGGTCCAGCACAAGAGGGAACGGCCTCGAGCTGTGCCAGGGGAGGCTCAGGGTGGATATTTGGGGAAATCCCTCCTGGAAAGGGCAGCCAGGCCTTGGGAGGGGCTGCCCAGGGAGGGTTGGAGTGGCCATCCCTGGAGGTGTCCGAGGAAGGACTGGACATGGCACTGGTGAGAGGTGGAGATTGACCAAAGGTTGGACTCTATGACCTTGGAGATCTTTTCCAGCCTCAAGGATTGGGTTCTGTGATTCCATGAACGAACAGAATCCTTCAGGGGGGAAGAGCTGAGCTAAACCCCAGACTTTAACATAAAAAAACTCCATGGCTTCCCAGTTTTTAGCTGACCACATCCCACCCCTCACTTGTTCATCCTCCAGCTCAGAGTCGTCACCTCCAGAGACCCCCGTGTCCCCCAGGGAACAGCTGAACTCCTTTGTGCTTAAAGTTTGGCTGCTTCATCCAAGCCTCCGTTTCACAACCCCGATTACTTAAACAATTACAGCCCAATTACCATAAAACCTCATAACTGCTGCTCACGGAACCAGCTCGAGGAAGCCTAAGGAAGCAGAGGAAAGGATGGGACCGAAACGGTCCCGCAGCGAAAGGAAATCCCAACACAACGTGACGATGCAGGAGGATTTTAATAGGACAACGACAGAATGACACAAACCCTCCTTCCTTCAGCTTCACCGTCCGAGGAGAATCCACCTTCCACCCATTGCTCTTCTCCTGTCAGGGCTGCACTGACAAACTCCTGTCAGGCCTTTCAAGTTGTTCTTCCTTTCTTCTCTCGGCACAATGAAAAGAAGGAGCTGGCACAGAAGGGTGATTAACAGAGGCTGTTACTAATTAAAGACAAAGGGGAAATGCAGGGAAAAGGCGTGGGCCCAGCTTCCAGAGGTCCTGAGCAAGGGTGGCTCCTGTTGATGTTTTTGCCATCTCCAAAAGCTGGTCCCAGCTGCGGATCTGGGTCATGGGGTTCCATCTCCTGGCTCTGTGGATCTTCCGCTGCCTCAGTTTCCCAGGCGGGATCCGCGGCTGCCGCTGGTGTAGAACTTCCTGAGGTGGCAACCCCCCGAGGAGGAACCCCCACACCCAGAGGAGCCCCCCTTCCCTGACATGCCCCCAGAGGATCTCCCACATCCATAGGAGCCCCCAGATCCATAGGAGCCCCCAGAACCGTAGGAGCCCCCAGATCCGTAGGAGCCCCCCACCCTTGACAGGCCACCATAGGAGCTTCCCATCCCTGAGCTGTATGAGGCTGTGTGAGGGCCGGAGGGTTGGGGCATGGATGATGCCACGATGCTTTCCTGGGTGCAGGAGCTCAGTATGGCGCCCGGGAAGGTGATGTACACGGGTGGGGCGTAGACGAGGGCCGTGGAGTCCCCACAGGAGGCCATGCAGGGACCGAGGCCTCTGCTGTAGGTGCAGGGCTCGGGAAACGTCACCTCACAGCCAGGCAGGCAGCGGGAGCTGATGCAGTTCATGGTTCTCAGGGTTGGAGGAGGAGCTGGGAAAGAAAAGATGGAGTCAGGGAATGTCAGAGCCCCGTCACACACACGGGACAGCAAATGAGATCCTTGTCCTTCCTGTTCACCGAATGCCAGCACCACTGAGGTTGGGAAAGAATTCCAAGAGCATCGAGTCCAAGCTGTGCCTGACCCCCATATGGTCACCCAGACTAATGTCCAGGAATTCCTCGGACACCTCCAGGGATGGCCACTCCAAACCTCCCTGGGCAGCCCCTTCCGGGAGGGAATTCCTCCTCCCATCCACCCTGAGCCTCCCCTGGAACAGCCTGAGGCCGTTCCCCCTTGTCCTGTTCCCTTCTTCCCCCTGTAGAGGACCTTTAGGACTTGGTCTTTCAGTAAATTGAAGTTTTGAAAGCCACAAGAAAAATTCAAATAACTCTTAAAATTCTATCTTTAAGTATCAAATCGATTTCTGCCACCATCTCCAGGTCACTGCGGCGAGACTTCGATGAAAAGCAGGATTTCACCGCCACATCTCCAGGCTAAAACCCCCAAAGCCAAGGAACGAGTCCTTGTTTAAAACTATCGCTACAGAGAATGAGAGAGAGCAAAGATCAGCTTAAATCCAACTCACCTGGAGTAGCAGGAGAAGTCAGGAGAAGGTTTGAGGAGACCCCGGAGATGTTCCTGCTTTTATACCTCTTTGAGGCAGCTCTTGGGATGTGAAGCAAGCCGTAAAATCTCTCATTCTTAACAAATTCTGATTTTTTTTCCTCTGTGTGACTCCTCTAATGCCTGTAATTATTTTCATAGTTTCCAATTAGCAAATCAACCCTCGACATATACAATCTGACTCTTGTATCATAAATTCGGCTTTTTCATTGTGTGGGAATTTTACAGCCCCATTTCTGTGCAATACCCCTGGGATGACTGGGTTTACAGTGGAATCTGACCCCTGCTTGTTATTTTTTGTTAATGATTTAAGTGAGGCCTGGACAGATCAACCCTGCAAGTTTGCACTAAAGAACGGCTTGGGTTGTTGATGAGATAATTTTGAAGGTCAACCTCGCTTGTGGAGAATTTCAGGAGGAATTTCCTCACGGAAAGGGAGGTGAGGCTTTGGAATGGGCTGCCCAGGGGGGTTTGGAGTCCCCGTCCCTGGAGTTGTCCGAGGAACAACTGGACATTGGTCTGGGTGACCAGATGGCGATGGGTCAAACGTTGGACTTGATGACCTTGGAGAGCTTTTCCAACCTAAGCAATCCCAAGATTTTAAGTTTGGGATCCACCTTGGAGCACAAAGGCCTGGTGATCTTGGGCTGTGCCCTTGCAGTGGTACTGGTGACATCCTGGTGACAATGCTGAACTCAGCATCCCCAAAATGAGTTTTGATTAAAATTACTCAGAGGCTTCAGAGCTTAGAGGACCTCGCGTGTCACTTCAATCCCTTTGAAATACGTTTTGCTCTCTTATCCCCACAATCCACGGGCGCAGGGATGGTTGCAAAGAGCACTGACCCCCATCCAAGGTCGGATGATTCTCTTTGGGAGGGATTGGACCTAAATCTGAGGCTTACACCCCAATTGTGTGAGTGACACATGGGGAGCCACCTTTCTTCGAGTCACTGAAGGAAAATAAACACAGAGATCAGCTCCTGTTTCCTTTGGAACCACAATGATGCCGAAAGGATTTTTTTCCCTGAAGTTTGAGACAAAAGGAGACTTTTGGGTGTTGGGTTTGTGTCACTCAAAGCAGGGCTGGAAACGATCACTAATTATGAGCTGAAATGAAGACAATGGCAAGGCTTAAGAGGATCTTTTTCTTTGTAGGTGAAAAGAATTTAGTAAATGATGGGTGACCTCACATCCTCCTTATTGTCTGAAAATGGGATAAAAGGGGAGAGACCTGGGAAATCTTCCATTCTTCCAGCTCCGCTGATTTATCCTTCCAAGACACCAGGGTAAGTCTGACTTCATTGTACTCCTCAATACTCAAAAATTGCTCCTTTTTTATCTTGTAAAATTCCAGAAGTTTTAGAAAAGCTGAGGTAAAGAGAAGTGGATTTAGAAAAGTTGGGGGAAAGGGAAGAACAGAGCAAGGAAGATTTTCCTAGGGGACTTTCTGAAGGTAAATCTTCCTGTGGGTCAACTTTGAAAAGGGAATTAATGGGATTTTTCTGAGTGAAGAATTGTTTAAGGACCAGGTAGTTCAGTCCCAGAGAAAGGGAAAGATTTTTTTAAGAGATTCAGAAGAAAAAGGGATGTGGTGGTAGGAAAGGAAGAACTGAGACACCTCAAACAGGCCAGGAAGGAAGGAAAGAGCAGAAAAAATGGGAATTTGTGAGGGAGGGTTGAACTGGGAGCAGCTGGAGGAGAAGGACAAAGTACAACTGGTTCATACTGGGAACCTGTGGCCTGACTGTGCTGCTTCCTTGGCTGCACTTTGTCTTTCCCAGCTTGATCCCAAATCCCAAGCAACGATGCAGAACAATGTCAGCTCCGAGTGCCTGCAGGGCTGTGAGGCGGCCTGTTCCCAGCCCTGTGCCTACAGCAGGAGCCTGGAGCCCTGCGTTGCCTCCTGTGGAGATTCCAGGGCCGTGGTGTTCCCTCCTCCCATCATCCTCACCTTCCCGGGCCCCACTCTCAGCACCTGCTCCCAGGAGAGCGTTGTGGGAGCATCCCTTCCCACCGTTTTCGGCGCTCCGATCCCAAATGGCTCCGATGAGTCCTGTGGGGTGGGCGGCTCCTTTGGGCCTGGGGGCCTGGCAGGGATGGGAGGCTCCTTCAGATCCGGGGGCTCCTTTGGGTACGGGGGCTCCTCGGGGATCGGGGGTGCCTCTGGATGGGGGGGTTCCTTTGGTTCTGGGGGCGTGGCGGGAATGCAGAATTCCCTTGGATCCTGTGGGTACGGAGGTGTGCTGGGGGCGAGGGGTTCCTTTGGATCTGGGGGTGCCTTTGGCTACGGAGGCTCCCTGGGAATGGGGGGCTCCTGGTACAGCCGGAGGTCCCACAGCAGCCGCCGCGGATCCCGCCTGGGGAACTGAGGCTCATCCTGTAAGGCCAAACAACCTGGGAGATGAAAACCCCGGATCCAGATCCACAGCCAGGCCTGGAATTCCGAGGCTGCTCCCTGAAAACCAGGCTCACATCTCCTCCTGCTGTGCCTCACCTTCAATCAAAAGCTGTCCCGTGGGATGATGTCTCTCCTGGAACTCTTTAATTAATCTTGTCCCTTTTCCTTTCTGGTGGGGTGGGAATGCTCCAGAATTCCAGCTGTGATTTTCTGTAAAGGCTCCAGCTTCACCTTGTGTGGCTTTTGCCACCCACGGGGGTGATCTGGCTGCCCTTGGACCACCAATGAATTGCTCTGTTTTATTCCATTTCATTTCCTACAAGCCCGAATAAAAATCCTTCTGAATTGCATTGGCAGCTTCCTGGTTTTCCTTTCCACAGAATGCCAGGATCCTTTAGGTTGGAAAAGACCTCCAAGGTCATAAAGTCCTCTAATCCCCACAAAATTAGGTCACCCCTAAGCATCCCAATCCCCCATTATCCTGGCTCCAAGGGTAAACTGGTTTTGAGTGGGAGCTCCACCAGTCCACCCCCAGAGGTTGTTCCAACCTAAATTATTCTGTGTTATTTGTTAGAATGAATAATGTGGCATAGATCAGAAAGGGAAATTAGTTTATTGAGGAATTTCAGACAAATTATATTTGCATTAAAGCGGAATTAATTCCCCTCTGATGAGAATTAATCACTGCCTAAGAATTCACTTCCACACCGGTTTGTAACTGAAACTGTGATGAAATAAAAGCCAGAACCCAGGGCTGTGATGCAACAGGGCTTTAATACAAACAAAAGAGTGAGATGAGGCAGTGCAGGGACAAAGAACAGAATCTCCAAGTCAGAATTCCCATTTCAGCATTCCCATTTCAGAATTCCCATTTCAGCATCCCCACTTCAGCATTCCCATTTCAGCCTGGACTCCAATCCAGCAGTCATTCCACGACATTCTTTTTCCAGCCGGACACTTTCACAGCCAAGTCCCGTGACTGGTTTGACTCTTCAGGTTCAGGGAGTACAAAACACAACAGGAGCAAGGGAAAAGGGAGGGAACATTGGGATCCTAAGCCTTGGACAAAGCACAGCGAGATCCGAACAACCCCGGCCCCCTCTGGATCAGCTGGAGCAGAGACTGCTTGGAATATCTAGCTGTCAACTACTACTTTGCATCCTATTTCTCCTGTGGATATTCCTCGGTTTTAAAGGGTTAAAAAGGCCCATAGTTCCCGTAGCGATACCTGTAGTACCCTCGGGAAAAATAGGGATAATAATTCCTACCGAAGCCTGAGAAATAGGAGCTGCGGTAGAGGCTCCCCAGGCGTGACATCCCACCCCCGCAGGAGCCCTCCCCGCCGTAGGAGCCCCCTCCCATTCCCCCGCAGGAGCCCATCCCGTAGGAGCCTCCTCCCCCGCAGGAGGAGCCCATTCCTCCCCCTCCAGATCCCATTCCTCCCCCTCCAGATCCCATTCCTCCCCCTCCAGATCCCATTCCTCCCCCTCCAGATCCCATTCCGCCCCCTCCAGATCCCATCCCTCCTCCGGACCCCATCCCGCCACCTCCAGACCCCATCCCACCTCCTCCAGACCCCATCCCACCCCCTCCAGACCCCATTCCCCCATGGATTTCAGGGATGGACGTCCCAACGATGCTCTCCGTGGGGCAGGAGCTGATGATGGGTCCCGGGAATGTCACGACCACGGGTGGGGCATAGACGATGGCTCGGGAATCTCCACAGGAGGAGACGCAGGGCTCGCTGCAGGCGTCGACGTAGGGCTGGCCGCACGTCACCTCGCAGGGCGAAGCACAGCGGGCACTGAGCAGTTGGCCGTAGGAAGACATCGTTCCCGATCCAACCTGGAAGGAAGAGAAGGTCCCAGCCCGGTGGAGGCAGAGCCAGAGGATTGGAAGGATGGGGAAGAATTCCTGAATTCCTCGGTTTCAGAGTTATTTGTGTGTTTAATCCTTGAATCACCACCTTTTAGAGGTATAAATGTCCCCAAACTTCTCCGTGAGGGAGGAAATGCAGGTAAAAAGAGGTGGTTTTGTCCTTAAATTCTTAGGGGTGAGACTGAGATAGCCAGTAGGAAATGGGAGGTGTATGGGAGATGATTCCCCTTGGAATTTGCTGGAAAGGGAGTTGTGTTATGGGAATGGGGATTTGTTTGGATGGACAGGTGCAGATATGTGGGGTTAAATCATCTAAATAAATGAGTTTGTGGTTAGAAAATTAAAATAACAATTTAAAACCCATCCTTTCTAGGGCACAATCCACTTCTCCATGAATTGCACCAATCAAGGGAGATGAACTGCGGGGAAATGCTTCTAATTCTCCTCCCACTCCTCTCTAGGGCTCCATGGAATCATGGAACGGACCTTAAAGATCCAGTTCCAACCCCTGCCATGGGCAGGGACATTTTTTCCCCAGACCCCAAACCCCATCCAACCTGGCCTTGGATAATTCCAGGGATGGGGCAGCCACAGCTTCTCTGGGAATCTCACTCCAGGGCCTCTCTACCCTCACAGGGAAGGATTTATCCCTAAAATCCCATCTAAACCTCCTGTCCGTCACTGTGAACCCACTCTCCCTTTTCCTGGCACTTGGAAAAAGTCTCTCCCCATGTTCCTTGTAGCTCCTTCAGGTCCTGGAAGGCCACAATTG
The DNA here is from genome assembly GCF_020740725.1 of Corvus hawaiiensis. Lineage (NCBI taxonomy): Eukaryota > Metazoa > Chordata > Aves > Passeriformes > Corvidae > Corvus > Corvus hawaiiensis. Next base: position 2,606,140 of record NC_063241.1, read on the forward strand.
GGTCACCCCAAAGCGTCTCTGTATTTTTGCCCTGTATCTATTCCCAGAATGAATTCTGAGAAGAACATCCCTGTCCTTTACCCACATCATTCCCTTTCCCGTTCCTTTTGGAAATCAATCCCACCCTAATCTTGGGTTTGGAATGACCCCTCTCCAAAAATAAATGCTCACTTCCTAAAAATTCCTCCCATCAACATTTTTATAACTCCTGTTCCTTTTCCCCCTTTATCCACCTTAATCCCAAGTCCCACTTCCCATGTAAAACGGGTTTGGAGAATAAACTCTACCCTGATTTAGTATAGGATATAAAACCTCAGATCAAAGCTCCCCATAAACCAAATTATGTCTAATTAGGAGCTGATTCAGTTAAACCCGACTTACCCAGTCAGCGAGGAGGACGAGTCAGCAGAGGCAGCTCCAGGGCCGCCAGGCAGGAGCACTTTTATATCCTGTCATGGAGAAGGGAAATTGGGAGCCACCTTGACGCAATCCCCTTGTGAAATGGAATGTTTTCCCTGATCCTGCCTCCCCTTGTTGCAACTGTTTTGATAACGCTTTAGGATTAGGAGATAATTCCCAGTCCCACACAGGGCGCTGCGGGTGCTTCACCCTTCCCGGGCCTTTGCTGGAAATCTCTGCATCCACTGAGGGGGTTTTTCCCTAAAATACTCACTTTGTGTTCACCCCATGAGTTTTTTTATGGAATTTCTGTTCTTGGGACATCAATTCCCAGGCCCACACAAGGTGCTGCAGGTGCTTCACCCATCCCAGGCTTCTGCTGGAAATCCCACCATCCCCTGAGGGGGATTTTCCCTAAAATACTTGCTTTGTGTGTCCGTGGTCACTTTGTGTTCACCCCATGAGTTTTTTTATGGAATTTCTGTTCTTGGGACATCAATTCCCAGGCCCACACAAGGTGCTGCAGGTGCTTCACCCATCCCAGGCCTCTGCTGGAAATCCCACCATCCCCTGAGGGGGATTTTCCTTAAAACAGGTGGATTTTCCCTAAAATACTTGCTTTGTGTGTCCGTGGTCACTTTGTGTTCACCCCATGAGTTTTTTTATGGAATTTCTGTTCTTGGGACATCAATTCTCAGGCCCACACAAGGTGCTGCAGGTGCTTCACCCATCCCAGGCCTCTGCTGGAAATCCCACCATCCCCTGAGGGGGATTTTCCTTAAAACAGGTGGATTTTCCCTAAAATACTTGCTTTGTGTGTCTGTGGTCACTTTGTGTTCACCCCATGAGTTTTTTTATGGAATTTCTGTTCTTGGGACATCAATTCTCAGGCCCACACAGGTGCTTCACCCATCCTGGGCCTCTGCTGGAAATCCCACCATCCCCTGAGGGGGATTTTCCTTAGAATAGGTGGATTTTCCCTAAAATATTCACTTTGTGTGTCCGTGGTCACTTTGTGTTCTCCCCATGGGTTTTTATGGAATTTCTGTTCTTGGAGCTGTCCTTTGAGCAGATCATTTCCTTTTCACATTCCAAGTAGGAAGTTTGAGGTCCCAAAGCAATTCCTGGACAAGAATTCCATCTGAAATTCAGCTACAAAAAGGCACCTGCCCAGGATTTTATGATTTATCAACAATTCCTCATCTCAAGGGCTGGTTCCCTTCAGAATAAACACATTAAAAATACTAAAAACCGGGAAGAAATTGAATTTTCCTGGGGGAACGTGTTTTTTAGAGGCCAAGATGAGGAGAGGAATTTAGTTCAGGGTTAGAGGACTCAGAGCAAACATTAACTGAAGTCCAGACCCATAAACTCAGCTCAAATAGATCCCCACGGCCTGAAAAATGCTGATATTGTGATTTCACACTCACATTTACATTAAAAAAACGCCTCTTTGTTCTCAGTTGTAGTGAATTATTAAAATGAAAGGAAAACACAAAAACAAAGCCCCAAATAAATGATTTTATTTACATTTCATGGCCCTGGAATCAATCTAATGAGAAGGAGATACATGAGCAGCACAGAACAGTCTGACTCACTTAATTTGTGGCAATTAAAAGCATCCATTAATTGCAGTGATTGACAGTGGAGACAATTCCAGGAGTTACCAAACCCAATATTTGAGAAAAGTTCCTAAGAACCTCGTCCCATTGCCTTGGAGTTTTTTCCAATGGAGAGAAAATTGGTTTAAAACAAAAAACTGCCCCAAAATCCCCAGGTTTCGGTTTCTGTAATTTGGGTTTTCCCCTGGAAGTTTTAATGGGATCCTTTCCTTTGTGGAACTTCAGCCTTGATATTCCACTGAGAGCCTTCCAAAAAATCAGATCCCAAATGCAAACCCCTGGCACGGGCCCAAAACTCCTTTCACAAGCACTGAACCTGCCTCAGATCAAAGAGTTCTTTAAGAGACAAGAGAAAGAGATAAACTCCCTTCCCAGCTGGAAGAGAAAGCCTTATGGAAATATAAATTAAAACAAAAAACAAACAAACAAACAACCAAACAACAAAAAAACAAAATCAGGAATTTTGGCTTTTGCTGCAAAGGATTTGCAGAAAAAACTACCCCAAACGTACAGATTTTTTACATTAAAAAAAAAAAACTTTAAAGAGCATCAATTGGGGCTGAGGAGCTCCAGACTCACCTCAAACAAACCGACTCCAGAGATTTATCTGGGAGATTCCTCATCCTGTTTTTTCCTGGCATGCTGATTGTTGTTGTTGTTGTTGATGATGATGTTGTTGTTGTTGTCGTCGGTACATTGATTTTCTGGCTTTAGGAATTCCAGGGCTCTGCTCTGATCCTTCCCGGCTGCTTTGCATATGGAGATGAAATCAGAGGAAGCTGCTGCAGCTGCTTTGCTCTTCCCTATAATTTTCCAAATTGGGCTCCGAAGTCGCTTGGCAGAGAGGAAATCATCGGTGTCATTATCCCAGATCGGGGCAGAACACGATCTTCATCCCTCATTCTTCCCCAGATTTTATCGGGGCAATGCCAGGCTTGGAAGAGAACAACCAACAACAGCAGGCAGGAAAATAAACAGGCTAAAATTTGGGAATTACTGCACGAATTTAAGGCTGGTTTGGATCTTGGAATTCCTATTTTGGAGCAGTTTCTGAGCTGTCACCTGGAATCCAATTTCCAGATAAAGGGATGACATTTGGGGGTGGTTTTTTTCATTGGATAATTATGAGATTGAAGGGGAAATAAGGGATTAACTTAAATCACCACCAACTGCTTGTTAATTATTTGTATTTACAGTTCTGTTTTATTGCTTAGACCAGAGCAGGATCTCAGTTCTGTTCATTTCTGTCCATTTCTGTCAATTTCCATCCATTTCTGTCCATTTCTGTCCATTTCCCCGATTTCTGTCTATTTTCCTTGATTTCTGTCCACTTCCATCCATTTCCATCCATTTCTGTCCATTTCCCTTGATTTCCGTCCATTTCCATCCATTTCTGTTCATTTCCGCCCATTTCCATCCATTTCTGCCCATTTCTGTCCATTTCTGTCCATTTCTGCCCATTTCTGACTTGATTCCCTTGGTTCAATCCCACCAAAAATTAAGTTTTTCCTCTCATGGAGAAGTTTGGGGACGTTTTTACCTCCAGCTCCACAAAAGGTGGTGATTAAAGAATTAAGCCCGCAAATAACTCCAGAGCCGAGGAATTCTTCCTCGCCACCCAACGAGATTTGCTCGGAGCTCGGGAATGATGACAGCACCCCAATTTCCTGGGAATCTTTCATCTTGGAAACAAAACACAGCTAATACTCTTTAATTCCCTGGATAAAACCTGGGGGAGCATGGAATTGCAGCCCCAGGAGGAAGCCTGGAGTGCCTGGGCATAATTTGGGTCTGTCTAAAAGCTGGGCCAGGTGTCCCTCTGGGGCCACCACCCAAACGCCTTCTTCAGGTCAGGGTCACCTCCCTGGAGCAGCCAGAGGCTTCCCAGGATCACGGAATATCCCGAGGTGGAAGGGAACCCCAAGGATCATCACTGGCCCTGCACAGAACCATCCCCAAGAGTCCTCAGAGTCTCATCACGGGATTTTATAGAGGTCCTGGGTCAGCTGGAGCCGCCAGGAGTGGGCAAGGTTGAAGAAGGAGCTTTGATAAGGCAGCCTGGTCTTATCAGCTCAGCCCAAGCCCAAACCCCCAGAAGACTGAGGATTGGAGAAGGGGATTTTGTTCTTCTTCACTGAGGAGTTGGAGCGTGTCCAGGGATGGGAACGGAGCTGGAGCAGCAGGAGAAGGGAATGGAGAGTCCTGAGGGAGCTGGGGGGGCTCATCCCAGAGAAAAGGGGGATCCAGCGGGAATTTGGGGCTCTTCCAGGGGGGATTTGGGATCTGATCGCAGGGAACGGGGCCAGCACAAGAGGGAACGGCCTCGAGCTGTGCCAGGGGAGGCTCAGGGTGGATATTTGGGAAAATCCCTCCTGGAAAGGGCGGTCAGGCCTTGGGAGGGGCTGCCCAGGGAGGGTTGGAGTGACCATCCCTGGAGGTGTCCGAGGGATCCCTGGACGTTGGGCTGGGTGTCCAGGTGGGGACCAGGCACAGCTTGGACTCGATGATCTTGGAATTCTTTTCCAGCCTCTGGGATCCTGGGGTTCTAAAGAGCTGCAGGATCTGCTCCTCAGGAAGGTGGGTGCTCATGGGTGAATTTGGGGTTATTTGGGGCATCTTAGAAATTCCACCCTTGCAAAAGAATTAATTGTAATATTCATTAGCACCTGTGGAATGAGCCAATGCCACGGAGCGAATTCCCATTCCTGTATCGCCCCATGGCTCACCGAGGCGTGGTGCTAAGACCCAATTTAATCATCCATTAATGAGAAAGATATTAATTAAATCTTCATTTGCCTCCATTGCCTCATTAAAGCTGCTCATCTCAGCAAGAAAATCTGGCAGCTTCCTTTGAGTTTCTTCAAGGATTAAACCTGGAGCTGGTGGCACAAAATCCTGTAAAATTAATTTCTAGTTGGATTTAAGGGGGGACAAGGAAATTTTCCCAGAAAAAAAGCGCAGAGTTTTGTTATCCAGGGGAAATATTGGAATTTTTTCCAGATGCAAAGATTTGTACAGCACTGATTAGTCCAGATCAACAAGGCCAAAGGTTCGGCTTGAATAAAATCTGTCAGAAATTCCAGTGCTCTCCTTGCTGCTGGAATTCACCAGGAATCGTGGTTATGGGAAAAGAGAGATGGGTTCAAGCTGAAAAAGGGGAAATTTAGGTTGGATTTAGGGAAGAAATTGTTCCCTGTGAGGGTGGGGAGGCCCTGGAATGGATTTCCCAGAGAAGCTGTGGCTGCTCCATCCCTGGAAGTGTCCAAGGCCGGGTTGGATCATCCTGGGATAATGGAAAGGAGCTGGAATAAGATGACCTTAAAGGACCTTCCCAACCAAAACCACTCCAGGATTTTATGATTCTTAGGACTGAAAAGGGATTTAAGGAGGAAAAGCAGCCCCATCTCTTCCCCTGGGTCTGGGCCAAGACTTGGCCTCCCTGACCTCTTCCCGAATTTTGCTGCTGTGCAATATTGGGACTATAATGACAGGTTATCAGGAATAACCCTATTAATAACTGGGTGTGTCCCAACCTCAGATCTGCCCTCTGGATGGAGCATCCTTGGGCAGGTTGGGTCACTTCTGGGCACCAGTTTTCCCCTAATAAATGAGAATTTTACTGGGCCAAGAGCGGGGAAAGGGAAAAGCCTGCGAGGAGCAGTCGTGGGGTGGGATATCGGAAAGGGAACGAGGGATCTGGATCATCCTGGAGGTCCCTTCCATCCAGAACCATCCTGGGATTCCACGAAAATCAGAAGAAACAGCCGAGCCCCCCTGTGCAAGGCCATAAAAACCATGGGAACACTGGGAGAGAAAACGGTGGGATGGGTTTGTGGGAAGCGGGAGAAGGAGGAAAAAGCAGGGAAAAAAGGCAAATTGGCAGGAAAATCCAGGATTTTCTGATGCACGCTTGGTTTTCCAGGCTGCAAATCAAAATAATGATATTAATTTTATTTTTAAATATATTAATAATAATTTTAATTAAGATATTAATATTAATAATAATAGGCTTAGGCAGATGAGTGGAGAATGTTGAGGGCTGGTTGGGGCAAAAAACATGGCATGGACCCAAACAAGGTCTCTGGGGTTTAGACTGCGGAAAAAAATGGGATCAGCTGGATCCAAAAGGGATTGGATTGATCCAACGGGGATCAGATTGATCCAAAGGGGATCAGATTGATCCAAAAGGAATCCAGGTCTGAGTTCTTGGTGGAAAAGCTGATGGTTCTTCTCCAAAAACTTCAGTTAGGAGAAAAGGGGGAATCTGGGGCTCTTCCAGGGGGGATTTGGGATCTGATCGCAGGGAACGGGGCCAGCACAAGAGGGAACGGCCTCGAGCTGTGCCAGGGGAGGCTCAGGGTGGATATTTGGGAAAATCCCTCCTGGAAAGGGCGGCCAGGCCTTGGGAGGGGCTGCCCAGGGAGGGTTGGAGTGGCCATCCCTGGAGGTGTCCGAGGGATCCCTGGACATTGTTCTGGGATCGGGCACAGCTTGGACTCAACCTTGGAGATGTTTTCCAACCTCAATAATTCTGGGATCTTCCTTGAAGAAAAAAGAAAAACTAAAAAAGGAACAATTTCCATTCCTCTTCTTCCTGAGCCCCGTGTGGAACTGGAGATTGTCCAACTCCTCGAGCTGGATGGGGTGGAGCCGCTGGAGCCGATGAGTCAATCCCGATGTTTTGGGGTCCGCCCCACCCGTGACCTCATTGCCGGAGTTTTCCCAGCCTTTCCTCCGCAAGCCAAACAAGAAATGTGGGATCTCTGAGCTGCCGCCGGCTTGGGGAGGCCAAGCCACGGCTCACAGGCTGATCTTCCGAGATATTGGGATCGTTGCATCATTGCCAGGATCAGGAACGGGATCAGGAAAGTGGGGCACACGCAAATGGGGGCCAGATAAACAAGGGGATTTAGGGGAGTTCCCAAAACGTGAAGGGAAAGATTTAAATATGGATAGGCAGGGAATATTTGAGGGGATTGTTTTGGCAGGAACGGGTTTGCAGGGAATTGGGAGCGTGGAGAAACCTCCCGTTTCACACAGGGATGGCCAGGTGAGGTGAAAGAGCCCAGAGAAGGGCGCAGAGGAAGGGAAATCCAGCAAAAACATGGAAAAAGCGTTCTCAGACGTTGGAATTCTGCCTCCCGGCTGTTTAGGAGCTGGTTTAACGTTCCTGACGAGTTTTCCACAATCCCTTTTCCCTCTGAAGGGAAAACCGCCTGGATTGGGGCTGGTCCCTGAAGGAGGAGCCCACCCTGAGGGTGGGGAGGAATTCCAAAATTCCAGTTGGTCAAGGGCAGCTCTCAAACCTCCCCAGCCCCAAAATACCCAGGGATTTGGGATTTATCCAGATTTCCCAGTTAGGAAAATTTCCCTGGAAAAGGAAACAAGGAAACCGCTGGGATAATGCAGAATAATTTTAATGGGAAGGGAAAGAACGAGGCTAAAACGAAATGAAATAAATAAAATAAAATAAAATAAAATAAAATAAAATAAAATACGGAGTAAAGGACGCAGATCCAGGTGAAGATTCTTCACTTTCATCCTGGAATTCTGGAATGGTTGGGGTGGGATCATCCAGATCCACGGGCAAAGGACACCTCCCACTATCCCAGGTTATTCCAAGCCCATCCAACCTGGCCTGGGACACTTCCAGGGATGGAAAAATCCACATTTTTTGGGGCAAACATTTCCAAGGTGTTAATTTTTATATAAAATGAATTCATTTCCAGAAATTTTTTTCCCTTTTTATTAAAATTAATTATAAGGAGATCGATTTTTTTCCCTTTCCCGACTTTCCTGCGGTGAAAGTGAAAGCCAGGAAGCAGTGACGGGATTGTGTTTGTGGTTATCCCAGGGAAAAGGGAACTTCCTGATGAGTGATTCCCATAAAAGCTAAGCCAGGCTTAATTAGGCCTGGCAGGGAAAGGCTTTGTCAGGTCTGACCACATTTGGGGTGTTCCCCAATCAGTGCCTGCCTCAATTTCTCTGAAAAACCACGGAAAAGGAACAAATTGCTCCCACAAACCTGATTTCGAGCGTCAGGTTATTCCAAAATTTGGAGAAAAGGGAATTTAATGGCTTTATTCCGCTGCTTGGGAATGTCTGAGGGGAAAAAATCCAACTTAAAAACCCCCAACCTTAAAAACCCCAACTTAAGCCGAACTCAAATTCCCAAATCTGCTTTGGAGGAGTCTCCAGAGCCTTTGGATTGGGCTTGGGTCTGTGTCACACTTCCAACACCTCTTTTTCCTCCTTTGCTGCATCCGCGTTTTCCATTCCTGGCTTTTCCAGCTCTGGAATTTCCTCCTGGCTCCCGTTCCCAGGCGGCTGCTGGCTCCCGCAGCTGCTTCTCCTGCAGGGATGGATCCAACGGGAATTAAAGATGTAGGAGCAGCGCGACGCCCGCCGGGGGCTGAATTTCGGCACGAACCCCCCGGAACGCGGGATTTGTGCTCCCAGGGATCTCAGGGAGGTTCTGGAGGTCCCCACTCCTCTCTCCAGCATTCCCGAGGCCTCCCGTGGGTCCACGCTGAGGATGGGCCTGGAGCTGAATTCCGGCACGAACTCCCCGGATCGCGGCGTTTCCGCTCCGTGGGATCTCAGGGAGGTTCCTGCTCCTCCCTCCGGCATTCCCGAGGATCCCAGCACCGTCTCCTGCGGGCAGGTGCTGAGGATGGGCCCCGGGAATGTCACAAGCACGGGAGGGGGGAAGATGATGACTCGGGAAGCGCCACAGGAAACCACCCAGTGATGGCTGGAGCTGGAGGCCGCCGGCCGTGGGCAGCGCCCCTGGAATTCCGAGCACATCTGGGAGGAAAGCCGGAGAACCTGCAGCCAGAGCAGCAAAAACCTCTTGGAATTACACAGTTTATTCCTATTTCTTCGTAAATCCCAGGTGGGAAAACCCCCCATCAGTGAATATTTCTTTTCTTTTTTGAAGTTGATTCCGTTTTAGAATTGTATTTTGGGTTTAATTTTTTAAATGCTACTTTTAAATTCTGAGGCGTATTTTTAGGGGTTTTTTTCTAAATTCTATTTAATTTTCATTGTATTTTTTAAACGTCATTCATTTTTTTAAATTTTCGTTTTTAAAAATTCTATCTAATTTTCACTGGTTTTTTTTTTTAATTTCATTTCACTTGGATTTTATTTTTTAAAATTTCATTTACTTCTTTCGTTTTATTTTTAAAGAAATCATTTAATTTTTCATGTTGCTCTTACATTTTCATTTCATTTTAAAATTTCGTTTCTTAAATTTTCTTTAATTTTTTATTTTAACTTTTAATTGGGTTTTTAAAAATTATTTAATTTTTAATTCTATTTCTTTTAAATTATTTAATTTTTTTTTAGTGCTCCTTTTAAATCAAACTCCCGGCTCAATTCCAGCTTTTCCTCTTTTCCCCCCTCAACCTTCCCAAAAAACCCCACCCTGGCTCTATCCACTCCACAATTCCATGATTTTCCATCCCTTCCCGGGATGATTTGTTTATCGCAGCCTGCCCAGCCCTCGCTGGGATAATTACCCAGAGCAGATTCCAGAGCCTGGGATCGCTCCCGGCTCCGGATCCGCATCCGGAGTGGTTCCTTCCCCCTGACAGCTCCAAAATCTGTGATTTCCGTGCCATCCTCCCGGAATTCCTGGGAAAATCCTTCCTCCAGGGACCTCCAGATGAATTCCAGAGAGCCGAGAACTCCACAGGGAATTTTGGTGCCAAATTTTTTTTTTTCCCTGGACACTGAATCCACCTTTTTGTGGAATTAATTCCAGAATATATCCTGGGATTTAACCTGTCAGGGTTAAAAGCTGTGGGATGTGGATGATTCCCGATAAAAATCCCTTCATTTTTGTCCCTGGAGGAACCCAGGCTCTTCCAGAGGCTCCTTCGGAGGTAGGCGTTGGGTGAAGTCACCAAATTCCTGTTTCTCTCCAAAGATTCCGCTGGAAAAGTCCAGGGAAATCCCATTATTTATCTCATGGGGTTTTCCATGGAGACCAAATGCTCTTTGCAGAGAATTCCCAAAGTTTTTGGGTGGGAAAGCAGCAGAATTGGAGTTTCTTCTTCCCAAAAAAATTGACTTTTGCACCAAAGAAATTCCCTGGCCGGCTGGAAACTGGGGAGAAACAACTTTTTAGGGAAAATGAGCTCTGGTTTGGATCATTCTGGCAGGAAAAGAAGGAAAGAAGATTTTCCTCCCTTTTTATCCCATAGAAAATAGATTTGATGTATGAATAATAAAATTTTGGGGGGAGTAAAAAAGGAAAATCTCAGGTTTTCTCCAATTTTTGGATGAAAAATATGGATAAAATGTTACTGAGCATCCTGATTTATGGATGACCTAACCTTTAAAATCCCTTCCATCCCAAAATATTCCATGATTTGGTGACAAACTCATCCAAATCCCACCGGAATTAAAATCAAAGCGACTTTTAAGCTGCAGTTATTTATTGTTAATGAATAACAACATTCCAGCAGATTTTGGGGGGGGATTTTAACAAGAATTCCAATCACCATGGATACATTTTTAAGGCTGCATTCACCCCAAATATCCAACGAAACAATTCCCAGCAGAGAATCTCCCTTGGAATTTTTGGAGCCACAGAATTCCCGTGAAGTCCCAGCTCGTTTTCCCCAAATTATTGAACAGAGGTGCGAGGGACTTACCAAAATTCCAGGAAGGAATCGATGGGAATGGCCGGGGGAGCCCTGAATCCTTGGAGTTTTATAAGAACTCCCGAACTTCCAGGAAGCTGAGGCAACCTTTGGGCGCCAGGTTTTAATTGCCCTCCCCTCATGTGTAATAATCTCAATTACTTTTAATTGGTTTGGGGTTGTTTACCCGCGTTATTCCATTTTCCATGGGAATTCCTGTTATGTCCCCCAGGGTTCCCTTTGGGTTTTTGCAGGAAAAGTTCATTCCAGAGGTGATTTCGCCATTTCTGCCTGGATTTCCAATCCCGGGGTGGTTTGGGTGGGAAGGGGATTAAATCTGATCCCATTCCAACCCTCTTCCACGGGCAGGGACACTTCCCGCTATCCCAGCTCGCTCCAAGCCCAATCCCAAATTTCCTTGGGCTGAAAGTGCCTCAAGGGAGACTTAAATAAGAGGAAAAATTGTAATCCTGTGGATGCTGGAAAATGGATGAATTTCATGGGGTTTTGCTGATTTTTCCGAGGATTTGGGTGGATCCTCGGAGCTGAGAGAATCCCGGAATTCCGGAATGGGTCAGGCTGGAAGGGACCCTCCTCAAAGCTGGCACGGGACTTTTGGGATGGCTCTGGAATATCCCCACTGAGAGGGATTCCAACATTCCCTGGCCAATCTGTTCCGGTGCTCAGGGATGAAATTCTTCCCTGTGTCCAGCTGGAAATTCCTGGGAATCAATTCCCACCCCTAGAAATTCCCCCAGGATGAGCTGGAGCCGCTTCAGAGCCAGTGTTGGGGTGATTTTTGAGGAGGAATCGGTTGTTTTGCTTCAGGAATGTGCAAACCACCTGGAGTCGGGCTGCAGAACAACATCCTGTTTATCTGTGGAAGAAGCACTTCCATCCAAGAGGGAATATTCCAGAGCTGCTCCGAGCCCTGAGGAGCTTTTTCTGGGATAATTTGTTATTTACATTACGAGGATAAAACACTTTGCATGCATAAATTGCTCGTGAATATTTCTGATAGGTTTTGATATCCCCTCGGTGCGTGGGAACCTCATTATCGGGATTATTTCCCTCATCCCGCCCCAAAAGACAATTCCAGGTTCTCACGGAGTTTTCCAAAAAAATCAGCGTTTGAATTCCTCCTTCCCAGTTGAGGCTGATCCCATCGAGCTCTGCAGATTTCTGGGAATATGGTGAAACTCCTATTTCATACCCTTTGATAATAATTCCACGCAGCTCATGGATCTCTTGGAGGCTCCTGCTTGGAGCCTTCCTCCTTAAAACCAGCAAAAACCTCTGGAAAAATTGGAATTTATTTATTTTATTCCTGTGCCGCTTAAACAGCAGAGCATCCAACCCCCCCCCCCCACCCCCCCCCCCCCCCCGAGAGGGAACTCATTTAAACCTCCCAGTTTTCCTCGTAGGAAGGAGAATCCAGCAAAATTTCCGTTTGATTTCTGGAAGCGGGGAACTCCTTTGGGAATCGGGAATGGGAATTTGGGAATGGGATGAGGATGGAATTCCTGCCGCGCTTCTCCTCTGTCGCCACCAGGCGGCAGCAGCGCCCCGCGGCACTTTTGGGGTTCCCCGTGGCCTTTTCCATCTCTCGTGACCTTACCAGGGGCAAATCCCACCGGGAAAAACCTCTGGATGAGGCAGGGAAAGGGCAGCGGGAGAGGCCGAGGATCGTCCTCACGTGGAGAGAGCGGAATTATGGCACAATTCCACAGCTTTTTTGGGACAACGGGTTTTTATTTCGTCCTCTCAGCACAACTCCCTTATCGGAAGCCAATCCACGGAATCAGAAGCTCAGATTTTTACAATTCAACCTTTTCCTGCTGGTCCATCCCCTCTCCCCCATTTTTTTTTTCCTCCTGCTGGGAGGAAAGGCTGAGGGAATTGGGAATGTTCAGCCTGGAGAAGCTTTGGGTTGACCCCACTGTGGCCTTGCAGGGCCTGAAGGGGCCGCAGGGAACATGGGGAGAGACTTTTTCCAAGGGTCTGGAATTCCAGGAAAAGGGGGAACGGGTTCAGATTGACGGGGGGAAGTCCAGGTTGGATTCTGGGAAGAAATTCCTGTGAGGAACAGCATTCCCTTCCCACAGTAAACCCGTGGTAGTGAACGCAGCCCTAAAATTGGGATTATTTCCCTTATTTTATGCAAAGGAGTGGTGTGACAACAGGGACTTTTTTTTTTTTTTTCCCAGAAGCAGGAATTTAAAAGAGTTTAAAAGACGGAAAATAAATCAGGCAGAGAGCAGGAATCAGCTGCAACCTGAGTTTAATGTGAGTGGCACAACCAGAGTAGAATTGATCCCACAACAGTAAAAACAGGGTGCAAACGTTGTCACGAAGGCGCTGGGTGGAGGTTCCAAGTGGCTCAGAGCTCCTCAGCCTCTCCCCAACACCTTCCTGGTGCTGGAAAATCCGAATTTGGGGTCAAATAAAACAGGGGATTCACTCTGTGAGCTTAACACGGGCACGATAAGGGGTAAAACCAGGCTTGGGGGGTAGGACTGGGAATGGAGGGGGGACCCCCCCGAGCCCGCAGCTCCATCTGCTGAGGGATTCCAGGCTCCTGCTCCTCCCTCACCAGAGACACTTGGAAGCGCAGCGACTTTTCTTGGAGTGCCCGGAGCGCTTGGCCCCCGCCGAGGACAGGCGGGAGGGGCGCGGGGACGCGCGGAGGTGGGGACAGCGGGACTTGCTCAGGTGCTGCGCGGAGGAGCTCCTGGCCTTGGTCCCCTCGTGCAGCAGCGAGCCCTTGGCCACCGGTTTGTGCGGGGGACACTCCCTGGTCTCCTTGACGGCCACACCGCTCCGGGCGGTGCTCAGGCGCTGCTCCGAGGAGTAGCCGGTGACGCATTCCTGCGTCGGGTACCCCTTGGAGCAGCGGTGCGGGGCGACACCGCCCAGGTACTCCTGCAGGAAGGAGTGGCCGAAGCTCTGCTGCGGGGGACACTCGGTGACCCCGCGGAGGGGCAGCGAGTAGCCGCTGGTCAGCCCCGGCGGCGGGCGCAGCTCGGCGCAGCGCGAGGGGCACTTGGCCACCTTGTGCGAGCGGCACTCGCCCCGGCAGGACGCCGAGGAGCGGATGCCGCACGGGGGGAAGCGCAGCCGGCCCGGCTCGGGGCAGCGCGGGGCGCAGGGCGGGAGGCTCCTGGCCACGCGTTTCTTGTCGCCGCGGGGCCTCTCGAAGGCCGGCAGCGTCTGGGTGAGGCCGGCGCCCCTCGGGACGGGCTCCAGGCGCGGCAGCAGCCGCGTGGTCTCGCAGGGCTCCGGGTAGAGCAGCACGCACTTCTGCACCAGCGGCTGGCACGGCACCAGCGACACCTGGGTGGCGGCGGGCAGCGCTTGGGGACAGCTGTGCCAGCGCGGCACCGGGCTCTTGGTGATGCTCAGGGGGTGGCAGGTGTTGGCGAAGGCCTCGGCGTGCGCCGGGCACTGCGGGAGGGTCTCGGTGATGAATTTGGGGCCCGGCAGGAGCAGCGGGGTGCAGCGCTCCCCGGGGTAGTGCATGGCGGAGCGGGGCCCTCAGACCTGCGGGGGAGAGCAGAAAAGCAGCGATTTGCGGGATTTTTTGTGATTCAGCATCAAAACTCGCCCACGCCCCGCTCTCCTCACGGTCAGTGGTTCGAAGCGGGGTGTGTTTAGGAGGGGACCGAAAGTTCTGTCCTCAGCTCCAGGTTCTGCTCTCAAGAGGCTGAAAAAATCCGGAATTGCAGCTGAGGAGGTTCGTGCCACCTTTCAGACCTCGGCACTTCCCCCTCCTGAGCTGTTCCGTGACTCCCCGAGCACCTCCGGGCCCTCCCTGGGTCACCCTTTCAAGTTGAGCTCCTGCGAGATGAAAGAGGAGCCAAAATTACGGGTGTGGCCACCCAATAATAGCCGGGTGCGGCCCCAAAGCCACGCCGAGGGTGAGGAGAGGTTTGGGGCTCTCTGGAGCTCAGGTGTGACCTATCCGAGCTCCGATCCCCCAGGGATTTGGGGCCTGGAATGGGGCAGGGGCAGCTCTGGCTCCCTGTCACAGCAAATCCCAGGTTTTTTAGGGAAACGCAGCAGCATCGAGTCAAAACACCTGGGGGAAGGAAGGCAAAATCAAGGTCAAATCTCAGCTTGATGAAGGGATTAAATATCCCGGAATCCCAGAAGATTCGGGGTTGGAAGGGACCTCAGCCCAGCCCTCCTGCCAGGACGGTGTCACCCGGAGCAGGTGACACGGGTGGGTTGGGAATGGCTCCAGCTTCACTGATTTGGGGAGAATTACACCCAATAAAGCAGCCCCTGGGGCCGCACCAGGGCCCTGGTTTTATTATGGGACCCCAAAATCCTCTCCTAAAACCCCCGCGAGGGTGAACCCCCGCCCTCCGCCAAGGGGAGTCCGGCTGAGACCCGAAAAGAACCAGGTGGCACAAGCAGGTCCCCATTTTCTCCTCTGAAAATCTCTCCTTTCCTTGGAAATTGTAGGAAAAACCGTCCCAACTCCAGAAACACGCCAGTTTTAGGGAGTTTCCCCAGGTTTAAACAGGATTATTTTGACCAAAAATCGCTTGGTTCCAGTATTTTTTGGAGAGTAAAGCGTTAAATTCAACAGCTGTGAAAAATAAACCTACATTTTCTGAGCACCCCTAATGCCGATCGTTCCAGGATTTAGGGTTTCATCTTCCCAAATCCCATCGCGCGGGGTGTCCCAAACCAGGACAATTCGTTATCGCCACAATCAAACCAATCATTGTCCAATAAAAACAATGCCGGGAAAACAATGGCAGCAATTACCGCAACAGCTGAAGCTCATTAAGACAAAAATCTCTTAATTAGGGGGATTATTTGCGCCTCCCACTCATTTTTAGGGGGGTTTAGCCGGGAGGTTTTAGGAATTGGGGGTTTGACAGGTGCAGGCTTGGCTGGAGAGGCCTGATTTTCCCGTCTGAAATTCCGTCAGCTCTGGGCTCTGGTCGGAACAAAAATCCCTTTGTTTAAAATTCCAGAAAAGCAGCAGCAAATTCTTTTTCCCTCACTTCTTTTGGAGGAGCTGCCTCGGCTCTTCCAACTTCACACCCGATCCCCGCCGGGATCCAGCCCTTTATGGAGCCAAATCCTACCGGAGAACACAGGAAAAGACCCCACAAATCCCACTCCTGCCTCCACGATCCGCGTGGAATTTCTTCCCTGTTTTTCTTCAGCGCAACTCCAGCCGGAAGAGCCGTGCATCCCAAAAGGCTGGAGGGATTAAAATCGGAATTTCAGGAGCTCCTGTGGAAGCCGGACTTACCCAGGTCATGAGGGAGAAGAACCGGAGAGAAGTGTCCGGGAAAGGCCCGGGATGGCCGGGCTTTTATGGAGCCCGGGAATGCCCCAGGGAATCGGGGAGGTTGGGTTTGGGTTGGGTGATGCTTTAATTGCATCCCAATCCCAGCCACGTGCGGCTCGGCGCTCCCAGGGATGTCCTGGATCACCGGGAGCTCCAGATCCCAGAGGTTGGACCAGAGAAAAACCCCAAGGATCCTCAGGGATCCCAAATCTGCCGTGCCCGCCCCATGAAATTCCAGCCAAAACAGCCCTTTCCACCCCAAAAAAAATCCCAGTGGAGCCCAGCCAAGGGAATGAGCAAGGAATTCCTCATTCCCATGGGAGCTGCAGGCAGAAATCCCTTTGAAAACGCCGTCCAGGAAGGACTCCGGGCAGCCCGTAATTACTGGGACACGCGGATTCCTTCCCGGGAATCCAGGGAAGAGAGCGATCATTAGGAGCCAGGAACCCTTTTGGGACAGCTCCCAAAAATTCCCAGTCACAAAGGGGCCGGTCGTGCCCCGAGAGGTGACGCTTTTCTGGCACCACAAAGAGGAGAAGGGACCAGGCTCATGCCAACCCCAAAATTCCCATTTCCTGCTCCGTCACTCCCTTTGTTCCCTGTTTATCCCACAAAAACAAACCCCAGGGAAAATGAGCAGGGGCAGGGTTGGGAATGGCGGCTGGGAACGCGTTTTGGGAGAGTCACTTCTGCACGAAGGAAGAGCCTGGAATTTTCTTAGTCCCTGGAATTCTTGGGTTTTTATGGTCCCTTTAATCTGAATCCGACGCTTTTGGATTCCAGGGATTCGGGTGAGGTGCCTGGAAAAGAGGGGAATGTCATGGAATATCCTCGTCAGAAGGGGCACGCAGGGATCGAATCCAACTGCGGGCCCTGCACAGAATTCCCAGAATCCCACCCCGTTCCTGGGAAAACGCTTCTGGAGCCTTGGGAATGCGGCCATTCCATAGGGACCCTGGTCACCCTCTGCGGGAAGAATTTCCCTAAAATCCCAAACCTCCCCTGAGGTGAAATAAGTGAATTTTTGATGGAGTGAGCGGAAAATCCCATATCCATAGGAAGGATCCGCTGGGATCCTTTCCCCGGCAGCTCCCAATGGACACCGGGATGGTTTTTAGGTGATTTTTGGTGGATTTGGCAGTGCCACATTTACGCTTGGATTCCACATTTTGAAGGATTTTTTTAACGTCAAGAATTCCATGATCGGAATATTTGGATATTGGAGTATTGGAATATTGGAATATTTGGATATTTGAGTATTGGAATATTGGATTTTTGGAATATTGGAATTTTGGAATATTGGAATATTGGGATATTGGAGTATTGGAATATTGGAATATTTGGATATTTGAATATTGGAATATCAGGATATTTGAGTATTGGAATATTGGAATATCTGGATATTGGAGTATTGGGATATTGGAATATTTGAGTATTGGAATATTGGAATATATGGAATATTGG
Organism: Corvus hawaiiensis; assembly: GCF_020740725.1. NCBI lineage: Eukaryota > Metazoa > Chordata > Aves > Passeriformes > Corvidae > Corvus > Corvus hawaiiensis. Next base: position 2,623,587 of record NC_063241.1, read on the forward strand.
AATATTTGGATATTGGAATATTGGGATATTTGAGTATTGGAATATTTGGATAGTTGGATATTGGATTATTGGAATATTTGAATATTGGAATATTGGAATATTGGGATATTTGAGTATTGGAATATTGGATTATTTGTATACTGGAACATTTGGATATTTGAATATTTGGATATTGGAATATTGGAGTATTGGAATACTGGGATATTTGGAATATCGAGCTCCAAATTACGGCCCACGAACTGAATTTCCAGTGTTATTTTCTCCTTTCCCAGAAGCCTGGAGGCATCCCCGTGACTTCCATTTAATTTCCCAGCTCCATAGGAAATTACAGGGACACGGTGCCTCTTTTCCAGGTTGATCCCAACATTCCAAGGGCTGAAGGGAGGAACCCTGAAGACAAATCCCGACTCCAACCTGGATTCCTCTCACTTTTATGGAGTTTCCCTCCCCTGAACAACAACAAACTTTTTAATGCTGAATTCCCTGACCTAAAATCCCAGGAATAAACAGGCGTCGGAGCATGGATTAATCCCGGTTTTATGGGCTCCATGATCCCAATTCCTTGGGAAGCTCGGGATCAAGGAGCCTCCAAGAGCTGCTAATTCCCGGTTGTGTGTGCCCAGTTTGGGCGAGCAGAGCATTAACACCATGACCTAGCATTAAAAATGTCCTTAATTAGCATCCAAATGCCCTTAATTAACATTTGCGAGGCCCTTTCATCTCCCGGAGGCTCCTGGGACATTGCGGGGGGGGGGTCATTATTCCCAATTAAACACTGAGGAAACTGAGGCACAACTGAGTCAGAGCCAGGGCCAGGCTCCAGCACAGCCCCCTCCAAAACATCCCCAAATCCCGGTGACCCCAAAACCTGGGATCCAGCCCCCCGGGAGGATTTTTCCAGATGATTCCATGGGAAAAGCCACAAGGCCACCCCGGGATGGGACAACTCCTCCAAAGGTGATGGAGGGGCCGGGAACGTTGGGAATGTTCAGCCTGTGGAGACCTCAGAGCCCTTCCCAGGATCTGCTGGGGTTCCAGGGAAGCTGGAGAGGGACTTTTCCTCAGGACAGGACACAGGGAATGGGGTCAGAGTGACAGAGGGGGAATTTGGGTGGGATTTTGGGATGGAATTGTTCCCTGTGTGGGTGGGGAGGCCCTGGCCTGGGTTATTCCATGGATTCCCCACCCCTGGGAATGTCCAAGGCCGGGCTGGAGCAGCCTGGGACAGTGGGAATGTCCCTGCCCATGGAATGGGATGATTTTGACATCCCTCCAACCTAAACCATTCCATGATTTCATCCCTCAGTTTCGGGGGGATCCGGAGGGTTGGGTCATGGCACCATCCCTGGCTCGGGGGGCGGCCGGAGCAGCACATTCCCTGCTGGAAAAAACCCCCAAACTCCCAGGAGAAGGCAACCCCCGGGATCTCCCAACACTTCCAGGAGCTCTTGGACAACTGCAGGTGGCACCTGGAGGTCACCGAGCCAGGGAGGGGCAGGACAAGATGCGGGACAGCGTCCCCAGCCCGGGCACACCCTCCTGTCCCCGCGGGCACCACCCGTGGTCACCTCCCGAGCTCCTCGGGGTGAGCTCCTGCTCCTTTTCCTAATGATGGGGCTCATCCGCTGCTTTTTCCAGCCCGGATTTCACTGGATTTAATAAAGAAATATTTAATATTTAATAAATATTTCTTATTAAATAAATATTCCGTATTTAGTATTTCACGTTAAAGAAATATTTATTATTAAAGAAATATTTATTATTGAAGAAATGTTTAATATTAAATATTAAATAAATATTTCTTATTAAATAAATATTTAATATTAAATAAATATTTCTTATTAAATAAACATTCCATATTTAATGTTTCACATTAAATAAATATTTATTATTAAATAAATATTTATTATTAAAGAAATATTACTATTGAAGAAATATTTAATATTAAATATTTAATATTAAATATTTCTTATTAAATAAAGATTCCATATTAAATAAATATTTCTCATGAAATAAATATTTCTTATTAAATAAATATTTATTCTTAAATAAGGATTCCATATTAAATAAATATTTCTTATTAAATAAATATTTATTCTTAAATAAGGATTCCATATTAAATAAATATTTCTCATTAAATAAATATTTAATATTAGAAATATATTTATTCTTAAAGAAATATTTATTCTTAAAGAAATATTCCGTATTTAACATTTCATGTTAAAGAAATATTTCTTACTAAATAAATACTTATTATTAAAGAAATATTTCTTATTAAATGAATTTTTATTATTAAAGAAATATTTAATGTTAAATAAATAGTCCATGTTTAATATTTCATATTAAAGAAATATTTATAATAGTATTAAACATTTCTGATAATAATAATAACACGATTTATAACGATATTCAATTAATATTGAATAAAAATTCAATTAAAAAACCACCAAGAGGCAGAAAACCAAGATTTTAATCAGAGGTCAGACAAGAATGTTTATTTAAGTTTATATCTATTTAAAGTATTCATATATTTCTGTACATAAAGTTTGCTTTCAATGCACATCTTCAGCGTAAAGAATTTAATTGATTAATTACCTTTATAAGGAAACATTTATAAAATAATCCTGCTACAGCTTTCAGTGTTATTTCGAAGAGTTTTCCTTTCAAGTTGTGGTTTTTATCTTGATTAAGGGATAAAACATTGGCGTGGAATGTTTCAGCTTTGTCCCGCCGGGAATTCTTGGGGAATTCTTGGGAAATTCCTGCTTGGGGATTCTGCTGGAGTCAAAAAACGGGAATTCTGGCCACATTCCAAAGGGAAAGGGCTCTCCTGGGCTGGGATGGTCCTTTTCCACCTGAATTTGAGGAATTCCCTCTCTGTGCACTGGAAAAGGTCTGGAGTCTCCCTCTCTGGGGATATTCCAGAACCATCCCATGCTCCGGGATCACCCTGCTGGAACAGGGAATTTGGACCCACCCTGGTCCCTCCTGACCTCGCCCATCCTGGGATTCTGAGGGAATTTTATCCCATTTCCTTCAGAAATTCACATTTGGCTTCCGAGTCCAACCCCGGATGTTCTGGAAAGCTCCGAGCCTTGTGGAATCCAACTTAACCGGAACATTCCCTCCCAATTCCAGGAAGAAACGTGGAGCTGGGATCTGGAGCAGTCCTCCCGAAGCTGTGGAGATCTGGACTCCTCAGACCTTTCTATTCCTTCGTTTAATATGATTTTTATTGCTTAAAATCAGGATTTCTTGGAATTCGGTGGGAATTTCATCCCATCCCACCAACGCCTTGCGGCAGATCAAGGAAAGAACCAGAGGCACCCAGAATGTCACCACGGAAAGGGAGAGAAACGCTGGGAAACCGGGATAACGCCGATGGGAGCGACGGGAGGAGATAAAGATCCCAAATCCCGATTTCCCAGGGATTGTCCTCGTCCTGCTCCCTGTCACCAGGGCCACTTGGGAGCCGAGCAGTATTTCTTGGAGTGGCTGGAGATCTTCACTCCACCACACTGCTGGGGGACACACTTGGTGGCACTTTGATGGGTGACACTCTGGGTCCCACACTGCTGGGGGACGCACTTGGTGGCACTTTGCTGAGGGACGCACTTGGTGGCACTTTGATGGGGGACACAGATTGTCCCATACTGCTGGGGGACACACTTGGTGGCACTTTGCTGAGGGACGCACTTGGTGGCACTTTGCTGAGGGACACAAACTGTCCCATACTGCTGGGAGACACACTTGGTGGCACACTGCTGGGGGACACAGGTTGTCCCACACTGCTGAGGGACACACTTGGTGGCACTTTGATAGGTGACACTCTTGGTTACACACTGCTGGGGGACACAAACTGTCCCATACTGCTGAGGGACACACTTGGTGGCACTTTGCTGAGGGACAACCTTGGTGGCACTCTGCTGAGTGACACTCTTGGTGGCACACTGCTGGGGGACACAGATTGTCCCACACTGCTGAGGGATGCACTTGGTGGCACTTTGCTGAGGGACACACTTGCTGGCACTCTGCTGAGGGATGCACTTGGTGACATTTTGCTGAGGGACACACTTGCTGGCACTCTGCTGAGGGATGCACTTGGTGACATTTTGCTGAGGGACAACCTTGGTGGCGCTCTGCTGGGTGGCACAAACCTCCCCGCTCTGCTGCTGCGGGACACAAATGCTGGCCCCGCCGGTGTCACACTGCTGCGGGACACACTTGGTGACACACCTGCTGTGCCACTGCGGGGGCACGCAGGGGGTGACGCTCTGCTGCTGCTGCTGGGGGACAGGCGCTGTCACCCACTGGTAGGAGACGCACTGGGCTGCGCGCTGCTGGGGGACACAGGTGGTGACACACCTGGGGACACCCTCCTGGGGACAGAAGGTGCTCACACGCTGCTGGGGGACGCACCTGGTGGCGCTCTGCTGCTGCGGGATGCCTTTGGTGGCATACGGCGGCCGCGGCACGCAGGTGGTGACACACCTGGGGACAACCTTCTGCTGGGGGACGCACTCGGGCTGGGGCACCCGCAGCTGCTGTGGCACGCACTGGGTGACACCGGTGACACCCGCGCCGCCCGTCACGCGCTGCTGTGGCACGCACGTCGTCACGCACCTGGGGACAATCTTCTGCTGCTGGAGGACGGGCGGGCACTGCTGCGGCACCTGCAGCTGCTGTGGCACGCACTGGGTCACCCTCGCCTGGTGTGGCACGCACCGGGTGACACCGGCGCCGCTGGTCGCGTGCTGCTGCGGTGGCACGCACGTTGTCACACGCCTGGGGACAATCTGCTGCTGCAGGAGGCGCTGGGGCACACAGAGGGGTCCGCAGAGCTGCTGGGGCACGGCCTGGGTGACGCTTTGCTGGTGGCACACGCTGGAGGACATCGCCCGCTGCAGGGGGACGTGGCCGAGCACGGCCTGGGGGATGCAGGTGGTGGAGTGCCACTGCTGAGCCGGGAAGGGGACGCCAGGGGACAGCGCCGCGGGGTGCTGGTAGAGCGGAGGGAGGTGCTGCTGGAGGTAGCAGGACATCTTGGGGACACTCGGCAGGACTGGAAGGACACGGACGGGGTTGGAATGAGGTGGACTTTGAGGTCCCTCCCAACCCAACCCATTCGGTGACACCTGAGGAAGCCTCTGGTCCCCCAAACCTCAGGGACACGTCCCAGCTGTGCCATGGTCCCAGCACAGGTGGGAGGTCTTGGGGACATCGTGGGGACACTTGGGCAGGACAGGAATGACACAAGCGGGGTTGGAATGAGGTGAATTTTAAGGACCCTCCCAACCCAACCCATTCAGTGACACCTGAGGAGGCCTGGACAGGCGAGTTCCTCGCAGTGCCCACACCTCGGGGACACGTCCCAGCTGTGCCACCGTCCCAACACAGCCCCAGCACCACCTGAGGGACCCAACTGCTCGTTTTTAACTCTGAACCACGGCCCGAATCCAAACTGGGGACACCTGGGGACACCCAGCACTGAATGTCCCACCAGAGTGACGAGGACATCGCTGAAGATCTGACTTGAAGGCACTCAATATCTTCTCGAAGCCCTCATGGTCCCCTGTCACAGACTGTGACCCCCTCCCCGTCCCTGGAGCTCCACAGGGAGCTGATTTGGGATCTCAAACTGATCCTGGAGCTGCTTTCCATCCTTAAATCCAATCCCCCATCCCTCCCTTCTCTCTTCTTGTGGCCTCCCCGTGATGCTTTGAGGAGAAATCCCAGCCCCAAGGAGCTCTGAACCTCTGGCCACCTCTGCCACAGCTGGAGAGGCCAAGGCCACCCAGGGCAGGGGTTCCCAGCTCCCGCCCCCCAAGTTCAAGCTCGTTAACAAAGCAAAGTTAATTAAAGGGGATTGAGACCACAACGGCACCAGGCTGCTCCCAGCTCTGCTGGGATTGTGTGGCCCCACACAGCAGAGCTGTGTGGGCACTCCCCAAATCAAACAGCCCCCAAATTAATGCAAAACCCCCTAATTAATGAATGAATTTAATGAATGAATGAATTAAAACAAACTTCTCTCGCTCCCAAATTCCCCTTTTTCAGCAGCGAATCGGGGATTCAGATACTCAGCAGCGAACACCGAGAGTCCCCTCCCAGTTCCAACCCATCGGTTTGAGAAACCTCTCCCAAATAATCAGTTTTTATACGGAAAAATCGGGAATGAATCTGAATTTGGTAATCACGGAATCCCAGAGCGATTTGGGTTGGAAGGGACATTAAAGATCAACTCAACCCCTGCCATGGGACACCTTCTGCTGTCCCAGGTGGCTCCAGCCCGGCCTTGGACATTCCCAGGGATGGGGAATCCATGGAATAACCTGGGCCAGGGCCTCCCCACGCTCACAGGGAACGATTCCTTCCCAAATCCCAGCCAAATTTCCCCACTTTCACTCTGAACCCATTCCCCCTTCTCCTGTCACTCCAGTCACTGATGGAAAGTCCCTTTCCAGGCTCCCTTCTTGCAGGGAATATTCTCCTTGGAAACCACCAATCCCACCCCAAAACGAGCTGGCATTTTTTCCAAAGCCACCCCGGATCTCACCAAACCCAAGTCCCACTTCCAAACCCTGTCCAAGATGACCTTGGACACTCCCCAGTATAGGGAATCTTCCCTCAGCAACCCAATCCAGCCCATCCCCACTCTCAGAATAAAGAATTCCCTCCTAATTCCCCATCCCAGCATCTCCAGAGGCTCAGGAACTGGACTCACCCAGCTCCTAGGGGTGGGAAGAACTTCCAGAGGTGACCAGCGCGTCCCAGCTCCGGGAGAGCTTTTATAGGGCCGCCGGAGGTGCCTGGGAGCTGCCAGGGCCCCATTAACTCCCGGCCCTCCTGGAGTGAGTCGGAGCCGCCGACTCATCCCCGACAATGAGTGGTTCCATGTCAGCTTCCCAGAGCGCGTAATTACCTCGGGATAATCCCGCCTGGCACGGGAAGCCTCGATGGCATTCGGAGCGGCAGCCCCAGCCTCGGGCTGTGTTTGGGGAGTGAAGCCCTGGATGTGTAGGAATGGCTTTCCAGGGGTTTTCCCATCCCTGGAGGTCTCACGGGGAACGATTCCTTCCCAAATCCAACCTAAATTTCCCCTCTTTCATTTTTAACTCGTTCTCCCCTTTTCCCGCCGCTGCAGTTCCTGATGGAAAAGTCCCTCCCACCATCCCTGTGCAGGGAATGTTCGTCCTGGAAACCACCAATCCCAGCCCAAAATGAGCTGGCATTTTTGCCAAAGCCACCCTGGATCTCTCCTTGGGAACGGGATGGGGTTGTCCCAATAATTTATGGCTCTGTTGGATTTGGGACAGGTTTTCCATGGGCTTCTCCAGCTCCATGGTTGCCTCTCACCCACCCCACAATGCCCGGATTTTGGGGGTGTTTGGGCAGGTTTTGGGCAGGGATTTGGTTCCACTGAGGGAAAACAGGAGAACAAATCCCCCCTTGGATATGTCGTTAGCCAGCAAAATCTTCATTTTTTAATTAAAAACCTCAAATTCTCTGCCCTCCCTGAGGTTCCAGCTCGGTGTTGATGTCACCAGGGCCGGACGTTGTTTTGTCCTGGTCCCTCTCAGCTCTCCTTGAGATCAGCAGGAAGAAATCATCCCACAGCGCTGAGCAGGAAGGGTCTGGATTCGTTCCTGGACTCATTCCTGATGGAGAATTCCATAATTAAAGGAGCATTTCGCCCTCTCTGCTTCTTCCCCCATGTGGGGCACAGTTACCCGGGGGCTCCCAAACTTCCTGATTCATCTCCGTGGCCGAATTCTTCGGGGCCCTTTCTCCCGGCCACAAAAACCACCCGGGCGGGGCCATTTCTGCCGCTTCACAAGAAACCACATTTTTTAATTAAAAAAAATTCCAATACTCAGGCCCTGCCCCCCTCCCTGTGGGTTTGGGCTCCGTGTTGGTGTCACCACGGCTGGGCATTATTTTGTCCTGGTCCCTCTGAGCTCTGCTGGAGCCAGCAGGGACAAATTGTCCCTTTTTGGGGTCATTTTGCGTCAAAATGAACCCATCAAAGCTCCGAGCAGGTTTTGAGTGACTTAAAAAATTCATCTCTGGGTTTTATGAGGATTTATTTGAACCTGTGTGAGATAAGGAGTTGAATCACCGAGAAAGTCCCACGTGGTTTTCGGAGGAAGTTTATTTTTGGGTGGCAGCTGAGCTGGTTGTGCAAGGGCTGCCACCCAAGCTGGCTGTGCCTCACCTCTCCCGGTCACCTGAGAGTCACCGGGTGCCACATTCCCGCTGCTCCGGGGGCAGGTGACAGCCTCGGGATCCTCGTGGGGACACCCAGAGCCAGAGGTGACAAAAAGCTCCGGAGCTGATAAACTTCCTCCAGCCCCGTGTGACTTCCCCAGTCATTCAGTTCTTATCTCACACACATAAAAAACCTCTAAAACCAGGAATTATTTTAAGTCACTCAAAACCTGCTCAGAGCTTTGATGGGTTCATTTTGACACAAAATGACCCCAAAAAGGGACAATTTGTCCCTGCTGGCTCCAGCAGAGCTCAGAGGGACCAGGACAAAATAATGCCCAGCCGTGGTGACACCAACACGGAGCCCAAACCCACAGGGAGGGGGGCAGGGCCTGAGTATTGGAATTTTTTTTAATTAAAAAATGTGGTTTCTTGTGAAGCGGCAGAAACGGCCCCGCCCGGGTGGTTTTTGTGGCCGGGAGAAAGGGCCCCGAAGAATTCGGCCACGAAAATGAATCAGGAAGTTTGGGAGCCCCCGGGTAACTGTGCCCCACATGGGGGAAGAAGCAGAGAGGGCGAAATGCTCCTTTAATTATGGAATTCTCCATCAGGAACAAATCCAGGAATGAATCCAGACTTTTCCTGCTCAGCTCCACCTGAACCACAAGAACGGGGCTTTGTTGTGGCTCCTCTCCCACGGGAATCATTCCTTTGATGCGAAGCCACGATTCCTGCGTGGTTTTCAGCTCCAAATGTTGGAGGTGTGAACCTCCCTTTGACCAAAACAAGCAGCTCATGTTTCATATTTATGGGAACAGAAATTATAAATAAATATTGGTTTTATGAATTTTTATAGAAATAGATGTCTATTATTTTATATTATTGTTTTATATTATTATTTTATATTGTTATTTTATATTATTGTTTTATATTATTATTTTATATTATTGATTTATATTATTGTTTTATTTTATTGATTTATAATATTATTTTATATAATTACTTTATATTATTTTATATTGTTATTTTATATTATTGTTTTTATATTATTGTTTTATATTATTACTTTATATTATTATTTTATATTATTGTTTTATATTATTATTTTATAATATTATTTTATATTATTGTTTTATATTGTTATTTTATATTATTGTTTTATATTATTATTTTATATTATTGTTTTATATTATTATTTTATAATATTTTTATATTATTGTTTTATATTATTATTTTATAATATTATTTTATATTATTGTTTTATACTATTATTTTATCTTATTATTTTATATTATTGTTTTATACTATTGTTTTATATTATTATTTTGTATTATTATTTTATATTATTATTTTATATTACTATTCATACATTATTTCTATTACTTTTATCCAGGTCTGGACACCAGCAGGAATTTCCACCTGGAAAAGGCAGCCAGGCCTCCGAAGGAGCTCCCCAGGGAGGAATTCACGGAGTGGGGATGATTTTACATCACTCCAACGCCCCGGATCCCACCTTGAAAATTCACCTTTTTTATCTTCTCTCTCCTTCTGTTCTGCTGCCGAGTTTCTATTTTTTTTTGGAGCAGGGAGGGAGCTCTGCATTCCTGGGGCCTTGGCTCATCCTCCAGAACCTCGGCTCCTTCTCGATGCTGATTCATTAAAGGCAACGTGGAGGAGCCCCAAGGTCCCACCCGGCTCCTCCTCCGGGGTTTTTTTTTTTGACCTCCCTCCTTCATCTCCTCCGTGCCAGGGCTCTGCTTAAGCTCCTTTCCTCCACCTTCACCTGGCGGCGGCTTCCAGGTGGAGTCAGGTGTGTTAAAAAGGGTGGAATTCCAGGATCCCTGAGGCTGGAAAAGCCCTCCAGGATCAGCGAGTCCAAGCTGTGCCTGGTCCCCACCTGGACACCCAAACCAACATCCCGGGATCCCTCGGACACCTCCAGGGATCCCTCGGACACCTCCAGGGATGGCCACTCCAACCCTCCCTGGACAGCCCCTCCCAAGGCCTGGCCGCCCTTTCCAGGAGGGATTTTCCCAAATATCCACCCTGAGCCTCCCCTGGCACAGCTCGAGGCCGTTCCCTCTTGTGCTGGCCCCGTTCCCTGCGATCAGATCCCAAATCCCCCCTGGAAGAGCCCCAAATTCCCGCTGGATCCCCCTTTTCTCTGGGATGAGCCCCCCCAGCGCCCTCAGGGTTTTCCATTCCCTTCTCCTGCTGCTCCAGCCCCGCTCCCAGCTCCAGCTCCAGCCCCTCAATGTCCCTTTTCCACGAGGGAACACGAGCCGAGTGTCCCCAAGGAGCCCGAGCGTCCCCAGCCACCAGAGCGCAGCATTGGCCCGCACAAGCCGCTCCTGCCTCTGGAAAATCCCTTTGGATCCTCCCCCTCTCCCTCTCTCTCTCTCCAGGAATAGTTTAAATTTTGGATTTGCCTCAGCCCAGCCCCTTTTTCGCCGCTGGATCCGGGAGGAACCCGAGGCACCAGCGCGGACTGGGGTGTCCTGCTGGGAATCAGCTCCCTGGAGAAGGAGCCGGGGATCCCGGGGGGCAAAACCTGTCCCAGACCTGTCCCAGGCCTGGGGGGGTCCTGGGGCCATCAGGAAGAGCATTCCCAGGAGATCGGGGAGGGATCCGCCACCCCCCTGCTCAGCCTCCTGCTCCCGCTGCTGGAAAAGCTGGGAATGTTCAGATCCCAGAGGCTCTCCCGGGATCTGCAGGGGCTCCGGGGAAGCTGGAGAGGGACTTTTCCTCAGGAACCGCAGGGAATGGGGTCAGAGTGACAGAGGGGGAATTGGGGTGGGATTTTGGGAAGGGATTGTTCCCTGTGAGGGTGGGGAGGGCCTGGCCCCGGTTATTCCATGGATTCCCCACCCCTGGGAATGTCCAAGGCCGGGCTGGAGCAGCCTGGGACAGCGGAAGGTGTCCCATGGCAGGGGTTGGAATGAGATGATTTTTAAGATTCCTTCCAACCCCACCCATTCCATAATTCCATGGTTCCTGAGCTTCCCAGGATCCAGCCGATTCCTATAAAACTCCCGTCCCTGGCTGAGCTTCCCGGCTCCCAGGAGACGCTCGGGGCTGAGTCAGGTCTGGGACTCTGCTATAAAACCTCCCCCATAAATCCCCCAAACTCATCCCAAAGCTTTCTCCATGGTTTGTGCCCCATTTTCGGATTTCCCAGATTGTTCCTGAGAACTCCTGTGCTGCTCCTTGAAAATCTCCTCCTGATTCCTGGCCTAAACTAATTCCCGATTTCTTCTCTGCTCCTTGAAATCCTCTGCTGATTCCCAGCCTAAATTTAGTCCTAATTTCTTCTCTGCTCCTTACAAACCTCTGCTGATTCCCAGCCTAAATTTAGTCCTAATTTCTTCTCTGCTCCTTACAAACCTCTGCTAATTCCCAGCCTAAATTTATCCCTAATTTCTCCTGCAGGGCTCTGATTGCCTCACTCAAACCCCACAACTTTTCCAGCGGCCGTCCCATCAAAGAATCCAATCCCCAATTGCTTCATTCCCCCTCCGGAGCTCGGGAATGACCTCATTGGAGTTCAGCCTTTCCCAGGTTTTTCCAGGACCTGTTGGAAAAGTGGAGCAGCCTTGGGGTCACCCAGGGAGGAATTGGGACACAGAGCCACGGTTCAGCCTTCCCTGACCTCTTGGAAAAGGATAAAATCCCTTTTTTTGGAGTATCAGCTGCCTGGTGCTCCTGGTGCCGCAGGGAGGTTGCCAGGGAGCCTCTTGGATTTGGACCAAAGTGGGGTTTTTTGCTCCCGAAAAAGTGGGTTCAGGCCCTGAATTGGAATTTTTTTACGAGGATTTGCTGCCTGCTTTATTTTTGTGGTTGTTCCGGGCAGGATTGAAGCCATGGAGGTTGAGCAGAACATCTGGAAAACACCTGGGTAACACCAAAATTCCATGTTTCGGGTGTGGCCAACACAGAAAATCCTTAAAAATGGGGAGTTTTCCCATCTAAAATCAGGGAAAAACACCAGGGCATTCCTGGAGCTGATGGATGGGGCGTTGGGGGGGAGGGAAAATGGCGCTGAAACGCCACAAAAAGCTGAGCTTTGAGAAGTCACCGGGGTTATTCTGACCCTAAAGCCAGACTTAACCTCCCCCGAGCCTGGCCCAGAACAAAGAGCTCCTAATTAGAGAAACCAAGAGTTAATTAAGCAATAAAACCCTTTTAGGGTGAAGCAAGAGGGACCCGGCTGAGGAGTTGCATTCTCATTTTGCCCTGAGCGCTGTAAAATCGCCCAAATCGGGAATTTGCTCCTGGCTGGACTCATAATGAGAGAAGTTTTCTTGTCTGCAGCTCGTTTGCAGCTCTTTAATTACAAATCGGAGCGTCTGAGCCGCTCCTGGCCGGGTCCTTGCTCGTCCTCTCACGTTTCCTTTGGTCCCTGCCCTCCCCTCCCTGGCCCGTGCCCGGAATCCTGGAATGGTTTGGAATCGTGGAATGGTTTGGAACCCTGGAATGGTTTGGGCTGGAAGGGACCTTAAAGCTCATCCAGTTCCAGTCCATGTGCAGGGACACGTTCTCCCATCCCAGGTCGCTCCAAGCCTGGTCCAGCCTGGCCTTGGACACTTCCAGGGAAGCCACAAAAGCCCTGAGAGTCTCCAAATCTGCCCCAGACCGATACTGGGAGATCCTGTACGTGCTAATTAAGCCATCCAGCAGGTGCTAATTAAGCCTTTGTCTCGTGAGATGAGTTCACGCCGATGTCCAGCCCAGAGCGGTGAGGGACACAATCGTGGGGAACGAGATGGGCGGGGACCAAACCCTCCTGAGAGCCCCGGGCGAGGCTGGGCCGGTTCGGGCACTCCTGAGTCACGGCGGGGCCTGAAATCCAGCGGGGTAAAAGTTCCCGCGGAGCCTTCCCTGTGTGCACAAAGGTCCTGGATCCTGCGGGGAAAAATCAGGGAGAATCCACGGGGTCCTGAGGGAAGCGTCCTCACTCCCAAAAAAATCCGATCCCTGCACAAAAATCCCCAAACCCTGGGTGGCAAAAACCTCAAGGAGCATCCATGGAGTCCTGAGGTGAGGGCTCCTCGCTTCCCAAAAATCTGATCTTTTTTTGGTTTTGGAAAACGAAGCAAAAAGCTCCAGGATCCTCGGAGACACGGAGACACCTCCATGATATCCCAGCTCAAGCTGCCCGCTCCCGACTGGAGCTGCTGGAATAACTGCTGGGAATCTGCCACGCCACCTTATCCGGAAGGTCCCTGATAAGCTCGGGATTTGTGGGACCTGGAGCAGCAATTCCCATCCAGGAATGCTGGGCTTGGGCCGGCAATTTTCTTCCCTGTGGTGTCGCGAACCCTGGAATTAGTGGGATTTGGGATGGACTGGGAGCTCCACGTTCCCTCCGTTCCCTCACGTTTCTCCCGTCGTTCTCCCAAAGGTCTCGCTCCGGCGGATTTCACCGCGCCGCTAAAAATAGATTTTGTGCAATTCCCGGGGATGGGAAAAGCAATTCCACCTCTCCTCCGGGAAAAGCATTCCCTCCCTTTCCAGGGGCTGACTCCGGAGCCTGTTTGGGCAATATCCGTCACTTTAAGGTCAGGAATTAAGGAATATCCATCATTTTTGTGCTGAGGTTGCTGCCCAGTGACCTCCAGAGCGTTTCCAGACTGGATCCAAACCAGTTGAAGGTCAGGCTGCACCTCCTGATCTCCAGACAGGGTTTAGGATTAGGTTTAGGTTTAGGATTATGTTTAGAATTATGTTTAGGATTAGGTTTAGGATTAGGTTTACGTCTCTCCCTCCCAGCTGTGGGAAGTGTTTGTCTTTAATCCCTGGACGTTGCAAGTCCAGGGTTTAAATCTGGCACCGAAATATTCCAGAAATCCTCCGGAGTTGCTGAAATAGAAACGTCCCAAGCCCGTGGAGGTGTCCTGTCCCTGTCCGGGGCTCTGAGGGATGGAGAGCACCAAGCTCCGACCTGGGGAGGAGAATTCCCTTGGGAACGTTGTACAGAAATTCGGGTGGAAGGTTGGAGGTGATGAAACTCCCTGTCCGCTCCCAAACTCGGCTGCTCCAGCCTCGCCGGGCCAAAAACCGGGATCAGGGAAGGGTAAAATTGTGGGTTTGGAGAATCATGGAATCACAGAGAATTGGAAAATCATGGAATTAGAGGATCACAGAATGATAAAATCATGGAACGATAGAATCAGAGAATTGTGGAATCATAGGGAATGATGGAATCATAAAATCAGGGAATCAGAGGATCACGGAATCATAAAATCATGGAACAGTAGAATCAGAGAATCGTGGAATCATGAAATCAGAGAATCATGGTGTCATGGAGTCATAAGATCATGGAATCAGAGGATCACGGAACCACAAAATGATGGAATAATAGAGCCAGATGATCGGGGAATCGTGGAGTAATAGAAACATAAAATCATGGAATAAGAGAATCAGAGAATCAGAGAAAATCAGAGAATCATGGAAAGGTTTGGGTTGGAAAGGACCTTCAAGGCCATCCCATTCCAACCCCTTGCCACAGCCAGGGACAATTCCCACTATCCCAGGTTGCTCCCAGCCCCATCCAGCCTTTCCTCGGACACCTCCAGGGATGTGGCAATGCTGAACCCCAAATTTTTAAGGCCTTTGATCTCCTTCCCTGCATCTCCCTGTGGGAAGGGCAGAATTGCAGGAGCTTATCTCGGTTCCCGTGCCCCGACAACCACGAGGCTGCCTCGAAAGCAGCCGGGCAGGTCTGGGAAGTGCCCTAATTCCAGCCTCCAGCGTGGCTCCCGCTGGAATTGGCACCAGCGGAGCAGCCAGGAAGGCCTGAGTCAGGATTTGGGCTTGGGCTGGGGTATTCCCAAAGCTGGAGACTAAAACCGAGCCTATCCCAGAAGGAAACAGCAAGGCAGGACCCAGGGGGAAAACGGGAATTGCACGGATGGTGCCGCTCTGGGAGAAAATTCCGGAATTCCGGGCATCCCGGCCTTGTGCTGCCAAAGGATCATGGAGGGAGGAAGCTGCTCCTCACCGGGAGCAGCAGCTCCCATGTGCTGCTGCCCAGGAATTGCGGGAGGTGACGTGGGACCAGCTCAGCTTGTTGGAAGTGATTGCATCGGGATCTCGGTCTGATAAAAGCTCCGGAAAAGCCTCGGAGAGGGGCCCGGGAGAGGCCCGGCACCACCAAAGGTGACGAAATTCCTGTCTGGGTGGGACACGGCGTCTCCAGGGAGGGAAATCGTCTTCCCCTCACAGCTCCGTGTCCTGATGGCTCCTGGAGATTTGAGGGATTGGGATTGGATTTTCTCAGGGGTTTTCACTCCATAAATGTGGGGATTTTTCCCCGGAATATTCCTTAGGGAATGCACTGCGCACGTGGAGTTCCCTTTGTTTCACATCTAGCTCGGAACACCTTTTTAGACTCCATTCTGGAACTCCGTGGGGCCGGTTCCCAAATTCCACTTGGGTGGGAAAAATCTTGGATAGCGTTAAAAATCCCTGGAGATAAACTCAGTTCCCTGCTCCATCACATTTGGGTGGGTGGGAGCTGAATCCCTGTGGACAATGAGACTTTTCCAGAGAATTCCAGGATTCTCGAGGTCGGAAAAGCCCTCCAAGATCATCAAGTCCAACTTCTGATGGATCAACACCTGTCCAGCCAGCCCAGAGCCCTGAGGAGTGTCCAGGAATTCCTCGGACACCTCCAGGGATGGCAACTCCAGATCTCCCTGGGCAGCCCCTGACCACCCTTCCCAGGAGGAAATTCCTGGAACTTCCAGGAAATTCCTCCCAGTGATTCCAAACTGAACTGAAAGTTGAAGGAAATCCATGAAGTTCTTCCCAGGAAAACCCATCCCTGGTTTTTATAATCCCAATAAAGCCGCTTCAGAGGATTCATTGATGAAGAGCAGGGGAGAGAAGCACAAATTATCGCTCTCCCAAATTCCCAATAAATCCCAGGAATTACAGACACCGGGGGGGTTTTTAGCTGTGGAATGACTCCTGGATGGGTTGAGGTGGGACCAAACCGCACCAAGCCCCCAAACCTCAACGGGGTCTTCAACAAATCCATGAAGCTGAGGGTCTGACCTTTATTCCCAGAGAAATTCCATGGTTCAATGGGATTAGGCAGGGGAATAAACTCGGAATCCTCTCTGCAAAGTGCCTACGTGTAAAACCCGGCCGGGCAGGAGCGGTTGTGAAAGAATGAGCTCATCAGCCAGGAGGACTCATTCCCAGAAGGCAGGGCTTTGAAACCCTATAAAAGTTCCCAAATCTGCCGGCTCCAGCATCCACTCGGCTCCCGCTGCTCCCTCGGCACCGGCTGGGTGAGTCTGGGAATGCGGGGATTCCTCGGGGAGCTTTGGGATTGGGAACCCTGGGATTCCTCAGGGAGCTTTGGGATGGAGAACCCTGGGATTCCTCAGGGAGATTTAGGATTCATAACCCTGGGATTCCTCAGGGAGCTTTGGGATTGGGAACCCTGGGATTCCTCAGGGAGATTTAGGATTCAGAACCCTGGGATTCCTCAGGGAGCTTTGGGATGGAGAACCCTGGGGTTCCTCGGGGAGCTTTGGGATGGAGAACCCTGGGATTCCTCAGGGAGCTTTGGGATTCAGAACCCTGGGATTCCTCAGGGAGCTTTGGGATGGAGAACCCTGGGATTCCTCAGGGAGATTTAGGATTCATAACCCTGGGATTCCTCAGGGAGCTTTGGGATTGGGAACCCTGGGATTCCTCGGGGAGCTTTGGGATGGAGAACCCTGGGATTCCTCGGGGAGCTTTGGCTTTGGGAATCCTGAGGTTCCTTGGGGAGTATTTTGGGATTAAGAACCCCAAGATTTTTGGGGAGGTTTGGGATTCAGAATCCAGAGATTCCTCGGGGAGCTTTGGGATTGGGAATCCTGAGGCTCCTTGGGGAGGGTTGGGACTGAGAATCCCGAGATTTTTGGGGGATGTTTGGGGTTCTGCTCCTCGGCTCCGCTGTGGGCGCAGCCTTTCAGGGAGGGTTGGATTTGGTGCCTTGGGATACCCAGAGGGTTCTTGGAAAGGAGGGAATTTGTGGGCGTTGGGGCAGCCCGGAAATGGCTCTGGAAGGCAAATTAAGACCGAGTCTAAATCTGAGGGCAATTAAGTCCTAAATTAGACCCTTCCTGAGGCACGGATCAGATGGGATTCCGGATCAGATGGAATTCCGTTGGTTTGGGGACGAATTTCCTGCCTCCAGGGAAGGACACCAAATCCTCTGCCGCCAAATCGTTTTTTCCTGTGATTCTGCTGTTTTATAACCAACAAATATTGTTAAAACTCCCGTTCCAGCCAGGAATTCCTTGGGAAAAGGCAGATTTGGGAGCAGGAGGGGGCTGCAGGGAGCCAAGAGATTAAAATATCCCCAATGTGCCGCCTCATCCATGTCAGGAGCAAGATATTAATTAATTAATTAATTACGGTCTTATAAGATGTAAAAAAAAAAGAAAAAGAGAAAAACGGGCAGAGAGGAGTGATCCCGATCCGGAGGGTGAGGAAGGGAGGAGGGAATTGGCTTTGAGGAGCTAGGAAGCACCCAGGGAAGGGAGAAGGAATTTCCCCCTCTCTCTGCCGGGGGAGGAGTTCAAAACGCCCCTTCCAGCCCCACTCCTGGAATTCTCACCTTTCATTCCCGCCCTTGGATTTCAAAATAAAAGCGGCGGCGCAGGAATTCCCGAAATCCCGGTGAGCCGCGGAACTGTTCCCGAAGTGTCGGGGAGCGCGGTGGCCCCGGGAGGAGGAATCGGCGCTGACTCAGGGGGTGACGGAGGTGACAATCCCCAAACTCGGGGACGCTTCACCCCGATAATTCCCCCCAAGGACCGAAATCCTTGGCGTTGTCACCGGAGTCGGAGTGAAAGCGGCGCCAGGGGAGGAGTTGTCTCCTGTGAATTTAACCCTCAGCTCGCCGGAGCCTCGAGAAACCTCCCCCGGCGTCCCAAATTCCCAGGAAAAGCTGGAAATCCGGGGGCAAAGCCGCGGGAATGTTTTCGGGTTTATCAATCTGAAACATCCCGCTGCTCCCACATTTATATTCTTCTTTTTCTTCCTGGCACAGCAAACGCCCTGAAATGTTTGGTTTTAGGCTGCTTTTTGGCGATGTTATTTTGGGCTTTCGGTGCTTTGCGAGCTCCTGTCTGCAACTCCCCAGGACAGAAATAAAAGGGATTTGGGACTTTGGGAAGAGCAGGAGGAAGAGCTGTGAAGTGGAGGGACGAGATCAGAGCTGAAAGAGAGGATGGAAAAGGAGGAATAAATCACAATTCCTTCTGGGAAAACCTCGGGAAGCCCAGGGCAATGGAGGAAAACTCGGCTTTTTTTTTTTCTTTTAATACTTTTTTTTTTTAAATATATATTCGTGCCACCCTCATATCGCCGCAGCTCCTTCGTTAACACAAGGAATTCCCACTTCTCTTCCAGGTGATCCCGTTCTCCTGCAGAGATGTCTCTGAACCAGATGCAAATCAAGCAGGAGCTCACGCTGCCCCCTGGCCTGGGCAAAACCCTCCCAAAACAGAGCCCGGAGCCCGTCCCGTGCCCGCCGCAGCATCCCGAAATCCAGGTGTCCGCCCCTTGCCCCGAGCCGCTCCCAGCCGTGGCAAAATGCCCGGAAAAAGTGATTCCAGTGCCAGCTCCGGGCGTGGAACCGGGAAAAGGGGAAGCGCCGGTGGTTGCGGTGCCCCAGTGCCCGCCCCAGGAGCAGCAGCAGCAGCAGCAGCAAACCGAGCTGCCCCCGACATTCCCAGCCGCGCCGTGCCCCGAGCCTGCTCCGAGCCTGGAAGGGAAATCCTGCCCGGAACCCACCCCGGGAGCGCTGGAGGAGCAGGAGGCCAAGGAGATCCCGGTTCCGGTGGCTGTTCCCGTTCCCGTTCCCTGCTCCGAGGGTGCGGCGTGCGCCCAGGAGAAGCAGCAGTGCAAGGAAATCCCGGTGTCCATCCCAGAAAGCCAGGAATGCAAGGAAATCCCGGTGTCCATCCCAGAAAGCCAGGAATGCAAGGAAATCCCGGTGTCCATCCCTGATCCACTCCCTGACCCCGTCCCGTGCGCCCAGGAGAACCAGCAGTGCAAGGAAATCCCGGTGTCCATCCCAGAAAGCCAGGAATGCAAGGAAATCCCGGTGTCCGTCCCTGATCCACTCCCTGACCCCGTCCCGTGCGCCCAGGAGAACCAGCAGTGCAAGGAAATGCCGGTGTCCATCCCAGAAAGCCAGGAATGCAAGGAAATCCCGGTGTCTATCCCAGAAAACCAGGAATGCAAGGAAATCCCGGTGTCCATCCCTGATCCACTCCCTGACCCCGTCCCGTGCTCCCAGGAGAAGCAGCAGTGCAAGGAAATCCCGGTGTCCATCCCAGAAAAACAGGAATGCAAGGAAACCCCTGTCCCGATCCCAGCGCCACTCCCTGACCCTACCCCGTGCTCCCAGGAAAAGCAGGAATGCCAGGAGATCCCGGTGCCCACCCCGTGCCCCCAGGAAAAGCAGGAATGCCAGGAGATCCCGGTGCCCACCCCGTGCTCCCAGGAAAAGCAGGAATGCCAGGAGATCCCGGTGCCCATCCCGGCTCCCTGCCCCGAGCCGGAGCAGCGCTCCCTTCCCGAGAAATTCCCTCCCATGGAGCAGCAGCTGGAGCAGCCCGGCCTGTGGCAGAAGTAGAGGTGAAAATCCCGATCCAGGAGATTTTTTTTTCCCCCTCGCATCCAGAGGTTTTTCCAAGCCTTTTTTTTTGTTGTTGTTGTTGTTTTGAACCCCCTGCAGAGCTTTTGTCAGGAATTCCTTCCAGCCGCCCCTCCCGCTAACGCGTTGTCCTCTACTAACAGCAGGGAATTCCCGTCGGGAATGGCTTCCAGCAGGATTGTAGTTGTGCCTTCACCTGAATTCCTGCCCTTTCTCCCAATCCCACGGCTTTGGAATGCCCAGAGAACTCCTCCCCCCTCCCCCCCCCCCCCCCCCCCAAAAAAAAAAAAAAAAAAAAAAAAAAATCACGGAACAAGGCAGGGATCATGAAGTTAAAAAAACAACCCCAAATCCAGGGAAGGGCTCATCCCCTTTTTCCTGCCTTCCTCCCCGGATTGCAGCTCCCACCTGGAATTGAGGCGGTTTTCCCCTCTAAACAACCAGAATCCGCCGCCGAAATGCTCAAAACTTTCCAAATCGGGGATTAGGGCTGAATATTTGGTGGAATTAAAAATTATCCTTTGGGATCCAGGGGGGGGGAAAGGAAGATTTTTGGGATAGATCTGTAGGAACCCGAGCTCTCTCTCCCCTTGAATTTCCTCGGAGGCGTCAAAGAACAGCTCAGGCCGAGAATATTCCTGGCAATTTTATGGATAATTAACTCCACTCCAGACATGTTTGGAAAGGGATTAACCCCGGGCGTGGCTCGGACGGGATAAAGGAGGAATCCCAAATCCCACGCGGAGCTGTCTCCATTCCAGCCGGGAATGTTTCGCCCCCGTTGGTGTTGGGGATTTTGTCTCTCGGTTTTCGGCTGATTTTGGATCCAGGATTTGTTGCACTGTGAAAATTCCACAATAAAAACGACTTTGAGTACCGAGTTTTGGGAAGTTTTGTTCCGGGTCGGTGGGGAATTTTATACCGGTTTTATACCAGGTTTTGGGGATTTTGATGCCAAATTTGGGGGAATTTTATGCCAAGTTTTGGGAATTTTTATGCCAAGTTGGGGGGATTTTTATATCAAATCGTGGGGATTTCTATATCAAGTTTTGGGGATTTTTATTCCAAGTTGTGGCAATTTTTATTCAAAATTTGGGGGATTTTAATGCCAAGTTTTGGGGATTTTTATACTAAGTTTTGGGGATTTTTATGCCAAATTGGGGGCATTTATATGCCAAGATTCAGAGATTTCTATGCCAAGTTTTGGGGATTTTTATACTAAGTTTTGGGGATTTTTATGCCAAATTGGGGGCATTTATATGCCAAGATTCAGAGATTTCTATGCCAAGTTTTGGGGATTTTTATACCAAGTTTTGGGAATTTTTGTGCCGAATTGTGGGGATTTTTATTCAAGGTTGTGGGGGTTTTTATACCAAGTTTTGGGGATTTTTATGCCAAGTTCTGGAGATTTTTGTTCCAAGTTTGGGGATTTTTATAACAAATTGTGGGGAATTTTATTCAAATTGGTGGGGATTTCTATGCCAAGTTTTGGGGATTTTTATGCCAAGTTGTGGGGATTTTTATATCAAACTGTGGGGGGATTTATTCAAAGTTGTGGGGATTTCTATGCCAAGTTTTGGGGATTTTTATGCCAAGTTGTGGGAATTTTTATACCAAATTGTGGGGGTTTTAACACCAATTTTAAGGGGGTTTTGTACCAAGTTTTGATGATTTTTATACTAAATTGCGGGGAGTTTTATGCCAAGTTTTGAGGATTTTTGTACCAAGTTTGGGGAATTTTTATACCAAGTTGTGGGGATTTTTAATGGCTTCTCCTGAGCAAGAAACAGCTTCTGTTCAATGTTACAAAATTCCAGACGTTCTTTTCCTCTCTAAATCCACGGACGGGCCGTGCCTGGTGTTTGTGTGTGTTTCAAGTTGATTTTTTGGGGGGGGAAAACAAAAGAGAAAGAGAAGCAAAGACGGGAATAAAGCGACAACAAAACCATCAGGAAGCAGCCACGAGGTCATTCCATCATTTTATTGCACCACATCCCAAACCGAATTCGGAATTAAAGCAGCCCCACGATTTCTTTTTTTATTCTTATTGCTGTTATTTGAACTTAATTGACCGCGTCTCGTTATGAGGCAATTTCTGCTGGCAAGCAAAGGAGGCGGCTGCACATTCCCGGGAGCCAGGAGAGGTGGGAAAAGCAGCGTTTGGGATTCGGGATCGGCATCTTGGAGGGTTCTACTTCTGCTTGGGGCACTGCTGCTGCTGCTGGGGGAGGCTCTTCACGCCGGCCTTGGCCTGGCCTTTGGGGGCCTGGCTTTGCTGCACCCCTTTGGCAACGGCCCCACACTTCTCCTGGCACTGGGGAGGGATCTGCTGCTGCTGCTTCTGCTGCTGGGACATCCTGGAAAAGCCCTGGAATTGAAAAGCAGGGAGAGAATGGAGCCATTTTTAAGCCCGGCCTAAATTCGCCGTTTTGGGGTGTGGAGGTTTCAGGCGGTGCCTCAGCTTCGAGATCGACACAATTTAAAGTTAATCCTGGAGCCAAACCGGGCAGCTCCTGGGATTAAACCTCTGAGGACGCTGCAGTTCAGCCCCGATTTTGGGGAGTTCCGTTTCCTGCGCCTTATTGGGGTTATTTTGGATCCCATCCCATTCCCTACGGGATCGGCCGCTCTGTGAGGGATCAGGGAACAACTGTGCCTAAAACGAGGACCAGAGGCCAGTTAGACCCAGCCTAACAGAGCCAGGAAAAGGCTGCAGAGCTGAGGAGAAGACAAATGGCATGAGGGGTTTTCCTTCCTCCCCTCTGCTCACGTTTTCCTGGAATTTCGACTTTAAAAAGCCCGGGAAAAAAACAAAAAAAGCAGATTTGGAGGAAAACGGAGCTCAAGGAGAAGCTCGAAGAAAAGCAGGAGAAGAGGAGCAGAAAACTGGAAAAGTCTCAGGACTGGGAGTTTTGACAGGGAAAAATCCTTTGATACCAATCCCAATATTTGATAATATTCCCAATATTTGATACCAATCCCAATATTTGATAATACTCCCAATATTTGATATTCCCAATATTTGATACCAATCCCAATATTTGATAATATTCCCAGTATTTGATAATATTCCCAATATTTGATAATATTCCCAATATTTGATAGCAATTTTTGGAACCACCACGTCCCTGCCCAGCTCCTTGAGACCCCCAGAGCAGGAGCCACACCCAGGGCCATGAAACTCGGGTGGATTGAGGATTTTATCCGGGGAATCGGAACCGGGATCCCCGGAAATCCAGGAGGCAGCAGAACCCTGTGCCCATGGATTCCAACCTTTGGTTATCCACGGGATTCTCACCAGTTCAGGAAAAGTTATCTCGGGGTTCCTCTCCAAAGAGTCCCAAACCACCATCCAGAGCCTCAGAAATTCCCAAAATTCCTTGATGTGCTTTTCCCCCCCGTGCAAGCAGAATTTTCGAGGAGACAACTCAAGATTGGGCAAGAAAAGGGCAAAAAATCCCTTTTTTTTTTTTTTTTTCCCGACGCCAGGGCACCAAAATCCCTCACCCTGGCAGCGAAAGGGGCAGGGAAGGACTCACCTGGCGCGTCCTGCTCGAGGAGGGAGGCAAGGAGAAGCCGCTGCAGGTGTGGAGCTTCCCGAAGGAGAGGCTTTTATATCCCTGTGGGGGAGCTGATGACTCCAGCCTAAACTCGGTGACCAGAATCTTTCACAACCAGAACCGGCTGCGCTCCCACCCCCTGGACCTCAGTCAAAGCCTGGGACAGATCCCTGCTCTCCCGGCTGCGGGGGGTTGGGTGTTTTTCACGGAAGGCACACCCAGGGCTGCTCATCACGGGATAATTTATTAATAATTCGCCTCGTCCCCATCCTGGGCAGAGATCCCACAAAGAACCGGGAGTTGGGACCGCTCCCATCCGCTGGGGAATGAATTTTAGGGATCGCTTTGGTCTGAGTGGGGTTGGGAATCTCTCGCAGCTCCTGGGATCCCAGTTTTGAGCTCGGTGATTCTGGATTTTGCTGTTTCCTTTCTCTAATTCCCATCCCGAAAACGGGAATGAAACATTTTATTTTCCCAAGAAATCAGGAAGATTTTCCCTGATTTTTCCTTGCACTTCCCCCAAGATTTTCCCTGATTTTTCCTTCCACTTTCCTGCAGCTTTTCATTGAACAACTTCATTTTTCATGGATTTCATCCCTTTTTTACCAACGCTGGGTTTAGTTCACTGAAGCTGCGGCAGAATTCCTTTCTTTTTCCCTGGGGATGGATCCGTGCTGCAGGAGAATTTTGATCCCCTGGGAATTTTTCCAAGGAAGGAAAAGAGGAAAAGGCCCTGTGGGGTCACAGCTTTGGGAATTACAGCCTTGTCCCGTTCAGGAATGTGGGAGAGGTGGAAAAATCCAGAATCCCGGAATTGCTGAGGTTGGAAAAGATCTCCAAGGTCATGGAGTCCAACCTTTGGCCAATCCCCACCTGAGCATCGTGTCCCCTTCTCCAGCCACATCCTGCTCTTTCCACAGGAAAATTCCCAACAATTCCTGGCTGTTCTTCCCAAAAATCTCTGGGGTTTTTTCCCAAAAATCTCTGGCTGTTCTTCCCAAAAATCTCTGGCTTTTTTCCCCCAACAATTCCTGGCTGTTCTTCCCAAAAATCTCGGGCTGTTTTTCCCAACAATCCCTGGCTGCTCTTCCCAACAGCCCTTGTGTGTCTCCATCGTTATCCAGCTGTTGGTGTCGGATCATCCACATCACCCCCTGATTTTCCAGGCTCCTCCACCTCGGCCCTGATTAAATATCCCTAATTCTTTGCAAATATCCTGGGAATTCCAGCAATTCCCGGCGC
This sequence comes from Corvus hawaiiensis, assembly GCF_020740725.1. Classification (NCBI taxonomy): domain Eukaryota; kingdom Metazoa; phylum Chordata; class Aves; order Passeriformes; family Corvidae; genus Corvus; species Corvus hawaiiensis. The sequence continues at coordinate 2,648,265 of NC_063241.1, forward strand.
TGACCACAGCTGCATTGGAGAGCCGTGTGTCAACAACTTTTCCTCCTGGCGCAGGAAGCGGCGGGAGCACAGCAGGTCCCTCCTGCCACTTCCTCTGGATTTTCCAGGTGCTCCCATGATCCCCGTTCCCAGGGAGAGCAGGGGAAATTCCAGGTGATGGATCGGGATGAAGGGGCTCCAAAATCAGGTGACTCATGGATCGCAGGAGCTCCACGTGGTTCCTGACTTAAACCTTTGCCAGGCCTTCACGAGGCCACGGAAGTGGCACCGCAGAGCTTGGATCCCCAAAGGTTTGGGTTCCTCGGGAGGAATTCGAGATGCAAATTCCTCCATTCCCCATTGTTTTCCTGGGAATATCCAGTCCAGGTGTGTTCAGGTGTAGGGGTTGGTTTTTTCCCCACGATTCCTGACTAAAAGCCTTTTTCCCCCATTTCCTTGCTGTCACCTTTTCCACGCCCCCATGAGGACACAAAAGTGGCATCTCCCAGGCACTCCTGAGGCATAGCTTGGATCCCCAAAGGTTTGGGTTCCTCGGGAGGAACCCGAGGTGCAAATTCCTCATTTCCCCATCGTTTTTCCGGGAATTTCCGCTCCTGCTCTCCGCAGGCGAGCTCAGGTGTTTGCCTTCCCCATTCTTTGCCTCCCCTGATCCCCGTCTGAGGGTGTCACCTCCCGGTGTCACCTCCTGGTGTCGACAGCAAGGGACACAAAGAGGAACCTGCTCCTCGCCTCCCCACCTGCACATTACAAAGGCGATTTGGAAACAACGTTGGCACACACCTGAGCGTAAAGATCTCCCTTTTCTTCTCCAGATTAGATGCTCCCCACCCTTCCCATAATGAGGGGGTAGGTGGGGAGCAATTTCAGCATTCCCAGACATGGAAATGGGGCGGCCAGAACGGAGCCAGAGATGAAGAAAGCCACAAGTGCAAGCTGGGACACAGCGGGAGCTTTATCACAGAAATTTGGGGGGGTTTTATGGGTTTAACTCCCTCCAGACAACGGGGTTGCCTTCAGCTTTGAATTTATCCCAAATAAAGATGTATTTGTATTTATTTAAAATGTTATTGGGCTTTTCAGATGTTCAATTCCTTCTGCATTAATTTAAGGCTTTCTTCCACTTAAATTCACCTTTTAACGGTTTCTAGGATTTGCCTCCAAAATCCCAGGCTGTGAAGACCAAAATTCTGCCTGAAAATCAAATTTCTATCAATATTTTCAGAGGTGTCTCAGAATAGAATTGACCAATGATGATTTCCTTCTAGAATTGCTCCGTATCAAAATCCTTTTTACTTCAGGCACAAAACCTTCCCCAACCACTTTTGCAAATGGAATTTAAGGAAGATATTTTGGGGTCTGAAGACGTGGAAAAGGGGAGAAGAAAGACAAAAGACACCTGGTGCCATCAACGGTCAATTTTTATTGCTGCATAGAGAATTTACAAGACGGAGAAGAGGCAAGAGGAAAAGGGAAGAGGAAAAGCGTCGACGTCTTCCACCACCAGCTGCTGACAGCACTTCCCGAGATTCCCAACGTTAAAATATCGGGAATGCCCACGGAAAAACGCCGGCGCAGCAGGAGAAGAAGTGAAAACACAGGAAACACTCAGAGAGAAAACATTTTCCAAGGCGAAGAAAACGTGGGATAATCACAAGAGGTCTCGTTGCGTTGCCGATGCGTCCGCGCCGTGTTTTCCATCCCGGACCCCGCGGATTCGACGGGTCACCGGGGTCAGGCCCAGATCAGGATCAGCAGGGGCGGGAGCAGACGGGCTCCAGGCACACGGCCTCGCACGACTCCACGCACTTGGTGCTGCACTCCTCGGTCTGGCACTGCTCCACGCACTTGGTGACGCATTGGGGGGCACAGGGCTCCGGGCACTGGGCGGGGCACTGGGCGGGGCACTGCGGGGCGCAGACGTCCACGCACTGCGGGGCGCAGACCTCGACGCACTGGGTGGCACAGGGCTTGGCGCAGACGTCCACGCACTGCGGGGCGCAGACGTCCACGCATTGCGGGGCGCAGCTGGTGGCGCACTGGGTGGCACAGGGCTCCACGCACTGGGTGGCACAGCTGGTGGCACAGCTGGTGGCGCAGGGGGCCTGGCAGACCTCGACGCACTTCGTGGCGCAGGGCTCCACGCACTTGGCGCACTTCTGCAGGCAGATGGGCGGCGGCAGGCAGGGCTGCTTGCACTGCTCGTAGTAGTACGACATCCTGGGGAGGCGCTGGGGCAGCGGGTAAGAGCTGGGAGAAGAAGCTGGGAAAAGACAAAAAAACAATCACGGGTGTCGGTGGGTGGTGATCGAGGCGCCGTTCGCGCCGTGAGGGCTCGGGGGGTTTGGTGTTCGGCGGAGGGAAGGAATGTTGGGAAAATCTGCCGGCGTCAAGGATTTCTGGATTCTGGAGTTGGAAGGGACCCACAAGGATCCTCGAGTCCAGCTCTTCAGGGAGCGGCGCCTACAGGGATCAAAGGCATGAGCTCGGTGTTGGGAGCACCGTGGGCTGGGCTGATCCCAGGGTGTTGATGGAATTAATGGTGCCAGAGGATCCCTTCCTTCATTGGGAGCCTCAAGCCATAAATCCTGAATTTTATGGGATTGCCCAGAGTTAAACTTTTTGGAAGCCATAACACGAAAATTCTTTATTTCCTTATTTTCTCAGCTGTCCCGGGGCTTATCTCTTCCTTATCAGATCCTCACACCCACCAGGACACGTCCCCCATGCTGGGAATTCCCAACCGCAAAGCCCAGAGGCCACAAATCCCACCATGGAATCATGGAATGGTTTGGGCTGGGAGGGATCTTCAAGATCATCTCGTTCCAACCCACTGCCACCAGACCAAGCTGCTCCAAGACCTGTCCAAACTGGCCTTGGACACTTTCAGGGATGGGGAATCCATGGAATAACCTGGGCCAGGGCCTCACCACCCTCACAGTTTCTTCCCAATATCCAATCTAAATTTCCCATATTTTACTCTCAATTCTTTCTCCCGTGTCCTGTCCCTGCAGTTCCTGAGGAAAAATCCCTCTCCAGCTTCCCTGGAGCCCCTGCAGATCCTGGATCTGAGGTCTCCACAGGCTGAACATTCCCAGCTCTCCCATCCTGAAGATCCTCGGGATCCTGGGACGTCACCGGAGTTGTCCCAGAATTAATGGGGCTCATCCTTCCACGGGGGAAGGGTTGGCCCAGAGGCTGCAGCTCCCATCTCCAGCTCATTTCCTCTCCTTGCCTTCTCCCAGAGGTCTCCCCTGGCTTTGCCCGCAGGAATCCTGCAGCTCCCTCCTTCTGGATAAACCTTCCTCCCACCCATCCGGTTTGAAGTCCCAGGAGCTCCTCCGTGGCATCCATTAATTTATTTCATTCCCAGCCTTAATGAGACAGGAACAAATTAACCAGGATGGAACAGGAGGGAGGAGAAGAGGCAGCCACAGTTCTGGAGGAGGTGACTTTTCCAAGCTGCTCCAGGCAGAGCCGACTCTAAATAAAATCCCCAATTCCAGGACAAATCCCAGAAGAGAAGCACGGGAGCCAAGCTCTCCCGTGACGAGGAATGAACTCTTTTTTCCACAAGATATCCTGATAAAGATTCCCTGATCAAGCCAAGGAGGACTTACCGGGTCACCGGTCCTGGCGAGCGACGGAGAAGCCAAAGGAACTGGCGAGAGCCTCCAAATCCAAACCTTTTATACCACCGGAGTGGCGTCAGCTCCGGAAATGCGGGAGCCCAGGGGGATGGACAACTGACCACAAACTGCCCCAGCAGGCTCCACCTCCACATGCTTGGCATGTTTGTTTGCATCCTAATTTTTGGTGGAAGCCCTCTTCCAGGAAAGCAGGTGATGCTGAGCCGGCCCCGCTCCCATCCCGGTCATGCGGTTCCCAATGGGAATGGCGGAGTCATCACAAAAAAAAAAAAAGAAACCCAGCAGGTGCTGAATTAATTGGTTTTCAGAAAGGGATTTAACGAGCTGGGATGTTTCCATGGCCTTATTTCCATAAATGTCGGGGTGATAGCTGGGGTTTTTCCAACGTGGGATGGCTGTTATTAGGGAAGATGGATAATTAATTGGATTTGCTATGAGAAATACCCCGTCCTAATTCTCATGGAAAGACACAACCAATCCTCCAGCGCTCCCACAAAAGCTTGAGGTCCCTGTTTTCCTGATAAATTAAATTACTTCATTCATCCAACCCGTTTCTCTCTGGGAATTAACACCGTCCACGCTTGGGAATTCCAATGGGGACACGACTCCAGTTCCTTTGAGGACATTTTCAAGCCATTCCAGGCTCATTTTAAAGACAATTTTCCCTCCCAGGCAAGTGCAGAAAGCTCCACTTTAAGTGAGATTTAGGCCCAGGATACAATTTTTATTGAAGTTTTGCCTATTATGGAAAATCCTTGTTTCTCCCAGATATTCCAATCCCAGAGGTGGGAACGTGACCATCACAGAAATGCTAAATAGGGAAAAAACCCCCAAACCCAAGGAAGCCAGCATGAGCAGCACGTCCTGTTTACACCCCAAAGCCGGAGTCTCCCAGAGAATTCCGGGCATCAGCACCGGCTCCTTCCCAGTGTTTACGCCGGGAATTCCAGCCGGAGCTGACGGATCTCCACGGTTTTTGCCACCTCATGGGTGGCTCAGCTTTTCCACAGGCTCAGCTCCTCACGTGCAGCTTCTCCCCCTGCTCCGGAGGCTCCGCTGCCCTGGAGGCTTTTCCGAGGATAAATTGGGACTTGCCGAGTGTGGTTTGCTCGTCTTAAACACCTCCTTTGCCACGGGAGGAGAAACTGCACCCAGCAGACCTCGGATTTGGGAGCTGAATTTTTTGGCAGATGAATCCCTCCTCATTTTCTCCTCCTGGAGATGCTGGGAGTGGGAATTCATCCCCAGAGCAGCTTCCAACCCTTATCTTCCCGAGGAGTATCCCACATTCTGGTTGGAAGAGCTCCTTATTATCTCCTCAGGCTCCGGGCTCACCTCAAAACCATCTCTGAGAACCGGTCCTGCACCTCCCTTTCTACCCTGAGTTATTTTACACCCGGTTGTTACCTTTGATTAGAGAGAAATTGGGGCCTTCCAAAAGTGGGCATTTCGGGAGACGTAAATGGATCCGCGCTTCCAACACGTGGGAACGTCACGGGGTTGGATTGTTATCCCTAATTACTCTCATTTGGGAATCTCCATTACGTTTATGGGCAATTGGAGTCATTGGAGTCGTCACGTTGGTGTCGGTGAGTCAGGACCCGGCAGCCACGTCCTTTGGTGGCTCCCGTGACTCGTCCCAGAGTGGGTCGGGTGTTCCAGAGGGAATTCCATGAGGGCAGTGCCCCCCATTCCAAGTGTCCGGTCCCGTCTTGTGCTGAAAGGCCAAAGATTTTGCAGGATCCCAAAATTCCTGAGGTTGGGAAAGATCTCCCAGAGCATCGAGTCCAAGCTGTGTCTGGTCTCCACCTGGACACCCAGACCAACATCCCGGGATCCCTCGGACACCTCCAGGGATCCCTCGGACACCTCCAGGGATGGCCATTCCAACCCTCCCTGGGCAGCCCCTCCCAAGGCCCGGCCACCCTTTCCAGGAGGGATTTTCCCAAATATCCACCCTGAGCCTCCCCTGGCACAGCTCGAGGCCATTCCCTCTTGTGCTGGCCCCGTTCCCTGCGATCAGATCCCAAATCCCCCCTGGAAGAGCCCCAAATTCCCTCTGGATCCCCCTTTTCTCTGGGATGAGCCCCCCCAGCTCCCTCAGGACTCTCCATTCCCTTCTCCTGCTGCTCCAGCTCCGTTCCCATCCCTGGCCCCGCTCCAGCTCCTCCAGGTCCCTCTTTCCAGGTCTGGAACGGGGTCGAGGTCCAACCCCTCCAATCCCGTGCAGGATTCCCATTTTCCTGAGCAAGAAGAGGAATTTTTTTCCTGTGTGTTTCTGAATGATTCCCGCAGAAATCAGGGATTCTCCCCATTTCCCTGCCCAAACCCTCCACACCTGGTCACAGTTAAACCTCCCGGGCCTTCATCAGACCCAACTTTCCTCTCTCCTCATTCCCGCAAGGTCCCGGGGAAGGTGGGAGGCTCCAAGCCCGAACCCAGGGCAGCTTCCAGGTGGCTCCAGGAATCCTGGAATTGCTGGGATGCCAGGAGGATGAGTGGAGGGGACAATTACGCCTCACATGGACACGAGCAGCTCCTTCAGTCCGTGCCCGAGGGACAATTCGGATCCAGCCATGATATCATCGCTTCTGGGGCCCGGAGGAACCCAAATCCCACCGTCCCGGCCTCTTTTCCTGTTTACTCCGGAAGGTGAGCGCTCAGCGAAGAATGACAACGAGCACCCAAGTCATTAAATCTGGGAATTAAATCTGGGAAGGAGGAATTGGCTGCGGTTACAGGGAAAAAAAAATTCCTCACCGCTTTTATCTCTTTGCCTTCGTGCTGCTGCAGGTGTTCGCTTGGATTGCCTCAAGTTTTCCAGGAAAAATCTCTGGATTTCCTCTGGAAATGTTCTTTTTTAATTTTAGTGGATAAAATTGTTTTGATCCCCAAGGGAATTTTAGAGCTGGGAGAATTCATCTGACAGAGGAACCAGGGGGATTCTACACCATTTTCTTACAGTGAGCAGCAATTTTCTGCCTGTTTCTAATCTCACGGGTGTAGAATAAACACCCGGGTGCTCAGGGAGGAAGATTTCCTGGGTTTTTTTTTATTTTTCCTACAGCACCGCCTGGAAATGATGTTTCTGCTCTCTGCTGCTCGGAGGCGATTTCAAATCTGAATTTTATGCACACGTGAAGGATTAAATATCCTGCCAGCACCACACCAGAATGGAAAAATCTGATCCAAAAGCCATTTTGTTTTCCACCTATAATTTATTTCCCAGAATACTGGGGGCTTTGGGAGCAGGAGCGAAAGAAATCGTTGCTTGCAGGGAATTTTAATGAATTCTAAAGGAATTTTGGAGTCAAATTCAACCCCACAGAGAGCTTTTGTGCCCCAGCCTGCTGGGAGAGGAGGAACCGGAGGAGCTGCGAGGGCGGAGCTCGCAGGTTGTCACCGACCTCGGGGGCATCTCCAGAGGAGCCGGTGGCTGCTCCCAGACGGTCCCGCCCCGTCTGCCGCCGCCCCCGCTCCTCCCGCCCGCATTCCAAGCGGGATTTGCTCCAACAAACCCTCCCCGGGCCCGGCTCCCCGCTGGAAACCCGCGGAGCGCAGCCCTGGGAGTCCCCGGGGCCCGGCCGGAGTCCCGCGTGAAGGATTTGGGGATTTGGGGATTTGGGGCTGAGGAGGGAGCGATGGGAGCTCTGGGGGAGCGCTTGGAAAAGTCCCCGGTTTTGGGGTTTCCAGGTCTTTTTGCAGCCCGTGGGAATGAGCTGGGATGTCAGATATTGATCTGGGATATCAGATACTGAGCTGGGATGTCAGACATTGAGCTGGGATATCAGATATTGATCTGGGATGTCAGATATTGATCTGGGATGTCAGACATTGATGTGGGATATCAGACATGGATCTGGGATGTCAGACATGGATCTGGGATATCAGATATTGATCTGGGATATCAGACATTGAGCTGGGATATCAGATATTGATCTATCACACACTGATGTGGGATATCAGATATTGATGTGGGATATCAGACATTGAGCTGGGATATCATTCATGGATCTGGGATGTCAGATATTGAGCTGGGATATCAAATATTGATCTGGGATGTCAGACATTGATCTGGGATATCAGACATGGATCTGGGATATCAGACATTGATCTGGGATGTCAGATATTGATCTGGAATATCAGACATTGATCTGGGATGTCAGACATTGATCTGGGATGTCAGATATTGATCTGGGATGTCAGATATTGATCTGGGATATCGGACATTGAGCTGGGATGTCAGATATTGATCTGGGATGTCAGATATTGATGTGGGATATCAGACATTGATCTGGGATGTCAGACATTGATCTGGGATGTCAGATATTGATCTGGGATATCAGACATTGATCTGGGATGTCAGATATTGATCTGGGATATCGGACATTGAGCTGGGATATCAGACATTGAGATGGGATATCAGATATTGATCTGGGATGTCAGATATTGATGTGGGATATCAGACATTGAGCTGGGATGTCAGACATTGATCTGGGATATCAGATATTGATCTGGGATATCAGACATTGATCTGGGATATCAGGCCAGTGTCAGGATTGAAGCAATGGCTGGAGCTGCGCCAGGGGCTGGGAATTGGGGTGGATTTTGGGAAAAGGTTCTTCCCACCGGAGTGTGGGAGTGCTGAGCAAGCTCCCCAGGGAACGGTCATGATCCCAAACCTGCCAGAGCTCCAGGACAACACTCCCAGGGACAGGGTGGGATTTTGGGGTGTCTTGGGCGGGGCCAGGAGTTGGGTTTGATGACCCCTGTGTGTCCTTTCCAGCTCAGAGCATTCCATGATTCCATCAGACCTTCCCAAGCATTCTCGGGGCTGCCACTTTACAAAAATCGGGATTTTAGGGAAGAAATTAAAAGGATAAAGGGCGAGAAGTGAAGGAGATGCACGAGGCCAATGCCAAGATCGTTTCTTTTATTACTTCAGACATGGAAAGGAAAAGATCACAAGGAAGAACAAAGAGGGAAATTCCTCTCTCCACATTTCCAGTGCGAGGAGGAACTGCGGAATCTTTCTCCCAGGGAACATTCCCGGGGGCACAAAATCGCTCGGTTACATCCCGCGAGGAAAGGCGCTTTCTTGAGGTAAAACCAGCAGGAACGGTGCAGAACACGAGGAAAAAAGAGGATTTACTCTTCCTTTGGAGATTCCACAGGGAAACCCCCACAGGGAGCAGGGCCTCCTTAGGATCCCACCCCGGAGCCCCTCAGGGAGCCCGGAATTTCGGGCAGCGGACACCGGCGCAGGAAACGGAGCAGCGCTGGCCACACACCGGGCAGGTCTGGGTGACACAGGTGGTGGGACAGGAGTCCGCACACCTGGTGACAGCCTGGACACCCCCGCGGCACTGCGGGGCACAGGGGGTGGCACAGCAGGGATCCGCGCACGGAGGGGCACAGCTGGGGACGCAGCAGGGGGCTTGGCAGGTGGTGGCACGGGTGGTCACTCCCTGGCAGCAGGGGTCTTGGCACGTGGTCACTCCCTGGCAGCAGGGGGCTTGGCACGTGGTGGTGCAGGTGGTCACTCCCTGGCAGCAGGGGTCTTGGCAGGTGGTCACTCCCTGGCAGCAGGGGTCTTGGCACGTGGTGGTGCAGGTGGTCACTCCCTGGCAACAGGGGTCTTGGCAGGTGGTCACTCCCTGGCAGCAGGGGTCTTGGCACATGGTGGTGCAGGTGGTCACTCCCTGGCAGCAGGGGTCTTGGCACGTGGTGGTGCAGGTGGTCACTCCCTGGCAGCAGGGATCCACACATCTGGTGGCACATCTGGTGGCACAACATGGATCTTGGCACGTGGTGATGCACTTTGTCACCTCCTGGCAGCAGGGATCCACACACCTGGTGGTGCACTTGGTGACCTCCTGGCAGCATGGGTCAACACATCTGGTGGCACATCTGGTGGCACAACACGGATCTTGGCACGTGGTGATGCACTTGGTAACCTCCTGACAGCAGGGATCCACACACCTGGTGGTGCACTTGGTCACCTCCTGGCAGCAGGGATCTTGGCACGTGCTGATGCGCTTGGTCACTCCCTGGCAACACGGATCCACACACCTGGTGGCACATCTGGTGACACAGCAGGGATTCTGGCACGTGGTGACACACTTGGTGACTTCCTGACAACACGGATCCACACACGTGGTGACCTCCTGGCAGCAGGGATCCACACATCTGGTGGTACATTTGGTGACCTCCTGGCAGCAGGGATCCACACATCTGGTGGTACATTTGGTGACCTCCTGGCAGCAGGGATCCACACATCTGGTGGTACATTTGGTGACCTCCTGGCAGCAGGGATCCACACATCTGGTGGTACATTTGGTGACCTCCTGGCAGCAGGGATCCTGGCACGTGGTGACACACTTGGTGACTTCCTGACAACACGGATCCACACACGTGGTGACTTCCCGGCAGCAGGGATCAACACATCTGGTTCTGCACTTGGTGACCTCCTGACAACACGGATCCACACACTTGGTGATGCACTTGGTGACCTCCCGGCAGCAGGGGTCTTGGCATGTGGTGACACACTTGGTCACTTCCTGACAACATGGATCCACACACTTGGTGACACACTTGGTGACCTCCCGACAGCAGGGATCAACACATCTGGTTCTGCACTTGGTGACCTCCCTGCAGCAGGGATCCACACATCTGGTGGTACATTTGGTGACCTCCCGGCAGCAGGGATCCTGGCACGTGGTGACACACTTGGTGACCTCCCGACAACATGGATCCACACACGTGGTGATGTACTTGGTGACCTCTTGACAACAGGGATCCACACACCTGGTCACACAACGCGGGTCTTGGCACGTGGCAGAGCACTTGGACACTTTCTTGTAACACGGATCCACACACCTGGTGCTGCACTTGGTCCCCTTCTTGGAACAGGGATCCCCACATCTGGTGCTGGACTTGGCCCCTTTCCTGCACCACGGAATCACCCACGGGCTGCTCCACTTGGTCACTTTCTTGCAGCAGGGGTCGTAACACGGCGTGAGGCACTTGGCGGCTTTCTTGCCACACGGATTCACACAGACGGTCGTGTACTTGGTCACCTCCTGACAGCACGGATCCACACACGTGGTTACACGCTTGGTCACCTCCTGACAGCACGGATCCACACACGTGGTGACACACTTGGTGACCTCCTGACAGCACGGATCCACACACGTGGTTACACGCTTGGTGACCTCCTGACAGCACGGATCCACACACGTGGTGACACACTTGGTGACCTCCTGACAGCACGGATCCACACACGTGGTTACACGCTTGGTCACCTCCTGACAGCACGGATCCACACACGTGGTGACACACTTGGTGACCTCCTGACAGCACGGATCCACACACGTGGTGACACACTTGGTGACCTCCTGACAGCACGGATCCACACACGTGGTTACACGCTTGGTCACCTCCTGACAGCACGGATCCACACACGTGGTTACACGCTTGGTCACCTCCTGACAGCACGGATCCACACACGTGGTGACACACTTGGTGACCTCCTGACAGCACGGATCCACACACGTGGTGACACACTTGGTCACCTCCTGACAGCATGGATCCACACATGTGGTGCACGTGGTCACTTCCTTGCAGCAGGGATCTTGGCATGTGGTGGAGCACTTGGTGACCTCCTTACAACATGGATCCACACACGTGGTCGAGCACTTGGTGACCTCCTTGCAGCACGGGTCCACACACGTGGTGGTGCACGTGGTCACTTCCTTGCAGCAGGGATCTTGACATGTGGTGACACACTTGGTGACCTCCTTGCAGCACGGATCCACACATGTGGTGACGCACTTGGTGACCTCCTTACAACATGGATCCACACATGTGGTGACGCACTTGGTGACCTCCTTACAACATGGATCCACACACGTGGTGGTGCACTTGGTCACCTCTTTACAACAGGGATCAACACATGTCCTGGTGCACGTGGTCACTTCCTTGCAGCAGGGATCTTGGCATGTGGTGACACACTTGGTGACCTCCTGGCAGCAGGGATCAACACATGTTGTGGTGCACTTGGTCACCTCCTTACAACATGGATCCACACACGTGGTGGTGCACTTGGTGACCTCTTGACAACACGGATCCTGGCACGTGGTGGTGCACGTGGTGGTGCACGTGGTGGTGCACGTGGTGACTCCCTTACAACACGGATCTTGGCACGTGGTGACACATTTGGTGACCTCCTGGCAACATGGATCCACACACGTCGTGGTGCACTTGGTGACCTCCTGACCGCACGGATCTTGGCACGTGGTTGTGCGCTTGCTGACCTCCTGACCACACGCATCCTGGCAGGTTGTGGAGCACTTGGCCACCTCCTGGCTGCAGGAACCCCGGCTCGTGGTGCTGCACTCGGTCACCCGGCAGCAGCAGCAGCAGGGGTTGCCACACGTGCCCCTGGCCACCCCCTGGCAGCGTGGGGGGACGCACGTGGTGGCCACGAGGCTGCACGGATCGGCACAGCCGGCGGCCGCGCCCAGGCCCCCCAGGCTGACATAGGTGGTGGTGCCGGGGTAGCAGCCGGGGCTCACGCGCGGAGGGAGGCACTGGAAGCTGCCGCTGGTGCCGCAGGGATCCAGGCTGGACCTCACGGGGAAGCTTCTCACCAGGACGGCGGGAGGGGGGATGCAGATCTGGCTCAGCGGGCAACCGGTCGGGCGGCGCATTTTTGGGGGGAAGGGGGGAGGCTGGAAAGAGGGATAAAATTGAAAAGGTGTGAAAACCCAGACATTCCGGGCTGTTTTATACACGAAATTAAATTAGTCTTTTTCCACAGAACCCCGAACCAGGAAAACAGCCGTGGCGAGGAAGTGACTCCACGTGGAAGCATTTCAGGCAAATTTGTGGCTATTTTCAACCAACTTCCTCTGAAAACAGGAAGGAAAAATTATTTGGGCTCCTTTAGGTTTCCTGGAGGGTCTGAAGCCTCCACCTGCCCACAGCTCCCCTCAGTTTGAGATGGATCTTTGCCAATCCTTCTCTAATTTCACCCAAAAAGGCTTCAGCTTGCCCTGCCCTCATCCAGAGGACACCAGTGGAGGCTCCGTGCTGGAAAACCTCCCCAAGGAAAGGCTCTGCCGCGGTTGCTTTTCCCACAAAATCCGCCCGGCTCTTCCCACCCAGGTTTTTCCTTCCAGGCACGGCCTTCCCTGGCAGCCTGAAAGTCTCCACTCCTTATCTCCCCTCCCACTTCTCCCCTTTGAAGTCCCAACCTGGGACTTTTGATCTCTCCCAACGCCAACAATTCCCTGGGTGAAACAGGGGAGCAAAGTCAGTGAGGAGAGAGAGAATTTGGTCCTCCTTGATGGAGAAAGAGCAAAACCCACAGCAAATAAACCCCAGAGAAGACGGAACTAAAACTTGGGGAATCCCAACCCCGAATATCCCCATGCAGAAGCACTTTAAAGTCTCTGAATTTGCTTCTGCAAGGCTTCAAAATGAAATAAACCCAACCACGAGGTGACTTCCCGGGAAACCGAGCCGGACTTACCCAATTCTCCACCAGCAAGCACCAAATGAAACCAGAAATGGCTTGAGGAGCAGGACAATAGGAATCCTTTTATAGGATTTCGGAGTCGGTGGCTCCGGAAGTGAGACACCTCAGGGGTATGGAAATCAAATATTTAATAATCCAGACCTGCTCCACTCCAATTACTTCGCTCGCCATTATAATTTTTAATGTCGCCGAGGTGGGACATGAGACTCTATGACTACGAGGAATTCCCCATCCACGTATTTCCTACGGACTGGGAAATGCGGAGCGGATGAGCCAGCCTGGAAATAATCCCCCTCGGGATTAAACTCTGGAAAAAAAAAAGCTGCTTTGGTGCATTTCCTTGCAGAGCTCAGGAGTGGAGGCGGGATGGGACTCTGGAAGGGGCTCACAATATTCCTTCTGCAGGGAATTTTATTCCTCATAATCTGGTCATGGTTTTCCCTCGATCCAGCTTGCTCTGGGGACCTCTGGGAGGAGCCTCTCCATGAATATTTTGGACGGCTCAAAGCGGCCCCAGGATCATCCCCAAGTCTTTTCCAGGGTGGGCGAATCCTTCAACATCTCCCAATCCACCTTTTCCTCAAGGTCCCTGGAACACCTGGGTGGCTTCGGTTGGTCTTGAGCTCTGGGACCCGAATCGGATGCAGCTCCAGATGTGGTGCAGGGATCCCTCGGACACCTCCAGGGATGGCCACCCCAACGCTCCCTGGGCAGCCCCTCCCAAGGCCTGGCCGCCCTTTCCAGGAGGGATTTTCCCAAATATCCACCCTGAGCCTCCCCTGGCACAGCTCGAGGCCGTTCCCTCTTGTGCTGGCCCCGTTCCCTGCGATCAGATCCCAAATCCCCCCTGGAAGAGCCCCAAATTCCCTCTGGATCCCCCTTCTCTCTGGGATGAGCCCCCCCAGCTCCCTCAGGACTCTCCATTCCCTTCTCCTGCTGCTCCGGCCCCGTTCCCATCCCTGGCCCCGCTCCAGCCCCCCAGACCAGGCACGATTCCCTCTTTCCATGATTGTCCAGAACTGGGCCCAGCCCTGGACATTCCCCTCCCCAGTGCCCAGGGGACAATCCCTGCCCTGGTCCCCGCTGGTCAGTTTTGCCACAATTCTTTGATTTTTTTATTAATACAAATTGGATTTGTTTGATTTGTTGGCATTTTGGCCGTTGTGCTCCGGGAAACCTCCCCATTTTGAGGTTCTCCAGGATCTTCCGGGACCTCTCCCGTGTGTCCCAACTCCACCAGGTGACACCAAGGGCGATGAAGGATGAACTCTTTGATCACAGTGGCCTTCAGGCTGATTTTTGTGCCCATTTCTGGTGCCAGGAGGTCACACCCTGACCAAGAAAGTGACAAACTTCACGCGGCCGTCGCAGCTCGGAGACGCCGTTTTCTCCCCGCGGAAAAGTTGTCCCTGCCTGGAAAAGAAGGAAGAGAGCCCCAACCAGTTCCCGTGAGACATCAAAGAGTCTGGAATTCCTCCTCTGCTCGCTGCCACCCCGCCCGGAGTCAGCCGGTGACACAACCAGGGACAGGAGTGACTCGCACCGGAGGCGAGGCCGTTTTCCACCCAGAGACCAAGGGCAGGTTTGGGCTCTTCTTCCTCCAAATTTGAGTATCCAGTGTGGGGATTTGTGGTTATTTCCTGGAAATCAACAAATTTGGGATTCGTGACCTCTTGGGTTGGGAGTTTGCTGCTGATCACAGGAAAGATTTCCTCCTTTTCTTGCTTTTCTGTTTAAACTGCCCAAAAAGAGCTTTTCTTGCTCAAATCTGATCTCAGCCAAATGATTCCAATGATTTCCCAACGTTTTTTGGGGGGGCGGAATGGCGACAGATTTGATTCACGTTCTCAGGTTTATGCATTTCAAGCTGGGTAGAATTCAGCTGGTTTTGGGTAAAATGAGGGGAAAAGGGTGGTGGTCACTCCTCCGGTCACCTGCCTGCTCTTCACTCATCCCTCACGAGGACAACGCCACCGTCACGACAACGGAGACGGGATTTGAGTCAGAACTTCGGAAAACATCACGAGACGAGCGGTGACGGAAGAGTTTCCAGCAGCTCCGTGAAAAAAAAACAGGACAGAAAAAGGTCAGGTGTGGCTAAAAATAAACGAATTCCCCAAATCCCACATCCCATCCTGCCCCTAATGGACCTCGTGAGGTGTTGGGCTGGAGGATGTTGGAGCATCCCAAAAACCTGCCCCGTGACCGGGTGATTACTGAAGAGCCGGCCCGGAATCCACTCATTTCCCAAATTCCTCCCTGGCGTCTGCGGGGCCACGTGAATTCCCGAGCTCCAGGTCCGGCTCCAGCCACGGAAATAGGCGTTTTCCATTAAAAATAATTAGGCAAATCACCCCTGGCGGGGCAGAGGCGGAGCGAGGCCGTGGGGAGCTCTGGGGTGCCTGGGGCTCCCCGGCTCCGGAGGCCCGGGAACACACCAGGCACATCCCGGGATTACTCGGCCACGTCTGCGCTGCTGATCCCGGCCCAGGTGAGTCTCCCTGGGATCCTACAAATCCTGGTGTTTGTTTTCTGGAATAGATTCCAGGGGAAGCTGGAAAAGGGGGATTTACGGCTCTCAATTTCCTCGGGGATAAAGGTTTCAAAGGGTAAAAATCTTCCGTCGTGCTGGCTCGGCTGTCATTCCAGAATTCCCATGGACCCTCTGGAAAATTCCTGTTGTCCCAGCACTGGGTTTAGAGGGATAAAACCCCATCCTGCCAGGAGATCCAGGACCCATTCCAAACAACTGGAAAAGGGAAAAACAACTGGAGAAGGGGAGGGAGCTGCTTGGAATTGATGAACCCGAAAACGTGAATCAAAGCTGTTGCTATCCCAAAAAAAATGCTGGCAAATTGTTGGAATTGTTTGGCTGAGAGCAGATTTTAATAAGAAAAGCTGCGTTTGGGACTTTGAAGAGGAAAGAGAAGAACTGAGGAATGTTTTCCTGGTTTTTTAGGGCATTAGGTGTGAAATTGTTCTTTTTCTTCCAGGTCTCTGTGGCAGAGAGATGAATTCCCAGTGCCCGCCCTGTTCCTGCCTGGAAGAGGCCGCCCAGAGCAATCCCTGCTCTCCCTGTGCCGTGGAGCAGAATTCCCAGGCGGATCCCTGCCCATGCCAGGATGTTTGTCCCTCCTGTCTCTGTGACCCTCCTCAGATCCCGCTCGGGGTCACCTCCCCGTCCCTCCCCACAGACTCTGGGACTTGCGCGGAAGCCGATCCCGTGAAAACCCTGAGCTCGGGAGAGGAACCCTTCACCATCGAGACCCCCGGGATGTGCGTGATGACGTTCCCGCTCCAGAAATCCATCCTGACCGTGGAGCTGTGCTCCATGGACACCCCGGAGACCTTCCCGCTGTGCCAGGAGGAGCGTTGTGTCACCGAAACAGCCGGGACCTGCCTGGAAAACCTGGAAAAGCTCTCCCAGGAGCTCCCCGTCGCAGCTCTGGAGCCCTGCACCCTCGAGGTGCTGGAGTTGGGCGCGGAGGAGCCCTGCCAGGCTCAGGGAGCGATCCTGGGGGATCCCTGCGCATCCCAAAGCGGGATTTCCAGGGATCCATGTGCATCCACGGGGCCGTGCCAGTCCCAGGGACTTGAGGACGCCGGAGATCCCAAGGACAGCAGATCCCAAACGTCCCCACGGACCCCGTTCCGCCTCAACTCCTGCACTTCCAGCATCGTGGAGCGCTGCCTTTCCCGCTGCCAGAGCTGGTTCCGGGGCAAGAAATAGGATTGGGATCGGTGGGAAAAAGGAAAGGGGGTCCCGGCCCTGCTCGGGTGAGTCTCAGCTTCCCACAAAAGTTACAAAAGAGAGGAAATTGCTTCATGTGAAATAAAAAAAACCCCAAAAAGCTGCTTTTCAATCAATCATCTCTTAATTACTCTCTCATTTTCATTGCCTAACGAGAAGTGCAATAAATAATGGGAAAAGATTCCCGGTGGGAATTGCAGCCAGGGCCCTGTTTCGTCACCTGCTGCCTTTTGGCTTCCCACGGACGAACGAGGAGGTTCAGAGCCCGCCTTCCTCCAGCTACGGCTTTGTTGTTCCGTGCTTTATCCTCCTTCCCAATGGCTTTTCCCATTAAAATGATGGGAATACTGAGGAAAGCAAATTTTCCTCGGAAATAGAACTCAAGGAGCTCCTTCCCCACAGAGGAGGATTTTTTTAGGGAATTCTGAGCTGGATCTGAGTTTGGGGAGCACCAGCAGCACCTCAGGGCTGGCGCTGCTCCTTTTGGGGATTTTTTGGGAAGCTCATCCTGGAGCCAGAATCCAGCCTGGAATCCACATTTTCCTGGGATGAGTCCCCAGCTCCAGACACTCCTCCAGGCATGGAGAATTCCAGTTAAACCAGTGGCTCCCACTGTTCCAAAGGCTCAGAACCCCTCAGAACCCCCAGGGGAGGTGGATTTTGTCCGGGGGCTCCGTTGGGAGCTCCAAAATCCAGAAGGAATGGATAAGAAACTTCTGGGAATGTTTGGGAAGTGTCAGAGCCCATCCCAGCTCCCATCCCGGTGTCACCAGCCAGAAATGCCGCTGGAAAACTGGGCAGGCCACTGGGAGAACTGGTAGGGCCTGGATTCCACAGTCCCCTGTGTCCAGCAGGGGAGAGCTGCTCCCTCCTTCCTGCCCCAGCGGCTTCATCCAGGTCTGTCCTGGTTTCCATGGAATTAGGAGAGATTCCGCGTTTTCCTGAACCGCTGTGATAAATCTGCTTCCGAAGGGAAGGTCGGGATTTGAGAGCAGGAACGGGGAGTCCTTAAGTTTTGGGAAATCTGGGCTAAAGATGAAAAGAAATCCAGCTGGGGACTTGGATGGGAAACTCCCGAAAAATGGGGTTAAAACATCCCGAGGAATTGAGGGAAAAGATCCCGAGGAATTGGGGGAAAAGATCCCGAGGAATTGGGGGAAAGATCCCAAGGAATTGGGGGAAAAGATCCCGAGGAATTGGGGGAAAAGATCCCAAGGAATTGAGGGAAAAGATCCCGAGGAATTGAGGGAAAAGATCCCGAGGAATTGAGGGAAAAGATCCCGAGGAATTGGGGGAAAAGATCCCAAGGAATTGGGGGAAAGATCCCGAGGAACTGGGGGAAAGATCCCGAGGAATTGGGGGAAAAGATCCCAAGGAATTGGGGGAAAAGATCCCGAGGAATTGGGGGAAAGATCCCGAGGAATTGGGGGAAAAGATCCCAAGGAATTGAGGGAAAAGATCCCAAGGAATTGGGGGAAAGATCCCGAGGAATTGGGGGAAAAGATTCCGAGGAATTGGGGGAAAAGATCCCGAGGAATTGGGGGAAAAGATCCCGAGGAATCGGGATTCAAACCTCCCGAGGAATCGGGATTCAAACCTCCCGAGGAATGGGAAAATGATCAAAAGGGAGCACGGAAAAATCCTGCCCTCGCCAGGAGGATCGGGGAAGGATCGGGATAATCCAAGGGATCTGTGAGTTTGGGGATCGGAACACACGGAAAGGGTTTAATTAATTCCTCCCTAATTATCATTCATGATCCTTGGATTTATTAAAAGCGTCTCAAAGCAAGGAAAGGATCCTCAAAAGCCTCGCTGGGAGCCGGGATAGGATTCCCTGATGTGAATTGTGGGATTATTCAAATCCGGAGAATTCGAGGGGAGCCCCGGAATTCAATTATCCCGGCAGGAATATGCAAAATAGCCTCATTAACATGGAAAAAAAAGCGGGATTAGGGGAATTTTTGACACTTCTTAACATCACCGGGAATTAGGGACAGCGGGAAAAGCTCGGGGAAAAAAGGAAGGATTTTATTCCAATTATTTAATTCCTGATAATCCCGGAGATGGGGGCATGAAACTCCCTGCGGAATGGGAAAGTTTGGGAATCTGCGTCGGGATGAGGCAAAAAGAGGAAGAAAAGGCGGAATTTGGGGTGAATTCCCGCAGCTCTCAGCAGGGAAGAGGGGAGGAAACGGGGAAAAATGGCAAAGGAATGTTGGGAAAGGGAAAACATGGATAAAACCTGCAAAAATAGGGATAAAACTGGCGCTAATATGGATAAAACGGTCAAAAAACATGGTTAAAAGCTGTAATAATAAAAAATAAAAACCCCCAAAAGAAAATTTTTTAAAAAAAGAATAAAATATTTAAAAATCTATAAAATCTATAAAATCTATAGAATTTATAAACTATATTAAATATTAAAAATATATTAAAAATAAAATACATAAAATACATAAAACATAAATATATATAAAAAATAAATATATAAAATATATAAAATATATAAATATATAAAATATATAAATATATAAAATATATTAAAATATAAATATACAAAACATATAACATCTATTTAATATATTAAATAGATTAAATAGATTAGATATATTAAATAGTAAAAAAATATAAAATCGACCTTCCTGAGCCATTTAGGGCTGGGGGGGCGCTCCCAGTTCTCCCAGTGGCTCCCAGTCCAGCGACCCCACCCAGGGCAGTGGGAGCCGCTCGAGGAATTCCAGCCCTTTTCCCCCGCCTGCCTCAGTTCCCCCGCGTGCTGAAGGGGTGGCGGCAGCTCCCCCGGCCCCATCCCAAATCCCAAATCCCAAATCCGCGCGTGGGCTCCGGGACATTCCCGGGGATGCCAGTCCCGCTCCCGGTGCCACTTGGTGGCACTGTGGGAGAAGATTTCGCTGCTCGATGCCGGATCCAGGAGAATTCCAGGAGCCTCCGGGTTGGGAAAGAGCTCCAGGATCAGCGAGTCCAAGCTGGGATCGATCCCCCCTTGGTCACCCAGAGGAACCTTCAGGGATCCCTCCAAGGATCCTCCAGGGATGGCCGCTCCAACCCTCCCTGGGCAGCCCCTCCCAAGGCCTGGCCGCCCTTTCCAGGAGGGATTTTCCCAAATATCCACCCTGAGCCTCCCCTGGCACAGCTCGAGGCCGTTCCCTCTTGTGCTGGCCCCGTTCCCTGCGATCAGATCCCAAATCCCCCCTGGAAGAGCCCCAAATTCCCGCTGGATCTCCCTTTTCTCTGGGATGAGCCCCCCCAGCTCCCTCAGGACTCTCCATTCCCTTCTCCTGCTGCTCCAGCCCCGCTCCCATCCCTGGCCCCGCTCCAGCCCCCCGGACCAGGCACGGTTCCCATCCCAACATCCTCATTCCTCTCCCTTTGTTTCCTCTCCCTTCCCACCCTCCTCTCACCAAACCCGTTCCCAGCCCCGGGCGTGGCTCCGGCATCGCCTGAACCCCAATCCCAGGGTGGTAAAAATACCCCAAAATAACCAAAATAACCTTTCCTGCCCCATTCCTGCCAGAGGCGTCCATGGGCAGGGCCGGCTGTGAAGGATCAGGAATTAATTCCAGAGAAATTCCTCATTAACGAGAAAGGCAAACACCCTCACGGGGAACAATTCCTTCCCAATATCCCACCTCAATTTGCCACCATTCCCTGGGCTGCTTTGGATGGGATATTTGGGATAAATCCTTCCCTGGCCCAGGTGATTCCATGGATTCCCCATCCCTGGGACAGTCCCAGGCCAGGCTGGAGCCCCCTGGGATGGTGGCAGGTGTCCCTTGGACTTTTAAGGATCTTCAAGGTCCTTCCAACCCAAACCATTCCAGGATTCCCTGGGCTGCTTTGGATGGGATATTTGGGATAAATCCTTCCCCGGCCCAGGTGATTCCATGGATTCCCCATCCCTGGGACAGTCCCAGGCCAGGTTGGAGCCACCTGGGACAGGAGAAGTTGTCCCACCCTCGGTTCAGCTCGGCCTGTCCAGGTCCTGGGACACTTTTCCAGCCGGGACGTGGATCAATGCCAGGGGATGGGCAGTGGGATGAGGTCAGCGGGGCTCATGACGGGGTTGGGACCACCAGGACTCCTCATCCCGCACGGAGAGCGCTGCTCATCCTGTTTGTCCCCATCCCGATGCCTCTCTTGTCCCCTATCAGCGCCGTCGGGGCCTGACCGACGTCCCCACGCCTCGCCTGAGGTCGGTGACACGCAGGACACGGAGCCCTCGGTGGCACATCCGACGTCACCCTCGGAGACGGCCCCGAATCCCACAACTGCCTCAGCGCTGAATCAGAAACCCCAAACCAGAAACCGGCCCCGGAGCTCCCGTCATCCCAAAAGGATTTGGGGTTCCAAGCGTGCCGCTGTCAAAATTCCCTGGATGGGGCCCAAAGGGGTGGAATTTCGGAGCAGGGATGAGTTCGGAGGGGTCTCGGCTGTGGACGCGCGAGGGGAGGGTCGGGAATTCCATCATCCCCTGCCTTGTTTCACCTAAAATATTCCTCAAAGCGTTTCTGGATGTTTTCCAGAAAATTCGAGAGTTTTCCAGGAAATTCCATTAAAAACCATCTCGGTTTGAGGTTGGTCCAATGGGATTTTGCTTTGTACCAGCATCAGTTTGGTTATCCCAGACAGAGATGGGAATGGGCACGGATTTGGGGAGGAATCATGGAATTCTGGACTGGTTTGGGTTGGAAGGGACGTCAAAAACTTCCACTTCCATGAGCAGGGACACCTCCCACCATCCCAGGTGGCTCCACGCTGGCCTGGAGGACACTTCCAGGGACGGGGAATCCATGGAATAACCCGGGCCAGGCCCTCACAGGGAGCAATTCCTTCCCAAAATCCCACCCAAATTCCCCTTCTGTCACCCTGACCCCATTCCCTGTGTCCTGTCCCTGCAGTTCCTCAGGAAAAGTCCCTCTCCAGCTTCTCGGAGCCCCTGAAGATCCTGGAGGTGCTGTGGGGTCTCAACATTCCCAACATTCCCAGCCTGGATCCATAGGGAAGCTTCTCCAGCCCCTTGGATGCACTTTATGGCCTCCTCTGGCCTTGCTCCAACAATGCCACATCCCTTTTATTTTGGGGACACCAGAACCGGGCACAGAATTCCCGGTGGGATCCCACCAGAGCAGAGCAGAGGGGGAGAATCCCCTTCCTCACCCTCCTGCCCAAGTTCCTTTGGATCCATCCCAAAGGACGGGGGGGATTCTGCTCATGGGGACTCAGGAAAAGCTTTTTTGGGGAAAACCCAGCTGGAAAAGGGGGTTCAGTTCTGCCAGGACGTGCCAGGAGCCTCGTCCTGGGAGTGTCAGCAAATCCCAGGAAAGCTCTCCCGAGGTGAGGGACCTTTTCCAAGGAGGATTCCCGAGGCTCCCGCACGGCCCCGGCCCTTGGGGTGGGGACTCCAGACAGTTACAGGCCACCAAACCCCCCCTCATTTGCATAATCACCCCAAATCCACCCCAAAATTACAGCGTCCCAAGGGTGTCATTATCACCCAGGTGGGGCCTAATTTGCACCCGGCGTAATTTAATCCCCCCAAAAAAAAAAAAAAAAAGCCCGAAAATGAATGTTGGGGAGCATCCCTGGGCTGAGTGTCCCCAGGGTGTCACCAGCCGTAATTAATTGGGCTCCTACACCCAGGATGAGCCACTCTCCGAAGGCTGCGGGACGAGTTCCTGCTCCGTGATGGCCCCGTCACCTCGTCCCCCCTCCAAGCCCCAAAATCCAGGCTCTGGAATATTCCTGATTTCCTCCAAGTGCTGCAAGAGTTCCTGGGGAAGAAAGGAATCGTTCATTAATTTGCTGTTGGAAGATTCAATTAAAAAAAAAAGAGGAAGATTGGGAGGTAATTACAGCCCGAGGGCAGCCGAAGGAAATCCAACATTAATCGACCTCTCAGCAGAGGCTTCTGCTTTTATTTTTAATTAAAATCAAGGAAAGTTGAAATTAAAATTGCCCAATTAATATTGGAAGTTCCATCATGATTTTTCTCAATGAAAAAGGCATGAATTAATTAAAATTTCCTTGTTCAAAAATCCCTTGAAAAATTCATTTCATCATTTGAAAATGGTTGGGGTTAGTTTGTTTATTCGTACTTGGATAATATGGCCAAAAGTCTCATTAATAAGAAGCAAAAATAAGAATAAAACTCTACAAGGATGTCCCACGAACACAAAATCAGGAGGATTTGGGCATCTCACCCAGATTTTAGTGCCGAAATCTTTTTCCCTTTGCCTGATCCAAACCCCAGCGACCTCAGGCTCGAAATTCCAAAGGAAATGCACAAAAAAAGAGACAAAAATCCTCTGTGGACCAAAATTGTGGGACCAATTTTGTGGATCATAAAGATCTCGGCTGACCCCGATCTGCTCATCCTGAGCTCTGTTACCATCAGCACTTAAATTTTCATTTTAATGTATTGAATTCATTAATTTGATTTGTTTGATTCATTTAATTTAATTGTTTTCATTTCATTAATTTCATTAATTTAATGTAAATATGAATCCCTATTTTTATGTGGCTTCGCGTGCATTAACGACACAAAATCCCACCCACCACACAAATATTTACATTCAACTCCACCCTCCCTTTACGCTCTGGAGCCCTTCCAGATTTACCCCAAAAGTCCCAAACTCGACCATCAAAGGATTTTCCAGCCAGGATTTTCCAGGATTAGGCGGAACCGGCCTGAAGTGCCGCTGCTATTTCGGGGTGAAAATGATAGGGAAGGGTTGATAAAGCCAAATAACCCGTTTGGGACTGGGCTTGGCCGAGGATGAATCAGGACAACGTCCACAGAGGGTGGCTCCTCTCCAACCCCAACGGGGACCCTATAAAAGCAGCCCGGTCCTCCCCTCGCTCCGCACAGCTTCCCAGGAATCCCGCTCCATCCCGCCGGTGACTTGGGTGAGTGGCTCCCTCGGGAATATTCCCTCTGTTGGCAATGTTGGTGTTCCTCTGGGATTCCTGGTGGATGGGAGAGTCGTTCCCGGTGCTCTTTGGGAATATGGAGGGGTCTCTCCCTGTTGGAATTGTTGGCTTGGGTTGGGTTTTCCATGTAGAGAAGTTTGGGGACTTCCTTGGGTGCCGGGTCAGCTCCTGGCTGGAGTTTGAAGCCATTGGAGAAATGGCTCCTTTTCCATGGAAGTCCCGGGGTTTCCGTGGGGCATGGAGAGCTCGTGTGCCCGGGCACGTTCTGGAGGCGGGAAGGCGGGCACGGCGCAGCTTCCCGGGATCAGATGGGGCACGGATGTTCCCGATAAGAGGCTTGGGGATCCCACAGGGAAGCAAGGAGGGAAGGAGGAGGCTTTGGAGGTTTCCAGGAGGAGCTTTTGAGGTCTCTGCCCCCAGATCTTGTCTCGGGCTGGGTTAAAGCTCCTCTCACCGGGATCACAGGGACGGATCCTGGAAACATCAGGAGGTGCTGGAATGAGGCCAGGGGAAGCCATGGAGATGCTCCAAGGGCTGGGGAAAGGCTGGGAGAGCTGGAAGGGTTCACCCGGAGAGGAGAAGCTCCAGGGAGACCTTAGAGACCTCCCAGGGGTTCCTGGACAGCAGAGGGGTTGGTTTGGGTGATCCTTAGGGTCCATTCCAAGGCAATATTCCATGGGGTAACCCCACAGGGCAGGATCTTGGGGCACCTCTTGAGTCACCACCGGCGGCTCCCTCCCCACCATCCATCACCGCATCCCCATCATCATTCCCGCTCCAACGTCACCCAAACACGTCAGTGGGGAAGCCGGAGGCCACTCCCCATCCCACTAAAACCCTGGAATGTGTTCCCAGCTCTCCGGGGATGTGGAGCCAGCCCGACCCCGGGAATTCTCCTCCCTCTTCCCAAGGAAATCCCCCGTCCCTTGGTCTGCTCCTGTCCTTTCCAGGCTCGCTCGCATCTGCAGGAGGATGTCCCCGTTCTTGGACAGCATCGCCACCATCGTCAGCGTCTTCCAGCAACACGCCCGGGGAGATGGGGACGGCTCCGGCCTCAGCCGCGGGACGATGAGGGAGCTCATCCAGAGGGAGTTCGCAGATGCCCTCGTGGTGAGCACTGCGGGAAAGGGTTGGGATGTGGGAACGGCAAAATCTCCTCTGGAAACGGGATGGGGAGGGTTCCACCAAAGGGGAGCCACAGTCGGGTTCCTTTGTGCCGGAGAAGGGAATGGAGAGTCCTGAGGGAGCTGGGGGGGCTCATCCCAGAGAAAAGGGGGATCCAGGGGGGAATGTGGGATCTGATCCCAGGGAACGGGGCCAGCACAAGAGGGAACGGCCTCGAGCTGTGCCAGGGGAGGCTCAGGGTGGATATTTGGGAAAATCCCTCCTGGAAAGGGCAGCCAGGCCTTGGGAGGGACTGCCCAGGGAGGCTTGGAGTGGCCATCCCTGGAGGTGTCCGAGGGATCCCTGGAGGTGTCCGAGGGATCCCTGGATGTTGGAGCGGGTGATTGGTCCCAGATTGGACTCTATGATCTTGGAGTTCTTTTCCCACCTCAGAGATCCTGGGATTCTACAACTGCTCCCACAACTCTTCCAACCCATTTTGCCATGAAAAAATGAGCAAAAGCCAGGGAATGAACTGGGGGAGGTGTGGGTTTTCCTTCCTGGATAGGAAGGGAATTTATCCTGTGGAAGGAGAAATCCCAAAAAGGAAAGAGCTGCTCAGCTGCAGCCAGGGAACAACCAGGAAAATGGAGAACAAATTCCCAGAGCTCAGCTGGTGCTGAGCTCTAAAAGTGAAATTGTGAGAGAAGGAAGGAGAATTCCTGCGATTCTTCCCATTTCTTCATTTCTCCCACAAGGGTCAGGAAGACAAAAATCCCCTTTTTTCCCCCTGTGTTTTTTCCCTGCAGAAGCCACACGACCCTCAGACCATCGAGAAGATCCTGCAGTTCCTGGAGTGGGACGGGGACGGGGACATCGATTTTAACGAGTTCCTCCTCTTGGTGTTCCGGGTGGCCAAGTGCTGCTTCTGGTTCCTGCCGAGGGCACCGTTCCTGGTGCAGAGGACAAAGGTCCCGACTGGAGCAAAATCCCTCCGGGAGCCAGAAATCAGGAGCAGAGGGAACCACCGGCAGCTCCAGGAGGAGGAGGAACAAGAAACCCGGGAGAGGAATCGTGACCGGCCCCGTCAAGTTGAGCTGCAACGAGACCCCAGGGTCGGGGAGATGGAAATCTCAAAGGGAACAAGGAGGGATCAGCAGGAACGTCGCACACGGAGCAGGAGCGACGCGGAACCAAGCAGGGAGCCGGGGGAGCCGATCCCTCAGGAATACCAGGAACGGAGCCAAGAGCCGTGTGAGCAGCGGGAGAGCCGGAGAAGGCGGCAGCCCCCGGAGCCGGACAGACGAGGAGAGAGGAGAGATCGGGAGGGGTTCCAGGAGGAAGAACCGGCAGACGTGAGGATCGGCAGGCAACGCCGTGAACCCCAACCACGGCCGGACCGGTGGAGCCGCCAGGATCTGGGGAGTGATGAAAGAACCCAGCAGCCACGAGGAGCTGATGGAGGAGGTGACAACCGGCCACGGGAACCCGAATCGCTGCGGGAAGAGAGGAGCCGCCACCGCCGGCGTGAGCTGGAACAAAGAGAGCTGGAAGGGAGAAGCCGCCGGGCAGCTGAGCTGGAATGTCCGGAGTCCAGGCGGCCACATCAGACATTCCTGGAGGAACCGTTAGAGATCGACCTCGGGGAGTGTGAGAGAGCGGAGCCAGTGGAACGCGGCTACGGACAGAGAACAAAGCGGGAACGGGAGCTGGAATCGGCGGAAAGGGAAAGGGAGATCCAGGAGGAGCTGGAGAGGGAAGAAAGAGACGATCCCAGAAGAAAAGGGAGAATGAGAGAGAGGAGGGTGGATCGGGAACAGGAGCTGGAGCTGGAGCTGGAGGGATCTGAGCGCCGCGGCCACCGGACACAGGAAATAGAGGAAGAGGAGGCCACCATCAGCCAGAGAGAGACACGGGAGAGACGTGAAATTCGTGAGGCTGAAGCTGATGGAAGGAGACAAAGAGAAACTCTGAGGTACGAAAGGGAGAGGGAGAGCAGAGCTGCAGCTGCAGCTGCAGAAGCCGACATCAAAGTGCGCCGTGAGATCCGGGAACGGGAACCACGAGAGGAGCTGGGAAGGAGGGAACGACCCCGTGAGTGCGAAGAAGAAGCAGAACCAGAGAGGAGAATTGTCCGTGGGAGAGAGAGGGAAGAGGCCGTGAGGGAGAGGAGAATCCATCGGGAACGGGAGCTGGAGCTGGAGGGCTCTGAGCGCCAGACACGGGAAAGGGAGGAACGAGAGGCTGTGATCGACCAGAGAGAGACACAGGAGAGACGTGAGCGTGAAATTCGTGAGGCTGAAGATGATGGAAGGAGAGAACGAGAATCAGTGAGGTACGAAAGGAGAAGAGAGACCTCCGTGGCAGCTGCAGAAGCCGACGTCAAAGTGCGCCGTGAGATCCGGGAACGGGAACCACGAGAGGAGCCGGGAAGGAGGGAACGACCCCGTGAGTGTGAAGAAGAAGCGGAACCAGAGAGGAGAATTGTCCGTGGGAGAGAGAGGGAAGAGGCCGTGAGGGAGAGGAGAATCCATCGGGATCGGGAGCTGGAGCTGGAGGGCTCTGAGCGCCGGACACGGGAAAGGGAGGAAGAAGTGGCCGCCATCAGCCAGAGAGAGACACAGGAGAGACGTGAGCGTGAAATTCGTGAGGCTGAAGCTGATGGAAGGAGACAAAGAGAAACTCTGAGGTACGAAAGGGAGAGGGAGACCTCAGTGGCAGCTGCAGAAGCCGACGTCAAAGTGCGCCGTGAGATCCGGGAACGGAAACCACAAGAGGAGCTGGGAAGGAGGGAACGACCCCGTGAGTGCGAAGAAGAAAGACCGACTTGCCCCAGAAGAGAGAGGGAAGAGGCCATGAGAGAGAGGAGAATCCATCGAGATCGGGAGCTGGAGCTGGAGGGCTCTGAGCGCCGGACACGGGAAAGGGAGGAACGAGAGGCTGTGATCGACCAGAGAGAGACACGGGAGAGACGTGAGCGTGAAATTCGTGAGGCTGAAGCTGATGGAAGGAGACAAAGAGAAACTCTGAGGTACGAAAGGGAGAGGGAGACCTCCATGGCAGCTGCAGAAGCCGACGTCAAAGTGCGCCGTGAGATCCGGGAACCGCGAGAGGAGCTGGGAAGGAGGGAACGACCCCGTGAGTGTGAGGAGGAAGAGAGGAGGATTTGCCCCAGAAGAGAGAGGGAAGAGGCCGTGAGGGAGAGGAGAATCCATCGGGATCGGGAGCTGGAGCTGGAGGGCTCTGAGCTCCAGACACGGGAAAGGGAGGAACGAGAGGCTGTGATCGACCAGAGAGAGACACAGGAGAGACGTGAGCGTGAAATTCGTGAACTCGAAGATGATGGAAGGAGACAAAGAGAAACTCTGAGGTACGAAAGAGAGAGAGAGACCTCTGTGGCAGCTGCAGAAGCCGACATCAAAGTGCGCCGTGAGATCCGGGAACCGCGAGAGGAGCTGGGAAGGAGGGAACGACCCCGTGAGTGTGAGGAGGAAGAGAGGAGGATTTGCCCCAGAAGAGAGAGGGAAGAGGCCGTGAGGGAGAGGAGAATCCATCGGGAACGGGAGCTGGAGCTGGAGGGCTCTGAGCGCCGGACACGGGAAAGGGAGGAAGAAGTGGCCGCCATCAGCCAGAGAGAGACACGGGAGAGACGGGAGCGTGAAATTCGTGAGGCTGAAGATGATGGAAGGAGAGAACGAGAATCAGTGAGGTACGAAAGGAGAAGAGAGACCTCCGTGGCAGCTGCAGAAGCCGACGTCAAAGTGCGCCGTGAGATCCGGGAACGAGGTGTGGAGCCAAGAAGAGAGCGACCCCGTGAGTGCGAAGAAGCAGAACCAGAGAGGAGAATTGTCCGTGGGAGAGAGAGGGAAGAGGCCGTGAGAGAGAGGAGAATCCATCGGGATCGGGAGCTGGAGCTGGAGGGCTCTGAGCGCCGGACACGGGAAAGGGAGGAACGAGAGGCTGTGATCGACCAGAGAGAGACACGGGAGAGACGTGAGCGTGAAATTCGTGAACTCGAAGATGATGGAAGGAGACAAAGAGAAACTCTGAGGTACGAAAGAGAGAGAGAGACCTCCGTGGCAGCTGCAGAAGCCGACATCAAAGTGCGCCGTGAGATCCGGGAATGGGAACCACGAGAGGAGCTGGGAAGGAGGGAACGACCCCGTGAGTGTGAGGAGGAAGGGAGGAGGATTTGCCCCAGAAGAGAGAGGGAAGAGGCTGTGAGGGAGAGGAGAATCCATCGGGATCGGGAGCTGGAACTGGAGGGCTCTGAGCGCCAGACACGGGAAAGGGAGGAACGAGAGGCTGTGATCGACCAGAGAGAGACACGGGAGAGACGTGAGCGTGAAATTCGTGAGGCTGAAGATGATGGAAGGAGAGAACGAGAATCAGTGAGGTACGAAAGGAGAAGAGAGACCTCCGTGGCAGCTGCAGAAGCCGACGTCAAAGTGCGCCGTGAGATCCGGGAACGGGAACCACGAGAGGAGCCGGGAAGGAGGGAACGACCCCGTGAGTGTGAAGAAGAAGCGGAACCAGAGAGGAGAATTGTCCGTGGGAGAGAGAGGGAAGAGGCCGTGAGAGAGAGGAGAATCCATCGGGATCGGGAGCTGGAGCTGGAGGGCTCTGAGCGCCGGACACGGGAAAGGGAGGAACGAGAGGCTGTGATCGACCAGAGAGAGACATGGGAGGGACGTGAGCGTGAAAATTGTGAACTCGAAGATGATGGAAGGAAAGAACGAGAATCAGTGAGGTACGAAAGGAGAAGAGAGACCTCTGTGGCAGCTGCAGAAGCCGACGTCAAAGTGCGCCGTGAGATCCGGGAACGGGAACCACGAGAGGAGCTGGGAAGGAGGGAACGACCCCGTGAGTGTGAGGAGGAAGAGAGGAGGATTTGCCCCAGAAGAGAGAGGGAAGAGCCCCAGAGAGAGAGGAGAATCCATCGGGAACGGGAGCTGGAGCTGGAGGGCTCTGAGCGCCGGACACGGGAAAGGGAGGAAGAAGTGGCCACCATCAGCCAGAGAGAGACACGGGAGAGACGTGAGCGTGAAATTCGTGAGGCTGAAGCTGATGCAAGGAGAGAACGAGAATCAGTGAGGTACGAAAGGAGAAGAGAGACCTCCGTGGCAGCTGCAGAAGCCGACGTCAAAGTGCGCCGTGAGATCCGGGAACGAGGTGAGGAGCCAAGAAGAGAGCGACCCCGTGAGTGCGAAGAAGCAGAACCAGAGAGGAGAATTGTCCGTGGGAGAGAGAGGGAAGAGGCCGTGAGAGAGAGGAGAATCCATCGGGATCGGGAGCTGGAGCTGGAGGGCTCTGAGCGCCGCAGCCGCCGGACACGGGAAAGAGAGGAAGAAGTGACCACCACTGACCAGAGAGAGACACGGGAGGAGATCAGACTGGAGGTCCTGGAGGAGGAAGAAGAGGAAGAGGAGACGGAGCAGGGCCGGTGCCTGTACCAGACCCTGGACGTGGACACCGGAGATCTCTGCCCGCCAGGACAGGAGGTGCCCGTCAGTGACCTCAGGGTCCGGTACATCCCCGCTGACCCCGATGTCCGGCCCGAGGTCCGGGTGCTGCCCGATCCCGTTGAGCCCCAGACCGTCGCCTACTTGGTCCACGTGATCCAGAACCTGGATGACCCCAAGGCCACCACCTACGAGATCGTGTGCCAGCAGCCCGGCCAGCGGGGCCGGCCCGTGCGCGTCAGGACCTGCTCCGTGTCCCCGCGGCCACCGAGTGACCGCAGGGGCCACCCCGAGCCGCCAGCCAGAGAAACGGGGAGGGCTGAGGCGCCACCTTCCAAATCCCGGGAAATCTCCGAGGATCTGGATGAGCCCCGGGAAAGATCTGGAAAAGAGGTGAAGGACGGAGCTCTCCGGGATCCCGCTGAGCCGGAGGCTGCGAAAGGCGAGCGGGTGAAATCCAAGGAGATCCGGAGGCGCCCCGAGATCCCTGAGGAGCAGCAGGATCAGCCCCAGGGAGAGGGATCCCAGAAAACCCCGCGGGAGCCCGGATCCGGCTGCCAGGGGAGAGAGCGGGAGGACGGCAAGGCCAAGAGCTGCCCCACGGCTCCGGAGCCTCAGGAATCTCGGGATCCGGAGCGGAGAGATCCCGGAGAGAGCCGGGCCCACAGAGAGGGAATCCAGGAGGATCTGGAGGATCCTGATCTGGGAAAGAGCTGCCAGGAGGAATCCAGGGAGAGGAGCCCCCAGGAATCCGGTGATTCCCAGGTTTCTTGGGAAGGTGGCACCAAGCAGGGCCAGGATTCCTCGCAGGAGGCCCCGAATCGCCCCAGGGATGAATCCAAGACATCCTGAGGGGAATCCACCTCTCCCTGGAGCCTCTCCAGGTCTTTTTGAGGGTCACTCCTGGCCCCCGTTCCCAGCTCGGGCCCAGGAGTGATGGACTCAAAAGGATTCCGGGGTGTCCAGTGGGGTTTGGGGCTTTTCCCTGGAATTATTCCTCAGCAGGAAGCGAGATCCCCCTGGATCTGGAATTTCCGCCTCCCTGCCGGGTGCGTCCCTCGATATTTAATCACTTTTTCTGCTCTAATTGGAGTCCTTGGGTCCCTCTGTCCTCTTTTGTACCCTGGGCTGTCACTTCAGGTCCCCCCGGCCCCTGGGCTGGGGCTCCTCTCAGCTTCTGCCACGAAACTCAAAAAAAATTCCTGATTTTGGGGCCTGGAAATCCTCGAGGTTGGGAAAAAACGCCACTTTTGTAGCCTTGATTCCAGCAGAATTCCAGCGCCAGGCTCGGGGGTTTGGAGCGGCCGCAGGGTCCTGGTGGTGGGTGGGGGATTCTCCTTCTCCTTTTCCTTTTCCTTCCTTTTTATCGCATGGAAAATGGGAATAAAGAGCTGATTCCTGCACCGGCTCCATGAGTCCCGTTCCGGAGGGCCGGGAGGGCTGGGAGGGGGGCCCAGTTCGGATCACACCTTCCCAGCTGGGATGAGGCATTCCCAGTCCAGCTCACACACTCCCAGTTCAGCCCCCAAACTCCTCCTAATCCCAAATCCCACCAAATCCCCCGTTCCCCATTCCCACATCCCATCCCAGGCTCTCCCAAGGCTCCGTCCTGGCCGAAGCTGCTCCCGGTGCTGTCCTCACATGACAGGGACAGGAACGAGAACAGGAACAGGGATAGGGATGGGAACAGGGATGGGAACAGGGACGGGGATAGGGATGGGAACAGGGATGGGGACAGGGATGGGGACAGGGACAGGGATAGGGATAGCGATGGGAACAAGAACGGGGACAGGGACAGGGATAGGGATGGGAACAGGGACAGAGATAGGGATAGCGATGGGAACAAGAACGGGGACAGGGACAGGGACGGGGACAGGGACAGGGACGGGAACAGGGACGGGAACAGGGACAGGAACAGGGATAGGAACAGGGACAGGAACAGGGATAGGAACAGGGACAGGAACAGGTACAGGGATAGGAACAGGGATAGGAACAGGGATAGGAACAGGGACAGGGATAGGGACAGGGACAGGAACAGGGATAGGAACAGGGACAGGAACAGGAACAGGGATAGGGACAGGGACAGGAACAGGTACAGGGATAGGGACAGGGACAGGGATGGGGACAGGAACAGGGACAGGAAAAGGGACAGGAACAGGGATAGGGACAGGGACAGGAACAGGGACAGGAACAGGGACAGGAACAGGAACAGGGATGGGAATGGGAACAGGGGCAGGAACAGGGACAGGGACACGGCCATGGCTCGGTGACAGGAGCAGGAACAGGAACAAGAACAGGAACAGGGCTCAGTAATGGGGACGGGGACAGGGCCAGGGCCATGGCTCGGTGACAGGAACAGGAACAGGAACAGGGCTCAGTAATGGGGACAGGGCCAGTGACAGGAACACGAACAGGAGCAGGAACAGGAGCACAGCTCAGTGATGGGGACAGGGCCAGGGACAGGGCCAGTGACAGGAACAGGGCTCGGTGACAGGAACAGGAACAGGAACAGGGCTCAGTAATGGGGACAGGGCCAGTGACAGGACCAGGGCCATGGCTCGGTGACAGGAACAGGAGCAGGGCTCAGTAATGGGGCCAGGGCCAGGGCTGGGACAAGGGCTCGGTGACAGGGACAGGAACGGGGACAGTGACACAGCTCGGTGACAGGAGCAGGAACAGGAACAGGAACAGGAACAGGAACAGGAACAGGAACAGGAACAGGAACAGGAACCGGGCTCGGTGATGGGGACAGGGCCAGGGCCAGTGACAGGGCCAGGGCCAGTGACAGGGCCAGTGACAGGGCCAGGGCCAGTGACAGGGCCAGGGCCAGTGACAGGAACAGGGCCAGTGACAGGGCCAGGGCCAGGGCCAGTGACAGGAACAGGAGCAGGAGCAGGAGCACGGCTCGGTGCCGGGGCCAGGGCCAGTGGCAGTGCCAGGACCAGTGCCAGGCCCACGGCTCGGTGCCACGGCGTGGCCGCACAGATGGCGGTGTCCGCATCCCGGGCCAGCCGCGTCCCGCCGGGAACATCCCGAATCCCCCGGGATTACCTCTGGCACAGGGAAAATGCCACATCCCCCCCCCCCTTTTATCCAGGGGGGTCCTCAGGGAGAGGGAAAATCCAATTTTCCAATCCAAGGTTTGGGAAATTCCCTTTGGGATTGTTGGATTGAGGGAAAATCTTTTTTTCCCCCCAAATGTATGGGAAAAACAGGAGTTTGAGGACGGGAAATTGGGAGGAGAAGGAAAAATCTCCCGGGGCTGTTTTCTCGTTTGCTGCTTCCCTTTGTCCTGCTTCGAGATTTGGGGGATTTTCCCCTTTTTTTCCTGCTCCAGGCTCTAGCAGAATTCCCAGAGCTGTCCATGGAAGCTTTCCCCGATCCCAGAACTCATCCCAAGCTCCGTGTTTCCCCCCTCCCTGCTCCAGCCTCCCCTGGAAGATTTTAGGGAAATTTTCCCCTTTTTCCTGCTCCAGCCTCCCCCTCAAAGATTTTTGGGATTTTCCCCCCTCCCTGCTCCAGCCTCCCCTGAACATTTTGGGGAAATTTTCCCCTTTTTTCCTACTCCAGCCTCCCCCTGAGGATTTTTGGGAGGATTTTTCCCCCCATCTCCTCCCCCGAAGATGAACCCAGCGCTATTCCAGCGGAGAAAACCGGGATCATTCCGGACTGGGAATAACCGCAAACCCCGGAGCGGGGCAGGGCAGGGCCGGGCACATTCCGGAGGCGCGGGAGGAGCCGCGGTTGCCGCTGGAAACGGGAATTGCCCAACGCGGCCGGGGCTGAGTCACCCCGGGTGGGGCTCCCGAGCTGTCCCCGAGCTGTCCCGGAGCTGTTCCCGAGGCTCCCGATCCTACAATTCCAACCCGAGCGGAGCCGCCGCCGCCTGCCCCAGCCATGGTGAGGGAGCCGGGATTCCCGGGAATGCGGTGGGAAGGGTTCCAGAGGAGATTTTCCTACAAAAGGCCCCAAAACGGGAGCGGGGCGGGGCCAGGGAATGGTGCCAAGGGAAGGATTTGTTGGGAAAGGGTCTGGGAATGGGAAAAGGGGAAGGGAAAGGGTCGCGGGATGTGTGGGATGGGGGGGAGGGGGGTGATTCCATAGGGACGGGAGGGTGACAGGAAAAGGGGCTTTTCCCACGAAAGGCCCCAAAAGCGGAGCGGGACGGAGCCAGGGAAGGAGCTCTGGGAAGGCGGAAGAGCCCCAAAATCCTCACTTTATTCCCCAAAATCCTCACTTTATTCCCCAAATCCGCACCTTCCCTGTACGTCCCAGTGGGAGAACCAGCAGGAAATTGGGAATTTTCCTCTCCTGGGGCCGGGCAGGGCGGGGGGAGGGAAAAGAGGGGGGGAAAGAGGGAAAAACGGGGGAAAAACGGGAAAAAACAGGGGAAAACGGGGGAAAACGGGAAAATGGGGGGAAACAGGGAAAAAACGGGGGAAAACCGGGGAAAACAGGGGAAAACGGGAAAATGGGGGGAAAACGGAGAAAAACGGGGGGAAAACGGGATTATCTCCCCCAAAACCGCCTCATCCAAAGCCTGGATCCGCCCCGGGCCCTTCCCACTCCTCCGCCGGGATCCGGCACCTCCCCAGGGATTTTCCAGGAGCCGCTCCCGCTCCGGGCCCTTCCCGCTGTGCCAGGGAGTGAAATCCAGGGAAAAATGCGGCGGAACGGGTCGGGCTGAGCCCTTCCCTCATCCTGAAAAAACCGGGAACACCGGGAATGGGCACAGGAGGCTCCTCCGTCCCCAAAAATCCACCGGGGTTGCTCCTGGAATAGGAAGAGGGGGCCCTTCCCTGCTCCCGAAAAAACCCGGGATTGCTCCTGGCACAGCTGGAATGGGCACAGGAGGCTCCTGCAGCCCTTCCCTCATCCCAAAATCCCGGGATATTCCCGCAGCCCACGGAGACGGAGCGCTGCATCGAGTCGCTGCTGGCCGTGTTCCAGCGCTACGCCGGCAAGGAGGGAGATTCCTGCTCCCTCTCCAAGCGGGAATTCCGGGCCTTCATGGACACCGAGCTGGCTGCCTTCACCAAGGTCTGGGAATGCTGAGTGGGATGGGATCCACAGGATCCATGGGATGGGATGGGGTGGGATCCATGGGATGGGATGGGGTGGGATCCATGGGATGGGATCCATGGGATTGGATGGGATGGGATCCATGGGATGGGGTGGGATGGGATGGGATCCATGGGATTGGATGGGATGGGATGGGATCCATGGGATTGGATGAGATGGGATCCATGGGATGGGATGGGATCCATGGGATGGGATGGGATCAGATGGGATCCATGGGATAGGGTGGGGTGGGATGGGATCCATGGGATAGGATCCATGGGATTGGATGGGATCAGATGGGATCCATGGGATGGGGTGGGGTGGGATGGGATCCATGGGATGGGATGGAGTGGGATCCATGGGATTGGATGGGATAGGATCCATGGGATGGGATGGGATGGGATCCATGGGATAGGATCCATGGGATGGGATCCATGGGATGGGGTGGGATGGGATCCATGGGATGGGATCCATGGGATGGGGTGGGATCCATGGGATGGGATCCATGGGATGGGATGGGATGGGATCCATGGGATGGGATCCATGGGATGGGATGGGATCCATGGGATGGGATCCATGGGATTGGATGGGATAGGATCCATGGGATGGGACCCATGGGATTGGATGGGATAGGATCCATGGGATGGGATGGGATCCATGGGATGGGATCCATGGGATGGGTTGGGATCCATGGGATGGGATGGGGTGGGATCCATGGGATGGGATCCATGGGATGGGATCCATGGGATGGGATCCATGGGATTGGATGGGATCCATGGGATGGGATCCATGGGATGGGATGGGGTGGGATCCATGGGATGGGATGGGATCCATGGGATGGGATCCATGGGATGGGATCCATGGGATGGGATGGGGTGGGATCCATGGGATGAGATCCATGGGATGGGATCCATGGGATTGGATGGGATCCATGGGATGGGATCCATGGGATGGGGTGGGATCCATGGGATGGGATGGGGTGGGATCCATGGGATGAGATCCATGGGATGGGATCCATGGGATGGGATCCATGGGATTGGATGGGATGGGATCCATGGGATGGGATCCATGGGATAGGATCCATGGGATGGGATGGGGTGGGATCCATGGGATAGGATCCATGGGATGGGATGGGATGGGATCCATGGGATGGGATCCATGGGATGGGATCCACGAGATGGGATGGGATCAGATGGGATCCATGGGATGGGATCCATGGGATGGGATCCATGGGATCAGATGGCATTTATAGGTTTTATGGGATTTATGGGATAGGAGGATCCAGGGGGTCCCAGCCCTGGGGATGTGCCAGGATGGGATTTGGGATGGGATGGGATTCTGGGAACGTCACTGGATGTGGATATTTAGGGATTTGCCCAGCCCAAAGCATTCCAGGATTCCCTAGGCTGGTTTATTTGGGATTTGAGGGATGAATCCTTCCCTGGCCCAGGTTATCCCGTGGATATCCCTGGATCCACAGCGGGAATATCCCTGCCCATGGATTGGGACATTGCAGCTCCCTCCATCCCAAACCATCCCGGGACTCCCTGAGCTCCCGTTCCCTCCCCGGGCAGGGAATTCCCGCTCATTCCAGGCCCCGATTCCCGGGTTTTTTTTGGCAGAACCAGAAGGATCCGGGCGTGGTGGACAGGATGATGAAAAAGCTGGATCTGAACAGCGACGGGCAGTTGGATTTCCAGGAATTCCTGAACCTCATCGGCGGCATCGCCGTGGCCTGCCACAACTCCCTGCTCCTGAAATCCCCCAATCCATGAATCCAGAGGCGCTGGAAGCATCCCGCAGCCCCAGGGAAGATCCCAGGGAACACTGGAAGCCTTGGAATGGTCACATTCCCTTTTTTCCCCCCCGTTTTTATGGATAAATAAAAGGTTTAAAGCCGCAAGGTTTGGTGGGAAAACGGCGCCGATCCCGAGGGATTCCGGGATCAGCGAGGGGGGGAGGGGGTGGGAAAGAATTCCAAGGCGATCCCCACGTGGTCACCCCGAATTCCAGGAATTCCTCGGACACCTCCAAGGATGGGGATCCAACCCTCCCCTGAGCCCCTTCCAGCGGTTTCCAACCCTTTTTCCATGGAAAAATTTCCCCAAATATCCACCCTGAGCCTCCCCTGGCACAGCTCGAGGCCGTTCCCTCTTGTCCTGGCCCCGTTCCCTGCAATCAGATCCCAAATCCCCCCTGGAAGAGCCCCAAATTCCCGCTGGATCCCCCTTTTCTCCGGGATGAGCTCCCCCAGCTCCCTCAGGATTTTTTCCAGGCCCTTTTCCCGCTGCTCCAGCCCCTCATTCCATGAGAATCCCCCACCTGACACAGCCCTGGCCATTCCCAGCGGGACAATCCCTGGAATTGCATCCCTGGATCCTCCCCCTTTGCCTGTCCCGTTTTTGTTCCCATCCCTGTCCCCCTGCAGGGATCAGAATCCACCCAAATTTGGGAATCCCGGAGCCTTTTCCGTGCCCTGGAGACTCCAAAG
Organism: Corvus hawaiiensis; assembly: GCF_020740725.1. Classification (NCBI taxonomy): domain Eukaryota; kingdom Metazoa; phylum Chordata; class Aves; order Passeriformes; family Corvidae; genus Corvus; species Corvus hawaiiensis. The sequence goes on from NC_063241.1 coordinate 2,686,273, forward strand.
GACAAAACTCCAGCAGGGAATTCCGGACAAGCCCTCAGGGTTGAGGCACTAATTACACCCCGCTAATTAACACTTCCAGCTCCAAATCATTCCAGGAGTGCCCATCCCAGCTCCGGGAAAATTCCCAACTCTCCAAGCAGAGGTGGAAAAAGGGATTAAATCCCACTTTTTTTTTGTGGGTGTCCTGAGCTCCCAACCAGGAAATTCCAGGTGATGAACGAACTTTATTAAGGAGGGGAGCTCATTAAGTTGCCAGGACGACAAAACAAGGAGTCAACAAACACGGAGCCACTTCCAGAGGGAGCGGGATTTCCTCGGATTTGGGACTGGCAGAGCCAATCCTGGGTTTTCCAAGCAATTATTCGGGATTGAAAGGGGGGAAGAGGCAGCTGCAGCCTCTGGAGGAGTTTCCAAGGATTTGGGAAGAGCAGCCCTTTCCCCCTCTGGAAAAGATCTGGGATAAAGGAGCGGGAAAACCGGTCTGGGAACACGGGAGAAATTCCTGCTAAATGAGGAAAAAAACCCCCTCAATCCGGAATTCCAGGGTGGGGAAAAACCAGGAAGGGAGCACGGCAATGGTCATGGGGAGGGATTGGGGTGAAAGCTGGGATGGGGGAGCGGGAATTTCCTTATCCAGGAGAATTCCTAGCGGAACTGGAGGGGGCTGATGCGCAGCCCCAGGACGTCCTTCCCGATCTCCGTCACCTGCGGGGACAAAGAGAGGATTTAGGGGGGAAAACTTGGGATTTAGGGGGGAAAATTTGGGATTTAGGGGGGAAAATTCGGGATTTAGGCGGGAAAATTCGGGATTTAGGGGTTGGGTTTGGGGCCGTCGCTCCTGGGCCTGTGCTGGGAGCACTGGGAAAGGGCTGGGACCATCCTGAGATCCCCTGGGGAGATTTGGGTGGGAATCTGAGGGATTTGGGTGGGAATCTGAGGGATTTGGGTGGGAATCTGAGGGATTTGTGGGGATGTTGGAGAGGTTTGTGGTGCTATTTGAGATATTTCCATGGAAGGATGAGATCCCCCCTCAGAGGAGAGATTTGTGGGGATATTGAGGATATTTCTATACATCTTTGAGGAATTTTCATAGACATTGGAGATATTTCTACAGATCTCTGATATTTCCATGGATATTGGAGATATTTCCATGGATGGACGAGTTTCCCCCTCAGATTCTCCAGAGCAAGCAGTCTGAACTCCCCTCCTTGTGGGAAAGGCCCTAAATCCCTCGGAATCCAACACTGGCCCCTCAAAACACCTCCAAACCCCAGGTTTTCCAACCCCACACAAATCAGCGGGATGTGATTCCCAGTGGAAATCCCGAGGGCAACCCCACGGGATCCGTGTCCCCCTCACCGTGGGGACGTGGCAGATCTGCCCGCGGAACTCGGGGCTGTAGCAGGCCCCGCTGAGGGGACACTTTGCCGTCCCCCTTCAGAGGAGAGATTCGTGGGGATATTGGAGCTATTTCCATGGATAGTTGAGATTTTTTTACAGATATTGAGAGATTTGTATGGATATTGGAGATATTTCCATGGATGGACGAGTTTCCCCCTCAGATTCTCCACACCAAGCAGTCTGAACTCCCACAGCCCCTCCTTGTGGGAAAGGCCCTAAACCCCCTCTGGAATCCAACACTGGCCCCTCCAAACCCCAGATTTTCCCACCCTATAAACCCTCCAACCCCACACAAATCAGCGGGATGTGATTCCCAGTGGAAATCCCGAGGGCAATCCCACGGGATCCGTGTCCCCCTCACCGTGGTGACGCGGCAGATCTGCCCGCGGAACTCGGGGCTGTAGCAGGCCCCGCTGAGGGGACACTTTTCCAGGGGTTTCCCGCGGTAAATGGGGCGGTAGGAGGCGGCGCAGATGTCGAAGGGGTTGTGCTGGTCATAGTTGAGCTGGTGGCTGTCGCTGGGGTTCTTCTCGCAGGCTGACAGGATCTTCCGTGTCTGGAAAACATCACCACCGTGAGCACGGGGGATGGGGACACCCCAAAAATGGGGTCACAGCAGGGGTGTCACACCTGAGGGCTTTAGCTGGGGTTTGGGGACAGGAACACCCCAAAAAAAGGGGTCACAGCAGGGGTTCCACACCTGAGGGCTTTAGCTGGGGTTTGGGGACAAGGGACACCCCAAAAAGGGGTCACAGCAGGGGTTCCACACCTGAGGGCCTCAGCTGCTGGGCCACCTTGGGGTTGGGGACAGGGACATTGGGGCCCTCACCTGCTGGGTTTGGGGACGGGGCCATTTGGGGCCATTTGGGGTCTGACCTGCTGGGTTTGGGGACGGGGCCATTTGGGGTCTCACCTGCTGGGTCTGGGGACAGGAACACCCCAAAAACTGTGTCACAGCAGGGGTGCCACACCTGAGGGCTTTAGCTTGGGTAGGGGACAGGAACACCCCAAAAACGGTGTCACAGCAGGTGTTCCACACCTGAGGGCTTTAGCTGGGGTTTGGGGACAAGGGACACCCCAAAAAGGGGTCACAGCAGGGGTTCCACACCTGAGGGCTTTAGCTGGGGTTTGGGGACAAGGGACACCCCAAAAAGGGGTCACAGCAGGGGTTCCACACCTGAGGGCCTCAGCTGCTGGGCCACCTTGGGGTTGGGGACAAGGACACCCCAAAAAGGGGTCACAGGGGGTGTTCCACACCTGAGGGCTTTAGCTTGGGTTTGGGAACAAGGGACACCCCAAAAAGGGGTCACAGCAGGGGTTCCACACCTGAGGGCTTTAGCTTGGGTAGGGGACAAGGGACATCCCAAAAAAAGGGGTCACAGCAGGGGTTCCACACCTGAGGGCTTTAGCTGGGGTTTGGGGACAAGGGACACCCCAAAAAAAGGGGTCACAGCAGGGGTTCCACACCTGAGGGCTTTAGCTTGGGTAGGGGACAGGAACACCCTAAAAAGGGGTCACAGGGGGTGTTCCACACCTGAGGGCTTTAGCTTGGGTTTGGGGACAGGAACACCCCAAAAAAAGGGGTCACAGCAGGGGTTCCACACCTGAGGGCTTTAGCTGGGGTTTGGGGACAAGGGACACCCCAAAAAGGGGTCACAGCAGAGGTTCCACACCTGAGGGCCTCAGCTGCTGGGCCACCTCAGGTTTGGGGACAAGGACACCCCAAAAAGGGGTCACAGGGGGTGTTCCACACCTGAGGGCTTTAGCTGGGGTTTGGGGACAAGGGACACCCCAAAAAAAGGGGTCACAGCAGGGGTTCCACACCTGAGGGCTTTAGCTGGGGTTTGGGGACAAGGGACACCCCAAAAAGGGGTCACAGCAGAGGTTCCACACCTGAGGGCCTCAGCTGCTGGGCCACCTTGGGGTTGGGGACAGGGACATTGGGGCCGTCACCTGCTGGGTTTGGGGACGGGGCCATTTGGGGCCATTTGGGGTCTGACCTGCTGGGTTTGGGGACGGGGCCATTTGGGGTCTCACCTGCTGGGTCTGGGGACAGGAACACCCCAAAAACGGTGTCACAGCAGGTGTTCCACACCTGAGGGCTTTAGCTGGGGTTTGGGGACAAGGGACATCCCAAAAAGGGGTCACAGCAGGGGTTCCACACCTGAGGGCCTCAGCTGCTGGGCCACCTTGGGGTTGGGGACAAGGACACCCCAAAAAGGGGTCACAGGGGGTGTTCCACACCTGAGGGCTTTAGCTGGGGTTTGGGGACAGGAACACCCCAAAAAAAGGGGTCACAGCAGGGGTGCCACACCTGAGGGCTTTAGCTTGGGTAGGGGACAGGAACACCCCAAAAACGGTGTCACAGCAGGTGTTCCACACCTGAGGGCTTTAGCTGGGGTAGGGGACAGGAACACCCCAAAAAAAGGGGTCACAGCAGGTGTTCCACACCTGAGGGCTTTAGCTGGGGTTTGGGGACAAGGGACACCCCAAAAAGGGGTCACAGCAGAGGTTCCACACCTGAGGGCCTCAGCTGCTGGGCCACCTTGGGGTTGGGGACAGGGACATTGGGGCCGTCACCTGCTGGGTTTGGGGACGGGGCCATTTGGGGCCATTTGGGGTCTGACCTGCTGGGTTTGGGGACGGGGCCATTTGGGGTCTCACCTGCTGGGTCTGGGGACAGGAACACCCCAAAAACTGTGTCACAGCAGGGGTGCCACACCTGAGGGCTTTAGCTTGGGTAGGGGACAGGAACACCCCAAAAACGGTGTCACAGCAGGTGTTCCACACCTGAGGGCTTTAGCTGGGGTTTGGGGACAAGGGACACCCCAAAAAGGGGTCACAGCAGAGGTTCCACACCTGAGGGCCTCAGCTGCTGGGCCACCTCAGGTTTGGGGACAAGGACACCCCAAAAAGGGGTCACAGGGGGTGTTCCACACCTGAGGGCTTTAGCTGGGGTTTGGGGACAAGGGACACCCCAAAAAGGGGTCACAGCAGGGGTTCCACACCTGAGGGCTTTAGCTTGGGTTTGGGAACAAGGGACACCCCAAAAATGGGGTCACAGCAGGGGTGTCACACCTGAGGGCTTTAGCTTGGGTTTGGGGACAGGAACACCCCAAAAATGGGGTCACAGCAGGGGTGTCACACCTGAGGGCTTTAGCTTGGGTTTGGGGACAGGAACACCCCAAAAAAAGGGGTCACAGCAGGGGTTCCACACCTGAGGGCTTTAGCTGGGGTTTGGGGACAAGGGACACCCCAAAAAGGGGTCACAGCAGGGGTTCCACACCTGAGGGCCTCAGCTGCTGGGCCACCTTGGGGTTGGGGACAGGGACATTGGGGCCGTCACCTGCTGGGTTTGGGGACGGGGCCATTTGGGGTCTGACCTGCTGGGTTTGGGGACGGGGCCATTTGGGGTCTCACCTGCTGGGTCTGGGGACAGGAACACCCCAAAAACTGTGTCACAGCAGGGGTGCCACACCTGAGGGCTTTAGCTTGGGTAGGGGACAGGAACACCCCAAAAACGGTGTCACAGCAGGTGTTCCACACCTGAGGGCTTTAGCTGGGGTTTGGGGACAAGGGACACCCCAAAAAGGGGTCACAGCAGAGGTTCCACACCTGAGGGCCTCAGCTGCTGGGCCACCTCAGGTTTGGGGACAAGGACACCCCAAAAAGGGGTCACAGGGGGTGTTCCACACCTGAGGGCTTTAGCTTGGGTTTGGGAACAAGGGACACCCCAAAAAGGGGTCACAGGGGGTGTTCCATACCTGAGGGCTTTAGCTTGGGTTTGGGAACAAGGGACACCCCAAAAAGGGGTCACAGCAGGGGTTCCACACCTGAGGGCCTCAGCTGCTGGGCCACCTCAGGTTTGGGGACAAGGACACCCCAAAAAGGGGTCACAGGGGGTGTTCCACACCTGAGGGCTTTAGCTTGGGTTTGGGGACAGGAACACCCCAAAAATGGGGTCACAGCAGGGGTGTCACACCTGAGGGCTTTAGCTTGGGTTTGGGGACAGGAACACCCCAAAAAAAGGGGTCACAGCAGGGGTTCCACACCTGAGGGCTTTAGCTGGGGTTTGGGGACAAGGGACACCCCAAAAAGGGGTCACAGCAGAGGTTCCACACCTGAGGGCCTCAGCTGCTGGGCCACCTTGGGGTTGGGGACAGGGACATTGGGGCCGTCACCTGCTGGGTTTGGGGACGGGGCCATTTGGGGCCATTTGGGGCCTCACCTGCTGGGCCACCTCGGGCTTGGGGCCGAGCTCGAGCAGGCGCCGGGCGAAGGTGGCGGCGCTCTTGAAGTTCTTGAGTTTGAAGAAGAGGTTGAGGGCAGTGCGGAGCACCAGGATCATGTGCACGGGCTGCAGGTTGGAGTGCGTGAAGTAGGCGGCCATCTGCCAGGGAAAACACGGATCAAACCCTCGGGAATAACGGGAATTATGGCTCGGAACCGTCCCTCACAGGTGGTCCCCGTTTGTATCACCTTTAAAGGTAAAATCCCACTTTTTTCCCCTCAGGAATCCCACATTTCCCCCATCAGGAATTCCACGTTTCCCTCTCAGAAATCCCGTATTTCTTCCTCTGGAATTCCATGTTTCCCCCCTCAGGAATCCCACATTTACCCCATCAGGAATTTTTCCTCCATCAGGAATTCCATGTTTTCCGCCTCAGGAATCCCACATTTCCCCCTCAGGAATCCCACATTTACCCATCAGGAATTTTTCCCCCATCAGGAATCCCACATTTCCCACCTCAGGAATTCCATGTTTCTCCCTCCGGAATTCCCACATTTCTGCCTCAGGAATTCCACATTTCCCCCCTCAGGAATTCCCACATTTCTTCCTCAGGAATCCCACATTTCCCCCTCAGGATTTCCCATGTTTTTCTCCTCAGGAATTCCACATTTCCCCCCTCAGGAATTCCCACATTTCTGCCTCAGGAATCCCACAATTCCCCCTCAAGATTTCCCATGTTTTTCCCCTCAGGAATCCTACATTTCCCCCATCAGGAATTCCATGTTTTCCCCCTCAGGAATTCCACGTTCCCCCCCTCAGAAATCCCACATTTCCCCCCTCAGAAATTCCCACATTTCCCCCCCTCAGGAATTCCCACATTTCCCCCCCTCAGGAATTCCCACATTTCCCACCTCACAGATCCTCTTCTGCTGCTCCAGCGTCTCCTTGGGCAGCTTCTTCCTCTCGATCTCCATGGACAATCCCACGATGTATTCCCGGCAAATCGCGATCAGCTGCTGCGCCTTTGGGAACGCCACAAAACCAGGGATCGATCCCTTCCCTGGGGACACGCCGGGATGGGGATGGGGATCGGGATTGGGATGCATCCCTGACCTCGGCGATCTCCTGCTTGTTGTCCACCACCAGCAAGGGGACGCTGAGCAGGATCAGCCGGAATTTCTCCACGGCTTCCTCGAATTTCCCGGCCGTGGTCAGTTGGTAGCAGAGCTGCAGCCGCTGGATGAGGTCGTTCAGCTTCAGCCCCACGGCCGGCAGAGCCGTCTTGGGCCCGGCCTCTTTCCTGGGATCCCAAAATTCGGGATTTAGGGATCAGAGGGATGCGGGGAGAGGGGATTGTGTGGGCTCGGTGAGGTTGGGATGGAATTCCACGAGTCCAGAGCAGTTCAGGAATTCCTCGGACACCTCCAAGGATGGGGATCCAACCCTCCCCTGAGCCCCTTCCAGCGGTTTCCAACCCTTTTTCCATGGAAAAATTTCCCCAAATATCCACCCTGAGCCTCCCCTGGCACAGCTCGAGGCCGTTCCCTCTTGTGCTGGCCCCGTTCCCTGCGATCAGATCCCAAATCCCCCCTGGAAGAGCCCCAAATTCCCGCTGGATCCCCCTTTTCTCCGGGATGAGCCCCCCCAGCTCCCTCAGGGTTTTCCAGGCCCTTCTCCTGCTGCTCCAGCCCCATTCCCTGGACACTTCCCGCTTCCCAGCCCCTCATTCCATGAGGATCCAGCCCTGGACATTCCCTGGATTTTGCCCTGAGCTCATCTCTGCCCCCCACAATTCCCAGCCCTGTCCACAAACTGGGAATTCCGGCTCCTCCTCATCCCTGGAGGCATCCAAGGAATTCCTGGACGTCGCTCCGGGCGTCCAGCTGGGAATCGGCCGCAGCTCGGACTCACTGACCTCATTCCCAGCCTCCTAAATCCGGGATTTCCCTCCAGGAAGAGCATTCCCAGCTGTCCTGGAGCCTGGGAAATCCCTGGAATATGGGAAAGGCGCTTCCCAGTGCTCACCAGTTGCGGTGTGGGAATCCGTACATGGCGGGGAGGCTGGGAAGGGCCTGGAATGTCGTCCGGCCTCGGGAAAAGGTCTGCAGGAAGAGCTGCTTGTAGGGGCCAAAGTTGGTCACTCCCACCTGGTCATGGAGCAGCTGATGGGAAAACCAAAAAATCATGGATTGGCTGGGGAAAAGCGGGATCAGGCAGCGGCGAGGCCTCGCTTTGGGTCGTATCCATAAAAAAAAAAGGGGGATAAAATATTCCCAAAGGGACACAAAGCAAAGCTTCGGGTGGGAGGAGAGAAAAGAAGGGGGAAAGGCGGCGTTTTTCCATAAAAATTCCATGGGAAACTCACTCTCATGGCTGTCTCGAAGGATCCCGCCAGGATGTGATCCACAGGGAGCTGGGAATTGTTGCACCACACCTGGAAAAGGAGGGAAGGGAAGCGAATCCAGGCCTGGAATCCAGAGCCTGCAATTCCCACAAGGAAATTCCCAAACTGGGCTCACAAATCCCCAAAATAAAAACCGAAACAAAAAACCCCCAAAAAAAGAAAGGGAAAAGGAGGAAATTCCTGTTTTTCCAAGGTAAATCCAAGGATTTACCTGGGCTGGGCTGGTGCCCTTGGTGGGGGGCACGAAGAATCCGTCCTCAGCTGCTCCCGCGGGGCCGGCGGGGACATCCTGAGGGAAAAGAGCGGGAAAACCCCGGAATTCCAGCTGCAATCCCAGCTGGAGGATCCCACAGCACATCCCCCCGCTTCCCGAATTCCCAAGGAATCAGCGCTGGGATACCCCAGGATTCTCCTACCAGCTCAGGGGGAAGATCCAAATCTTCCTCCACTTCCCATCCTCCTCCTTCCTCCGGCCCTTTTCCCATTCCTTCCTCTCCGAATCCTTCTCCGGCATCCACGAATCCGTCTGCGGGGGGAGGGGGAGGTCAGGGGGCTGCCAGAGCAACGGGAATTGGGGTTTTCCAAGGAAAAAAATCCGGGATTTTCCCACCTTCGTCCAGCTGCAGCTCCGCGTCCTCGCCCCAGCCCTCGGTGCCCACGGCGTCCATGTCGATGTCGGCGGCCAGGGCTCCTCCTTTCCCTAAAAAAAAAAAACCGGGAAGGAGCCTCGGGAAAGAATTCCGTGAGGGGAAAACCCCACCCTCACATCGTGCTGTCACATCCCGGGCTGGAATTTTAAGGAATTCCGGGATTTAGGAGGGTGGGAGAGAGCTCCAGGACTGTGGGATTGATCCCCAGCTGGACAGCCAGAATTCCAGGAATTCCTTGGACACCTCCAGGGGTGGGGATCCAACCCTCCCCGAGCCCCTTCCAGCGGTTCCCAACCCTTTTTCCATGGAAAATTTATCCCAAATATCCAACCCTGGCACAGCTCGAGGCCGTTCCCTCTTGTGCTGGCCCCGTTCCCTGCGATCAGATCCCAAATCCCCCCCTGGAAGAGCCCCAAATTCCCCCTGGATCCCCCTTTTCTCCGGGATGAGCCCCCCCAGCTCCCTCAGGGTTTTCCAGGCCCTTCTCCCGCTGCTCATTCCATGATTTCCCACACCTGGACCCAGCCCTGGCCATTCCCTGGGGTCAATCCCTGTCCTGATCCCATTCCCACCCCAACCCTGGTGCCTCCAACCCCTCTGGGCTCACATCCAGCTGCTCCTTTCCCACTTCCCCATCCCCATTTCCCCCTTCCCGGAACATTCCGTGACTTCCCTGCGCCCACAGACCCCAGAGCTTGATCCCAAATCCCAGAAATGCCCCCCAAATCCCAGAAAATCCCGACCTTTCCCGGCGATGGTTCCCTCGAAGAAGCCTTTGGACACGGTCAGGAGGGGCCAGTTGGTGTCCAGGGGCAGCACCGGGGCCGGGGGCTGCAGCAGCCGCGCCTCGGGATCCACGGCCGGGATCTGGGAAGGGCCGGGAAGGACGGGATCGGGCGGGGAATTCCCTGGGATCCCGGCCCTGCCCGGCGTGGGAACGCTGCTCCTTCCCAACAGGAGCTTCCCAGCTCGTCAGCCCATTGTCGCCTCCTTCCCGAATTCCCGGAGTTTGCCGGGATTTCCCCCATCCCCACCCTCCTTCCTTGAATTCCCAGTTTTCCAGGATTTCCCCCATCCCTGCCCTCCTTCCCGAATTCCCAGAGTTTGCCAGGATTTCCCCCATGCCCACCCTCCTTCCCGAATTCCCAGTTCTCCAGGATTTCCCCCATCCCCACCCTCTTTCCTGAATTCCCAGAGTTTTCCAGGATTTCCCCCATCCCTGCCCTCTTTCCCAAATTCCCAGATTTTTCCAGGATTTCCCATCCCCGCCCTCTTTCCCAAATTCCCAGAGTCTTCCAGGATTTCCCCCATCCCCACCCAGATCCCGCCATCCCCTCCTTCTCGAATTCCCGGAGTTTTCCAGGATTTCCTCATCCCCACCCTCTTTCCCAAATTCCCAGAGTCTTCCAGGATTTCCCCCATCCCTGCCGTCCTTCCCAAATTCCCGGAGTTTGCCGGGATTTCCCATCCCCACCCAGATCCCACCATCCCCTCCTTCTCGAATTCCCAGATTTTTCCAGGATTTCCCCCATCCCCGCCGTCCTTCCCAAATTCCCGGAGTTCGCCAGGATTTCCCCCATCCCCACCCAGATCCCACCATCCCCTCTTTCCTGAATTCCCAGATTTTTCCAAGATTTTCCCCATCCCCACCCTCCTTCCCAAATTCCCAGAATTTGCCAGGATTTCCCATCCCCACCCTCCTTCCCAAATTCCCAGATTTTTCCAGGATTTCCCATCCCCGCCCTCCTTCCCAAATTCCCAGAGTTTTCCAGGATTTCCTCATCCCCACCCTCTTTCCCAAATTCCCAGAGTCTTCCAGGATTTCCCCCATCCCTGCCGTCCTTCCCAAATTCCCGGAGTTTGCCGGGATTTCCCATCCCCACCCAGATCCCACCATCCCCTCCTTCCCGAATTCCCAGATTTTTCCAGGATTTCCCCCATCCCCGCCGTCCTTCCCAAATTCCTGGAGTTCGCCAGGATTTCCCCCATCCCCACCCAGATCCCACCATCCCCTCTTTCCTGAATTCCCAGATTTTTCCAAGATTTTCCCCATCCCCACCCTCCTTCCCAAATTCCCAGAATTTGCCAGGATTTCCCCCATGCCCACCCTCCTTCCCGAATTCCCAGTTCTCCAGGATTTCCCCCATCCCCACCCTCTTTCCTGAATTCCCAGAGTTTTCCAGGATTTCCCCCATCCCTGCCCTCTTTCCCAAATTCCCAGATTTTTCCAGGATTTCCCATCCCCGCCCTCTTTCCCAAATTCCCAGAGTCTTCCAGGATTTCCCCCATCCCCACCCAGATCCCGCCATCCCCTCCTTCTCGAATTCCCGGAGTTTTCCAGGATTTCCCCATCCCCACCCTCTTTCCCAAATTCCCAGAGTCTTCCAGGATTTCCCCCATCCCTGCCGTCCTTCCCAAATTCCCGGAGTTTGCCGGGATTTCCCATCCCCACCCAGATCCCACCATCCCCTCCTTCCCGAATTCCCAGATTTTTCCAGGATTTCCCCCATCCCCGCCGTCCTTCCCAAATTCCTGGAGTTCGCCAGGATTTCCCCCATCCCCACCCAGATCCCACCATCCCCTCTTTCCTGAATTCCCAGATTTTTCCAAGATTTTCCCCATCCCCACCCTCCTTCCCAAATTCCCAGAATTTGCCAGGATTTCCCATCCCCACCCTCCTTCCCAAATTCCCAGATTTTTCCAGGATTTCCCATCTCCGCCCTCTTTCCCAAATTCCCAGAGTCTTCCAGGATTTCCCCCATCCCCACCCAGATCCCCCCGTCCCCTCCTTCCCAAATTCCCAGAGTTTTCCAGGATTTCCCCATCCCCACCCTCTTTCCCAAATTCCCAGAGTCTTCCACGATTTCCCCCATCCCTGCCGTCCTTCCAAAATTCCGGGAGTTGGCCAGGATTTCCCCCATCCCCGCCGTCCTTCCAAAATTCCCAGAGTTTGCCAGGATTTCCCCCATCCCCACCCAGATCCCGCCGTCCCCTCTTTCCTGAATTCCCAGCTTTTTCCAGGATTTCCCCCATCCCCGCCCTCCTTCCCAAACTCCCAGAGTCTTCCAGGATTTCCCCCATCCCCACCCAGATCCCACCATCCCCTCCTTCCCGAATTCCCAGACTTTTCCAGCATTTCCCCCATCCCCGCCCTCCTTCCCAAATTCCCGGAGTTTTCCCGCAGTTCTCCCGGAGTTTCCCCGGAGTTTTCCCGGCGTTCCCACCGTCTCCTTCTCGGGATCAAAGGATTCCCGCAGGCTCTCAGCCTCCTCGTCCAGCCCGTGCGTGGCGGCCGTCAGGAACGCCAGCGACTCTGCAATTCCCACCGGGAATGGCCCTCAGGGCGGGAAGAGCCCCCCGGGATCCCGGAATCCCGACCTTGGAGTCCTTGGATCAACCAGGGATCCACGTGGGAATGTTCCCCGGCACCCACGGGAAGGGGAATCGCACCTTGGGATGGAGCGGGAATGGATGGGAATGCCCTGGATTTAGGGAATGACCACTGGGATAATGGGAATTCCCTGGGTTTAGGGATAAATAATGGGAACGGCCATGGGAACGATGGGAAATACTGGGAATAGCCACTGGAATAATGGGATAAGCATTGGAATGACAACCACTGGGATAACGGAAACGCTGCTCCCCCTGGATTTAGGGAACAGCCATTGGAATAATGGGATTCACTGCTGGAATAACGGGAATGATGGGAATAACAGTTGGAATAACGGGAATGACCACTGGAATAACGGGAAATAATCGGAATAACCTCGCACTCAGCTCCTCAGGGATCATCCCAAGGAGCCGCCAGAATTCCCTGCCCACCCCAGGAGCCTTTCCCGAGCTCCTGGGGCAGAATTCCCGCTGGCAGTGACTCCCTTCCCCCGGAATTCCCCCGGGAACGCTCCCTTCCCCCCGGAATTCCCTCAGGAACGCTCCCCTCCCCCCGGAATTCCCTCGGGAATGCTCACTCTGCCCGCAGCTCTTGAGGATCCGGACCCTCTCGGCCACGTCCCCCAGGTACAGCGCGTTCTGGTAGTGGCCGCTCATGTCCTTCCGGATCTCGGCTGCACCAACGGCCATCAGCCGCCGCCTTCCCCGGCCCCCATCCCGGCCCCCATCCCGGCTCCCATCCCCGGCTCCCATCCCAGCTCCCATTCCCAGCTCCCGTTCCCAGCCCCCATTCCCAGCCGCCGCATTCCCGTTCCCATTCCCGGCTCCCATTCCCGGCTCCCATCCCGGCTCCCATCCCCGGCTCCCATTCCCGGCTCCCATTCCCGGCTCCCATTCCCAGCTCCCATTCCCGGCTCCGATCCCGGCTCCCATTCCCGGCTCCGATCCCGGCTCCCATTCCCAGCTCCCATCCCGGCTCCCATCCCGGCTCCCATTCCCATTCCTGGCTCCCATTCCCAGCCCCCATTCCCATTCCCAGCTCCCATTCCCAATCCCAGCCCTCATCCCCGGCTCCCATTCCCATTCCCATTCCCAGCTCCCATCCCCGGCTCCCAGCCCCCATTCCCATTCCCGGCTCCCATCCTGGCTCCCATCCCCAGCTCCCATTCCCAGCCCCCATTCCCATTCCTGGCTCCCATTCCCAGCCGCCGCATTCCCGGCTGCCATCCTGGCTCCCATTCCCGGCTCCCGTTCCCATTCTCAGTTCCCATTCCCAGCCCCCATTCCCATCCCCAGCTCCCATTCCCGGCTCCCATTCCTGGCTCCCATCCCCGGTTCCTATTCCCGGCTCCCATTCCCATTCTCAGCTCCCATTCCCAGCCCCCATTCCCATTCCCAGCCCCCATTCCCAGCTCCCATTTCCATTCCCCGCTCCCATTCCCAGCTCCCATTCCCAGCTCCCATTCCCATTCCTGGCTCCCATTCCCAGCCGCCGCATTCCCGGCTGCCATCCTGGCTCCTATTCCCGGCTCCCGTTCCCATTCCCAGCCCCCATTCCCAGCTCCCATTTCCATTCCCCGCTCCCATTCCCGGCTCCCATCCCCAGCTCCCATTCCCGGCCCCCATTCCCATTCCTGGCTCCCATTCCCGGCTCCCATCCCAGCCCCCATTCCCATCTCCCATTCCCATTCCCATTCCCAGCCCCCATTCCCATTCCCAGCCGGAAGGCGCCGGGCCCATCCCGGCCGGCCTCACCGATCTTCATCATCTTGCGCAGCTTCTCCAGGTTGCCGGTGATGAGGTAGAGGAAGGAGAGGCGGTCGAAGTTCTTGGTGCGCTGGTAGCACATCTCCACCACCTGGTGGTTGCCCTGCAGCAGCGCCACCTCGCCCAGCTTCTCCCAGCAGCCCTTGTCGTCCAGCGCCTTGGCGGCCTCCAGGGCGATCTGCTCCCACGGAATTCCGGGATTCCGGGATTCCAGGGATCGGGAGCGGGGATTGGGAGAGGGGAATCCACAATTCCACAGTTAGAGAGCATCGGGAGCGGGAATTCCAGACCCAGCTTCTCCCAGCAGCCCTTTGGGGCCTCCAGGGTGATCTGCTCCCACGGAATTCCGGGATTCCGGGATTCCAGGGATCGGGAGAGGGGATTGGGAGAGGGGAATCCAGAATTCCACAGTTAGGGAGCATCGGGAGCGGGAATTCCAGACCCAGCTTCTCCCAGCAGCCCTTTGGGGCCTCCACGGCTTTGGCGGCCTCCAGGGCGATCTGCTCCCATGGAATTCCGGGATTCCGGGATTCCAGGGATCGGGAGAGGGGATTGGGAGAGGGGAATCCACAATTCCACAGTTAGAGAGCATTGGGAGCGGGAATTCCAGACCCAACTTCTCCCAGCAGCCCTTTGGGGCCTCCAGGGCGATCTGCTCCCACGGAATTCCGGGATTCCGGGATTCCAGGGATCGGGAGAGGGGATTGGGAGAGGAGAATCCAGAATTCCACAGTTAGGGAGCATTGGGAGCGGGAATTCCAGACCCAACTTCTCCCAGCAGCCCTTTGGGGCCTCCAGGGCTTTGGGGGCCTCCGGGGCGAGCTGTTCCCAGGGAATTCCGGGATCAGGGGGATCAGGAGCGGGGAATGGGAGCGGGGATTGCGGAATTCTAGGATTAGGGGGGATTGGGAGTGGAGATTCCAACTTCCCAAAACGGACGGCCCAAAACATCCCGGAACATCCCAAAACCTCCTAAAACATCCCAAAACATCCCAGAACATCCTGAAACATCCCGAAATATCCCCAAACCTCACAAAACCTCCCAGAACATCCCGAAAGATCCCAGAACATCCTGAAACATCCCAAAACATCCCAAAATGGCCCAAAACATCCCAGAACATCCTGAAACATCCCAAAACATCCCAAAACCTCCTAAAACATCCCAGAACATCCCAAAACCTCCAAAAACCTCCCAGAACATCCCGAAACCGCCCCAAACATCCCAAAAACCTCCAAAAACCTCCCAGAACATCCCAAAAACCTCCCCAAACATCCCAAAACCTCCAAAAACCTCCCCAAACCTCCCCAAAACATCCTGAAACACCTCCTAAAACATCCCAGAACATCCCAAAAACCTCCCCAAACATCCCAAAACCTCCCCAAACATCCCAAAACCTCCAAAAACCTCCCAGAACATCCCAAAACCTCCTGAAACATCCCAAAACCTCCCCAAACATCCCAAAACCTCCCCAAACATCCCAGAACATCCCAACACCTCCCCAAACCTCCTGAAACATCCAAAAACCTCCCAGAACATCCCAAAACATCCCAGAACATCCCAAAACCTCCTGAAACCTCCCCAAACTTCCTGAAACATCCCAAAACCTCCAAAAACCTCCCAGAATGTCCTGAAACATCCCCAAACATCCCAAAACCTCCAAGAACATCCCAAAAACCTCCCCAAACCTCCTGAATCATGCAAAAACCTCCCAGAACATCCCAGAACATCCCAAAAACCTCCCCAAACATCCCAGAACACCCCAAAACCTCCCAGAACATCCCAAAACCTCCTAGAACATCCCAAAACCCATCCCAGAACATCCCAAAACCTCCCAGAAGATCCCAAAACCTCCCCAAACATCCCCGAACATCCCAGAACATCCCAGAACATCCCAAAAACCTCCCCAAACATCCCAGAACATCCCAAAACCTCCCCAAACATCCCAAAACCTCCTCAAACTTCCTGAAACATCCCAAAACCTCCAAAAACCTCCCAGAATGTCCTGAAACATCCCCAAACATCCCAAAAACCTCCCCAAACATCCCAGAACATCCCAAAACCTCCCCAAACATCCCAAAACCTCCCCAAACTTCCTGAAACATCCCAAAACCTCCAAAAACCTCCCAGAATGTCCTGAAACATCCCCAAACATCCCAAAAACCTCCCCAAACCTCCTGAAACCTCCAAAAACCTCCCAGAACATCCCAAAACCTCCCGGAACATCCCGAAACCTCCCAGAACATCCCAAAAACCTCCCCGAAACCTCCCCGAAACCTCCCGGAACCCTCCGGCCCCCGCGGCCGTGCCGCACCTCGATGTTGCCGCACTCCAGGGCCAGGCTGAAGCGCGTCTTCTCGTCCTTGACGAAGTGCAGCGCCACCTCGGGGTAGCCCTTGCGCTGCAGGTACGCGATGATCGACTGCCCCACCAGCTTGGCGTTGCGCACCATGTGCAGCACCTGCGCGGCACCCCAGAAACCCATGGAAAATATTCCCAAAAATCCATGGAGAGCGTTCCCAAAAACCCATGGAGAGCGTGCCCAGAATCCATGGAGAGTGTTCCCAAAAACCCATGGAGAACGTCGCCAGAATCCGTGGACAACGTTCCCAAAAATCCATGGAAAGCATCCCCAGAATCCATGGACAGCGTCCCCAAAAATCCATGGAGAGCATGCCCAGAATCCATGGAGAGCATTCCCAAAAACCCATGGAGAGCGTGCCCAGAATCCACGGACAACATTCCCAAAAATCCATGGAGACCGTGCCCAAAAACCCATGGAGAACGTCGCCAGAATCTGCGGACAACGTTCCCAAAAATCCATGGAGAGCATCCCCAGAATCCATGGACAGCGTCCCCAAAAATCCATGGAGAACGTTCCCAAAAATCCATGGAGAGCGTGCCCAGAATCCATGGAGAGCGTTCCCAAAAACCCCATGGAAAGCATCCCCAGAATCCATGGAGAGCGTCCCCCAAAATCCATGGAGAGCATTCCCAGAATCCTTGGAGAGCGCTCCCAAAAATCCTTGGAGAGTGCTCCCAAAAATCCATGGAAAGCATCCTCAGAATCTGCAGACAACGTTCCCAAAAATCCATGGAGACCATTCCCAGGATCCATGGAAAGTGCCCCCGGAATCCGTGGAGAGCACCCCCAAAAATCCATGGAGAACGTCCCCGGAATCCGTGGACAACGTTCCCAAAAATCCATGGAGAGCGTGCCCAGAATCCTTGGAGAGCGTCCCCAAAAATCCATGGAGAGCATCCCCAAAAATCCATGGAGAGCGTCCCCAAAAATCCATGGAGAACGTCCCCAAAAATCCATGGAGAGCGCTCCCAAAAATTCATGGAAAGCATCCCCAGAATCTGCAGACAACGTTCCCAAAAATCCATGGAAAACATTCCCAGAATCCATGGAAAGTGTCCCCGGAATCCGTGGAGAGCACTCCCAAAAATCCATGGAGAACGTCCCCGGAATCCGTGGACAACATTCCCAAAAATCCATGGAGAGCATTCCCAGAATCCATGGAGAGTGTCCACAAAAACCCATGGAGAACATTCCTGGAATCCATGGAGAGCGTGCCCAGAATCCATGGAGAGCGTGCCCAAAAATCCATGGAGAGCGTGCCCAAAAATCCATGGAAAACATCCCTGGAATCCACGGTAAACGTTCCCAAAAATCCATGGAAAGCATCCCCAGAATCTGTGGACAACGTTCCCAAAAATCCTGGGAAAACGCTCGCAAAAATCCCTGGAAAATGCTGGCAGAATCCATGGAAAGCCTTCCCAGAATCCCTGGAAAATGTTCCCAAAATGCTCCCAATCCCGTTTTCCCCCATTCCCAACCCCATTCCCATTCCCAGGTTTCCTCACCTCATTGCACTTCCTGTTGATCAGCGCCAGTTTGAACCTGACCTTGGCGGGGTCGATGGTGAGGACTCGGGGCTCACCCACATTGCTCCCCCAATCCCACTCCCAATCCCAATCCCAATCCCAATCCCATTCCCAATCCCATTCCCAATCCCATTCCCAATCCCATTCCCAGGTTTCCTCACCTCATCCCATTTCCTGTTGATCAGCGCCAGTTTGAACCTGACCTTGGCGGGGTCGATGGTGAGGACTCGGGGCTCACCCACATTGCTCCCCCAATCCCATTCCCAATCCCATTCCCAATCCCAATCCCAATCCCATTCCCAGGTTTCCTCACCTCATCCCATTTCCTGTTGATCAGCGCCAGTTTGAAGCGGAACTCGGTGGGGTTGATGCTGAGGACTCAGAGCTCACCCACATTGCTCCCCCATTCCCAATCCCAATCCCATTCCCACTCCCAATCCCACTCCCAATCCCATTCCCACTCCCACTCCCAATCCCATTCCCAATCCCAATCCCATTCCCAATCCCAATCCCAATCCCAACCCCAATCCCATTCCCAGACCTCCTCACCTCATCGCACTTCCGGTTGATCAGCGCCAGTTTGAAGCGGAACTCGGTGGGGTCGATGGTGAGGACTCGGGGCTCACCCACATTGCTCCCCCAATCCCATTCCCATTCCCATTCCCAATCCCAATCCCATTCCCAATCCCAACCCCATTCCCAATCCCACTCCCATTCCCAATTCCCGTTCCCATTCCCAGACCTCCTCACCTCATTGCACTTCCTGGTGATCAGCGCCAGTTTGAACCTGACCTTGGTGGGGTCGATGGTGAGCACGTGGGGCTCACCCACATTGCTCCCTCATTCCCAATCCCATTCCCAATCCCAATCCCATTCCCAACCCCATTCTCATTCCCAATCCCATTCCCATTCCCAATCCCGTTCCCAACCCCATTCCCAACCCCAATCCCAGGTTTCCTCACCTCATCCCATTTCCTGTTGATCAGCGCCAGTTTGAAGCGGAACTCGGTGGAGCCAACGGTGAGGACTCAAGGCTCATCCGCATTGCTCCTTCATTCCCAATCCCATTCCCAATCCAATTCCCAATCCCACTCCCAATCCCAATCCCATTCCCAACCCCAATCCCATTCCCAGGTTTCCTCACCTCACCGCATTTCCTGTTGATCAGCGCCAGTTTGAAGCGGAACTCGGTGGGGTCGACGGTGAGGACTCGGGGCTCACCCACATTGCTCCCGTTCCCATTCCCAATCCCAATCCCATTCCCAATCCCATTCCCACTCCCATTCCCAGGTTTCCTCACCTCATCGTACTTCCTGTTGATGAGCGCCAGTTTGAAGCGGAACTCGGTGGGGTCGATGGTGAGCACGCGGGGCCGGCACTCGCGGTCCAGGCAGTAGACGTTGTTGCCCTTGACGCGCGTCACGTAGATGGGCAGGTCCAGGGTGCGGATGATCCCGTGATCCCTGCTCCGGGGGGGCGTTCCCGGTGAGCTCCCGGCAGTGCCGCGGCATTCCCGGCACCGCGGCATTCCCAGCAGTGCCGCGGCATTCCCGGCCCCGTGGCATTCCCAGCCATGCTGTGGCATTCCCGGCAGTGCCGTGGCATTCCCAACCCCGCAGCATTCCCCGCCGTGCTGTGGCATTCTCGGCCGTGCCGTGGCATTCCCAGCAGCGCTGTGGCATTCCTGGCCCCGCGGCATTCCCAGCAGTGCCGTGGCATTCCCGGCACTGCGGCATTCCCGTCTGTGCCATGGCATTCCTGGCCATGCCGTGGCATTCCCAACCCCGTGGCGCTCCCGGCTGTGCCGTGGCGCTCCCGGCCGTGCCGTGGCATTCCCAGCCGTGCCGTGGCACTCCTGGCCCCGTGGCATTCCCAGCAGTGCCATGGCATTCCCAACCTTGCAGCATTCCCGGCCGTGCCGTGGCATTCCTGGCAGTGCCGTGGCATTCCCAACCCCGTGGCATTCCCGGCCGTGCCATGGCATTCCTGGCCATGCCATGGCATTCCCAACCCTGCAGCATTTCTGTCTGTGCCGTGGCATTCCTGGCCCCGCGGCATTCCCGGCCATGCCATGGCACTCCCAGCCCCGCGGCATTCCCGGCCGTGCTGTGGCACTCCCAGCCCCGCGGCATTCCCGGCCGTGCTGTGGCACTCCCAGCCCCGCGGCATTCCCGGCCGTGCCGTGGCATTCCCAACCCCGCAGCATTCCCGGCCGTGCCGTGGTATTCCCAGCCCCGTGGCATTCCCGGCCGTGCCGCAGCATTCCCGGCCGCGCCGCTCACCCGCTGGTGACGGCGTATTTGATGTGGTTGCTGGTGGTGTAGATGAAGACGCCGCTCTCGTCCCAGGCGCCGCTCTTCACCCGGATGTTCTCGTGGATGTTGCACAGCGATTCCAGCTTCCGGTTGCAGATCATGATGGCTGGGAAGGATCCGTGGGAATGCCGGGAATGACGGGAATGAAAAGGAATCGCGGCAACGCCGCGGTCAAACGGAGCAGTTCTGGGGGATCGTGGGGTGCTTCGGGTGGGAAGGGCCCGGAATCGCGGCCAGTCCCAGCCCAGGGACCTTCCCCGGGCCCAGCTGGATCCAAGCTGGGATTGGGAACTCCCAGGGATGGGAAATCCGGGATTTATCCCTAAAATCCCCTCGGAGCCAGCGCAGGGAATCCCAGAATGCTTTGGGATGGAAAAGATCCCCAAAGATCTGAGAGCAGCACCATTCCCAATATCCCAGGTGGATCCAGGCTGGGATTGGGAACTCCCAGGGATGGGAAATCCAGGATTTATCCCTAAAATCCCCTCGGAGCCAGCCCAGGGAATGCTGGAATGGAAAAGACCTTAAAGATCCTTAAAGATCCCCAAAGATCCAAGAGCAGCGACGTTCCCAACATCCCAGGTGGATCCAAGCTGGAGCCGGGCGCTGCCAGGGGTGGGAAATCCGGGATTTATCCCTAAAATCCTCTCGGAGCCAGCGCAGAGAATCCCAGAATGCTTTGGGATGGAAAAGATCCCCAAAGATCCAAAGGCAGCGACGTTCCCAATATCCCAGGTGGATCCAAACTGGGATTGGGCATTCCCAGGGATGGGAAATCCGGGATTTATCCCTAAAATCCCCTTGGAGCCAGCGCAGGGAATCCCGGAATGGTTTGGGATGGAAAAGATCCCCAAAGATCCCAGGGCAGCGACGTTCCCAGGTGGATCCAGGCTGGAACCAGGCGCTCCCAGGGATGGGGAATCCATGGAATCTCCAGGATTTATCCCTAAAATCCCACCCCCATCAGCTCCCACTCCAAGTTTTCCCTCGGGAGCCGCCCAGGGAGGTTTGGGATTCCCATCCCTGAAGGAATCCCCGGCCGCTCCCACCCCGCTGGGACCTCGGGGGGCGTTTCCCACCTTGGAATTCTCCGAGGTTTGATCCCAGCGCCGGGAGGAGCCGGAGATTCCATAAAAACCCGGCCGGCCGGGATCTCCCCAGCCCCAGGGCTCACCGTGCTTGGCCAGCAGCGCCACGTGGGACATGTCGGCCGACCAGATCACGTACTTCACCTTGGAGATCTTCACCGACGCCAAGGTCCTGGGAAATCCCGCAGCGGCGTCAGGGAACGGCCCAGATCCAGCCCCGGAATCGCCACGATCCCCCCCAAAAAAATCCCCCAGTGGATGCCAGAAAATACCACCAGTGGATGCCAAAAAACCCGCCCGTGGATCCAAAAAATATCCCCCAGTGGATCCAAAAAATATCCCCCAGTGGATCCCCAAAAAACCCGCCAGTGGATCCGGAAAAAATCCCCAGTGGATCCAAAAAAAAAATCCCCAGTGGATTGTGGGTGGGAAAAGCGGGATTGGGGTGGGAAAAGAGGGATTTGGGGGGGAAAAGAGGGATTGGGGTGGGAAAATTGGGATTTGGGGTGAGAAAAGCGGGATTGGGGTGAGAAAAGTGGGATTGGGGTGAGAAAAGTGGGATTGGGGTGAGAAAAGAGGGATTTGGGGTGGGAAAAGCGGGATTTGGGGTGGAAAAGCGGGATTGGGGTGGGAAAAAGGGATTGGGGAGGGAAAAGAGAGATTGGGGAGGGAAAATTGGGATTCGGGGTGGGAAAAGAGGCATTGGGGTGGGAAAAAGGCATTGGGGTGGGAAAAGAGAGAATGGGGAGGGAAAAGAAGGATTTGGGGTGGAAAAGAGGGATTTGTGGTGGGAAAAGTGGGATTGGGGTGGGAAAAGCGGGATTTGGGGTGGGAAAAGAGGGATTTGGGGTGGGAAAAGAGGGATTTGGGGTGGGAAAATTGGGATTGGGGTGGGAAAAGTGGGATTGGGGTGGGAAAAGCGGGATTTGGGGTGGGAAAAGAGGGATTTGGGGTGGGAAAATTGGGATTGGGGTGGGAAAAGTGGGATTTGAGTGGCAAGAGTGGGATTTGGGTGGGGAAAGCAGGATTTGGGTGAGAAAAGCGGGATTGGGGTGAGAAAAGCGGGATTGGGGTGCGGAATGCCCCGGAAATTCCCGGCTTCCCACCTTTTCTGCTGGACGTCGAAGAGGGTGATGGAATCCGAGTCCCTCAGGAGCAGATTCCCGGTGCCGGCGTAGAAAATCTCGTCGCAGTTGGGCACCTGAACCTTCTTGGTGATCTCGTTCTTCAGGTTCTTGATCAGGATCTGCCCGGGAAGAGAAACCTCGGGAATTCCGGCATCGGAATCCTGCGGAGCTGGTCCCAATCTCCCGCTTTTCCCGACCCCTTTTTTTGGGGTCAGACCCCCCCAGAGGTGCTCCCCATCATCCCAATCTCCCGGATTTCCTGTGGAGCCAATCCCAATCTCCCGCTTTTCCCGACCCTTTTCCCATTGGGATCAGCCCCTCCAGAGCCAATCCCATTATCCCAATCTCCTGCTTTTCCCGACCCCTTTTTCTGGGATCAGACACCCCCCCGGAGCTGCTCCCATTATCCCAAGCTCCCGGATTTCCTGTGGAGCCGATCCCAATCTCCCGCTTTTCCCCACCCTTTTCCCATTGGGATCAGCCCCTCCAGAGCCAATCCCGTTCTCCCAATCTCCCCCTTTTCCCAACCCCTTTTTTTCGGGATCAGGCTCTTCCTGGACCATCCCCCTGGATGCTCCCCATCATCCCAATCTCCTGTTTTTCCAAACCCCGTGGTTTTGGGATCAGGCCCCTCCAGAGCCAATCCCATTATCCCAATCTCCCGCTTTTCCCGACCCTTTTCCCAATGGGATCACGCTCCCCCTGGAGCTGCTCTCCATCATCCCAATCTCTCGGATTTCCTGTGGAGCCGATCCCGCTCTCCCGCTCTTCCTGACCCTTTTCCCATTGGGATCAGCCCCTCCAGAGCCAATCCCGTTCTCCCAATCTCCTGCTTTTCCCAACCTTTTGTTTTGGGATCAGCCCCTCCGGAGCCAATCCTGTTATCCCAATCTCCCGCTCTTCCCAACTCTTTTCCCACTGGGATCAGCCCCTCCGGAGCCACTCCCATTATCCCGATCTCCCATTTTTCCCAACCCTTCTTTTTGGGATCAGGCCCCTCCGGAGCTGCTCCCATGATCCCAATCTCCTGCTTTTCCCAACCTTTTTTTTTTTGGGATCAGGCCCCCCCAGAGCCGCTCCCGTTATCCCGCCCTTCCCAACCCTTTTCCCATCGGGATCAGCCCCCCCAGAGCCGCTCCTGCTTGCCCGCTTTTCCCAACCCTTCTTTTCGGGATCAGGCCCCTCTGGAGCTGCTCCCGTTATCCCAATCTCCCGCTCTTCCCCACCCTTTTTTTGGGATCAGGCCCCCCAGAGCCGCTCCCGCTCTCCCGCCCTTCCATTTTCCCACTGTTCCCATTTTCCCGCCATTCCCGCTCTCCCGCCCTTCCCATTTTCCCACCATTCCCGCTCTCCCACCATTCCCATTTTCCCACCCTTCCCGTTTTCCCGCCATTCCCATTTTCCCACCATTCCCGCTCTCCCACCATTCCCATTCTCCCACCATTCCCGCTCTCCCACCATTCCCATTTTCCCACCATTCCCATTTTCCCGCCCTTCCCATTTTCCCACCATTCCCATTTTCCCGCCCTTCCCATTTTCCCGCCATTCCCATTTTCCCGCCATTCCCACTCTCCCACCGTTCCCATTTTCCCACCATTCCCGCTCTCCCGCCATTCCCATTTTCCCGCCATTCCCATTTTCCCGCCCTTCCCGCTCTCCCACCATTCCCATCTTCCCGCCCTTCCCGTTTTCCCGCCGTTCCCGTTTTCCCGCCCTTCCCGCCGCCCTCACCGAGTGCATCCTGTCCAGCACAGCGAAGCGATTCCGCGCCACCCACACGGCCGTGAGCCCCGAGCTGCGCTTCCCCTCCGGAGCTGCAACCCCAAATCCCGGGAATGAAGCCTTGGGATGGCCCCCGGGACCGGCCCCGCTCGGCTCCCAGCAATTCCCACAATTCCCGGGAAATCCGGGGCTGTTTGTGGGATTCGTTCCTCCCTGAGGGGGGTGGGGAGAGCCGGGACATTTCCAGAGGGAGGGAACCGGGATTGGGATGGGAATGGGATTGATGGGATTGGGATTGGTGGGATTGATGGGAATGGGATTGATGGGAATGGGATTGATGGGAATGGGATTGATGGGATAGGATGGGATTCAGGGATTGGGATGGGAATGGGATTGATGGGATTGATGGGAATGGGATTGATGGGAATGATGGGATTGATGGGATTGGTGGGAATGGGATTGATGGGAATGATGGGATAGGATGGGATTGGGAATGGGATTCAGGGATAGGAATGGGATTGATGGGAATGGGATTGATGGGAATGGGATGGGATTCAGGGATTGGGGATGAGATTGGGATTGATGGGATTGATGGGATGGGATTCAGGGATTGGGATGGGAATGGGATTGATGGGATAGGACGGGATTGATGGGATGGGATGGGACTGGGATTGATGGGAATGGGATGGGATTCAGGGATTGGGATGGGATTCAGGGATGGGATTCAAGGACTGGAATGGGATTGATGGGAATGATGGGATAGGATGGGATAGGGAATGGGATTCAGGGATGGGAATTGGATTGATGGGAATGGGATTGATGGGATTGATGGGATTGATGGGAATGGGATTGATGGGAATGGGATTGATGGGAATGGGATTGATGGGATTGATGGGATTGGGAATGGGATTCAGGGATGGGAATGGGATTGATGGGATAGGACGGGATAGGATGGGATAGAGAATGGGATTCAGGGATGGGAATTGGATTGATGGGAATGGGATTGATGGGATTGATGGGATTGGGAATGGGATTGATGGGAATGGGATTGATGGGATTGGGATTGATGGGATTGATGGGATTGGGAATGGGATTGATGGGAATGGGATTGATGGGAATGGGATTGATGGGAATGGGATTGATGGGAATGGGATTGATGGGATTGATGGGATAGGACGGGATAGGATGGGATAGAGAATGGGATTCAGGGATGGGAATTGGATTGATGGGAATGGGATTGATGGGATTGATGGGATTGGGAATGGGATTCAGGGATGGGAATGGGATTGATGGGATTGGGATTGATGGGATTGGGATTGATGGGATTGATGGGATTGGGAATGGGATTGATGGGAATGGGATTGATGGGAATGGGATTGATGGGATTGATGGGATTGGGAATGGGATTGATGGGAATGGGATTGATGGGAATGGGATTGATGGGATTGATGGGATAGGACGGGATAGGATGGGATAGAGAATGGGATTCAGGGATGGGAATGGGATTGATGGGAATGGGATTGATGGGATTGGGATTGATGGGATTGGGATTGATGGGATTGATGGGATTGATGGGATAGGATGGGATAGGATGGGATTGGGAATGGGATTCAGGGATGGGAATGGGATTGATGGGATTGGGATTGATGGGATTGGGATTGATGGGATTGATGGGATTGATGGGATAGGATGGGATAGGATGGGATAGGATGGGATAGGATGGGATTGAGAATGGGATTCAGGGATGGGAATGGGATTGATGGGATTGGGATTGATGGGATTGGGATTGATGGGATTGATGGGATTGATGGGATAGGATGGGATAGGATGGGATTGGGAATGGGATTCAGGGATGGGAATGGGATTGATGGGAATGGGATTGATGGGATTGATGGGATAGGATGGGATGGGATGGAATTGAAGGATTGGGATGGGATTGATGGGATTTCTGGGATAGGACGGGATGGGATAGAATTGATGGGATAAAATGGGATGGGATTGGGTCCAGGGATTGGGATGGGA
This sequence comes from Corvus hawaiiensis, assembly GCF_020740725.1. Lineage (NCBI taxonomy): Eukaryota > Metazoa > Chordata > Aves > Passeriformes > Corvidae > Corvus > Corvus hawaiiensis. The sequence continues at coordinate 2,712,279 of NC_063241.1, forward strand.
ATGGAATTGATGGGATTGATGGGAATGGGATTCAGAAATTGGGATGGGATTCAGGAATTGGGATGGGATTTATAGGATTTCTGGGATAGGATGGGATGGGATTGGGTTCAGGGATTGGGATGGGATGGGATGGGATTGATGGGATTTCTGGGATGGGATGGGATAGGATGGGATGGGATTGGGATCAAGGATTGGGATGGGATGGGATTGATGGGATTCAGGGATTGGGATGGGATTGATGGGATTTCTGGGATGGGAGGGGGTTGTGTTGGAATCCGGAGCTTTTCCAGCCGGGAATGGGCTCGGGAAGCGAAGCCGGAGCTGCTCCCGCCCCTTTTCCCACCATCCCCACACTTCCAACATTCCCACTCCGGTTTCCCAAAAAAACCCCGGAATTTTTGGGGTCGGAATTGCCCCTAAAGCTCCTCCCATTCCATGGGACTCCTTCCCCTATTCCAGCCTGGGATATTCCATTCAAAAACCGGAATCTTCAGCCGGAAAACTCCCTGAAAATCCCCATTTTCCGAGGCCGGGCCCTTCTCCCTCCTCTGGAATCGGAATTTTCCCTTCTCCCTCATTTTTCGGGAGCCGAGCCCGGCGTCAGCTGCGACCCCTTCCATCAAATCCAGGGATTTGATTGATATTCCCAATATCCCTCCTGCATAAACTTCCCAAAAAGCCGCTTTTTTTCCCCCCATTTCCCTCCAAATCCAGCCCAGCAGGGAACCATTCCCTGCTCCAAACCCTGAGGAATCCATAAATCCCTGGAAAAATCCCGCAGCCGTCACCGGCAGCCCCTTCCCCCCTGCCAGGGGGAGCAGCTGGAGCCGATCCCGAGCGGAATTCGCAGCCAGGATTTGGGGTTGGCGGCGGGCTTGGAAATCCCATCCAATCACAGCTCCGGAATTGTCAATTCCCAAAAAAAAAAACCCCAAAAAAAAACCGGATCTGGGATTGGCCAAAAGAGGGAAAACAAAATAAATTCCCGCTTTTGTCACTTTGAAAAGCGATTTCCCGGGAATGAAACATCCCAAATCCGCAGGGTTTGGACACAGCCAGGAAAGCTCCTGCTGGGTGGAAAAAATTGGGAAAGGCAGCGGAGAATTCCTAATAAAATATGGATCGGAAGCTGTAAAATTCGGGATGAGCATGAATTTTTCAAGGCGCTGCCGGGAGAAGGGAAAAGCTGCCAAAAATCCGCGGGAATTCGGGAGAAACGGAAAGGTTTGGGAGGGGGGAAAGGGGGAATTTTTGGGATGAATCGAAGGGGAAATGTTGGGGAGGAGGAGGAGGAGGAGGAGGAGGAGGAGGAGGGGGTGGGGAAGAACATTCCCGGGGTTTTGGGGAGCACCCACCGTCGGGATTTTGGGAATCGGCGTCCTTGGGAATGGTGTAGAGGTCGTAGGTGCTGTTCTCCAGGTTGCTGGCTCGCTGCGGGACGGGAAAAAGGGGAATTTCAGGGGTTCCTGCCCCAAAAAAAGGGGATTATCCCCCAAAAAATCAGGGATTCCAAGGACTGCGCCAAAAAAAAGCAGGGATTGCAGGGATTTTCCCCTCAAAAAAGCGGGATTTGAGGGGTTTTTCCAAAAAGAATCAGGGATTTGAGGGTTTTTTCCCCAAAAAAAGTGGAATTGGTGGGATTTTCCCCCCAAAATCAGGGGTTTGAGGGATTTTTCCCCAAAAAATGTGGAATTGGTGGGATTTTCCCCCAAAAATCAGGGATTGCAGGGATTTTCCCCCCAAAAAAGCAGGGATTGCAGGGATTTTCCCCCAAAAAATCAGGGATTTCAGGGATTTTCTCCCCAGAAAAGCAGGGTTTGCAGGGATTTTCCCCCAAAAAATCAGGGATTTTCCCCCCAAAAAAGTGGGATTTGAGGGGTTTTCCCAAAAAAATCAGGGATTTCAGGGATTTTCCCCCCAAAAAATCAGGGATTTTCTCCCCAAAAAAGTGGGATTTGAGGGGTTTTCCCAAAAAAATCAGGGATTTCAGGGATTTTCCCCCAAAAAAATCAGGGATTTTCTCCCCAAAAAAGTGGGATTTGAGGGGTTTTCCCAAAAAAATCAGGGATTTGAGGGTTTTTTCCCAAGAAAGAAGTGGGATTGGAGGGATTTTCCCCCAAAACTCAGGGGTTTGAGGGATTTTTTTCACCAAAAAACCACGGAATTTGTGGGATTTTCTCCCAAAAATCAGGGATTTGAGGGATTTCCCCCCAAAAAATGTGGAACTGGAGGGATTTCCCCCAAAAAGAATCAGGGATTTGAGGGATTTTTCCAAAGAAAAAAAATGGAATTGGAGAGATTTTCTCCCCAAAAAAATGTGGAATTTGAGGGATTTTCCCCAAAAAGAATCAGGGATTTCAGGGATTTTTCCCCAAAAATCAGGGATTTGAGGGATTTTTCCCCAAAAATGTGGAATTCTAGGGATTTTCCCCCAAAAAATGTGGGATTTAAGGGGTTTTTCCCAAGAAAAAAGTGGGATTGGAGGGGTTTTTCCAAAAAGAATCAGGGATTTCAGGGATTTTTCTCCCCAAAAAATGTGGAATTGGAGGGATTTTCCCCAAAAATGAGGGATTTGAGGGGTTTTTCCCCAAAAAAAGTGGAATTGGAGGGATTTTTCCCCAAAAATCAGGGATTTGAAGGATTTTTCCCAAGAAAAAAAATGGAGGGATTTTTCTCCCCAAAAAAAGTGGAATTGGAGGGATTTTCCCCAAAAATCAGGGATTTGAAGGATTTTTCGCCAAAAAATGTGGAATTGGAGGGATTTTCCCCCAAAAACCAGGAAATTGAGGGGTTTTTCCCAAGAAAAAAAATGGAGGCATTTTTCTCCCCAAAAAAATGTGGAATTTGAGGGATTTTCCCCAAAAAGAATCAGGGATTTCAGGGATTTTTCCCCCAAAAATCAGGGATTTGAGGGGTTTTTCCCAAGAAAAAAAACGGAATTGGAGGGATTTTCTCCCAGAAATCAGGGATTTGAAGGATTTTTTCCCCAAAACCTGTGGAATTGGAGGGATTTTCTCCCAGAAATCAGGGATTTGAGGGATTTTCCCTCCAAAAATGTAGAATTGGAGGGCTTTTCCCCCTACAAAAAGTGGGATTTTGAGGGATTTTCTCCCAGAAATCAGGGATTTGAAGGATTTTTTCCCCAAAACCTGTGGAATCGGAGGGATTTCCCCCCAAAACTCCGGGCTTGGAGGGGTTTTCCCGAGGCACTCACGGTGCAGAGCAGCACGGAATTCTCGGCCGGGTTGTAGGACATGCTGAACACCGGGAACTTGGAGCCGCTGGAAGGCAAAAAAAAAGTGGGAAAAGGGAAAAATCGGGAAGAGAGGAGGAGGAGGAGGATTTGGGAATCCCAAACGGGGCCAAAAACCGGGAGAATTCCTCCAAAAACGGAGCAGATTCCTCGTGGGAAAAGCACGGCTCCGTCAGAATTCCAGGAGGAGAAGAGTTGGAATTCCAGGCCGGATCTCCAATCCCGAAATTCCCCCTCTGCAGAGCCCCAAATCCTCCCCAAATCCCGGTTTTTAGGCTTTGAAATCCGCTTTTCCCCAGGTTTTCCAAGCTCCACCCCCCCTCGGGAACGCCAGAATTCCATAAAGGAATTCCAAGGGGACCTCAAAGCCCTCGACCCCAAAATTCCCCCTCTCCAGATCCCAAAATCCCCCTAAAATCCCATTTTTTTCCCCCCTTTAACCCCTCCCAGCATAAATCCCAGCCCAGGATCGGAACCAAGGATGGATCCCAGATTTTCTGGGATAACTTTGGGAATTCTGGGCTGGATCCCCAAATCCCCCCATCCTTAAATCCCCCTCTCCAGATCCCAAAATCCCCCTAAAATCCCATTTTTTTCCCACTTTAACCCCTCCCAGCCTGGGATGGGAACCGAGGATGGATCCCGGATTTTCTGGGATAACTTTGGGAATTCCGGGCTGGATCCCCAAACCCCTCCACCCCAAAATTCCATCTCTGCACAGCCCCAAAATCCCATTTTTTTCCCACTTTAACCCCTCCCAGCCCGGGATGGGAACTAAGGACGGATCCCGGATTTTCTGGGATAACTTTGGGAATTCCAGGCTGGATCCCCAAACCCCTCCACCCCTTAAATTCCCCCTCTCCAGATCCCAAAATCCCCCTAAAATCCCATTTTTTCCCCACTTTAACCCCTCCCAGCATAAACCCCAGCCCAGGATTGGAACCAAGGATGGATCCCGGATTTTCTGGGATAACTTTGGGAATTCCAGGCTGGATCCCCAAATCCCCCCACCCCAAAATTCCCCCTCTCCAGATCCCAAAATCCCCCTAAAATCCCATTTTTTCCACCCTTTAACCCCTCCTAGCATAAATCCCAGCCCAGGATTGGAACCAAGGATGGATCCCGGATTTTCTGGGATAACTTTGGGAATTCCGGGCTGGATCCCCAGATCTCTCAACCCCAAAATTCCCCCTCTCCAGATCCCAAAATCCCCCTAAAATCCCATTTTCCCCCCCCTTTAACCCCTCCCAGGGTAAATCCCAGCCCGGGATCGGAACCAAGGATGGATCCCGGATTTTCTGGGATAACTTTGGGAATTCCAGGCTGGATCCCCAAACCCCTCAACCCCAAAATTCCCCCTCTCCAGATCCCAAAATCCCCCTAAAATCCCATTTTTCCCCACTTTAACCCTTCCCAACATAAATCCCACCCCAGGATCGGAACCAAGGATGGATCCCGGATTTGCTGGGATAACTTTGGGAATTCCGGGCTGGATCCCCAAACCCCTCAACCCCAAAATTCCCCCTCTACCCCAAAATTCCCCCTCTCCAGATCCCAAAATCCCCCTAAAATCCCGTTTTTCCCCACTTTAACCCCTCCCAGGGTAAATCCCACCCCAGGATTGGAACCAAGAACGGATCCCGGATTTTCTGGGATAACTTTGGGAATTCCTGGCTCAATCTCCAACCCCCCCACCCCCAAAATTCCCCCTCTCCAGATCCCAAAATCCCCCTAAAATCCCATTTCCCCCCCCCCCTTTAACCCCTCCGAGCTGCGGCGCTTTGGGATCCCAGCCCGGGATGGGAACCGAGGAGGGATCCCGGATTTTCTGGGATAAAACTTTGGGAATCGCGGCACCTCCGGAGCTGCATCACGGCCACGTCCTTGGAGCTGCCGAAGTCGAGCTGCCGCAGGAAGCGCTCCTTGACGTAGAACAGGGAATTGCCGTGCACGGCGTGCGCCGGCCGCTCCCGCTCCAGCTTGAACACCAACATCCCGCCGTCGTGGCCTGGGAAAGGCGGAATTCCGGCCGGGAATGGGGGACGGGAACGGGGAGGGGGATGGGGATGGGGGAGGGGAACGGGAATGGGGAGGGAGAGGGGAAAAGGCCGGGAATTCCCTAGGGAATTGTGCAGGGACTGGGGAAATCCAGGGAATTCCATAGGGAAGGGGGGATCTGGGAATTGTGCAGGGAATTCCACGGGGAATGGAGAAATCCGGGAATTGTGCAGGGAATGGGGAATCCGGGAATTCCATAGGGAATGGGGAAATCTGGGAATTCTGCAAGGAATTCCCTAGGGAATTGTGCAAGGACTGGGGAAATCCAGGGAATTCCATAGGGAATGAGGGATCTGGGAATTGTGCAGGGAATGGAGGAATCTGGGAATTCTGCAAGGAATTCCCTAGGGAATTGTGCAGGGACTGGGGAAATCCAGGGAATTCCATAGGGAAGGGGGGATCTGGGAATTGTGCAGGGAATTCCATGGGGAATGGAGAAATCCGGGAACTGTGCAGGGAATGGGGAAATCCGGGAATTCCATAGGGAATGAGGGATCTGGGAATTGTGCAGGGAATTCCATGGGGAATGGAGAAATCCGGGAACTGTGCAGGGAATGGGGAAATCCGGGAATTCCATAGGGAATGGGGAAATCTGGGAATTCTGCAAGGAATTCCCTAGGGAATTGTGCAAGGACTGGGGAAATCCAGGGAATTCCATAGGGAAGGGGGGATCTGGGAATTGTGCAGGGAATTCCATGGGGAATGGAGAAATCCGGGAACTGTGCAGGGAATGGGGAATCTGGGAATTCCATAGGGAATGGGGAAATCTGGGAATTCTGCAGGGAATGGAGGAATCTGGGAATTCTGCAGGAAATTCCACAGGGAACAGGGAAATCCAGGAATTCCACAGGGAATGGAGAAATCCAGGGAATTCCATAGGGAATGGGGAAATCTGGGAATTCTGCAAGGAATTCCCTAGGGAATTGTGCAAGGACTGGGGAAATCCAGGGAATTCCATAGGGAACGGGGGATCTGGGAATTGTGCAGGGAATTCCATGGGGAATGGAGAAATCCGGGAACTGTGCAGGGAATGGGGAAATCCAGGGAATTCCATAGGGAATGAGGGATCTGGGAATTCTGCAGGGAATGGAGGAATCTGGGAATTCTGCAGGAAATTCCACAGGGAACAGGGAAATCCAGGAATTCCACAGGGAATGGAGAAATCCAGAGAATTCCATAGGGAATGGGGAAATCTGGGAATTCTGCAAGGAATTCCCTAGGGAATTGTGCAAGGACTGGGGAAATCCAGGGAATTCCATAGGGAAGGGGGGATCTGGGAATTGTGCAGGGAATTCCATGGGGAATGGAGAAATCCAGGAACTGTGCAGGGAATGGGGAAATCCGGGAATTCCATAGGGAATGGGGAAATCTGGGAATTCCATGGGGAATGGAGAAATCTGGGAACTGTGCAGGGAATGGGGAAATCCAGGGAATTCCATAGGGAATGAGGGATCTGGGAATTCTGCAGGGAATGGAGGAATCTGGGAATTCTGCAGGAAATTCCACAGGGAACAGGGAAATCCAGGAATTCCACAGGGAATGGAGAAATCCAGGGAATTCCATAGGGAACAGGGAAATCCAGGAATTCCACAGGGAATGGAGAAATCCAGGGAATTCCATAGGGAATGGGGAAATCTGGGAATTCTGCAAGGAATTCCCTAGGGAATTGTGCAAGGACTGGGGAAATCCAGGGAATTCCATAGGGAAGGGGGGAATCTGGGAATTGTGCAGGGAATTCCATGGGAATGGAGAAATCCGGGAACTGTGCAGGGAATGGGGAAATCCAGGGAATTCCATAGGGAATGGGGAAATCTGGGAATTCTGCAAGGAATTCCCTAGGGAATTCTGCAGGGAATGGGGAATCTGGGAATTCCATGGGGAATGGAGAAATCTGGGAATTGTGCAGGGAATGGGGAAATCCAGGGAATTCCATAGGGAATGAGGGATCTGGGAATTCTGCAGGGAATGGAGGAATCTGGGAATTCTGCAAGGAATTCCCTAGGGAATTGTGCAAGGACTGGGGAAATCCAGGGAATTCCATAGGGAAGGGGGGATCTGGGAATTGTGCAGGGAATTCCATGGGGAATGGAGAAATCCGGGAACTGTGCAGGGAATGGGGAATCTGGGAATTCCATGGGGAATGGAGAAATCCGGGAACTGTGCAGGGAATGGGGAAATCCAGGGAATTCCATAGGGAATGAGGGATCTGGGAATTCTGCAGGGAATGGAGGAATCTGGGAATTCTGCAGGAAATTCCACAGGGAACAGGGAAATCCAGGAATTCCACAGGGAATGGAGAAATCCAGGGAATTCCATAGGGAACAGGGAAATCCAGGAATTCCACAGGGAATGGAGAAATCCAGGGAATTCCATAGGGAATGGGGAAATCTGGGAATTCTGCAAGGAATTCCCTAGGGAATTGTGCAAGGACTGGGGAAATCCAGGGAATTCCATAGGGAAGGGGGGAATCTGGGAATTGTGCAGGGAATTCCATGGGGAATGGAGAAATCCGGGAACTGTGCAGGGAATGGGGAAATCCAGGGAATTCCATAGGGAATGAGGAATCTGGGAATTCTGCAGGAAATTCCACAGGGAACAGGGAAATCCAGGAATTCCACAGGGAATGGAGAAATCCAGAGAATTCCATAGGGAATGGGGAAATCTGGGAATTCCATAGGGAATAGAGAAATCTGAGAATTGTGCAGGGAATTCCATGGGGAATGGAAAAATACAAGGAATTCCATAGGGAATTCTGCAGGGAATGGGAAAATCTGGGAATTCCATAGGGAATGGAAAAATCCAGTGAGTTCCACAGGGAATTCCACAGGGAATGGGGGAATCCGGGAATTCTGCAGGAAATTCCACTGGGAACAGGGAAATCCAGGAATTCCACAGGGAATGGAGAAATCCAGGGAATTCCACGGGGAATTCCATAGGGAATGGGGAAATCCAGGGAATTCTGCAGGACAATGGGGAAATCCAGGGAATTCCATAGGGAACGGGGGAATCTGGGAATTCTGCAGGGAATTCTGCAGGGAATGGGGAAATCCAGGAAATCTGCAGGATATTCTGCAGGGAACGAGGGATGTGGGAATTCTGCAGGGAATGGGGAAATCCGGGAATTCCATAGGGAATGGAGAAATCCAGGGAATTCCACGGGGAATTCCATAGGGAATGGGGAAATCCAGGGAATTCTGCAGGGAATGGGGAAATCCGGGAATTCCATAGGGAATCCCGCAGGGAACAGGGAAATACAGGGAATTCTAGGGCTCCTGAGGAAGTTTGGCCTCTCCCAGCTGGAATTTTTGGGCTTCCTGAGGGATTTTAGGGTTCCCAGGGGAATCTGGGGATCTCGAGGGTGGATTTGGGGTCACCCAGCTGGAATTCTGGGGTTCCTGAGGGATTTTGGAGATCCCAGCCGGAATTTTGGGGCTCCCAACTGGAATTCCGGCCTCTCCCAGCTGGAATTCTGGGGCTTCCGGGGGGTTTTGGGGATCCCAGCTGGAATTTTTGGGCTTCCTGAGGAATTTTGGGGCTCCCAGCTGGAATTCTGGGGTTCCCAGAGGGAATTTTGGGATCCCGGGGCTGGATTTGGGCTCTCCCAGCTGGAATTTTGGGGCTTCCTGAGGGATTTTGGGCTCTCCCAGCTGGAATTCTGGGGCTTCCTGAGGAATTTTGGGGCTCCCAGCTGGAATTTTGGGGCCTCCTGAGGGATTTTGGGGCTCCCAGCTGGAATTCTGGGGTTCCCAGAGGGAATTTGGGGATCCCGGGGCTGGATTTGGGGTCTCCCAGCTGGAATTTTGGGGCTTCCTGGGGGATTTTGGGGCTCCAACTGGAATTCTGGGGCTCCCGGCCGGAATTCTGGGGTTCCTGAGGGATTTTGGGGCTCCCAGCTGGAATTCTGGGGTTCCCAGAGGGAATTTTGGGATCCCGGGGCTGGATTTGGGCTCTCCCAGCTGGAATTTTGGGGCTTCCTGAGGGATTTTGGCCTCTCCCAGCTGGAATTCTGGGGTCTCCCAGCTGGAATTTTGGGGCTTCCTGAGGGATTTTGGCCTCTCCCAGTTGGAATTCTGGGGTTCCCAGCTGGAATTCTGGGGTTCCTGAGGGATTTTGGGCTCTCCCAGCTGGAATTTTGGGGCTTCCTGAGGGATTTTGGGCTCTCCCAGTTGGAATTCTGGGGTTCCCAGTTGGAATTCTGGGGTTCCCAGCTGGAATTCTGGGGTTCTTGAGGGATTTTGGGCTCTCCCAGCTGGAATTTTGGGGCCTCCTGAGGGATTTTGTGGATCCCAGCTGGAATTTTGGGGCTCCCGGCCGGAATTCTGGGGTTCCTGAGGGAATTTGGGGCTCCCAGCTGGAATTCTGGGGTTCCCAGAGGGAATTTTGGGATCCCGGGGCTGGATTTGGGCTCTCCCAGCTGGAATTTTGGGCTTCCTGAGGGATTTTGGGCTCTGCCAGCTGGAATTTTGGGGTTCCCAGAGGGAATTTTGGGATCCCGGGGCTGGATTTGGGCTCTCCCAGCTGGAATTTTGGGCTTCCTGAGGGATTTTGGGCTCTCCCAGTTGGAATTCTGGGGTTCCCAGCTGGAATTCTGGCGTTCTTGACGGATTTTGGGCTCTCCCAGCTGGAATTTTTGGGGCTTCCTGAGGGATTTTGGAGATCCCAGCTGGAATTTTGGGGCTCCCAGCTGGAATTCTGGGGTTCCCAGAGGGAATTTTGGGATCCCGGGGCTGGATTTGGGCTCTCCCAGCTGGAATTTTGGGGCCTCCTGAGGGATTTTGGGCTCCCAGCTGGAATCCTGGGGCTCCCAGGGGAATTTTGGGATCCTGGGGCTGGATTTGGGCTCTCCCAGCTGGAATTCTGGGGCTTCCTGAGGGATTTTGGGGCTCCCAGGGGAATCTGGAAGCTCCCAGATAGAATTTTGAGCTCCCAGAGGGAATTTGGGGATCTCGGGGGTGGATTTGGGGATCCCAGCTGGAATTCTGGGGTTCCTAAGGGATTCTGGGGTTCCTGAGGGATTTTGGGGCTCCCAGCTGGAATTCTGGGGTTCCCAGAGGGAATTTTGGGATCCCGGGGCTGGATTTGGGCTCTCCCAGCTGGAATTTTGGGGCTTCCTGAGGGATTTTGGCCTCTCCCAGCTGGAATTTTGGGGCTTCCTGAGGGATTTTGGGCTCTCCCAGTTGGAATTCTGGGGTTCCCAGTTGGAATTCTGGGGTTCCCAGCTGGAATTCTGGGGTTCTTGAGGGATTTTGGGCTCTCCCAGCTGGAATTTTGGGGCCTCCTGAGGGATTTTGTGGATCCCAGCTGGAATTTTGGGGCTCCCGGCCGGAATTCTGGGGTTCCTGAGGGAATTTGGGGCTCCCAGCTGGAATTCTGGGGTTCCCAGAGGGAATTTTGGGATCCCGGGGCTGGATTTGGGCTCTCCCAGCTGGAATTTTGGGCTTCCTGAGGGATTTTGGGCTCTGCCAGCTGGAATTTTGGGGTTCCCAGAGGGAATTTTGGGATCCCGGGGCTGGATTTGGGCTCTCCCAGCTGGAATTTTGGGGCTTCCTGAGGGATTTTGGCCTCTCCCAGCTGGAATTTTGGGGCTTCCTGAGGGATTTTGGGCTCTCCCAGTTGGAATTCTGGGGTTCCCAGTTGGAATTCTGGGGTTCCCAGCTGGAATTCTGGGGTTCTTGAGGGATTTTGGGCTCTCCCAGCTGGAATTTTGGGGCCTCCTGAGGGATTTTGTGGATCCCAGCTGGAATTTTGGGGCTCCCGGCCGGAATTCTGGGGTTCCTGAGGGAATTTGGGGCTCCCAGCTGGAATTCTGGGGTTCCCAGAGGGAATTTTGGGATCCCGGGGCTGGATTTGGGCTCTCCCAGCTGGAATTTTGGGCTTCCTGAGGGATTTTGGGCTCTCCCAGTTGGAATTCTGGGGTTCCCAGCTGGAATTCTGGCGTTCTTGACGGATTTTGGGCTCTCCCAGCTGGAATTTTTGGGGCTTCCTGAGGGATTTTGGAGATCCCAGCTGGAATTTTGGGGCTCCCAGCTGGAATTCTGGGGTTCCCAGAGGGAATTTTGGGATCCCGGGGCTGGATTTGGGCTCTCCCAGCTGGAATTTTGGGGCCTCCTGAGGGATTTTGGGCTCCCAGCTGGAATCCTGGGGCTCCCAGGGGAATTTTGGGATCCTGGGGCTGGATTTGGGCTCTCCCAGCTGGAATTCTGGGGCTTCCTGAGGGATTTTGGGGCTCCCAGGGGAATCTGGAAGCTCCCAGATAGAATTTTGAGCTCCCAGAGGGAATTTGGGGATCTCGGGGGTGGATTTGGGGATCCCAGCTGGAATTCTGGGGTTCCTAAGGGATTTTGGGGGTCCCAGCTGGAATTTTGGGGCTCCCGGCCGGAATTCTGGGGTTCCTGAGGGATTTTGGCCTCTCCCAGCTGGAATTCTGGGGCTTCCGGGGGCTTTTGGGAATCCCAGCTGGAATTTTTGGGCTTCCTGAGGGATTTTGGGGCTCCCAGCTGGAATTCTGGGGTTCCCAGAGGGAATTTTGGGATCCCGGGGCTGGATTTGGGCTCTCCCAGCTGGAATTTTGGGGCTTCCTGAGGGATTTTGGCCTCTCCCAGCTGGAATTTTGGGGCTTCCTGAGGGATTTTGGCCTCTCCCAGCTGGAATTCTGGGGTTCCCAGCTGGAATTCTGGGTTCCTGAGGGATTTTGGCCTCTCCCAGCTGGAATTTTGGGGCTTCCTGAGGGATTTTGGCCTCTCCCGGCCGAATTCCGGGCCGGCCGCCGGATTTACCCGCAGCGAAGAGGTTGAGGTTGGGATGCGCCGCCAGCACCCAGAACCGGTCGTGGTCGCGCCGGAACGTTTGGACGCCGGTCCTGGAGGAGACAGGGGGCAGAAAAAGCCGGGAATTGCGGGGAATTCTGGGAATTGCGGGGAATTCTGGGAATTGCGGGGAATTCTGGGAACTGCGGGGCGTTCCCGGGGCGGCACCGACCGCTTGGACATGTCCCAGACGCGGATGCTCTTGTCCTCGGAGTTGCTGAGGATCAGCTCCTGGCGCGGGTGGAAAACGGCGCAGGAAACGTTGTTGTAGTGCCCGCGGCACGTGTCCACCTCCCAGGCCTTGGATTCTGGGGAAAAACGGGGAAAATCCTGGGAAAATGGAAAAAATCCTGGGAATGGGGAATGAACCCGGCACGTGTGCACCTGCCAGGCCTTGGATTCTGGGGAAAAATGGGAAAATCCTGGGAAAATGGGAAAAAACCCGGCACGTGTGCACCTGCCAGGCCTTGGATTCTGGGGAAAAACGGGGAAAATCCTGGGAAAATGGGAAAAAACCCGGCACGTGTGCACCTGCCAGGCCTTGGATTCTGGGGAAAAACGGGGAAAATCCTGGAAAATGGGAAAAAACCCGGCACGTGTGCACCTGCCAGGCCTTGGATTCTGGGGAAAAACGGGGAAAATCCTGGGAAAATGGGAAAAACCCGGCACGTGTGCACCTGCCAGGCCTTGGATTCTGGGGAAAAACGGGGAAAATCCTGGGAAAATGGGAAAAAACCTGGCACGTGTGCACCTGCCAGGCCTTGGATTCTGGGGAAAAACGGGGAAAATCCTGGGAAAATGGGAAAAAACCCGGCACGTGTGCACCTGCCAGGCCTTGGATTCTGGGGAAAAACGGGGAAAATCCTGGGAAAATGGGAAAAAACCCGGCACGTGTGCACCTGCCAGGCCTTGGATTCTGGGGAAAAATGGGGAAAATCCTGGGAAAATGGGAAAAAACCCGGCACGTGTGCACCTGCCAGGCCTTGGATTCTGGGGAAAAATGGGGAAAATCCTGGGAAAATGGGAAAAAACCCGGCACGTGTGCACCTGCCAGGCCTTGGATTCTGGGGAAAAACGGGGAAAATCCTGGGAAAATGGGAAAAATATCCCGGGAAAGGGGAAAAAAATCCTGGGAATGGGGGTAAAAATCCAGGGAAAAATGGGGAAAAAATCCTGGGAATGGGGAATGAACCCGGCACGTGTGCACCTGCCAGGCCTTGGATTCTGGGAAAAAAAGGGGAAAATCCTGGGAAAATGGGAAAAATATCCCGGGAAAGGGGAAAAAAGTCCTGGGAATGGGGGTAAAAAGCTTGGGAATGGGGAAAAAATCCCAGGGAAAAATGGGGAAAAAATCCTGGGAATGGGGAATGAACCCGGCACGTGTGCACCTGCCAGGCCTTGGATTCTGGGAAAAAACGGGGAAAATCCTGGAAAAATCCTGGGAAAATGGGAAAAACCCGGCACGTGTGCACCTGCCAGGCCTTGGATTCTGCGGGAAAAATGGGAAAAATCCTGGGAAAATGGGAAAAATATCCCGGGAAAGGGGAAAAAAGTCCGGGAATGGGGGTAAAAACCTTGGGAATGGGGAAAAAATCCTGGGAATGGGGAAAAAAATCCCAGGGAGAAAAGGGAAAAGCAGCTCGGGACGTGTCAACCTCCCACGGCTTGGACTCTGCGGGAAAATCCAGGGAAAATCCTGGGAAAATGGGAAAAATATCCCGGGAATGGGGAAAAATATCCTGGGAATGGGGAAAAAAGTCCCGGGAATGGGGTAAAAATCCAGGGAATAGGGAAAAAATCCCAGGGAATGGGGGAAAAAAATCCAGGGAGAAATGGGGAAAAAATCCTGGGAATGGGGAGAAAATCCTGGGAGAAATAGGGAAAACAAACCTCGGGAATGGGGGTAAAAAGCAGGAAAGGGGCAGGAATGGGAAAAAAAAACCTCGGGAATGGGGGGAGAAGGGCAGGAATGGGGAAAAATGCTTCGGAATGGAGAAGAAAAAACCAGGAAAAAGGAAGGAATGAGGGAAAAAACCCTCGGGAATGGGGGGAAAACCTCGGGAATGGGGGGAAAGCCTCGGGAATGGGGGGGGAAACCTCGGGAATGGGGGGGAAACCTCGGGAATGGGAGGAAAAACCTCGGGAATGGGGGGGGAAACCTCGGGAATGGGGGGGGAAAGGCCGGAAAAGGGCGGGAATGGGGGGAAAACCTCGGGAATGGAGAGGAAACCTCGGGAATGGGAGGAAAAACCTCGGGAATGGGGGGAAAACCTCGGGAATGGGGGAAAACCTCGGGAATGGGAGGAAAACCTCGGGAATGGGAGGAAAACCTCGGGAATGGGGGAAAACCTCGGGAATGGGGGGGAAAACCTCGGGAATGGGGGGGGGAAAACCTCGGGAATGGGGGGAAACCTCGGGAATGGGGGGAAAACCTCGGGAATGGGGGGAAAACCTCGGGAATGGAGAGGAAACCTCGGGAATGGGAGGAAAAACCTCGGGAATGGGGGGAAAACCTCGGGAATGGGGGGAAAACCTCGGGAATGGGGGAAAACCTTGGGAATGGGGGGAAAACCTCGGGAATGGGGGAAAACCTCGGGAATGGGGGGAAACTCGGAATGGGGGGGGAAACCTCGGGAATGGGGGGGGAAACCTCGGGAATGGGGGGGGAAACCTCGGGAATGGGAGGAAAACCTTGGGAATGGGGGGAAAAGGGTGGAAAAGGGCGGGAATGGAGGGAAACCCCTTGGGAATGGGGGGAAAACCTTGGGAATGGGGGGGAAAACCTCGGGAATGGGGGGGAAAACCTCGGGAATGGAGAGGAAACCTCGGGAATGGGGGGAAAAGGGTGGAAAAGGGCGGGAATGGAGGGAAACCCCTTGGGAATGGGGGAAAACCTCGGGAATGGGGGGAAACTTCGGGAATGGGGGGAAAACCTCGGGAATGGAGAGGAAACCTCGGGAATGGGGGAAAAGGGTGGAAAAGGGCGGGAATGGAGGGAAACCCCTTGGGAATGGGGGGAAAACCTCGGGAATGGGGGGAAACTTCGGGAATGGGGGGAAAACCTCGGGAATGGGGGGAAAACCTCGGGAATGGGGGGAAAACCTCGGGAATGGGAGGAAAAGGCCGGAAAAGGGCGGGAATGGGGGAAAACCTCGGGAATGGGAGAAAAACCCTCGGGAATGGGAGGGGAAACCTCGGGAATGGGGGGAAAACCTCGGGAATGGGGGAAAACCTCAGGAATGGGGGGAAAACCTTGGGAATGGGGGGAAAAGGCCGGAAAAGGGCGGGAATGGGGAACAGCTCCGGCTGCACCTGGCAGGAGAAGCCTCGGGCCCAGCCCAGGGGGGTTTTCCCGGTTTTTCCCGGTTTTTCCCGGTTTTTCCCGGTTTTTCCCGGCTTTTCCCGGGATTCTCTCACCGTTCATCCTCCAGATCTTCACCTGGCGGTCGTCGGCGCCCGAGACGATGAGCGGCATGGACGGGTGGAAGGCGGCCCAGTTCACCCCCGTCATGGGCCCTGCGGAACAAACGGGAAAAACGGGGGAAAACGGGGAAAGGGGAAAAATGGGGAAAAACGGGGAAAAATGGGGAAAAATCAGTGAGGGAAACGGGGAAAAACAGGGAAAAATGGGGAAAACAGGGAAAAACGGGGAAAAGGGGGGAAAAGGGGGGAAAAGGGGGGAAAAAGGGGGGAAAAGGGGGGAAAAGGGGGGGAAAAGGGGGGAAAAGGGGGGGAAAAGGGGGGGAAAAGGGGGGGAAAAGGGGGAAACGGGGGAAGTCAGTGAGGGAAAACGGGGGAAAACGGAAAAATGGGGAAAAACGGGGGAAAAACGGGGGAAAAACGGGGGAAAAACGGGGGAAAGTCAGTGAGGGAAAATGGGGAAAAATGGGGAGAAACGGGGAGAAACGGGGAGAAACGGGGAGAAACGGGGAGAAACGGGGAGAAACGGGGAAAAGTCAGTGAGGGAAAACGGGGAAAAACGGGGGAAAAACGGGGGAAAAACGGGGGAAAAACGGGGGAAAAACGGGGGAAAGTTAGTGAGGGAAAATGGGGAAAAACAGGGAAAAATGGGGGAAAACAGGGGAAAACGGGGAAAAGTCAGTGGGGAAAAACGGAGGAGAACAGAGAAAAAAAGTCAGTGAGGGAAAACGGGGAAAACGGGAGAAAATGGGGGGAAATGGGGAAAAGTCAGCGGGGAAAAATGGGGGAAAACCAGGGAAAAAATGGGGAAAAAACAGGGAAAAGTCAGCGGGGAAAAGTCAGCGGGGAAAAGTCAGCAGGGAAACCAGGGGAAAAACGGGGAAAGTCAGCGGGGAGAGGCGGGAATGGGGGAAATCCAGGGAAAAATGGGAGGGATGAGGGAGAAAGGGCAGGAGAATGGAAGGGATGGGGGAAATCCAGGGGGAAATGGTAAAAATGGGGAGAAATCCAAGGAAAAAATGGCAGGAATGAGTGGAAAAGGGCAGGGAAATGGGAGGGATGAGGAGAAATCCAGGGAAAAATGGAAGGGATGAGGGGAAATCCAAGGGAATTGCAGGACTGAGGGGGGAAAGGGCAGGGAAAGGGGAGGGGCGGGGGGAATCCAGGGAAAAATGGGAGGAATGAGTGGAAAAGGGCAAGGAAATGGGAGGGATGGGGGGAAAATCCAAGGAAAAATGGAAGGGAAGGGGAGAAATCCAGGGAAAATGGGAGGGATGGGGAGAAATCCAAGGAAATGGGAGGGATGGAGGGAAATCCAAGGAAAAATGGGAAGGAAGGGGAGAAATGCAGGGAAAAATGGGAGGGATGGGGAGAAATCCAAGGAAATGGGAGGGATGGAGGAAAATCCAAGGGGAAAATGGCAGAAATGAGGGGAAAAGGGCAGAGAAGTGGGAGGAATGTGGGAAAATCCAAGGAAAAATGGGAGGGATGGGGGGAAAATCCCAGGGAATTGAAGGACTGAGGGGGGAAAGGGCAGGGAAAGGGGAGGGGCGGGGGGAATCCAGGGAAAAATGGGAGGGATGGGAGAAATCCAAGGGAAAAATGGGAGGAATGAGTGGAAAAGGGCAAGGAAATGGGAGGGATGGGGGGAAAATCCAAGGAAAAATGGAAGGGAAGGGGAGAAATCCAGGAGAAATGGGAGGGATGGAGGGAAATCCAAGGAAAAATGGGAGGGATGGAGGAAAATCCAAGGAAAAATGGGAGGGATGGAGGAAAATCCAAGGAAAAATGGGAGGGATGGAGGGAAATCCAAGGGGAAAATGGCAGAAATGAGGGGAAAAAGGCAGAGAAGTGGGAGGAATGTGGGAAAATCCAAGGAAAAATGGGAGGGATGGGGGAAAAAAGGGAGGGAAATGGAGGGATGAGGAGAAATCCAGGAAAAATGGGAGGGATGGGGAGAAATCCAAGGAAATTGCAGGACTGAGGGGGGAAAGGGCAGGGAAAGGGGAGGGGCGGGGGGAATCCAGGGAAAAATGAGAGGATGGGGAGAAATCCAGAGAAAAATGGGAGGGATGAGGGGAAAATCTCAGGGAAAAATGAGAGGGATTGGGAGAAATCCAGGGAAAAATGGCAAGAATGGGGAGAAATCGAAGGAAATGGGAGGGATGGGGAGAAATCCAAGGGAAAAATGGAAGGGAAGGGGAGAAATCCAGGGAAAAATGGGAGGGATGGGGGAAATCCAGGGGGAAATGGTAAAAACGGGGAGAAATTCCCGGGAATTGTGGCCACCTCCAGGACGTGCTTGACCACGGCGTCGGTGGTGCCGAAGAGGTCGACGCCGGTGATGCCGCGAACGTCGGATTCCACCGCGCCGGGAGAGAGGTTCTTCTTCGGAGCCCTGGGGAAACAGCGGGAATGAGAGCCGGGAATGGGGATGGGATAACTGGGAATGGGGATGGGATGGAATGGGGATGGGATAACTGGGAATGGGGATGGGAATGGGGATGGGGATGGGAAATGGGAATGGGAATGGGGATGGGGATGGGGATGGGAATGGGATAACTGGGAATGGGAATGGGAATGGGATGGGAATGGGAATGGGGATGGGGATGGGGATGGGGATGGGGATGGGAATGGGGATGGGAATGGGAATGGGGATGGGATAACTGGGAATGGGAATGGGAATGGGGATGGGGATGGGAATGGGAATGGGATAACTGGGAATGGGATGGGAATGGGATGGGGATGGGGATGGGGATGGGATGGGATAACTGGGAATGGGGATGGGATGGGAATGGGGATGGGATAACTGGGAATGGGGATGGGATAACTGGGAATGGGAATGGGGAATGGGGATGGGAATGGGAATGGGGATGGGATGGGATGGGATGGGGATGGGAATGGGATGGGAATGGGGATGGGAATGGGGATGGGGATGGGAATGGGAATGGGATAACTGGGAATGGGAATGGGGATGGGAATGGGAATGGGGATGGGATAACTGGGGATGGGGATGGAATGGGAATGGGAATGGGGATGGGGATGGATGGGAATGGGAATGGGATAACTGGGAATGGGAATGGGAATGGGGATGGGATGGGAATGGGAATGGGGATGGGGATGGGGATGGGGATGGGAATGGGATAACTGGGAATGGGGATGGGAATGGGGATGGGGATGGGAATGGGAATGGGATGGGAATGGGAATGGGGATGGAATGGGGATGGGAATGGGGATGGGAATGGGAATGGGAATGGGGATGGGAATGGGGATGGGATGGGGATGGGGATGGGGATGGGATGGGGATGGGGATGGGATGGGGATGGGGAATGGGGATGGGGATGGGATGGGGATGGGGACTGGGGACTGGGAATGGGATGGGGATGGGATGGGATGGGAATGGGACTGGGACTGGGACTGGGAATGGGGCATGGAAGGATGGGATGGGGATGGGGATGGGGATGGGGATGGGATGGGGATGGGCAGGGGATGGGATGGGCTGGGGATGGGGATGGGAATGGGGATGGGCATGGGCAGGGATGGGCATGGGGATGGGACTGGGGATGGGGAATGGGCATGGGCATGGGGATGGGGACTGGGGATTGGGGATGGGGATGGGGATGGGGATGGGAACTGGGGCATGGGGATGGGATAACTGGGAATGGGGCTGGGAATGGGGATGGGGCATGGGGATGGGGCATGGGGATGGGGCACTGGGTCACCTGGGCATGGGGCATGGGAATGGGGATGGGGATGGGAATGGGGATGGGCATGGGCATGGGATGGGGATATGGGGATGGGATAACTGGGAATGGGGATGGGAATGGGGATGGGGATGGGGATGGGAATGGGGATGGGAATGGGGATGGGGATGGGAATGGGGATGGGAATGGGAATGGGGATGGGGATGGGGATGGGATAACTGGGAATGGGAATGGGGATGGGGATGGGGATGGGGATG
Organism: Corvus hawaiiensis; assembly: GCF_020740725.1. Lineage (NCBI taxonomy): Eukaryota > Metazoa > Chordata > Aves > Passeriformes > Corvidae > Corvus > Corvus hawaiiensis. The sequence continues at coordinate 2,731,777 of NC_063241.1, forward strand.
GGGATGGGGATGGGAATGGGGATGGGGATGGGAATGGGGATGGGGATGGGGATGGGGATGGGGATGGGAATGGGGATGGGGATGGGGATGGGAATGGGGGATGGGAATGGGGATGGGAATGGGGATGGGAATGGGAATGGGAATGGGAATGGGAATGGGAATGGGATAACCGGGAATGGGGATGGGAATGGGAATGGGATGGGATGGGAATGGGGATGGGAGCCGGGGATGGGAGACCCTCACGGTCTGGGGTCTCCCATTCCCGGTTATCCCATTCCCATTCCCAGTTAACCCATTTTTCCTGTATCCCTCACCAGATCTATCCCACCCCCGTTCCCAGTTATCCCATTCCCATTCCCGGTTATCCCGTTTTTTCCAGGATCTCACCGGATCTGTCCCACACCCTCCCGGTCTGACCCAGGCTCTCCCATTCCCAGTTATCCCAGTTATCCCATTCCCGGTTATCCCATTTTTCTGGGATCTCACTGGATCTGTCCCACCCCCATTCCCGGTTATCCCGTTTTTCCCGGATCTCACCGGAGATGTCCCACACCCTGACGGTCTGGTCCCGGCTCTCCCATTCCCGGCTCTCCCATTCCCGGTTATCCCATTCCCATTCCCGGTTATCCCGTTTTTCCCAGATCTCACCAGATCTATCCCACACCCTGACAGTCTGACCCCGGTTATCCCATTCCCGGTTATCCCATTCCCATTCCCGGTTATCCCATTCCCATTCCCGGTTATCCCATTCCCAGTTATCCCATTCCCGGTTATCCCGTTTTTCCCGGATCTCACCGGATCTGTCCCACACCCTGACGGTCTGATCCCGGTTATCCCATTCCCATTCCCGGTTATCCCATTCTCATTCCCGGTTATCCCGTTTTTCCCAGATCTCACCGGATCTATCCCACACCCTGATGGTCTGATCCCCGTTATCCCATTCCCGGTTATCCCGTTTTTCCCGGATCTCACTGGATATGTCCCACACCCTCCTGGTCTGATCCCGGTTATCCCATTCCCGGTTATCCCGTTTTTCCCGGATCTCACCGGATCTATCCCACACCCTGACGGTCTGATCCAGGCTCTCCCATTCCCGGTTATCCCATTCCCATTCCTGGTTATCCCATTCCCATTCCCAGTTATCCCGTTTTTCCCGGATCTCACCGGATATGTCCCACACCCTCCTGGTCTGATCCCGGTTATCCCATTCCCGGTTATCCCGTTTTTCCCGGATCTCACCGGATCTATCCCACACCCTCCCGGTCTGATCCCGGTTATCCCATTCCCATTCCCGGTTATCCCATTCCCGGTTATCCCATTCCCATTCCCGGTTATCCCATTCCCAGTTATCCCGTTTTTCCCGGATCTCACCGGATCTATCCCACACCCTGATGGTCTGATCCAGGCTCTCCCATTCCCGGTTATCCCATTCCCATTCCCGGTTATCCCGTTTTTCCCGGATCTCACCGGATATGTCCCACACCCTGACGGTCTGATCCCGGTTATCCCATTCCCGGTTATCCCGTTTTTCCCGGATCTCACCGGATCTATCCCACACCCTGATGGTCTGATCCAGGCTCTCCCATTCCCGGTTATCCCATTCCCATTCCCGGTTATCCCGTTTTTCCCAGATCTCACCGGATCTATCCCACACCCTCCCGGTCTGATCCAGGCTCTCCCATTCCCGGTTATCCCATTCCCATTCCCGGTTATCCCGTTTTTCCCGGATCTCACCGGATCTATCCCACACCCTGACGGTCTGATCCCGGTTATCCCATTCCCATTCCCGGTTATCCCATTCCCATTCCCGGTTATCCCGTTTTTCCCGGATCTCACCGGATATGTCCCACACCCTGACGGTCTGATCCCGGTTATCCCATTCCCATTCCCGGTTATCCCATTCCCATTCCCGGTTATCCCGTTTTTCCCGGATCTCACCGGATATGTCCCACACCCTGACGGTCTGATCCCGGTTATCCCATTCCCGGTTATCCCGTTTTTCCCGGATCTCACCGGATCTATCCCACACCCTCCCGGTCTGATCCAGGCTCTCCCATTCCCGGTTATCCCATTCCCATTCCCGGTTATCCCGTTTTTCCCGGATCTCACCGGATCTATCCCACACCCTGACGGTCTGGTCCCGGTTATCCCATTCCTATTCCCGGTTATCCCATTCCCATTCCCGGTTATCCCGTTTTTCCCGGATCTCACCGGATATGTCCCACACCCTGACGGTCTGATCCCGGTTATCCCATTCCCATTCCCGGTTATCCCATTCCCATTCCCGGTTATCCCGTTTTTCCCGGATCTCACCGGATATGTCCCACACCCTGACGGTCTGATCCCGGTTATCCCATTCCCGGTTATCCCGTTTTTCCGGGATCCCTCACCGGATATATCCCACACCCTGACGGTCTGATCCCGGTTATCCCATTCCCATTCCCGGTTATCCCATTCCCATTCCCGGTTATCCCGTTTTTCCCGGATCTCACCGGATCTATCCCACACCCTGACGGTCTGATCCCGGTTATCCCATTCCCGGCTCTCCCATTCCCGGTTATCCCATTCCCATTCCCGGTTATCCCGTTTTTCCCGGATCTCACCGGATCTGTCCCACACCCTGACGGTCTGATCCCGGTTATCCCATTCCCGGTTATCCCGTTTTTCCCGGATCTCACCGGATATGTCCCACACCCTGACGGTCTGATCCCGGTTATCCCATTCCCGGTTATCCCGTTTTTCCCGGATCTCACCGGATCTATCCCACACCCTCATGGTCTGATCCAGGCTCTCCCATTCCCGGTTATCCCATTCCCATTCCCGGTTATCCCATTCCCAGTTATCCCGTTTTTCCCGGATCTCACCGGATCTATCCCACACCCTCATGGTCTGATCCAGGCTCTCCCATTCCCGGTTATCCCATTCCCATTCCCGGTTATCCCGTTTTTCCCGGATCTCACCGGATATGTCCCACACCCTGACGGTCTGATCCCGGTTATCCCATTCCCATTCCCGGTTATCCCATTCCCATTCCCGGTTATCCCGTTTTTCCGGGATCCCTCACCGGATATATCCCACACCCTGACGGTCTGATCCCGGTTATCCCATTCCCGGTTATCCCGTTTTTCCGGGATCCCTCACCGGATCTATCCCACACCCTGACGGTCTGATCCCGGTTATCCCATTCCCGGTTATCCCGTTTTTCCGGGATCCCTCACCGGATATATCCCACACCCTGACGGTCTGGTCCAGGCTCGCCGACACCACCAGGTCCTCGGCCGGGTGGAACTGGGCGCACATCACGTAGTGGTTGTGGCCCGTCAGGACACTGCGGAGCGGGAGGGAATGCCGTGGGAATGGGGAATGGGACGGTGTTCCATGGGAAAATGGGATGGGAGAGCGTTCCATGGGAAATCGGGGATGGGAGAGTGTTCCATGGGAAAATGGGATGGGAGAGCATCCATGGGAATGGGGGATGGGATGGCATTCCATGGGAAATCGGGAATGAGAGAGTGTTCCATGGGAAAGCGGGGAATGGGAGGGCATCCATGGGAAACCAGGGATGAGACGGCATTCCATGGGAAACTGGGAATGGGATGGTGTTCCATGGAAACGAGGGGATGGGAGGGCATCCATGGGAAACTGGGAATGGGGGATGGGATGGCATCCATGGAAAAAAAGGAATGGGAAAGCGTTCCATGGGAATGGGGGATGGGAGGGCATCCATGGGAAACCGGGAATGGGAGAGCAGCCACGGGAAAACGGGAATGGGGGAGTGTTCCACGGGAGAAACAGGAATGGGACGGCATTCCATGGGAAAATGGGATGGGAGGGCATCCATGGGAAAACGGGGATGGGGGAGTGTTCCATGGGAAAAACAGGGATGGGACGGCATTCCATGGGAAAATGGGAATGGGACGGCATTCCATGGGAATGGGGGATGGGACGGCATCCATGGGAAATCGGGAATGGGAGAGCATTCCATGGGAAAATGGGAATGGGAGAGCATCCATGGGAATGGGGGATGGGAGGGCATCCATGGGAAACCAGGGATGAAATGGCATTCCATGGGAAACTGGGAATGGGATGGTGTTCCATGGAAACGAGGGGATGGGAGGGCATCCATGGGAAACTGGGAATGGGAGAGCATCCATGGGAATGGGGGATGGGAGGGCATCCATGGGAAACTGGGAATGGGAGAGCATCCATGGGAATGGGGGATGGGAGGGCATCCATGGGAAAGCGGGAATGGGGGAGCGTTCCACGGGAGAAACAGGAATGGGACGGCATTCCATGGGAATGGGGAACAGGAGAGCGTTCATGGGAAACCGGGAATGGGATGGCATCCATGGGAAAATGGGATGGGGGAGCGTTCCATGGAAAATGGGAATGGAGCAGCATCCATGGGAATGGGAGATGGGAGGGCATCCATGGGAAAATGGGGATGGGGGAGTGTTCCATGGGAAAAACAGGGATGGGACGGCATTCCATGGGAAAATGGGATGGGAGGGCATCCATGGGAAAATGGGAACGGGATGGCATCCATGGGAATGGGGGATAGGGGAGTGTTCCATGGGAAATCGGGAATGGGAGAGCATTCCATGGAAAATGGGAATGGGAGAGCATCCATGGGAATGGGGGATGGGAGGGCATTCCATAGGAAACCGGGAATGGGAGAGCAGCCACGGGAAAACGGGAATGGGGGAGCGTTCCATGGAAAATGGGAATGGAGCAGCATCCATGGGAATGGGGGATGGGATGGCATTCCATGGGAAAGCGGGGATGGGAGAGGGATCCCTTGGGATTTGGGGACGGATCCCTCGGGATTTGGGGAATGGATGCCTCGGGAATCGGGGATGGAACCCTCAGGATTCAGGGACGGATCGCTCGGGAATGGGGGACGGAACCCTCGGGAATGGGGAATGGATCCCTCAGGAATCAGGGACGGATCCCTCGGGAATCGGGGATGGATCCCTCGGGAATGGGGGACAGAACCCTCGGGATTTGGGGAATGGATCCCTCGGGATTTGGGGACGGATCCCTCAGGAATGGATCCCTCGGGGATCGGGGATGGATCCCTCGGGATTTGGGGAATGGATGCCTCGGGAATCGGGGATGGAACCCTCGGGAATCCGGGATGGAACCCTCGGGATTTGGGGATGGAACCCTCGGGAATCGGGGATGGAACCCTCAGGATTTGGGAATGGATCCCTCGGGAATCGGGGACGGATCCCTCGGGAATCCGGGATGGAACCCTCGGGATTTGGGGACAGATCCCTCGGGAATCGGGGACGGATCCCTCAGGATTTGGGAATGGATCCCTCGGGAATGGGGAATGGATCCCTCGGGAATCGGGGATGGAACCCTCGGGAATTGGGGATGGAACCCTCGGGATTTGGGGACAGATCCCTCGGGATTTGGGGAATGGATCCCTCGGGATTTGGGGAATGGATCCCTCGGGAATGGGGAATGGATCCCTCGGGAATCGGGGACGGATCCCTCAGGATTTGGGAATGGATCCCTCGGGAATCAGGGATGGAACCCTCGGGATTTGGGGACAGATCCCTCGGGAATCGGGGACGGATCCCTCGGGATTTGGGAATGGATCCCTCGGGAATCTCACCAGACGCAGGTCCGGGACTGCCAGTTCCACACGCGGATGGTTTGGTCGTCGGAAGCGCTCAGGATCCAGGGATATTCCTGGGAAGAACCGGAGAATTCCACGCTTGGAGCCATCCCAGCCTTGGGAATTCCATCCCAGCCTCGGGAATTCCATCCCAACCTCGGGAATCTCATCCCAACCTCGGGAATCCCATCCCAGCCTCGGGAATCCCATCCCAGCCTCGGGAATTCCATCCCAACCTCGGGAATCCCATCCCAACCTCGGGAATCCCATCCCAGCCTCGGGAATTCCATCCCAGCCTCGGGAATCCCATCCCAACCTCGGGAATTCCATCCCAGCCTCGGGAATCCCATCCCAGCCTCGGGAATTCCATCCCAGCCTCGGGAATCCCATCCCAACCTCGGGAATCTCATCCCAACCTCGGGAATTCCATCCCAGCCTCGGGAATCCCATCCCAGCCTCGGGAATCCCATCCCAACCTCGGGAATCCCATCCCAACCCCGGGAATCCCATCCCAGCCTCGGGAATCCCATCCCAGCCTCGGGAATTCCATCCCAGCCTCGGGAATCCCATCCCAGCCTCGGGAATCCCATCCCAACCTCGGGAATCCCATCCCAACCCCGGGAATCCCATCCCAACCTCGGGAATCCCATCCCAGCCTCGGGAATCCCATCCCAGCCTCGGGAATTCCATCCCAGCCTCGGGAATCCCATCCCAACCCCGGGAATCCCATCCCAGCCTCGGGAATCCCATCCCAGCCTCGGGAATCCCATCCCAACCTCGGGAATTCCATCCCAGCCTCGGGAATCCCATCCCAGCCTCGGGAATTCCATCCCAGCCTCGGGAATTCCATCCCAACCTCGGGAATCCCATCCCAGCCTCGGGAATTCCATCCCAACCCCGGGAATCCCATCCCAGCCTCGGGAATTCCATCCCAACCTCGGGAATCCCATCCCAACCTCGGGAATCCCATCCCAGCCTCGGGAATCCCATCCCAGCCTTGGGAATTCCATCCCAGCCTCGGGAATTCCATCCCAACCTCGGGAATCCCATCCCAGCCTCGGGAATCCCATCCCAGCCTCGGGAATTCCATCCCAACCTCGGGAATCCCATCCCAGCCTCGGGAATCCCATCCCAACCTCGGGAATTCCATCCCAGCCTCGGGAATCTCATCCCAGCCTCGGGAATCCCATCCCAGCCTCGGGAATTCCATCTCAGCCTCGGGAATCCCATCCCAGCCTCGGGAATCCCATCCCAGCCTCGGGAATTCCATCCCAGCCTCGGGAATCCCATCCCAACCTCGGGAATCCCATCCCAGCCTCGGGAATCCCATCCCAACCTCGGGAATTCCATCCCAGCCTCGGGAATCCCATCCCAACCTCGGGAATCCCATCCCAGCCTCGGGAATTCCATCCCAGCCTTGGGAATTCCATCCCAGCCTCAGGAATTCCATCCCAGCCTCGGGAATTCCATCCCAGCCTCGGGAATTCCATCCCCGCCAGGGCTTTTCTTCATTTTCCATGGAAAAAGAGCTTTCTGGAGAATTCCCAGGATAGAGGCCAGAATTCCCGGGATAGAGGCACAATTGCCGGGATCCAAGGCTGGATTCCCGGATCCCCAGCAGGATTCCCAGGATCCAAGGCGGAATTCCCAGGATCCAGGGCAGGATTCCCAGGATAGAAGCCAGAATTCCCAGAATAGAAGCACAATTCCCAGGAAAGAGGCAGGATTCCAGGATCCAAGGCCGAATTCCGGGATAGAGGCCAGAATTCCCAGGATCCAGGGCAGAATTCCCAGGATAGAGGCAGAATTCCCAGGATCCAGGGCAGGATTCCTGGATCCAGGGAAGGATTCCCAGATTCCCGGCAGGATTCCCAGATTCCCGGCAGGATTCCAGGATCCCCGGCAGGATCCCCAGGATCCAGGGCAGGATTCCCAGATTCCCAGCAGGATTCCCGGATGCAGGGCAGAATTCCCAGGATTCCCAGCAGGATTCCCAGGATAGAGGCCAGAATTCCCAGGATCCAGGACAGAATTCCCGGATCCAGGGCAGGATTCCCAGATTCCCGGCAGGATTCCAGGATCCCCAGCAGGATTCCCAGGATCCAGGGCAGGATTCCCAGATCCCCAGCAGGATTCCTGGATCCAGGGCAGGATTCACGGATCCCCAGATTCCCAGCAGGATTCCCAGGACAGAGGCAGGATTCCCGGCTCCAGGGCAGGATTCCCAGATTCCCAGCAGGATTCCCGGCTCCAGGGCAGGATTCCCAGATTCCCAGCAGGATTCCCGGCTCCCCGGCAGGATTCCCGGGATCACGCACGTGGTGGAAGAAGGTTGTCCGGATGTAATCCAGGTGGCCCAGCAGCGTGAAGAGGCAGCGGCGCAGTTTGTAATTCCACACCTGCAAGCGGCAATCCCGGGAATCCCGGGAATCCCGGGAATTCCTCACCGGAAAGGCCCAGGCAAGCGGGGCCGCCACATTCCCACTTTTTTTCCCAGGAATTTCCCCCGTTTATTCCCATATTTTCCCTCCATTTTCCCACCTCGATCCCGTTTCCAATCCCAGATTTTCCCCTCCCACCCCTCAATCCCAAATCCCAGACTGGGAAGGATCCAATCCCACTTTTTTCCCAGGATTTTCCCCGTTTATTCCCAGATTTCCCCTCCATTTTCCCACCTCAATCCAGTTTCCAATCCCAGATTTTCCCCCCCATCCCTGAATCCAGAGAATCCCAAATCCCAACCTGGGAAGGATCCAATCCCACTTTTTTCCCAGGAATTTCCCCCGTTTATTCCCAGATTTCCCCTCCGTTTTCCCACCTCAACCCGGATTCCAATCCCAGATTTTCCCCTCAAATCCCCCAATCCCAACCTGGGAAGGATCCAATCCCACTTTTTTCCAGGAATTTCCCTCTTTATTCCCAGATTTCCCCTCCATTTTCCCACCTCAATCCCAGATTTCAATCCCAGATTTTCCCCCCCATCCCTGAATCCAGAGAATCCCAAATCCCAACCTGGGAAGGATCCACCTCCAAAACCAGGGAAGCAAAACCACCAAAATCCCACTTTTTTCCAGGATTTTTCCCCATTTATTCTCAGATTTCCCCTCCATTTTCCCACCTCGATCCAGTTTCCAATCCCAGATTTCCCCCTCAAATCCCCAAATCCCAAATCCCAAACTGGGAAGGATCCAATCCCACTTTTTTCCAGGAATTTCCCCGTTTATTCCCAAATTCCACCTCCATTTTCCCACTTCAATCCCAGATTTCCCCCTCAGGACCCTGAATCCAGAAAATCCCAAATCCCAACCTGGGAAGGATCCAATCCCACTTTTTTCCCAGGAATTTCCCCCGTTTATTCCCAGATTTCCCCTCCGTTTTCCCACCTCAACCCGGATTCCAATCCCAGATTTTCCCCTCAAATCCCCAAATCCCAAATCCCAAACTGGGAAGGATCCAATCCCACTTTTTTCCAGGAATTTCCCCATTTATTCCCAGATTTCCCCTCCATTTTCCCACTTCAATCCCAGCTTCCAATCCCAGATTTTCCCCTCCCATCCCTGAATCCAGAGAATCCCAAATCCCAACCTGGGAAGGATCCACCTCCAAAACCAGGGAAGCAAAACCACCAAAATCCCACTTTTTTCCAGGATTTTCCCCGTTTATTCCCAGATTTCCTCTCCATTTTCCCACCTCGATCCCGTTCCCAATCCCAGATTTTCCCCTCAAATCCCCCAATCCCAAACTGGGAAGGATCCAACCCCACTTTTTTCCAGGAATTTCCCCCGTTTATTCCCAGATTTCCCCTCCATTTTCCCACCTCAACCCAGATTCCAATCCCAGATTTCCCCCTCCCACCCCTCCATCCCAAATCCCAACCTTTATTCCCGCCCTTTTCCCACAAACCCCAGCTGGGAGGGCCCCCCCAGGGGTCGTTTTTTCAGGGAAAAAGCGGGAATTTGGGGGGAATTTGGGAATGTCTCACCTTGATTTTGTAATCGTCGCCCCCGGAGACGAAGAGCGGCTGCTGCTTGTGGAAATCGATCCCTCGGACCGGGCCTGGAACGGGAAAAGGGCTCGGAATTCCCAAAAAAAACCCCCAGCAGCTGGGAAAAGCTGGGAAAAGCTGGGAAAAGCTGGGAAAAGCTGGGAAAATCGGGACATGGGCAGCGATTCCCGCTTTTTTTTTTAGGGAGAAAAGTCGGGGTTTTCCCCTCGTTTTCGCTGCTGCTGCGCCGGGAGAAGCTTCCAGAAACGGCCAAAAAATCTGGGAATTGCCCGGAATTCCGAGCCCAAATCCTTGGTTTGGTGGGACTGGGAATGTTGGGAATGAGGGGGGGATTGGGGTGTCCCAAAATCCCGGCTTGATCCCGGGAATGTCGGGAATGAGGGGGGGTTTGGGGTGTCCCAAAATCCCAGCTTGATCCCGGGAATGTCGGGAATGAGGGGGGGTTTGGGGTGTCCCAAAATCCCGGCTTGATCCCGGGAATGTCGGGAATGAGGGGGGGTTTGGGGTGTCCCAAAATCCCGGCTTGATCCCGGGAATGTCGGGTTCGTTCGCTGGGAGCCTTTCCCAGATTCCCCCTGGGGGGATTCCGGGAATTCATCCCGAAAATCCCTCTGGAACAGCTCCAGGCATTCCCAAAAATCCCTCTGGAATGGCTCCGGGGGAAAATTCCTGGAATCCATCCCAAAAATCCTCCTGGAACAGCTCCAGGCATTCCGTGGGGAAAATTCCCTGAAATCCATCCCAAAAATCCCTCAGGAATGACTGCAGGCATTTGCTGGGGGAAAATTCCTTAAAATCCATCCCGAAATTCCTCCTGGAATGGCTCTGGAGAGGGGGAAATTCCCTGAAATCCATCCCAAAATCCCTCAGGAACAGCTCCAGGTATTCCCTAAAATCTGCCAGGAACAGCTCCAGGCATTCCCTGGGGGAAAATTCCTTAAAATCCATCCCAGAAATCCTCCTGGAATGGCTCCGGGGGGGGGGGAAATTCCCTGAAATCCATCCCAAAAATCCCTCTGGAGCAGCTCCAGCCATTCCCAATAATCCCTCAGGAATGGCTCCAGGCATTCCCTGGGGGAGGAATTTTCCAAAATCCATCCCAAAAATCCTCCTGGAACAGCTCCAGGCATTCCCTGAGGGAAAATTCCTTAAAATCCATCCCGAAATTCCTCCTGGAATGGCTCTGGAGGGGGGGAAATTCCCTGAAATCCATCCCAAAAATCCCTCTGGAACAGCTCCAGGTATTCCCAAAAATCCTTCAGGAATGGCTCCAGGCATTCCCTGGGGGAAGAATTTTCCCAAAAATCCATCCCAAAAATCCCTCTGGAAGAGCTCCAGGCATTCCCTAGGGGAAAATTCCTTAAAATCCATCCTGAAAATCCTCCTGGAATGGCTCTGGAGGGGGAAAATTCCTTAAAATCCATCCTGGAAATCCTCCTGGAATGGCTCTGGGGGGGGGGGAAATTCCCCAAAATCCATCCCAAAATCCCTCAGGAGCAGCTCCAGCCATTCCCTGGGGGAAATTCCCTGAAATCCATCCCAAAACCCCTCAGGAGCAGCTCCAGCCATTCCCAAAACCCCTCAGGAGCAGCTCCAGCCATTCCCAAAACCCCTCAGGAGCAGCTCCAGCCATTCCCTGGGGGAAATTCCCTGAAATCCATCCCAAAACCCCCTCAGGAGCAGCTCCAGGCATTCCCAAAATCCCTCTGGAACAGCTCCAGGCATTCCCTGGGGGAAATTCCCTGAAATCCATCCCAAAATCCCTCAGGAGCAGCTCCAGGCATTCCCTGGGGAAAATTCCCTGAAATCCATCCCAAAACCCCCTCAGGAGCAGCTCCAGCCATTCCCAAAATCCCTCAGGAGCAGCTCCAGCCATTCCCAAAACCCCTCAGGAGCAGCTCCAGGCATTCCCTGGGGGAAATTCCCTGAAATCCATCCCAAAATCCCTCAGGAGCAGCTCCAGCCATTCCCAAAACCCCTCAGGAGCAGCTCCAGGCATTCCCCGCCGTTATCCCGCCGACTGAAAAACCCCGGGAAATCCCCGCCCCATTCCCAAATCCATCCCTTCCCCCCCCCAACTCCCCACTCCCCCCTCCCGGAATTCCCAGGATTTCGACCCCTCCCACCCCAAAGCTGGGGGGGATTTGGAGGCTGCAGGATGAAAGGGGGCTGGGGGAGCTCCCGGAATTCCCGGAATTCCCGGAATTCCCGGTTTTTTTTTGCCGGATTTACCGTCGTGCTCGTCGAACTTGTCGATGAGGGTGCACATGCGGTAATCCCAGAGCTGGATGACGCCGTTGTGGAGGCTCGTGAGGATCCAGGGCCGCTTCGGGTGGAAGCTGAGCCCTGGAAAAGCAGGAAAAGTTGGGAAAGGGCTGGGAAAAAGCTGGGAAAAGATTGGGGGAAAAATGGGGGAAGGGACGGGGGAAAGGTGGGGAAAGGATGGGGGGGAAACAGGGAAAAGATGGGGAAGGATGGGGAAAAGGCTGGGAAAAAACAGGGAAAAGGCTGGGAATGGACAGGGAAAACCTGGGAAAAAACAGGGAAAAGCCTGGGAATGGACAGGGAAAAGATGAGAAAAGGATGAGGAAAAGGCTGGAAAAGAACAGGGAAAACCTGGGAAAGGACAGGGAAAAACCTGGGAAAAAACAGGGAAAACCTGGGAAAAAACAGGGAAAAGGCTGGGAAAAGGAAAGGGAAAAGCCTGGGAAAAGGACAAGGGAAAAGCCTGGGAATGGACAGGGAAAAGCCTGGGAATGGACAGGGAAAAGCCTGGGAATGGACAGGGAAAAGATGAGGAAAGGATGGGGAAAAGGCTGGAAAAGAACAGGGAAGCCTGGGAAAGGACAGGGAAAAGATGAGGAAAGGACGAGGGAAAACCTTGGGAAGAGACAGGGAAAAATCTGGGAAAGGACAGGGAAAAGTCTGGGAAAGGACAGGGAAAAACCTGGGAAAAAACAGGGAAAACCTGGGAAAAAACAGGGAAAACCTGGGAAAAAACAGGGAAAAGCCTGGGAATGGACAGGGAAAAGATGAGGAAAGGACGAGGGAAAACCTTGGGAAGAGACAGGGAGAAGCCTGGGAAAGGACAAGGGAAAAACCTGGGAAAGGACAAGGGCAAAACCTGGGAAAAAACAGGGAAAAACCTGGGAATGGGCAGGGAAAAGATGAGGAAAGGATGGGGAAAACCTGGGAAAAAACAGGGAAAAGATGAGGAAAGGATGGGGAAAAGGCTGGGAATGGACAGGGAAAAGCCTGGGAAAGGACAAGGGAAAAGCCTGGGAAAAAACTGGGAAAACCTTGGGAATGGACAGGGAAAAGATGAGGAAAGGATGGAGAAAACCTGGGAAAAAACAGGGAAAAGATGAGGAAAAAACAGGGAAAAGATGAAGAAAGGACAAGGGAAAACCTTGGGAAGAGACAGGGAAAAGCCTGGGAATGGACAGGGAAAACCTGGGAAAAAACAGGGAAAACCTTGGGAAGAGACAGGGAAAAGCCTGGGAATGGACAGGGAAAAGATGAGGAAAGGACAAGGGAAAAACCTTGGGAAGAGACAGGGAGAAGTCTGGGAAAAGATGGGGAAAACCTTGGGAAGAAACGGGGGAAGAAACAGGGAAAAACCTGGGAAAAGGACAGGGAAAAACCTGGGAAAGGATGGGGAAACAACGGGAAAAATACAGGGAAAAGATGGGGAAAAAAATAGGGGAATCTCTGGGAAGAGACAAGGAAAACCCGGGGGAAAAATGGGGAAAAGCCCGGGGGAAAAATGGGGAAAAGCCCGGGGGAAAAATGGGGAAAAGCCCGGGAAGAGACAGAGAAAACTCTGGGAAAGGACAGGGAAGAACCACGGAATGGACACGGGAAAGATGGGAAAAAGCTTGGGAAAAGACAGGGGAAAAAACGGGGGGAAAACGGGGAAAAAAACGGGGGAAAAACGGGGGAAAAAAACGGGGACAAAAACGGGGAAAAAAACGGGGAAAAAAACGGGGAAAAAAACGGGGAAAAAAACGGGGAAAAAAACGGGGAAAAAAACGGGGAAAAAAACGGGGAAAAAAACGGGGAAAAAAACGGGGAAAAAAACGGGGAAAAAAACGGGGAAAAAAACTGGGGGAAAAAACTGGGGGAAAAAACTGGGGGAAAGAATGGGGACAAACCTGGGAAAGGACAGGGGAAAGCCTGGGAAAACATGGGGAAACAACAGGAAAAATACAGGGAAAAGCTAGGGAAAAAAATAGGGAACAGATGAGAAAAATATGGGGAAAAGATGGGGAAAACCTTGGGAAGAGATGGGGGAAAAAACGGGGGAAACCTTGGGAAAGGATGGGGGAAAGAACGGGGAAAAACCTGGGAAAGGACAGGGGAAAGATGAGGAAAAAATGGGAAAAAGACAGGGAAAAACAAGGAAAAACAGGGAAAACCAGGGGAAAGCCTGGGATGGATCCCAGCCCGGTGCCGCAGCCCAAATCCCGGGATCCCTCGGAACCTCCAGGGATCCCTCGGACACCTCCAGGGATCCCTCAGACACCTCCAGGGATCCCTCGGACACCTCCAGGGAGCCCCCGGACACCTCCAGGGATCCCTCGGACACCTCCAGGGATCCCTCAGACACCTCCAGGGATCCCCCGGACACCTCCAGGGAGCCCTCGGACACCTCCAGGGATCCCTCGGACACCTCCAGGGAGCCCCCGGACACCTCCAGGGATGGCCACTCCAACCCTCCCTGGGCAGCCCCTCCCAAGGCCTGGCCGCCCTTTCCAGGAGGGATTTTCCCAAATATCCACCCTGAGCCTCCCCTGGCACAGCTCGAGGCCGTTCCCTCTTGTGCTGGCCCCGTTCCCTGCGATCAGATCCCAAATCCCCCCTGGAAGAGCCCCAAATTCCCGCTGGATCCCCCTTTTCTCCGGGATGAGCCCCCCCAGCTCCCTCAGGACTCTCCATCGCCGCTGCTCCCTCATTGATGAGGGAACGGAACCTTCCCGCCGTATTTTCCGGGCCAATCCCCTCCCGCGCCGCATCCCCAGCTCCTCCACGCCCTCAATCCCGCTCTTCCCGATTTTCCCTCTTTTCCCGTTATCCCGGTACCTTTCACCCGCGCGGATTTGGTCTCGAATTTGGTCAACATCGCCCCGCGCTCGGCCCGGCCTCGGCCCGGAACCTCCACGTCAGCGCCGCGGAGCCGCCCCGGAAGCAGCACCGGAGGTTGTGCGCGCTGACGTCGTTTCCGCTTCCGCCGCCTTTGCGGAAGTGGCCCCGGGAAGATGGCGGCGGCGGGAGCGGCGCCGGGCCCGGCGGCGCTGAGGGAGGCGGGAGCGGCCGGGAAGGGCCGGGATTCCTTGGGAATGCTCTGGAATTCCTTGGGAATGCTCCGAGCGCTGCTCCTGGCCGCGCTGGCGGCGGGTGAGGCCTGAGGGAGGGGGGAAGGGGGATTTGGGGGGGTCCTGATGGGTGCGGAGGGGTCGTGTCCCACCCCCCGCCCTTTTGGGGTCCCCTTTAGGTCCTTGGGGTGCCTCCCTGAGCTTCTTCCTGTCCCTCCCACCCCATTCCCAACTTTTGGAAGGTGTGGGGTGTCAAAAAAACCTGGGAAGGCGCTTCCTTTCCTTTCCGGGCTCAAAAGCCGGGAGGAGTTTTCCTTCCTTTCCCTTTCCCAACTTTTCCAGCCGTGAGGTAAAAATCCAAGCGGGAAGCGCCGTCTTTGCCTCCGGGGCTTCAAAAGCGCCCGGAGCTTCCCTCTGCCGAGTGTGAGACCGTTTGGAAGCCCAAAAAAACCGGGAAGCGCTTTTTTCCCGCTTTTCCTCGGGGTTATTCCCGAGTTTTGGATCCCGGTGCCGATCCCGGTGCCGGTCCCAATCCCGATCCCGGTGTCGATCCTGATCCCGATCCCGGTGCCGATCCCGATCCCGGTGCCGATCCCGGTCCCAATCCCGGTGCCGATCCCGATCCTGATCCCGATCCCAATCCCGATCCCGGTGCCGATCCCGGTGCCGATCCCAATCCCAATCCCGGTGCCGATCCCGGTGCCGATCTCAATCCCGATCCCGGTGCCGATCCCGATCCTGATCCCGATCCCAATCCCGATCCCGGTGCCGATCCCAATCCCGATCCCAATCCCAATCCCGGTGCCGATCCCGGTGCCGATCTCAATCCCGATCCCAATCCCAATCCCGGTGCCGATCCCGATCCCAATCCCGGTGCCGATCCCGGTGCCGATCCCGGTGCCGATCCCAATCCCGATCCCGGTGCCAATCCCAATCCCGGTGCCGATCCTGATCCCGATCCCGGTGCCGATCCCAATCCCGATCCCGGTGCCGATCCCGGTGCCGATCCCAATCCCGGTGCCGATCCCGGTCCCGGTGCCGATCCCGATCCCGATCCCAATCCCGGTGCCAATCCCGGTCCCGGTGCCGATCCCGATCCCGGTGCCGATCCTGATCCCAATCCCGATCCCGGTGCCGATCCCGATCCCGGTCCCGGTGCCGATCCCGATCCCGGTGCCGATCCTGATCCCAATCCCGATCCCAGTCCCGATCCCGGTGCCGATCCCGATTCTGATCCCGATCCCGGTGCCGATCCCGGTGCCGATCCCGATCCCGGTGCTGATCCCGATCCCAATCCCGATCCCAATCCCGATCCCGGTGCCGATCCCGATCCCGGTGCCGATCCCGATCCCAATCCCGATCCCGGTGCGTGCCCCCCTCAGGCTCGTGCTCCGGGAATTCCGTGGAGAGGAAGATTTACATCCCGCTGAACCGGACGGCGCCCTGCGTGCGGCTCCTCAACGCCACGCACCAGATCGGCTGCCAGTGTGAGCGAATCCCGGGAATCCCTGGAATTCCGGGGGGGTTCGGGAGCCTCCGGGTGCTCCCGGGAGAGCCGTGGGGTGTTCGGGGTGGGGAGGTGTCGGGAAAGGTGGGAA
Organism: Corvus hawaiiensis; assembly: GCF_020740725.1. Taxonomy (NCBI): domain Eukaryota; kingdom Metazoa; phylum Chordata; class Aves; order Passeriformes; family Corvidae; genus Corvus; species Corvus hawaiiensis. The sequence goes on from NC_063241.1 coordinate 2,748,322, forward strand.
TGGTGTGGAATTCCAAGCCCGGATCCACGGGGTTGTGGTTTGGTGGGATTGGGGAATGTCGGGAATGAGGGGGGGTTTGGGGTGTCCCAAAATCCCGGCTTGATCCCGGGAATGTCGGGAATGAGGGGGGGTTTGGGGTGTCCCAAAATCCCGGCTTGATCCCGGGAATGTCGGGAATGAGGGGGGGTTTGGGGTGTCCCAAAATCCCGGCTTGATCCCGGGAATGTCGGGTTCGTTCGCTGGCAGCCTTTCCCAGATTCCCCCTGGGGGGATTCCGGGAATTCATCCCAAAAATCCCTCTGGAACAGCTCCAGGCATTCCCAAAAATCCCTCTGGAATGGCTCCGGGGGAAAATTCCTGGAATCCATCCCGAAAATTCTTCTGGGTTGGGAATTCTGAGGGGCCAAATCCCACATTTGCACCCCCCAGCTGCTCCCTCCATCCCTCAGCTTTTCCATGGAGTTTTGGGAATTCTGAGGGGCCAAATCCCACATTTCCATCCCTCAGCTCTTCCCTAACATCCTCATCCCTCTGCCCAGCTTTTCCATGGAATTTTGGGAATTCTGAGGGGACAAATCCCACATTTCCACCCCCCAGCCCCTCCCTCCATCCCTCAGCTTTTCCATGGAATTTTGGGAATTCTGAGGGGCCAAATCCCACATTTCCATCCCTCAGCTTTTCCCTCAATCCTTCAGCTTTTCCATGGAATTCTGAGGGGCCAAATGCCCCATTTCCATCCCCCAGCCCCTCCCTCCATCCCCCTTCCTCCATCCCACCTTTTCCATGGAATTCTGAGGGGCCAAATCCCACATTTCCATTCCCCAGCCCCTCCCCCAGTCCCTCAGCTTTTCCATGGAATTTTGGGAATTCTGAGGGGCCAAATCCCACATTTCCATCCCCCAGCCCCTCCCTCCATCCCTCATCCCCCATCCCAGCTTTTCCATGGAATTCTGAGGGGCCAAATCCCACATTTCCATCCCTCAGCTTTTCCACGGAATTCTGAGGGGCCAAATCCCCCGTTTCCACTCCCCAGCCCCTCCCTCCATCCCTCGTCCCCCATCCCACCTTTTCCATGGAATTCTGAGGGGCCAAATCCCACATTTCCATCCCTCATCTTTTCCATGGAATTTTGGGACTTCTGAGGGGCCAAATCCCTCATTTCCATCCCTCAGCTTTTCCATGGAACTTTGAGGGGCCAAATCCCCCATTTCTACCCCCCAGCCCCTCCCTCCATCCCACAGCTTTTCCATGGAATTTTGGGAATTCTGAGGGGCTAAATCCCACATTTCCATCCCTCAGCTTTTCCATGGAATTTTGGGACTTCTGAGGGGCCAAATCCCACATTTCCGTCCCTCAGCTTTTCCCTCCATCCCTCAGCTTTTCCATGGAACTCTGAGGGGCCAAATGCCACATTTCCACCCCCCAGCCCCTCCCTCCATCCCTCATCCCCCATCCCACCTTTTCCATGGAATTCTGAGGGGCCAAATCCCACATTTCCATCCCTCAGCTTTTCTATGGGGTTTTGGGAATTCTGAGGGGCCAAATCCCCCATTTCCATCCCTCAGCTTTTCCATGGAATTTTGGGAATTCTGAGGGGCCAAATCCCCCATTTCCACCCCCCCAGCCCCTCCCTCCATCCCTCAGCTTTTCCATGGAATTTTGGGACTTCTGAGGGGCCAAATCCCACATTTCCATCCCTCAGCTTTTCCATGGAACTCTGAGGGGCCAAATCCCCCATTTCTACCCCCCAGCCCCTCCCTCCATCCCTCAGCTTCTCCATGGAATTCTGAGGGGCCAAATCCCCCGTTTCCACCCCCCCCAGCCCTTCCCTCCATCCCTCACCCCCCATCCCACCTTTTCCATGGAATTCTGGCGGGATGATCCCGCTCTCTCCCCCTCAGCCTCGCTCAGCGGCGACACGGGCGTGATCCACGTGGTGGAGAATGACACGGACCTGGACTGGGCCCTTTCCACAGGGCCCCACCCCCCCTACATGATCCTGCTGGACGGGAAACTCTTCTCCAGGTCAGTTTTTGGCATCAAAACCCCCAAAATCCCCACAGAAAATCCCATTTTCCCTGTCCCCCAAATCCCTGGCTCGGAGAATTCCTGCTTTTCCCGGGGTTTCGTGGATTTAGTCCCGCCTAAATTTGGGTTTTTCCCTTCTTTTTTTTTTTTTCTGTGGGATTGGCTCTGTGGTCGCTGCCAAATCTGTGGAATGTTGAGCTGTGATTTTAGAAAAGAGGGAAGAATCAATCCCAGGGTGGACTGAGGGCTCCTTTCCCTGGGAAAAGCGGGAAAGGCGTGGCTGGAATTTTCTTCCTGCTGATTTTCCAGCATTTTGGGCCCTTCCCACATAAAAACCCCGGGATTTTTCCTTCATTTCCTTGATTTATCCCTGAATTTCACCTTTCCCTACATAAATCCCTGATTCCAGCCCTATTTTCCCTTTTCCAGGGAGATTTTGATGCAGCTGAGGGGAAATTCCCAGATTCGCAGCCTGGAATTTCCTTCCTGTTGATTTTCCAGCATTTTGGGCCCTTCCCTCATAAAAACCCCGGGATTTTTCCTTCATTTCTTTGATTTATCCCTGAATTTTACTTTCCCCTGCATAAATCCCTGACTCCAGCCCTGTTTTCCCTTTTCCAGGGAGATTTTGATGTAGCTGAGGGAAATTCCCAGATTTGGAGCCTGGAATTTCCTTCCTGTTGATTTTCCAGCATTTTGGGCCCTTCCCACATAAAAACCCTGGGATTTTTCCTTCATTTCCTTGGTTTTTCCCTGGATTTCCGTTCTTTAGGGATAAATCCCTGATTCCAGCCTGGTTTTCCCTTCTCCAGGGAGATTTTGATGCAGCTGAGGGGAAATCCCCGGATTTGGGTCCTGGAATTTCCTTCCTGTTGATTTTCCAGCATTTTGGGCCCTTCCCACATAAAAACCCCGGGATTTTTCCTTCATTTCTTTGTTTTATCCCTGAATTTTACTTTCCCTGCATAAATCCCTGACTCCAGCCCTGTTTTCCCTTTTCCAGGAAGATTTTGATGTAGCTGAGGGAAATTCCCAGATTTGGGTCCTGGAATTTCCTTCCTGTTGATTTTCCAGCATTTTGGGCCCTTCCCCCATAAAAACCCCGGGATTTTTCCTTCATTTCCTTGGTTTTTCCCTGGATTTCCGTTCTTTAGGGATAAATCCCTGATTCCAGCCTGGTTTTCCCTTCCCCAGGAAGATTTTGATGCAGCTGAGGGGAAATTCCCAGATTTGGGTCCTGGAATTTCCTTCCTGTTGATTTTCCAGCATTTTGGGCCCTTCCCACATAAAAACCCCGGGATTTTTCCTTCATTTCTTTGATTTATCCCTGAATTTTACTTTCCCCTGCATAAATCCCTGATTCCAGCCCTGTTTTCCCTTCTCCAGGGAGATTTTGATGCAGCTGAGGAGAAATCCCCGGATTTGGGGCCTGGAATTTCCTTCCTGTTGATTTTCCAGCATTTTGGGCCCTTCCCACATAAAAACCCCGGGATTTTTCCTTCATTTCCTTGATTTATCCCTGGATTTCCGTTCTTTAGGGATAAATCCCTGATTCCAGCCCTGTTTTCCCTTCTCCAGGGATGTTTTGATGCGGCTGAAGGGAAATCCCCGGATTTCCGGCCTGGCCGTGGCCGCTGTCTCGCCCGCCCCTTCCGGAGGATTTTCCCCGGGATTGAAGTGTCCCAACGATGGATTTGGTGAGGAAAAATTCCCAGTTCTTCCCTGCCTGGGAGCAGGAAAAGCAGGAAAAGGGCTGGGCTTGGGGGGGATAGTCCAAGGATTTCAGGGAAATGGGAATGGGAGGGAAATTGGAATCTCAAATTTGGGATCCGGCTTGGGAAAAAAGGCTGGAAAATTGGGAATGTTCAGCTTTGGAGTGACCTCCTTGGGAAGGGATTTTTCCCAAAGGATGCAGTGCCGGGAAAAGCGGGAATGGAGGGAAAGATGGGAATTTTAGGTGGGATTTTTGGGATAAATCCTTCCCTGTGAGGGTCAGGGGGCCCTGGCCCAGGGAATTCCATGGATTCCTCATCCCAAATCCGTCTTGGATCCACCTGGGATGGTGGAAGCTGTCCCAGATTATCCTTAAGATCCCGTTCCATCCCGAAATTCCGGAATTCTTCCCTCCAGGCTCAGATTTTTCCCATTTTTTTCCCATTTTTGCACCATTTTTCCCCATTTTTGCACCATTTTTCTCCATTTTCGCCATTTTTCCCCCATTTTTTTCCCCATTTTTTCCCCATTTTTTCCCCAATTTTTTCCCCATTTTTTCCCCATTTTTTCTCCATTTTTTCCCCCTTTTTTCTCCATTTTTTCTCCATTTTCCCCCGTTTCTCCATTTTTGCACCGTTTTTTCCCATTTTCCCCATTCTTCCACATTTTTCTCCATTTTCTCTCCGTTCTTCACCCTTTCTCTCCATTTTTGCACCATTTTCCCCATTTTTCTCCATTTTTCTCCATTTTTTCTCCATTTTCTCCATTTTTTCACCATTTTTCTCCCTTTTCCCCATTTTCCCCCCTTTTTTTCTCCATTTTTCCCCATTTTCCCCCCTTTTTTCTCCCTTTTTTGTCCATTTTTCCCCATTTTTCTCCATTTTCACTATTTTTTCACCATTTTCCCCCATTTTTCCCCATTTTCCCTCCTTTTCCCCATTTTCCCTCCTTTTCCCCATTTTCCCCCATTTTTCTCCATTTTTCTCCATTTTTCCCATTTTTTCTCCATTTTTGCTCCATTTTTTCCATTTTTTCCATTTTTTTCCCTTTTTTCCCCATTTTCCCCCATTTTTCCCCATTTTTCCCCCGTTTTTCTCCATTTTTTCACCAATTTTTCCCCCTTTTTCTCCATTTTTTCCCCCTTTTTCCCCCCCTCTTTTTTCTCCATTTTTTCTCCATTTTTTCACCATTTATCTCCATTTTTGCACCATTTTTCCCCATTTTTGCACTGTTTCCCCCCATTTCTCCCCCATTTCCCCCATTTTTCCCCATTTTTTCTCCATTTTTTCACCATTTATCTCCATTTTTGCGCCGTTGTTCCCCATTATTCCCCCATTTTTCCCCATTCTCCCCCCATTTCTCCCCCATTTCCCCCGTTTTTCCCCACTTTCCCTCTTTTCCAGGCGTTTATTCCCAGGATTACGGCCCGCAGTTCTCGCACTGCAACGGCAGCGCCTGGAACCCCGCGGGCAGCGGCCTCTCCTACGAGGATTTCCCCTTCCCCATTTTCCTTCTGGAAGACGCCAACGAGACCCAAGTGATCAAAGAGGTGCCTGGAAAAGCGGGAATCGCTTCCCGCCGGGAATGGGACGGGAATGGGAATGGGAATGGGGCGGGAATGGGAACTGGAAATGGGGCGGGAATGGAGCTGGGAATGGGGTGGGAATGGGAGCTGGGAATGGGAATGGGAATGGGAGCTGGGAATGGGAGCTGGGAATGGGAATGGGAATGGGGCTGGGAATGGGAATGGGAATGGGAGCTGGGAATGGGAGCTGGGAATGGGAGCTGGGAATGGAGCTGGGAATGGGAGCTGGGAATGGGAATGGGAATGGGGCTGGGAATGGGAATGGGAATGGGAGCCGGGAATGGAGCTGGGATGGGAGCTGGGAATGGGAGCTGGGAATGGGAGCTGGGAATGGGAATGGGAATGGGAGCTGGGAATGGAGCTGGGAATGGGGCTGGGAATGGGAGCTGGGAATGGGAGCTGGGAATGGGAGCTGGGAATGGGAGCTGGGAATGGAGCTGGGAATGGGAGCTGGGAATGGGAGCTGGGAATGGAGCTGGGAATGGAGCTGGGAATGGAGCTGGGAATGGAGCTGGGAATGGGAGGGAATGGGAGCTGGGAATGGGAGCTGGGAATGGGGCTGGGAATGGGAGGGGATGGGAGCTGGGAATGGAGCTGGGAATGGGGCGGGAATGGAGCTGGGAATGGAGCTGGGAATGGGAGCCGGGAATGGGAGCTGGGAATGGGAGCTGGGAATGGGAGCTGGGAATGGGGCGGGAATGGGAGCTGGGAATGGGAGCTGGGAATGGGAGCTGGGAATGGGAGCTGGGAATGGGAGGGAATGGGAGCTGGGAATGGAGCTGGGAATGGGAGCTGGGAATGGGGGCTGGGAATGGGAGCCGGGAATGGGAGCTGGGAATGGGAGCTGGGAATGGGAGCTGGGAATGGGAGCCGGGAATGGGAGCTGGGAATGGGAGCTGGGAATGGGAGCTGGGAATGGGAGCTGGGAATGGGAGGGGATGGGAGCTGGGAATGGAGCTGGGAATGGGAGCTGGGAATGGAGCTGGGAATGGGAGCTGGGAATGGGAGCTGGGAATGGGGCTGGGAATGGGGCTGGGAATGGGAGCTGGGAATGGGAGCTGGGAATGGGAGCTGGGAATGGGAGCTGGGAATGGGGCTGGGAATGGGAGGGAATGGGAGCTGGGAATGGAGCTGGGAATGGAGCTGGGAATGGGAGCTGGGAATGGAGCTGGGAATGGGAGCTGGGAATGGGAGCTGGGAATGGGAGCTGGGAATGGGAGCTGGGAATGGGAGCTGGGAATGGGAGCTGGGAATGGGGCTGGGAATGGGAGGGAATGGGAGCTGGGAATGGAGCTGGGAATGGGAGCTGGGAATGGGAGCTGGGAATGGGAGCTGGGAATGGGAGCTGGGAATGGGGCTGGGAATGGGAGCTGGGAATGGGAGCTGGGAATGGAGCTGGGAATGGGAGGGAATGGGAGCTGGGAATGGGGCTGGGAATGGGAGCTGGGAATGGGAGCTGGGAATGGGAGCTGGGAATGGGAGCTGGGAATGGAGCTGGGAATGGGAGCTGGGAATGGGAGCTGGGAATGGGAGCTGGGAATGGGAGCTGGGAATGGGAGCTGGGAATGGGGCTGGGAATGGGAGGGAATGGGAGCTGGGAATGGAGCTGGGAATGGGAGCTGGGAATGGGAGCTGGGAATGGGAGCTGGGAATGGGGCTGGGAATGGGAGCTGGGAATGGGAGCTGGGAATGGAGCTGGGAATGGGAGGGAATGGGAGCTGGGAATGGGAGCTGGGAATGGGGCTGGGAATGGGAGCTGGGAATGGGAGCTGGGAATGGGAGCTGGGAATGGGAGCTGGGAATGGGAGCTGGGAATGGAGCTGGGAATGGGAGCTGGGAATGGGAGCTGGGAATGGGAGCTGGGAATGGGAGCTGGGAATGGAGCTGGGAATGGAGCTGGGAATGGGAGCTGGGAATGGGAACTGGGAATGGAGCTGGGAATGGGAGCTGGGAATGGGAGCTGGGAATGGGGCTGGGAATGGGAGCTGGGAATGGGGCTGGGAATGGGGCTGGGAATGGGAGCTGGGAATGGGAGCTGGGAATGGAGCTGGGAATGGGAGCTGGGAATGGGAGCTGGGAATGGGGCTGGGAATGGGAGCTGGGAATGGGAGCTGGGAATGGGGCTGGGAATGGGAGCTGGGAATGGGAGCTGGGAATGGGGCTGGGAATGGGGCTGGGAATGGGAGCTGGGAATGGGAGCTGGGAATGGGAGCTGGGAATGGGAGCTGGGAATGGAGCTGGGAATGGGAGCTGGGAATGGGAGCTGGGAATGGAGCTGGGAATGGGAGCTGGGAATGGGAGCTGGGAATGGGGCTGGGAATGGGGCTGGGAATGGGAGCTGGGAATGGGAGCTGGGAATGGGAGCTGGGAATGGGGCTGGGAATGGGAGGGAATGGGAGCTGGGAATGGAGCTGGGAATGGAGCTGGGAATGGGAGCTGGGAATGGAGCTGGGAATGGGAGCTGGGAATGGGAGCTGGGAATGGGAGCTGGGAATGGGAGCTGGGAATGGGAGCTGGGAATGGGGCTGGGAATGGGAGGGAATGGGAGCTGGGAATGGAGCTGGGAATGGGAGCTGGGAATGGGAGCTGGGAATGGGAGCTGGGAATGGGAGCTGGGAATGGGGCTGGGAATGGGAGCTGGGAATGGGAGCTGGGAATGGAGCTGGGAATGGGAGGGAATGGGAGCTGGGAATGGGGCTGGGAATGGGAGCTGGGAATGGGAGCTGGGAATGGGAGCTGGGAATGGGAGCTGGGAATGGGAGCTGGGAATGGAGCTGGGAATGGGAGCTGGGAATGGGAGCTGGGAATGGGAGCTGGGAATGGGAGCTGGGAATGGGAGCTGGGAATGGGGCTGGGAATGGGAGCTGGGAATGGGAGCTGGGAATGGAGCTGGGAATGGGAGGGAATGGGAGCTGGGAATGGGAGCTGGGAATGGGGCTGGGAATGGGAGCTGGGAATGGGAGCTGGGAATGGGAGCTGGGAATGGGAGCTGGGAATGGGAGCTGGGAATGGAGCTGGGAATGGGAGCTGGGAATGGGAGCTGGGAATGGGAGCTGGGAATGGAGCTGGGAATGGAGCTGGGAATGGGAGCTGGGAATGGGAACTGGGAATGGGAGCTGGGAATGGGAGCTGGGAATGGAGCTGGGAATGGGGCTGGGAATGGGAGCTGGGAATGGGAGCTGGGAATGGGAGCTGGGAATGGGAGGGGATGGGAGCTGGGAATGGAGCTGGGAATGGAGCTGGGAATGGAGCTGGGAATGGGAGCTGGGAATGGAGCTGGGAATGGGAGCTGGGAATGGGAGCTGGGAATGGGAGGGGATGGGAGCTGGGAATGGGAGGGAATGGGGCTGGGAAAGGGGCTGGGAATGGGAGCTGGGAATGGAGCTGGGAATGGGGCGGGAATTTGGGGCTTTTGACTCGGGAATCTGCAAGAAAATGCCAAAAGATCGGTTAAAATCCGTTAAAAATCCCTAAAAATCCGTAAAAATCCATAAAAAACCTGTACAAATTCATAAAAATCCATTAAAAATTCATGAAAATCCATTGAAAATCTATAAAAATCCATTAAAAATCTATAAAAATCCCTTAATAATCCATAAAATTCCATTAAAAATTGCATAAAAATCCATTAAAAATCCATACAAATCCGTAAAAAACCTCTACAAATCCATAAAAATCAATTAAAAATCCATAGAAAACCTGTAAAAATCAATAAAAATCCATTAATAATCCGTAAAAATCCATTGAAAATCTGATAAAAATCCATTAAAAATGCATAAAAATCAGTTAAAAATCCATAAAAATCCATATAAAACCTGTAAAAATCCATAAAAATCAATTAAAAATGCTTAAAAATCCATTAATAATCCGTAAAAATCCGTAAAAAACCTGTATAAATCCATAAAAATCTATTAAAAATCCATTGGAAATCCATTGGAAATCTGTAAGAATCTGTGAAAATCCATTAGAAGTCCATTAAAATCTATTTAAAACCCAAATCTTTAAAATCCTTAAAAGCCTATAAAAATTGATTAAAAGTCTGTTTTAAAAACTTATTAAAAATCCTTTAAAATTACATGAAAATTCTTTTGAAAAACCTTTAAAAATACTTCAAAATTTCAGGAAAAATTCATTAAAAGCCAATTAAAAACTCTTAAAAAACCCATTTAAAATCCCCAAAACATTCCAAAAAAAAACCATTAAAAATCCCAAAAAAAATCCAAAAAAACCCCACTAAAAATTCCCAAAAAACCCCACAAAAAATCCCCAAAAAATTCCAAAAAACCCACTAAAAATCCCCAAAAAATTCCAAAAAACCCACTAAAAATTCCAAAAAACCCCACTAAAAATCCCCAAAAAATTCCAAAAAGAAGCATTAAAAATCCCCAAAAAATTCCAAAAAACCCACTAAAAATCCAAAAAAAACCCCTAAAAACCCCAAAAAATTCCAAAAACCCCACTAAAAATCCCCCAAAAATTCCAAAAAATCCCTAAAAAATTCCAAAAAATCCCCAAAAAATTCCAAAAAACCCCACTAAAAATTCAAAAAAAAATTTCAAAAACCCCACTAAAAATCCAAAAAAAATTCCAAAAAACCCACTAAAAACCCCCCAAAAAATTCCAAAAAACCCCACTAAAAATCCCCAAAAAAATTCCAAAAAAACCCACTAAAAATTCCCAAAAAAATTCCAAAAAACCCCACTCAAAATTCCCAAAAAACCCCACAAAAAATCCCCAAAAAATTCGAAAAAATCCCAAAATAATTCCAAAAAAATTCCCAAAAATTCCCAAAAAATTCCAAAAAACCCCGCTGAGAATCCCCAAAAGCGCCGCCCCCCTGCAGCCTGCTTCCCTGTGGGATAACCCCCGGCTCTGACCTTTGCCGTGGTTTTTTGCCCAGTGCTACCGCGCTCACAACGTCCCGCGGGAGGGCTCGGCGCCGCAGTTCCCGCTCTGTGCCATGCAGCTGCTGGCCCACATGCACGCGGCCGCCAGCACCGTCACCTGCATGAGGCGCAGCTCCCTGCAGAGCACCTTCAGCATCAACCCAGGTACGCTTCTCCCGCTTTTCCAGGGATTCCGGGAAAAAAATTCCCTCGGGAATTCGCTTTTTCCCCTGGTTTTTAGCGGATTTTGCTCGGCGGCGGCACCAGAAGTGCTCCTTTCTTTCCTCATTTGCGCTGTGATCCCAACTCCCTGGAAGGTTTGTTTCGCTTCCCAGAGATTCCTTGGGGATCCCCTGCTGGATTCCAGCCTGAATCCCATCAATTCCTCTCTGTTTTCGCTAAAAATTCCCTCAGGAAATTTCTCCTGAGAAAATTTTTCCTGAGAAACTTCTTCCCTGGGTTTTTAGTAGAATTTTGATGATTTTTTACTCGTTCCCCGCTGTGATCCCAACTCTTGGAAGGTTTATTTCACTTCCCAGAGATTCCTTGGGATCCCCTGCTGGATTCCAGCCTGAATCCCATCAATTCTTCCCTTTTTTCCATCAAAATTCCCTCAGGAATTCACTTTTTTCCCTGGTTTTTAGCGGATTTTGCTCAGCGGCGGCACCAAAAGTGCTCCTTTTTTGCCTCATTCCTGCTGTGATCCCAACTCCAGGAGCGTTCTCCTCTCTTCCCAGAGATTCCTTGGGATCCCCTGCTGGATTCCAGCCTGAATCCCATCAATTCCTCCCTTTTTTCCAGAAAAAATTCCCTCAGGAATTCACTTTTTTCCCCTGGTTTTTAGCAGATTTTGCTGATTTTCCCCTCATTCCCGCTGCAATCCCAACTCCTGGAACGTTCTCCTCTCTTCCCAGAGATTCCTTGGGATCCCCTGCTGGATTCCAGCCTGAATCCCATCAATTCTTCCCTTTTTTCCATCAAAATTCCCTCAGGAATTCACTTTTCCCCTGGTTTTTAGCGGATTTTGCTCAGCAGCGGCACCAAAAGTGCTCCTTTTTCCCCTCATTCCTGCTGTGATCCCAACTCCAGGAGCGTTCTCCTCTTTTCCCAGGGATTCCTTGGGATCCCCTGCTGGATTCCAGCCTGAATCCCATCCATTCTTCCCCTTTTTTCCATAAAAATTCCCTCAGGAATTCACTTTTTTCCCTGGTTTTTAGCGGATTTTGCTCAGCGGCGGCACCAAAAGTGCTCCTTTTTTGCCTCATTCCTGCTGTGATCCCAACTCCAGGAGCGTTCTCCTCTCTTCCCAGAGATTCCTTGAGATCCCCTGCTGGATTCCAGCTTGAATTCCATCAGTTCTTCCCTTTTTTCCATAAAAATTCCCTCAGGAATTCCGTTTTTTTCCCGTTTTTTAGCAGATTTTGCTTAGGGGCAGCACCAAAAGTGCTCCTTTTTGCCTCATTCCCACTGTGATCCCAACTCCTGGAATCCTGGATCCCAACTTTCTCCTCTTCCCAGAGATTCTGTGCATCTGGAGGACCCTGAATCCCATCAATTCCTCCTTTTTTCCATAAAATTCCCTCAGGAATTCACTTTTTCCCCTCACGTGGAGCAGAATTTTGCTGATTTTTCGCTCGTTCTCGCTGTGATCCCAACTCCTGGAATCCTGGATCCCAACTTTCTCCTCTTCCCAGAGATTCTGTGCATCTGGAGGACCCTGAATCTCATCAATTCTTGTCTCTTTTCCGTAAGAATTCCCTCAGGAATTCACTTTTTCCCCTGGTTTTTTAGCAGAATTTGCTCAGCGGCGGCACCAAAAGTGCTCCTTTTTGCCTCATTCCCGCTGTGATCCCAACTCCTGGAAGGTTTGTTTCACTTCCCAGCCATTCTGTGCACCTGGAGGATCCTGAATCCCATCAATTCCTCCCTTTTTTCCATCAAAATTCCCTCAGGAATTCACTTTTTCCCCTCAAATGGAGCAAAATCTGCTCAGCAGCGGCACCAAAAATGCTCCTTTTTCCCTCATCTCCCGCTGTGATCCCAACTCCTGGAATGTTCTCCTCTCCTCCCAGAGATTCCTTGGGATCCCCTGCTGGATTCCAGCCTGAATCCCATCAATTCCTGTCTCTTTTCCATAAAAATTCCCTCAGGAATTCACTTTTTCCCTGGTTTTTAGCAGATTTTGCTGATTTTCCCTCATTCCCGCTGCAATCCCAACTCCTGGAACGTTCTCCTCTCTTCCCAGAGATTCCTTGGGATCCCCTGCTGGATTCCAGCCTGAATCCCATCAATTCCTCCCTTTTTTCCAGAAAAATTCCCTCAGGAATTCCGTTTTCCCTGTTTTTTAGCAGATTTTGCTGATTTTCCCCCTCATTCCCACTGCGATCCCAACTCCAGAGCGTTCTCCTCTTTTCCCAGAGATCCCTTGGGATCCCCTGCTGGATTCCAGCCTGAATCCCATCAATTCTTGCCTTTTTTCCAGAAAAATTCCCTCAGGAATTCACTTTTTCCCCTCACGTGGAGCAGAATTTTGCTGATTTTTCGCTCGTTCTCGCTGTGATCCCAACTCCTGGAATCCTGGATCCCAACTTTCTCCTCTTCCCAGAGATTCTGTGCATCTGGAGGACCCTGAATCCCATCAATTCCTCCTTTTTTCCATAAAAATTCCCTCAGGAATTCACTTTTTCCCCTCACGTGGAGCAGAATTTTGCTGATTTTTCGCTCGTTCTCGCTGTGATCCCAACTCCTGGAATCCTGGATCCCAACTTTCTCCTCTTCCCAGAGATTCTGTGCATCCGGAGGACCCTGAATCTCATCAATTCTTGTCTCTTTTCCGTAAGAATTCCCTCAGGAATTCACTTTTTCCCCTGGTTTTTTAGCAGAATTTGCCTCAGCGGCGGCACCAAAAGTGCTCCTTTTTGCCTCATTCCCGCTGTGATCCCAACTCCTGGAAGGTTTGTTTCACTTCCCAGCCATTCTGTGCACCTGGAGGATCCTGAATCCCATCAATTCCTCCCTTTTTTCCATCAAAATTCCCTCAGGAATTCACTTTTTCCCCTCAAATGGAGCAAAATCTGCTCAGCAGCGGCACCAAAAATGCTCCTTTTTCCCTCATTCCCGCTGTGATCCCAACTCCTGGAATGTTCTCCTCTCCTCCCAGAGATTCCTTGGGATCCCCTGCTGGATTCCAGCCTGAATCCCATCAATTCCTGTCTCTTTTCCATAAAAATTCCCTCAGGAATTCACTTTTTCCCTGGTTTTTAGCAGATTTTGCTGATTTTCCCCTCATTCCCGCTGCAATCCCAACTCCTGGAACGTTCTCCTCTCTTCCCAGAGATTCCTTGGGATCCCCTGCTGGATTCCAGCCTGAATCCCATCAATTCCTCCCTTTTTTCCAGAAAAATTCCCTCAGGAATTCCGTTTTTCCCGGTTTTTAGCAGAATTTGCTGATTTTTTCGCTCGTTCTCGCTGTGATCCCAACTCCTGGAATCCTGGATCCCAACTTTCTTCTCTTCCCAGAGATTCTGTGCATCTGGAGGACCCTGAATGCCATCAATTCCTCCTTTTTTCCATAAAAATTCCCTCAGGAATTCACTTTTTCCTTGGTTTTTAGCAGATTTTGCTGATTTTCCCCTCATTCCCGCTGCGATCCCAACTCGTGGAACGTTCTCCTCTCTTCCCAGAGATCCCTTGGGATCCCCTGCTGCATTCCAGCCTGAATCCCATCAATTCCTCCCTCTTTCCCGTGGATTTCGGGCCGGAATTCCCAGCGGAATTCCCTTTCCTCCTTTTTCCTTGGAGCCCTCCCAGCCTCTGGAATGTTCCCCTCTGTTCCCAGAGATCGTCTGCGATCCCCTCCTGGATTACAACGTCTGGAGCTCCCTGCATCCCATCAATTCCTCGGGAAAGGTGGATCCCGGCCAGCAGCTGATCCTGGCGGCCACGCGGGTGCGTCCCCTCGGAAAATCCCGGGAAAATCCTGGGAAAAGCCCGGAAAAGCCCAGAAAACGGAATTGCTTTCCCTGAACAGAATTCCCGGGGTTTTGGCTGGGATCAGTGCGGAATTCCTGGGGTTTTTTTGGGTGGGATCGGGGCTGGATTGGCATTCCTGGTGGTTCTGGGTGGGATCCATGCAGAATTCCGGGGTTTTGGGTGGGATCCGTGCAGAATTCCCGGAGTTTTGGATGGGATTGGGGCTGGAATTCCCAGGTTTTTGGGTGGGATCAGGACTGGATTGGCATTCCCAGTTTTTGGGTGGGATCCACGGAGAATTCCTGGGGTTTTGGGTGGGATCAGGAGCATTCCCGGTGGTTCTGGGTGGGATCCACGCAGAATTCCCGGTTTTTTGGGTGGGATTGGGGCTGGATTGGCATTCCCAGGTTTCTGGGTGGGATCCGTGCAGAATTCCCGGGGTTTTGGGTGGGATTGGGGCTGGAATTCCCAGGTTTCTGGGTGGGATCCACGCAGAATTCCCGGGGTTTTGGGTGGGATCCATGCTGAATTCCCAGTTTTTGGGTGGGATTGGGGCTGGATTGGCATTCCCAGTTTTTGGGTGGGATCCGTGCAGAATTCCCCGGAGTTTTGGATGGGATTGGGGCTGGAATTCCCAGGTTTTTGGGTGGGATCAGGACTGGATTGGCATTCCCAGTTTTTGGGTGGGATCCATGGAGAATTCCTGGGGTTTTGGGTGGGATCAGGACTGGATTGGATTCCCGGTGGTTCTGGGTGGAATCCCTGCCGAATTCCCGGGATTTCGGGTGGGATCCCTGCAGAATTCCAGGTTTCTGGGTGGGATCAGGACTGGATTGCCATTCCCAGTTTCTGGGTGGGATCCCTGCCGAATTCCCAGTTTTCTGGGTGGGATCCACACAGAATTCCCGGGATTTCGGGTGGGATCCGTGCAGAATTCCCAGGTTTTTGGGTGGGATCAGGACTGGATTGGCATTCGCAGTTTTTGGGTGGGATCCACGGAGAATTCCTGGGATTTTGGGTGGGATCCCTGCAGAATTCCCAGGGTTTTCTGGGTGGGATCCACACAGAATTCCCAGGTTTCTGGGTGGGATCCCTGCAGAATTCCTGGGATTTTGGGTGGGATCCCTGCTGAATTCCCGGTTTCTGGGTGGGATCCCTGCAGAATTCCCGGGATTCTGGGTGGGATCCACACAGAATTCCCAGTTTCTGGGTGGGATCCCTGTCGAATTCCCGGTTTCTGGGTGGGATCCCTGCAGAATTCCCGGTTTCTGGGTGGGATCCACACAGAATTCCCGGGATTTTGGGTGGGATCCCTGCCGAATTCCCAGTTTCTGGGTGGGATCCCTGCCGAACTCCCCGTTCTTCCCTGCGATCCGCGCGCCATTCCCGGCGTTCCGGCGCCGCCGACCCCGGCTCTTCCCGCTTTTCCAGCTGGACAGCCACTCGTTTTTCTGGAACGTGGCTCCCGGCGCCGAGGCCTCCGTGGGCTCCTTCGTGGCGCTGCTGGCGGCGGCCGAGGCGCTGCAGGCGGCTCCGGGCTCCCGGCGCCTCCCCAGGAACGTCCTGTTCGCCTTCTTCCAGGGGGTGAGAGCCTCGCGAGCCTTGGGATCGGCCCCTGGATCCCTGGGATCGGCCCCTGGATCCCTGGGATCGCCCCCTGGATCACTGGGATCAACTCCTGCATCCCTGGGAACACCCCCTGCATCCCTGGGATCGCCCCCTGGATCACTGGGATCAACTCCTGCATCCCTGGGATCGGCCCCTGGATCCCTGGGATCACTCCCTGGATCCCTGGGATCGCCCCTGCATCCCTGGGATCACCCTCTGGATCCCTGGGATCGGCCCCTGGATCCCTGGGATCGCCCCCTGGATCCCTGGGATCGCCCCCTGGATCCCTGGGATCAACTCCTGCATCCCTGGGATCGCCCCCTGGATCACTGGGATCACCCCCTGGATCACTGGGATCGGCCCCTGCATCCCTGGGATCGCCCCCTGGATCACTGGGATCGCCCCCTGCATCCCTGGGATCGGCCCCTGCATCCCTGGGATCGGCCCCTGGATCACTGGGATCGGCCCCTGGATCACTGGGATCGCCCCCCTGGATCCCTGGGATCACCCCCTGCATCCCTGAGATCGCCCCTGGACCACTGGGATCACCCCTGGATCCCTGGGATCGCCCCCTGGATCACTGGGATCGGCCCCTGGATCCCTGGGATCACCCCCTGCATCCCTGGGATCGCCCCCTGGATCACTGGGATCAACTCCTGCATCCCTGGGATCGGCCCCTGGATCACTGGGATCACCCCCTGGATCCCTGGGATCACCCCCTGGATCCCTGGGATCGCCCCCTGGGTCCCTGGGATGGTCCCCTGCATCCCTGGGATCGCCCCCTGGATCACTGGGATCAACTCCTGCATCCCTGGGATCGGCCCCTGCATCCCTGGGATCGGCCCCTGGATCCCTGGGATCGCCCCTGCATCCCTGGGATCGGCCCCTGGATCCCTGGGATCGGCCCCTGGATCACTGGGATCGGCCCCTGGATCCCTGGGATCACCCCTGCATCCCTGGGATCGGCCCCTGGATCACTGGGATCGCCCCCTGGATCTCTGGGATCACCCCCTGGATCACTGGGATCACCCCCTGGGTCCCTGGGATCGGCCCCTGCATCCATGGATCGCCCCTGGATCACTGGGATCGGCCCTGGATCACTGGGATCGCCCCTGGATCCCTGGGATCGGCCCCTGCATCCCTGGGATCACCCCTGCATCCCTGGGATCGCCCCCTGCATCCCTGGGATCGCCCCCGGATCACTGGGATCAACTCCTGCATCCCTGGATCGGCCCCTGGATCACTGGGATCGCCCCCTGCATCCCTGGGATCACCCCTGCATATCTGGGATCGGCCCCTGGATCCCTGGGATCGGCCCCTGGATCACTGGGATCACCCCCTGGATCACTGGGATCACCCCCTGCATCCCTGGGATCACCCCCTGCATCCCTGGATCACCCCTGGATCCCTGGGATCACCCCTGGATCCCTGGGATCGCCCCCTGCATCCCTGGGATTGGCCCCTGCATCCCTGGGATCGGCCCCTGGATCCCTGGGATCGGCCCCTGGATCACTGGGATCGCCCCTGCATCCCTGGGATCACCCCCTGCATCCCTGGGATCACCCCTGGATCCCTGGGATCACCCCTGGATCCCTGGGATCGCCCCCTGGATCCCTGGGATCACCCCCTGGATCCCTGGGATCACCCCTGGATCCCTGGGATCGCCCCCTGCATCCCTGGGATCACCCCTGGATCCCTGGGATCACCCCCTGGATCACTGGGATCGCCCCCTGCATCCCTGGGATCGGCCCCTGGATCACTGGGATCACCCCTGGATCCCTGGGATCGCCCCCTGCATCCCTGGGATCGGCCCCTGGATCACTGGGATCACCCCCTGGATCACTGGGATCACCCCCTGCATCCCTGGGATCACCCCTGGATCCCTGGGATCACCCCTGGATCCCTGGGATCGCCCCCTGCATCCCTGGGATTGGCCCCTGCATCCCTGGGATCGGCCCCTGGATCCCTGGGATCGGCCCCTGATCACTGGGATCGCCCCTGCATCCTGGGATCACCCCTGGATCCCTGGGATCGCCCCCTGCATCCCTGGGATCACCCCTGGATCCCTGGGATCGCCCCCTGGATCACTGGATCGGCCCCTGGATCCCTGGGATCGGCCCCTGGATCACTGGGATCACCCCCTGCGTCCCTGGGATCGGCCCCTGGATCACTGGGATCGCCCCTGCATCCCTGGGATCGGCCCCTGGATCCCTGGGATCACCCCTGGATCACTGGGATCACCCCTGGATCACTGGGATCACCCCCTGCATCCCTGGGATCGGCCCCTGGATCCCTGGGATCACCCCTGGATCACTGGGATCACCCCTGGATCACTGGGATCACCCCCTGGATCCCTGGGATCACCCCCCTGGATCACTGGGATCACCCCCTGGATCCCTGGGATCGCCCCCTGGATCCCTGGGATCACCCCCTGGATCCCTGGGATCACCCCCTGGATCACTGGGATCACCCCTGCATCCCTGGGATCGGCCCCTGGGATCCCTGGGATCGGCCCCTGGATCACTGGGATCGGCCCCTGGATCACTGGGATCGCCCCTGGATCCCTGGGATCACCCCCTGGATCACTGGATCACCCCCTGGGTCCCTGGGATCGGCCCCTGGGTCCCTGGGATCGCCCCTGGGTCCCTGGGATCGGCCCCTGGATCACTGGGATCACCCCTGGATCACTGGGATCGGCCCCTGGATCACTGGGATCACCCCTGGATCACTGGGATCGGCCCCTGGATCCCTGGGATCGCCCCCTGGATCCCTGGGATCACCCCCTGGATCACTGGGATCACCCCTGCATCCCTGGGATCGGCCCCTGGATCCCTGAGATCGGCCCCTGGATCACTGGGATCGGCCCCCTGGATCACTGGGATCGCCCCTGGGATCCCTGGGATCACCCCCTGGATCACTGGGATCGCCCCCTGCATCCCTGGGATCGGCCCCTGGGTCCCTGGGATCGCCCCTGGATCCCTGGGATCACCCCCTGGATCACTGGGATCACCCCCCTGGGTCCCTGGGATCGGCCCCTGGGTCCCTGGGATCGCCCCTGGATCCCTGGGATCACTCCCTGGATCCCTGGGATCACCCCCTGGATCCCTGGGATCACCCCCTGGGTCCCTGGGATCGGCCCCTGGGTCCCTGGGATCGCCCCTGGATCCCTGGGATCACCCCCTGGATCACTGGGATCGCCCCCTGCATCCCTGGGATCGGCCCCTGGGTCCCTGGGATCGGCCCCTGGGTCCCTGGGATCGCCCCTGGATCCCTGGGATCGCCCCTGGATCCCTGGGATCACCCCCTGGATCACTGGGATCCACCCCCTGGGTCCCTGGGATCGGCCCCTGGGTCCCTGGGATCGCCCCTGGATCACTGGGATCGGCCCCTGGATCACTGGGATCACCCCTGGATCACTGGGATCGCCCCCTGCATCCCTGGGATCGCCCCTGGATCACTGGGATCGGCCCCTGGATCACTGGGATCAGCCCCTGGGTCCCTGGGATCACCCCCTGGGTCCCTGGGATCACCCCTGGATCACTGGGATCACCCCTGGATCACTGGGATCACCCCTGGATCACTGGGATCGCCCCCTGCATCCCTGGGATCGCCCCTGGATCACTGGGATCGGCCCCTGGATCACTGGGATCAGCCCCTGGGTCCCTGGGATCACCCCCTGGGTCCCTGGGATCACCCCTGCATCCCTGGGATCGGCCCCTGGATCCCTGGGATCGCCCCTGGATCACTGGGATCGGCCCCTGGATCACTGGGATCACCCCCTGGGTCTCTGGGATCACCCCTGCATCCCTGGGATCACCCCCTGGATCACTGGGATCACCCCCTGGATCACTGGGGATCGGCCCCTGGATCCCTGGGATCACTCCCAGATCCCAGATCAGCCCTTGGGATCGGCTTTTCCCTGATTTCTGCCTGGGATTGGCTCCGGTTCCTTTTCTTTTCCTTCCCTTTTTTTTCCTGTCTTTTCCATTTCTTTTCCTTCCTTTTTCTTCTCCTTTGTTTTTCCTCCTTTCCCTTTCTTCCATTGGATCCCTGGGATCACTCCCAGATCCGGATCCGCCCTTGGGATCGGTTTTTTCCCGTGGTTTTGGCTGGGATTGGCTCTGCTTCCTTTTCTTT